>NC_044031.1:545283750-546007853 GCF_901765095.1 Microcaecilia unicolor
TAAAAGCCTTTATTTCCTGTTTTACAGTTATTTTGAGTTTTACAGTTACTGTGAATTAATGGCCAAAATTATTGCATAGTAATTGTAAAATCTCTGCATTAACTGTTGGAAGCATTCCTAACTATGGGGGCATTTTTACTAAGCTGCATTAACAAAGTAACATATTAAGTGATGACAGATGAAACATGAACGGTCCATCCAGTCTGCCCAACAGTCACACTCATTATCAAGTCATGATTAACTCAACAATAAACATGATATTATATACTTGATCATGGTCTTTCTTTGTTGTTTCTGGGACATAGACCATAGAAGTCTGCTCAGGTTTTACCAAGTGTTAAATGCTAGTGCAAACCTATGCGAATGGCTAGTGCATGTTAAAACAAAATTCCCATGCTAGCAGCCCAATGCTAAAAGGGGAAGAGAGTAAACATGACATGGGTGGGGCAGAACGGAAGTGTAGCCATCAGTGACGGCGCACAGGTCATGATTGCATGTAAGCTGTAACTACTGCTCATAGCAGAAAATACTGCCACCTCTAGAAGAAACAGTAGTTGCAGCAGAGCTATTGGCAGTCTGATACTGCTGCTGCCTAAGGCAGCTCCTCTGTTCAATTTCCTCATCCACTTCCCCCACCAACAATCTGGTCCACCCACTCCCCTCCCAACATTCAGAACCCCCTTCCTGACCCCCTTCCAATCCCACTGCAAAGTATGATTCCCCCACCCCATCCTGATCCCCAACCATACAGCAAGACTCCCTACCCAGGCAACCCCCCCATTAAAAATCATCACCTAATCTGTAACTGACTTCCCCCTACCCTCCCTGGACCCACGTAGAACCCCCAGGACCATCCATGGTGATTTATTGGGCCACACCAGTAGCACCTCCACTCTTGCCCTGTCTGGCTCTGGATCCAAAATGGCAGCCACAAGATTACCAGTTTCAAAAGCAGCAGCTAGGTCAAGAAGGAAGAGGACTGAGTAAAGGCCCTTGGTTTTGGCCAGGAACAGGTCAGTGAAGATTGGAGTCGATCAAGAATGGCCTGAGATATAAGAAATGTCAAGGCAGCAGCGGTATCTAAACTACTTGAAAATAAATGTTTTCAAGTTGATTAGATACCAAATGAAATAGGGGGATGGAATAATAGTTGGAAGGGCAGGTAGAGTCAAGTGAAGGTTTTCTCAAGAAGTGGTGTCATTACAGTGTGCTGGAAGACAGGAGGAACAGTTGCAGTGGAAAGTGATGGGGATATGACATGGAAAGGATGACAATAGCAGATGAGAGCTGAGTAGTTAGGTGGGAATGGGATCAGAGTACTAGGTAGTGAGTTTGGAGGAGAAAAGAGGATGAAGTTTGCTCCTTTCTGGTTTTAGAAACGGAAAAAAGGTGGCAGGTGTTGCAGGATCTGGGAATGACAAGGGGGAAGAAGAGGTGGAGATGACCTGGTAGAGAACTCAAGATTAGCCTTGTGAACCTTGTCATGGAATTAATCAGTCATAGTCTGGGCAAAAAGTCAAGTGGAAGTTGGAGGTGGAGGCACTTTGGAGAGGGTGGCAGATGATAAGTTTGAAGGCAAAAGAGTTTTATTTATTTTATTTATTTATGAACATTTATACCCCACTTTTTTCCACTTGAAGCAGACTCAAAGTGGCCTACAATGCACAGTTAAATCAGTTACCATTAAATTACATTAGTTAGGGGCGAAAAAACAGGGTAAGAAGGGAAAGGGAAGAGAGACTAAGATGGACGGCAGAAATCCAGGTGAGCCAAGAGGAATGATGGCGATCCAGGCAAAACAGGGTGGCTCGAACAGGTCCAGGCAAGGCGGTCCTCAAACGGGAACTGCAGCAGTACCCAGATAGCACAGACAAAGCACTGAGGAAACAGCAGCAGCATGCTGTCAGGAGAGAGGCAACGATCACCAGAGGCTGACGAAAGCTGGAGGCAGGCAACACCTGCAACGGAGTCAACAGAGCAGGATCCAAGATGGTGGTTCAAACAGTCCTCCACAGCTCCAACCATCAGGGCCCTCCAAACCAGGTACTTCCGCCACTGCTCCATCAAACCGGCAGAAGAGGAAGAGCCGGCGGTGTCAGCGGGGGAAGAACTCCAACACAGCGGCCAGAAGATCGCCAGGGCAGCAGAGGCAGCAGACTCCGCGTCGGAAAAGATGAAGTTTGTCAAATGGACCCAGTAGTCTTATTTGGTGAGTGAAAAAGCAAACTGGATGGAGGTCAGCAAGAATTTGAAATGTATGAAGTTAGCATGGGCATGGGGTTTTAGCCAAAGGTGCTCTGCAGAGCCGGTACAGGAACATGGGTAGCAAATTCTGGAGGTCAGCGAAGGCTGAGATGTGGTTTACCTTATAGGATAGAGAATGGGGGCAACAGGAGTATCCAAGCAGAGGAGAGTATGGTGTTATAGGAAAAGATTGTTTCATCAACAGATTGATAGCATTGCTGTTTAATGTAGAAATTTTGCCATGCATTGTCAAGGCGATGTGTTAAATTGTGAAACAGTGGAAGGTTCAGATCATTCTTGGAGTTGACAATTTAGCTCATTCCAAATATTTGCATTTTCAGTTGAGCTCAACCATTAGTCAACTGACTGTTTCTAACAATACCCCTGAAGGCATAACTCTAAAGAAAGAGAACTATATCTGGGAAATTGATTTCAATGATATATTATTGTTAAATTGTGAACAAAGATACCAGGGCTAGGAGGCATGCAATGAAACTACTAAGTTGTGCATTTAAAAGAAATCAGAGAAAATATTTCCTACCTCAATGTACAATTAAGCTCTGGAATTCATTCTCAGAGAGTATGATAAAAGTAGCTAATGTATGGGGGTTTAAAAAAGATTTGGACAAGTCCCTAAAAGAAAAGTCCATAAACCATTATTAAGATAGACTTGGAAAAATCCACTGCTTATTGCTGGGATACACAGAATGAAATCTATTTTACTCTTGGGATCCTGCCAGGTACTTGTGACCTGGATTGGCCACTACAGGAAACAGGCTACTGGGCTGGATGGACCTTCGGTTTGTCCCAGTATGGTGAGGCTTATATATTTATAATTTCTGAATTAAAACAGCACAGTTTTGTAAATGAGGCCATAAAAAGAAGAAAAATAAAGCCATAGGCATTTTAGTAATTTAAATATGGCTCTCAAATCATTTTCAAGTTTATTTCTGAATAAATCTACGAGTCTCTTAATTGCAACTATTGCATGAATTTGTGATTCTTTTTTCCAGGAATGAACTTGGGGGTCTAAGTTCCAGGTAACTATGAGTGGAGGAGTAAGACTACAGGTTACAGTGGTGGGTTAAAAGTAACAGAAGCCAGAGTTCAAATCCCACTAATGCTCCTGTGACTTTGGACAAACCACTTCACCCCAATTACCTCAGAAAATACCTACTCTACCTGTTTCACAACTCACTTTGGGTTTGGAAAGATAATTAACATATTCACAGTAGAGCCATAGCCTATGCAGTTGCCTGCATGAGTTGAAAAGCTGAGCAATTAGTAAGTCAGAGCAATGAGTTAATGTCCCAGATCCTCAATAAACAAAACTATGTAGACAGATATGGAACCAATTATCTTTCCAGACTCTTTCTAAAACTATCGGGCATAACAGCATAGCTGCCACATATGCAGATATGCACCTTGATGGATTAAGCAAAAAAAAACAAATGTAAACATAGAAGACTGGACCCACATACAGTGGGGGAAATAAGTATTTGATCCCTTGCTGATTTTGTAAGTTTGCCCACTGACAAAGACATGAGCAGCCCATAACTGAAAGGTAGGTTATTGGTAACAGTGAGAGATAGCACATCACAAATTAAATCCGGAAAATCACATTGTGGAAAGTATATGAATTTATTTGCATTCTGCAGAGGGAAATAAGTATTTAATCCCTCTGGCAAACAAGACCTAATACTTGGTGGCAAAACCCTTGTTGGCAAGCACAGCGGTCAGACGTCTTCTGTAGTTGATGATGAGGTTTGCACACATGTCAGGAGGAATTTTGGTCCACTCCTCTTTGCAGATCATCTCTAAATCATTAAGAGTTCTGGGCTGTCGCTTGGCAACTCGCAGCTTCAGCTCCCTCCATAAGTTTTCAATGGGATTAAGGTCTGGTGACTGGCTAGGCCACTCCATGACCCTAATGTGCTTCTTCCTGAGCCACTCCTTTGTTGCCTTGGCTGTATGTTTTGGGTCATTGTCGTGCTGGAAGACCCAGCCACGACCCATTTTTAAGGCCCTGGCGGAGGGAAGGAGGTTGTCACTCAGAATTGTACGGTACATGGCCCCATCCATTCTCCCATTGATGCGGTGAAGTAGTCCTGTGCCCTTAGCAGAGAAACACCCCCAAAACATAACATTTCCACCTCCATGCTTGACAGTGGGGACGGTGTTCTTTGGGTCATAGGCAGCATTTCTCTTCCTCCAAACACGGCGAGTTGAGTTCATGCCAAAGAGCTCAATTTTTGTCTCATCTGACCACAGCACCTTTTCCCAATCACTCTCGGCATCATCCAGGTGTTCACTAGCAAACTTCAGACGGGCCGTCACATGTGCCTTCCGGAGCAGGGGGACCTTGCGGGCACTGCAGGATTGCAATCCGTTATGTCGTAATGTGTTACCAATGGTTTTCGTGGTGACAGTGGTCCCAGCTGCCTTGAGATCATTGACAAGTTCCCCCCTTGTAGTTGTAGGCTGATTTCTAACCTTCCTCATGATCAAGGATACCCCACGAGGTGAGATTTTGCGTGGAGCCCCAGATCTTTGTCGATTGACAGTCATTTTGTACTTCTTCCATTTTCTTACTATGGCACCAACAGTTGTCTCCTTCTCGCCCAGCGTCTTACTGATGGTTTTGTAGCCCATTCCAGCCTTGTGCAGGTGTATGATCTTGTCCCTGACATCCTTAGACAGCTCCTTGCTCTTGGCCATTTTGTAGAGGTTAGAGTCTGACTGATTCACTGAGTCTGTGGACAGGTGTCTTTCATACAGGTGACCATTGCCGACAGCTGTCTGTCATGCAGGTAACGAGTTGATTTGGAGCATCTACCTGGTCTGTAGGGGCCAGATCTCTTACTGGTTGGTGGGGGATCAAATACTTATTTCCCTCTGCAGAATGCAAATAAATTCATATACTTTCCACAATGTGATTTTCCGGATTTAATTTGTGATGTGCTATCTCTCACTGTTACCAATAACCTACCCTTCAATTATGGGCTGCTCATGTCTTTGTCAGTGGGCAAACTTACAAAATCAGCAAGGGATCAAATACTTATTTCCCCCACTGTATGCACAAACTGAGAAACAAATAAGCAAACCACTTCGCTTACTAGAAATCAAAACGTGATGTGCCCCCCTCCAATACTACATGCCAGTCATCATTCTTTCACAGTCTTAGAACCTCCAAAATGTTGATCCCTGTAAAGAGCTATATATCATTGAAATCAATTTACCAGATATAGTTGTCTGTCTTAAGAGTTATGCCTCCAGGGGTATTATTAGAAACAGTCAGTTGACTAATGGTTGAGCTCAACTGGAAATGCAAATATTTGGAAGGAGCTAAATTAAGTTGTCAGCTCCAAGAATGATCTGAACCTTCCACTGTTCCACAATTCAAAGAAAAACTGCAAACCCTTTGCCTTCCAAATCTCCCTATGCAGAGAATAGGTGCCTGCTGAATTTGTCTGCCTTACAGGGTAACATTCATAGAAGAAATGTTTTCATACTGACTGCCCAACTTTACAACCATATGCTATAATAGGGCGCAATCTACTTATCTGATGCACACAGAGATAATTTGGGTTTCTTGTGAGCAATGCCCCCAAGTTGAAGCCATTAGCATGTATTATGAAGAACAGACCATGTCTTTTGTTCATCGCATTCTAGCCATGAATGTACACTGGCAGCCCCCTAAAAAATTACAATTAGAGCGAGATTATACACCCATCTTTTTTTTAGGCAAACCTCACTAAGGGGCTTTTACTAAGCTGTGTAGGCACCTATGCGTGCCCAATGCACATCAATTTGGAGTTACCGTCCGGCTACCGTGTGGCCCATGTGGTAATTTTCATTTTTGACATGTGTCAGAAAATTGAGTGGTAACTCCGACTTGACATGTGTAGGCGATTACCACTCGGTTAACATGAGAGACCTTACCGCTAAGTCAATAGCTGGTGGTAAGGTCTCAGACCCAAAATGGACATGTGCTAATGTTTATTTTGTTGCATGTCCATTTTCGGCAAAAATGTTTTAAAGGCATTTATTACAGGCACGCTGAAAAATAGATCTGCGTACAACTAAAACACGCGCCTACACTAGCGCAGCCCATTTTTCAGGTCACCTTAGTAAAAGGACCCCTTAAGTATTAGCACCTGTTGGGGAGGACCATACACTTTCTTTCCATCTATTTGTACAGGCACAAACAGATATATACAGAGAAGCACTGGAAAAAGAAGTGACATGTGGGGGCTGAGGAAGCCAAACCCTACAGCAGATCACTAGAAGTGGAGCCCTTTACCCATCCATAGCTAGGCTATTCCGGGGACCTGCTTTCTGCTCTTAGAAAGTAGTATGTGTTGTTTCTTTCACATCTTTGGGGGGGGGGGGGGGTGGCGGTAGGGGGTTAATGACCACTAGAGTAGAAAAGGGAGGTCATGCCTTAATCCCTCCAGTGGTCATTTGGTTATTTAGGGCACATTTTGTGACTTAGCTGTGATTGAAACAGGTCTAGACCAAACCATCTAATGTTTAACCCCAGATGTTTTTGATGTGTTCCTTTATGGCAGAAAAATGTTCACATTTTGGGAATGCCCAAATCCCATCCCCAACATGCCTCCTTGTGATTTGGATGCACTGTATATGAACGACATAGAAAACCATCTTAAAAATTAGTTTTAAAAAATAGCGATTTGGTCATTTTGGCAAGCAAAATGTCCATCTGCTGCTTTTTGGATGTTTTTTCTGTTTTGAAAATAAGCCTCATATTGAACTAAAAAAAATATACATTACCACTTAACCCCATCACATAACTTGCACACTTGCCATAGTACACCTCTTATTTATCATAGAAGCTAAAGCTAAAACAGATAAATTATTTAAAATTATGTACTACTAGTGAAAAAGGCCCGTTTCTGACAGAAATGAAATGGGCGCTAGCAAGGTTTTCCTCGGAGTGTGTATGTTTGAGAGAGTGTTTATGAGATTGACTGTGTGAGAGAGAGTGAATGTGCAAGTGTGTGTGTGAGAGAGAGAGAGTGAGACTGGGTGCGAGTGTGTCCGTGAGAGAAAGAGAGTGTGTGTGAGAATCAGAGTGTGTGCCAGGGGCCCCTCCCTCCTCCCTCCCAGTTCCAGGGTCCTCCCTCTGAGTTCCAGGGTCATCCCCTCCTCCGAGTTCCAGGGTCCCTTCCAGTTTCAGGGTCCCCCCCCCCACCCTCCCTCAGAGTTTCAGGGTCCCCACCCTCCCAGCTCCAGGGTCACCTTCCCTCCCTTCCTCCCTCCCAGTTCCAGGGTCCCCCTACCAGTTCAAGGGTCCCTCCCCCTCCCTCCCAGTTCCACGGTCCTGTCCCCTCCCTGCTTGGTGGGGGGGGGGGGGTTGCTATTTGCTGTCAACCTAAGGAGACACTGCTTCTGGTGTCCAGCAGCTAAGTCCTGTCCTGACCCACAGGCAGCTGGAGCTCCCTCATACTCTTTCAGTGACACACATTGACAGGCAACGGCAGGGCTGACGCAGCCATGGCCACTTACCTGGATAAACTTTGTATTGTTGACAAATGATCTGAAAATACAGAGTTTAAAATTGCTGTTTCTACCAGGTAGAATACTTTTTAAAGCTGTTTTAGTGATATTTAATTTAGATTTCTTGATATTCATATGTACAGATGGGTAGCTTTCAAATAAATTAAAAAGGTGTGCAGTAAGAAACCAAAAACAAAAACCTTTTGTCTTTTACCTGTTAAGGCGCAGTTTATCCAGTAGAAACAGCTTTAGACGTGTTTCAGATGGAAGAAGAGAAAAAAAAAAACGACAATGTGGATTAGCAGCTCCTAGGTGTGCTTGGTTTTGAGTGTATGGGAATGATGGCTGTGTTGGGGAGTGGAAACAGAAATTAACCAATGGGCTTCCTTGCTTACATTGTAGTTGATTGGGCCACTTCCACTCGTGTGTAGTAATCGTCCTGCTGCATGGCCAGAGTCGGAGAGGAGAGGGAGTGCGGTGGAACGGTGAGCGAGCGGCTGCGGGATGGTGGGTGAGGGGGACTGTGGGCGGGGGGATGGGGTGCAGCGGCGATTTTGTTTAGTTTTTGAGTGTATGTGAATGACGGCTGCATTGTGGAGTGGAAACAGAGATTAACCAATGGGCTTCCTTGATTCGTTGAGTGTCAGTGCTCCACCTTCGACATCATCATGTTGTGACGCGAGGGCGGGGCAGACACTCATGGGCAAACCGGATATCTATGCCACTTCAAGTTTCCGGCTTGAGGCTTCATTAGAACGTTGGAGGTGCATTTTATATAGAGAGATAAATGAGGTCCCTAATACCATTCACTAAATAAAAGCACATACCCCTACTCATATATAGTCACAGGGGATTGTAAAGTGCAGGTGCTTACCTGTAGCAGGTGTTCTCTGAGGACAGCAGGCTTATATTCTCACATGTGGCTTATTAATTCTCACAAGTGCCGGCGTCACCCACTTGTAAGAATTAATAAGCCACTTCTGAGAGTTAATAAACCTGCTTGTCCTCGGAGAAAAATACATGTAGTTCATGCCTGTTATTCAGGTTCAAGGTTACAGGCACAAAACAAGGAATCTCAAAACAAGCTTTATTACACTAAGGAAACCTTATAACCTTATGTTTCCACCATTATGAGCCAATAATACCCCAGCTTTGAAGAGCCTTGAAAGCAGTAACATAAACAGAGCATACCATTTCTACCAGTTAGTTGAGTACTGACATAAATAATACCTACAGAGCTCAACTGCTTCCTTATTAAAGGGTTTATGCAACAACATGTACCTGTTGTGATTTCCCCCCGGTCCCTTTTAATACAATTCCTGTATTGCATGGGTGAACAGCTCCTCAAATCTCCATCTCTTTTTTAGTCTTGTAGGGATAAAGTATACTAGAATTCTGCACTTCACTATTCCTTTTGTAACCTGGAAGAAATTTAGGGCCCCTTTTACTAAACCGTGCTGGCGATTCCCACACGGCAAATATGACAAAGCCAATTTGATTTGAATGGCCTGTGTCGCGTTTGTAGCGCCGGGAATCACTAGCTCGGTTTACTAAAAAGCCCTTAGTTAATACACCAATATAAAACTTTCCAAACACGATTTCTTTCTTAAGACAAGAGTAGAGAGGTGTGGTAGCCGTGTTAGTCCACTTTTAAAGGTAATCAATAGAAATAAAATAAAACATGGAAAAGAAAATAAGATGATACCTTTTTTTATTGGACATAACTTAATACATTTCTTGATTAGCTTTCGAAGGTTGCCCTTCTTCGTCAGATCAGAAATAAGCAAATGTTGGTAGATGACAGTATATATGAGTGAAACATCAAAGCATTTCAGTGACAGTCTAACAGGATGGGGGTGGATAGGTGAAATATGCATGGAGACAGGAGGGTGACAAACAGAGCAATACAACTTTATGGTTTATAATGGGCTAGAAAACCCAGATCTTTGTTAAGTCCTGTCTGGTGGGTGTCAAAATATTTAATCATTCTGACTTCAAAGGTCTTACGTTCTTGTATTGTTTTAAAGTTACCTTTCAGGATTCTTACTATGAAATCACTGGTATAGTGTTCTGGTTTTGCAAAGTGCTGCCCCACAGGTGTGGCATCCTGCTCTGGTTGTCACCCTCCTGTCTCCATGCATATTCATTGTGGATATCCTGAAAATCTGACAAGCAAGGGGGTATTCCAGGACCAACTTGGGAAACATTGGACTACACCTTGCTTCTTTTTAGTTTCTCCCTTGCGGGGATAGCCGGAACAGTTCATCATTGGTTTTCCTCTTTTTTTTATTTTCACGTTTCTTCTCAGTTTCTTTTCAAAACTTTCTCTTGGATAGTTTCCCCATTCTCTGTGGAGTCTCCAGGGCTCGGTTTTGGCTCCTCTGCTGTTTATCTTATTTCTTAGTCCTTTAGCAACAGTCATTCAGGATCTTGGTTTGCATGCATTTTATTTTGCTGATGACATCATGATAGTTTTTCCTACTAACTCTTCTACTCCTGATCTTACTAAGCTAAACCACGCCTTGTCATCAATCATCTGTTGGCTAGAAGAAAATCATCTTATTCTTAATTACTCTAAGATAGTAGCCATTTGGATTTCAGTCTTTTGCTCCCTCGCTTGTGCCGTAGATTAATGGTCGGCCAGTCAGCCTAATCTCTTCTCAAAAATATCTCAGTATAATCTTAGATCAGGAATTATCCTTTAAAAAACAAATTGCATCACTGACAAAGATTGCTTTCTACTATCTCCACCAGTTTCTTATTATCCAACCACTCTTAGATAAAACATGTCAGGAAACATTTCTTTATACTTTTATTATTTCATGACTGGACTACTGTAATGCTGTTTATTCTGGTCTCCCAGCAATTTAATTACATCATTTGCAAACTGTATAGAACACATCTCTCTGAGTTGCCACCCATTCTAAGCGTAATGAACATAAAACTTCACTTTTCATTCATTATCATTTGCTTCTAATAATTTATCATACTCAATTTAAGATTTTGACCCTTACATGTAAAGCTCTTCACAGCAGTACTCCATCCTACCTAGCAACTCTTATTACACCTTACGCTTCGCCTAGACTGCTTCGATCATTGAATGATCAGCATCTTTGCATCCCATCTCCTAGGACTGCTGTGCTTGATTTAACAAGGAACTGCACCATCTTTTGTGTAGCGCCATCCTTATGGATTGCCTTACCTTTCCAAGTGAGACTCAAACTATCTTACCTCAAATTTTGTACAGCTCTTATGTTTAAATATGTCTGTTGTCATTATTCATCAAAAGACATGTAAAGTAAGTGGACATGCAAACAGCAAGGATATCTGGAATTCCAAGTATAATAAATGATAATGAACAAGATTTTATATGCAAACCATAACTCCCCAAACTACTCATTCTCCACCCCTCCTGTAAGCCCACAACCCCCCCCCCCCCTTCACACTAACTACTACCAACAAGTACATGGAATCACTATAAATGAAGGGTGTTCAGAATAGAAGACCAAAGAAAGCCCACCAATGTGTCCAAATATGGGGTCCACAGTTTAAGAAATGATTTCTTTGCATTCTGACCTCAGGTATCCAGAGAAAGGAGCTCCATTGTCAATAATATAAACTTCTGATTTCTCCATAAAGTAAAAGAAGGGGATGCATCTGAAATCCAATGCAGTAAGATACATCTCTTAGCTACCAGAGATGCCTTTTGAAGGAAAAGACTGGACACCCGAGTGCCTTCAACAATATCCTGCATATTATCCAAAACACAACTTGTGGAGTTACTGTCCAACTCTTATGCTATATGAAACCCAAAAAAGTCCAAACTTCTTCCCAAAAGCAGTAAATTGATGCATAGTACCAGGCACAGTGCTTAAAAAAAGTGGCTTGCTGACCACACTTGACACAGGCCCCATCTCTAGGGAAGTCCATTTTTCAAGCTTGGAAATGATGAATATAAAGAAGCATCAGGAATTTATAATGCAGCTCTTGTAACTGTGCACTTTACACTAAGTGGGTGGATTCACACAAGCTCTGCTGTAAACTGTCCACGGAACAAACTCCAAAATCTCGAATCCACTGGTCCAGTACTTTTTGTAAAGGGGAATTTCCCAGCGGCCACTTTAAGGTATCATAATATCGGCCCAAGAGGCCTTTATGCACTGCTGATATAGGCCAATGTTCATCAAACTCATTCTCCTGAAAATTAATATCAAATGACTGTAATAAGGAGGTAATGTGGAGGGGCATTTTTGAATGGGGACGACCATGTCTAAGGGCATCCAACTCTAAGGACAGTGCCATGAAGGGGCGGGGCAACGCGTATTATCGAAACAAGATGGACGTCCATCTTTCGTTTCGATAATACGGTCGGGGACGCCCAAATCTTGACATTTAGGTCCACCTTAGAGATGGTCATCCTCAGTTTTCAGCGATAATGGAAACCAAAGATGTCTATCTCAAAAGTGTCCAAATCCAAGACCTTTGGTCATGGGAGGAGCCAGCATTTGTAGTGCACTGGTCCCCTGACATGCCAGGACACCAACCGGGCACCCTAGGGGGCACTGCAGTGGACTTCAGAAATTGCTCCCAGGTGCATAGCTCCCTTACCTTGGGTGCTGAGCCCCCCCCCCCCCCCCCCCCCAGGTTTGCCTGCCTGAAGTACACTGCAGCCACTACAACTGCTCCAGGGACCTGTATACTGCTGCAGTGGACCTGAGTATGGCATTAGAGGCTGGCAAAAAAGTATTTTTAAACTTGTTTTTTATGGTGGGAGGGGGTTAGTGACCACTGGGGGGATAAGGGGAGGTCATCCCTAATTCCCTCTGGTGGTTATCTAGTCAGTTGAGGCACCTTTTTGAGGCTTGGTCGTGAAAAAAAATGGACCAAGTAAAGTTGGCCAAGTGCTTGTCAGGGATGCCCTTCTTTTTTCTATTATCGGCCAAGGATGACCATCTCCTAATCACGCCCCAGTCCTGCCTTTGCTACCCTGCCGACACGCCCCCAGTGAAGTTTGGTCGTCTCTGCGATGGAAAGCAGTTGAGGACGCCCAAAATCGGCTTTTGATTATGCCGATTTGGGCGACCCTGGGAGAAGGACGCCCATCTCCCGATTTGTGTCGAAAGATGGGCGTCCTTCTCTTTCGAAAATAAGTGTGATAATGCTGAATTTGACGATAGGAATACCAATCATGAGCAGTCATATGAAATTTCTGTTTTAAACTATTATAAGGTAACATTTTTGCCTCATCCTCCTCCACCACTTCCCTAACTAATTTCAACCCCCTATCCTCCCACCTGGTGGAAAATCTGCATTACAAAGGGCAAATAGTGGGAACACTGTGCATGGAGTCCAAATCTCTTCCAAAATAGACCCCAGGTCCAGCGCACTGAGTGTATCAAAATATGATTCTTCACATCCCAGCCCTCACATGCAAGATACATGCCAAACTCAAAGATCCACATATCTCTTGCTCATATACCACAGCACAAAACTCTGATGTCTGAAAGATCCAGTCTCGGGCATATCGGAGGTGATATAGAGGGGCATAATCGAATGGCGCCGGCCAAATCGATTGGCGGCCATCTTCGGGGCTAGCTCCGTGAAGGGCAGAGCCAAGCGTATTTTCAAAATATGCTTGGCACCGGCCAAATCGCTCGCCGGGGTTAGATGAGATGGCCGACTCCAATTTTCAGCCATAATGGAAACCGGAGCTGGCCATCTCAAATCTGGTGAAATGTAAGGCATTTGGGCGTGGGAGGAGCCAGCATTTCTAGTGCACTGGCCCCCCTGACATGCCAGGACACCAACCGGGCACCCTAGGGGGCAGTTTAAAAAATTAATTAAAAAATCAAAATTAGCTTTCAGGTGCATAGAACCCTTCCCTTGTGTGCTGAGCCCCCCCAAATCCCCCCCAAAACTCACTGCCCACAAGTATACACCACTACCATAGCCCTTATGGGTGAAAGGGGGCACCTACATGTGGGTACAGTGGGTTTTGGGGGGGCTTCCATTTACCAGCACAAGTTTAACAGGTAGGGGGTGATGGGCATGGGTCCACCTGCCTCAAGTGCACTGCACCCACTACGAATTGCTCCAGGGACCTGCATATTGTTGTCAGGGAGCTGGGTATGACATTTGAGGCTGGCATACAGGCTGGCAAAAAATGTCTGATTTTTTTTCTCCGAGGACAAGCAGGCTGCTTGTTCTCACTGATGGGTGACGTCCACGGCAGCCCCTCCAATCGGAACACTTTACTAGCAAAGGCCTTTGCTAGTCCCCGCGCGCTCATGTGCACCGCGCATGCGCAGCCGTCTTCCCGCCCGAACCGGCTCGTGTTCGTCAGTCTTCTTTTGTCCGCGCTCGGTACGGTCGTGTTTTCGCCGTGTCGTGCCCCGCAAAGTCGACCTCGCGCGTTCTTCGTGTTGTTTTAAAAAAAAAAAAATCCATTCTGTGTGTGGAAAGAGACTCTTTAGTCTTTTTTTCCCCCCGCTATTTCCAGCTTTTTCGCCCTGGTAAGTTTTCTTTCGTCGTCGGGGTAGGCCGCTTTTAGGCCTCGGGTTGAAGTTTTCCTCCCCTTGTTTTTCGGGTGCCTTTTCCGCCATTTCGACTTTTGATCTCGCCGGCGTGATTTTTCCGCCCATGACATCGAAGTCTTCCAGCAGCTTCAAGAAGTGCACCCAGTGCGCCTGGGTCATCTCGCTCACTGACAGGCACGCGTCGTGTCTTCAGTGTCTGGGGGCTGGGCACCGCCCTCAGGCCTGTAGTCTGTGTTCCCTTTTGCAAAAGCGGACTCAGGTAGCGAGATTGGCCCAGTGGAACGTTTTGTTCTCGGGCTCTTCGTCGGCATCGGCACCGGGGGTATCGAGTGCATCGACGTCTTCAGCGTCCAGAGCTTCATCCTCGGCCGCCAGTGCATCGAGTGCATCAAGGCATCGGCCCTCTGCATCGGCGCTGAGACATCGGACAGCTGCATCGACGTCGGTGGTACCGGGACCTCGTCGGCTGATGTCGTCGGACAGTGGTGCTTCGTCTGGAGTGCAGGTGAGGGCTGTCCATTCCCCTGCTGGTGGCGGTGAGCCTTCGGGTGGGTCTCCCCCTACCCTGAGGGCTCCTGCGGTACAGCCCCCCCGAGACCGACCTCCTTCGGCCTCGGCCCCGAGGAAGCGACGGTTGGATTCTACGTCCTCCTCGTCGGTGCCGGGAAGCTCCGGTGACATGCTTCGTCCCAAGAAGTCGAAGAAGCATCGTCACCGGTCTCCTTCCCGTGTCGGCACCGAGAGCTCTGGGTCGCCGAGGGAGTCGGCACCCAGTAGGCATCGGCACCGAGAGGACCGCTCACCCTCTGTCCAGGAGGTGTCGATGCGCTCCACTCTGGACAGCCCGAAACAGCCTCCACGCCCGGAACAGGTTCTGACGTCGACGCCTGCATCGACATCCATGCCTTTCTCTGCAGCCACTCTGAACGAGAGTCTCCGGGCCGTTCTCCCAGAGATTCTAGGAGAGCTGTTGCGCCCTACCCCTCCGGTACCGGCGGTGCTTGCGCCACCGGTACCGTCGAGTGTGGTGCCGGCTGGTCCATCACCCGAGGTGAGGTCTCCGGCATCGGTGCCGCGTGCGGTACCGGCTGCCGTCGCCTCCCAGGAAGGCTCCCCGACTACGTCGGCGGAGGGAGCTTCGCCAATGCAGGCGAGGGAGTCTACCTCTCGACACCCCCATCGTGGAAGTGGCTCCACAGAGTCAAGTCGGGCAAGGTTGCAGACACAGGTCCGTGAACTTGTGTCTGACACCGAGGGTGAGGCCTCGTGGGAAGAGGAAGAAGACCCCAGATATTTCTCTGACGAGGAGTCTGAAGGTCTTCCTTCCGATCCCACTCCCTCTCCTGAGAGGCAGCTTTCTCCTCCCGAGAGTCTGTCTTTTGCTTCCTTTGTCCGGGAGATGTCTACGGCCATCCCCTTCCCGGTGGTTGTGGAGGACGAGCCCAGGGCTGAAATGTTTGAGCTCCTGGACTATCCTTCTTCCACCTAAGGAAGCGTCCACAGTACCCATGCATCATGTCCTCAAAAAGACATTGCTGGCGAACTGGACCAAGCCTCTAACTAATCCCCACATTCCCAAGAAGATCGAGTCCCAGTACCGGATCCATGGGGACCCAGAGCTGATGCGCACTCAGTTGCCTCATGACTCTGGAGTTGTGGATTTGGCCCTAAAGAAGGCTAAGAGTTCTAGGGAGCATGCTTCGGCGCCCCCGGGCAAGGACTCTAGAACCTTAGACTCCTTTGGGAGGAAGGCCTACCATTCTTCTATGCTCGTGGCCAAAATTCAGTCCTACCAGCTCTACACGAGCATACACATGCGGAACAATGTGCGGCAGTTGGCGGGCTTGGTGGATGCGCTCCCCCCTGAGCAAGCCAAGCCTTTTCAGGATGTGGTCAGGCAGCTGAAGGCGTGCAGAAAATTCCTGGCCAGAGGGGTGTATGACACCTTTGATGTTGCGTCCGGGGCCGCTGCTCAAGGTGTGGTGATGCGCAGACTCTCATGGCTGCGTGCCTCCGACCTGGAGAATAGAATCCAGCAGCGGATTGCGGACTCGCCTTGCCGTGTGGATAATATTTTTGGAGAGAAGGTCGAACAGGTGGTAGAGCAGCTCCACCAGCGGGACACCGCATTCGACAAGTTCTCCCGCCGGCAGCCTTCAGCATCTACCTCTACTGGTAGAAGATTTTTCGGGGGAAGGAAGACTGTTCCCTACTCTTCTGGCAAGCGTAGGTACAATCCTCCTTCTCGTCAGCCTGCGGCCCAGGCTAAGCCCCAGCGCGCTCGCTCTCGTCAGCAGCGTGCACCTCAGCAAGGCCCCTCGGCTCCCCAGCAAAAGCAAGGGACGAGCTTTTGACTGGCTCCAGGAGAGCATAGCCGACATCCAAGTGTCAGTGCCGGGCGACCTGCCAGTCGGAGGGAGGTTGAAAGCTTTTCACCAAAGGTGGCCTCTCATAACCTCCGATCAGTGGGTTCTCCAAATAGTCCGGCAAGGATACACCCTCAATTTGGCCTCAAAACCTCCAAATTGTCCACCGGGAGCTCAATCTTACAGCTTCCAACACAAGCAGGTACTTGCAGAGGAACTCTCCGCCCTTCTCAGCGCCAATGCGGTCGAGCCCGTGCCATCCGGGCAAGAAGGGCTGGGATTCTATTCCAGGTACTTCCTTGTGGAAAAGAAAACAGGGGGGATGCGTCCCATCCTAGACCTAAGGGCCCTGAACAAATATCTGGTCAAAGAAAAGTTCAGGATGCTTTCCCTGGGCACCCTTCTTCCCATGATTCAGGAAAACGATTGGCTATGCTCTCTGGACTTAAAGGATGCCTACACACACATCCCGATACTGCCAGCTCACAGGCAGTATCTGCGATTTCAGCTGGGCACACGTCACTTCCAGTACTGTGTGCTACCCTTTGGGCTCGCCTCTGTGCCCAGGGTGTTCACAAAGTGCTTGGCTGTAGTAGCAGCGGCACTTCACAGGCTGGGGGTGCACGTGTTCCCATATCTCGACGATTGGCTGGTGAAGAACACATCCGAGGCAGGAGCCCTGCAGTCCATGCAGATGACTATTCGCCTCCTGGAGCTACTGGGGTTTGTGATAAATTATCCAAAGTCCCATCTTCTCCCAGTGCAGAAACTCGAATTCATAGGAGCTCTGCTGGATTCTCGGGCGGTTCGCGCCTACCTCCCAGAGGCGAGAGCCAACAACTTGTTGTCCCTCGTCTCGCGGGTGCGAGCGTCACAGCAGATCACAGCTCGGCAGATGTTGAGATTGCTGGGCCACATGGCCTCCACAGTACATGTGACTCCCATGGCCCACCTTCACATGAGATCTGCTCAATGGACCCTAGCTTCCCAGTGGTTTCAGGCTGCTGGGGATCTAGAAGATGTGATCCACCTGTCCACGAGTTTTCTCAAATCCCTGTATTGGTGGACGATTTGGTCCAATTTGACTCTGGGACGTCCTTTCCAAATTCCTTAGCCACAAAAAGTGCTGACAACGGATGCGTCTCTCCTGGGATGGGGAGCTCATGTCGATGGGCTTCACACCCAAGGAAGCTGGTCCCTCCAGGAACGCGATCTGCAGATCAATCTTCTGGAGTTGCGAGCGATCTGGAACGCTCTGAAGGCTTTCAGAGATCGGCTGTCCCACCAAATTATCCAAATTCAGACAGACAACCAGGTTGCCATGTACTACGTCAACAAGCAGGGGGGCACCGGATCTCGCCCCCTGTGTCAGGAAGCCGTCAGCATGTGGCTCTGGGCTCGCCGTCACGGCATGGTGCTCCAAGCCACATATCTGGCAGGCGTAAACAACTGTCTGGCCGACAGGTTGAGCAGGATTATGCAACCTCACGAGTGGTCGCTCAATTCCCGTGTGGTGCGGCAGATCTTCCAGGTGTGGGGCACCCCCTTGGTAGATCTCTTCGCATCTCGAGCCAACCACAAAGTCCCTCAGTTCTGTTCCAGGCTTCAGGCCCACGGCAGACTGGCATCGGATGCCTTCCTCCTGGACTGGGGGGAAGGTCTGCTGTATGCTTATCCTCCCATACCTCTGGTGGGGAAGACTTTGTTGAAACTCAAGCAAGACCGAGGCACCATGATTCTGATTGCTCCTTTTTGGCCGTGTCAGATCTGGTTCCCTCTTCTTCTGGAGTTGTCCTCCGAAGAACCGTGGAGATTGGAGTGTTTTCCGACCCTCATCACACAGGACGAAGGGGCACTTCTGCATCCCATCCTCCGGTCCCTGGCTCTCATGGCCTGGATGTTGAGAGCGTAGACTTTGCCTCTTTGGGTCTGTCAGAGGATGTCTCCCGAATCTTGCTTGCTTCCAGGAAAGATTCCACTAAGGAGTTACTTCTTTCTATGGAGGAGGTTTGCCGTCTGGTGTGACAGCAAGGCCCTAGATCCTCGCTCTTGTCCTACACAGACCCTGCTTGAATACCTTCTGCACCTGTCTGAGTCTGGTCTCAAGACCAACTCTGTAAGGGTTCACCTTAGTGCAATCAGTGCATACCATTACCGTGTGGAAGGTAAGCCGATCTCAGGACAGCCTTTAGTTGTTCGCTTCATGAGAGGTTTGCTTTTGTCAAAGCCCCCTGTCAAGCCTCCTACAGTGTCATGGGATCTCAATGTCGTTCTCACCCAGCTGATGAAACCTCCTTTTGAGCCACTGAACTCCTGCCATCTGAAGTACTTGACCTGGAAGGTCATTTTCTTGGTGGCAGTTACTTCAGCTCGTAGAGTCAGTGAGCTTCAGGCCCTGGTAGCCTAGGCCCCTTACACCAAATTTCATCACAACAGAGTAGTCCTCCGCACTCACCCTAAGTTCTTGCCAAAGGTTGTGTCGGAGTTCCATCTGAACCAGTCAATTGTCTTGCCAACTTTCTTTCCCCGTCCTCATTCCTGCCCTGCTGAACGTCAGCTGCACACATTGGACTGCAAGAGAGCATTGGCCTTCTATCTGGAGCGGACACAGCCCAACAGACAGTCCGCCCAATTGTTTGTTTCTTTTGATCCCAATAGGAGGGGAGTGGCTGTGGGGAAACGCACCATATCCAATTGGCTAGCAGATTGCATTTCCTTCACTTACGCCCAGGCTCGGCTGGCTCTTGAGGGTCATGTCACGGCTCATAATGTTAGAGCCATGGCAGCGTCGGTAGCCCACTTGAAGTCAGCCACTATTGAAGAGATCTGCAAAGCTGCGACGTGGTCATCTGTCCACACATTCACATCTCATTACTGCCTGCAGCAGAATACCCGACGCGACAGTCGGTTCGGGCAGTCAGTTCTTCAGAACCTGTTTGGGCTTTAGGATCCAACTCCACCCCCCGAGGGCCCTGTTTGTTCTGTTCCAGACTGCACTCTCAGTTAGTTGGTAAATTTTTTAGGTCAATCTCAGTTATGTCCTCGCCGTTGCGAGACCCAATTGACCATGGTTGTTGTTTTGAGTGAGCCTGGGGGCTAGGGATACCCCATCAGTGAGAACAAGCAGCCTGCTTGTCCTCGGAGAAAGCGAATGCTACATACCTGTAGAAGGTATTCTCCGAGGACAGCAGGCTGATTGTTCTCACAAACCCGCCCGCCTCCCCTTTGGAGTTGTGTCTTCCCTTGTTTTGTCTTGCTACATACGGGACTGACGAACACGAGCCGGTTCGGGCGGGAAGACGGCCGCGCATGCGCGGTGCGCATGAGCGCGCGGGGACTAGCAAAGGCCTTTGCTAGTAAAGTGTTCCGATTGGAGGGGCTGCCGTGGACGTCACCCATCAGTGAGAACAATCAGCCTGCTGTCCTCGGAGAATACCTTCTACAGGTATGTAGCATTCGCTTTGTGTGGGAGGGGGGTGGTGACCACTGGGGGAGTAAGAGGAGGTGATCCCCCTTCCCTCCGGTGGTCATCAGGTTAGTTGGGGCACTTTTTTGGGACTTGGACCTAAAAAATAGGGTCCAAATAAAATGGACCAAATTCTCCTGACGGCCGGCTTTCTTTTTTCCATTATCGGGAGAAGCCAGCCATCTCAACGCACGCTCCCGTTCCGCCCATGTCCCGCCTTCACTACCATGCCGACACGCCCCCTTTCAACTTTCGCCGGCCCCGCAACGGAACGCAGTTGAAGCCGCCCAAAATCAGCTTTCGATTATGCCGATTTAGGTGGTTTCATCTCCAACTACTGTTGAGGTAGCTTGGACAGACCACTCATTGATTACTTTTGGTTTTAGTGGAATAACTAAGGGTAAAGAGATTTCTAAAGCACATCACATTGTGGTATGTCCACCATTTGAATTATATAGATTGTCAGAGGTATGGTTGCCATATCTAGATTTTTCTATTTCATAAATTATTATATTATTATTATTATGATTTATTTACTGCCTTTTTGAAGGAATTCACTCAAGGTGGAATACAGAAAGAATAGATCAAACATGAGCAATAGGCAATTACAGCAGTAAAAATATTCAAATAACAATACAAAGTATGGCGTGGAGGGGCATTTTCGATCAGGGACGCCCATCTCTAAGGGCGCCCATCTTCAATGACGGTGCCGTGAAGGGGCGGGCCAGCCGTATTTTCGAAACGAGATGGGCGCCCAAATCTCGACCTAAATGCTGAGATCGCTGGATTTAGAGATGGGCGCCCTCGGTTTTCCCCCATAATGGAAACCAATGGCGCCCATCTCAAAAATGAATAAAACCAAGGCATTTGGTCATGGAAGGGGCCAGGATTTGTAGTACACTAGTCCCCCTCACATGCCAGGACACCAACCGGGCACCCTAGGGGGCACTACAGTGGACTTTGCAAACTGCTCCCAGGTACATAGCTCCCTTACCTTGGGTGCTGAGCCCCCCAAAACCTACTCCCCACAACTATACACCACTACCATAGCCCTAAGGGATGAAGGGGGGCACCTACATGTGGGTACAGTGGGTTTCAGGTGGGTTTTGGAGGGCTCCCATTTTCCACCACAAGTGGAACAGGTAGGGTGGATGGGCCTGGGTTCGCCTGCCTGAAGTCCACTGCACCCACTAAAACTGCTCCAGGGACCTGTATACTGCTGTCATGGACCTGAGTATGACATTTGAGGCTGGCATAGAGGCTGGCAAAAAAAGTTTTGAAAGTTGTTTTTTTTTAAGGGTGGGAGGGGGTTAGTGACCACTGGGGGAGTCTACCCACCCCGAGCTCTCCACATCATTACTGCTTTTACTAGCAGAAACTACTCCTTGGTTCAGCCTTAGGTTATTGGGCCTGAACACGATATCTCCCTCTCCTCACAGGTCCTGGCGGGGATGAAGGCAACCAAAGATGATGTGCTCTGGAATCCCCAACTATGACATCCCTTGTCACTTATTTTCTAATACCTCCTTCTGGGCTGGGTTCCTTACCTTCCTACTCATACTATCCTTCCCCTGTCACAAAAGTCAGGAATAGTGAGCCCTTGGGCCACTGCTGATGACCGGCAGCAGCAGGCGAACAACCCAAACAAGGATCGAGGCTGAAAACAGACAGGATTGGTACAAGCAGGATTGAAATTGAAGTGGAAGACAGGCAAGACTGGAACAAGCAGGACTGGAGTGGAAGCTGAAGGCAGGTCGGACTAGAACAAGCAGGACTGCAACTGAAGCTGAAGGCTGGCAGGGCTGGAACAGCAGGACTTGAACAAGCAGGACTGGAGTTGAAGCTGAAGGCAGGCAGGGCTGGAACAAACAGGACTGGAACAAGCAGGACTGGAACTGACGCTGAAGGCAGACAGGGCTGAAACAAGCAGTGGTGGAACTGAAACTGAAGACTGGCAGAACAGGAACAAGCAGGGCTGGAACTGCAACAAACACACACAGACGAAAACTCATGTGAAGACCTCTGTTGCAAAGGCAAAGCCTGAAAGTTCCCAGGTGATTTATAAAGGCATTTACTGATGATGTCACAAGTAAGAATGAGGCTTGGCAGTAGGAACACCACGGCGAGGCTTGGCTGCAAGAACACCAAAGCGAGGCTTGGCTTCAGGAACACCAAAGCAAGGCTGGAATGCTGGAACATCAGAACAGGCTGGCTAAAGTACTAAAGAGGGCTTTAAACTAAAATTGATGGGGATGGGTATAAAAGGCCACGAAGCCATAATTAACCCCAAGGAAGATAGGACATTGAATGCCTCTATAGAAGTGAATAAAAAGAGTAAAGTCTGGAGAGCCTTGTATACCAATGCTCGTAGTATGGGAAACAAACTTCTAGAACTTGAGGCTACAATGATGAAAGCGGACTTGGATTTAGTGGCGGTTACGGAGACGTGGTTCATGGAGAACCATGACTGGGATGTTGCTATACCTGGCTATAATCTATTCAGGAAGGACAGAGTAGGAAAAAAGGGTGGAGGTGTGGCATTATATGCTAAGAATGATATCCAAGTGACAGAACTGCAGGACGTATGGAGTAGGGAAGAAGCGCTGTGGGTTAAACTGGAAAGAGGGAAAGGAAAATGTATCTATATCAGAGTGATATACAGACCTCCTTCACAGTCGGAGGAAATGGACAGGGACTTAATTGAAGACATCCGCAAGATAGCTAGGAAAGGGGAAGTACTACTGATAGGTGACTTCAATATGCCAGATGTTGATTGGGGTGTCCCGGCTGCGGGGCCGTCTAGATGCAAAGAGATCTTAGATTCCCTACAGGAAGAATTGTTCCAGCAGTGGGTGACGGAACCGACGCGGGATGGAGCTGTTCTGGACCTGGTGCTTACGAATGGAGAGTACGTTTCTGACATCAAGGTGGCAGACCATTTGGCATCTAGTGATCATCGTATGGTATGGTTCAATATTAAAACAGAAGAGAGGGCTCACTCGAGATTGAAGGTCCTGGATTTCAAAGGAACTAACTTTGCCGAGATGGGGGAATTTCTCAAGGAACAGTTAGTGGGATGGGAACAGCTGAAGGATGTAGAACAGCAATGGACAAGACTGAAAGGAGCTATATTAAAGGCAACTAACCTTTATGTTAGAAAATTACATAAAAGTAAGAGGAAAAGAAGGCCTCTCTGGTACTCGAATGTAGTAGCTGAAAAGATAAGGGAAAGGAGGCTAGCCTTTCAACGTTATAAGACGACTCAGAAAGATGAAGACAGGAGAGAATACCTAAATAAGTGAAGAGAAGCTGGAAAAGCTATCTGGAAAGCGAAGCAGCAAATGGAGGAAAAGATAGCTAATACGGTAAAATTTGGGGACAGGACCTTTTTCAGATATGTAAGTGACAAGAGGAAGTGCCATAATAGCACTGTGAGGCTCAAAGCTGAGGGAGAGAAATATATGGAAGATGATAAGGATAACGCTGAACTGCTTAACGATTACTTTAGCTCTGTGTTCACGAATGAAAGACCAGGGGTAGGGCTGCAGAAAACAAAGGCTAAAAGGGATGATGTATGGTAGACCAAGACCCGTTTATGAAGGACTGTGTTCGTGAGGAGCTTGCCAAACTAAAAGTAGACAGAGCGATGGGGCCTGATGGGATACACCTGAGGGTGCTTAAGGAACTCGGTCCCGCACAGGCGACTGATAAATAAATTGACTGCCCTCGGTGTGAGACCTAGAGTAACTGATTGGGTAAAAAATTGGTTGAATGGTAGGAGACAGAGAGTGGTGATAAATGGAGCTTGCTCTGAAGAAAAGGAGGTTGTCAGTGGAGTACCACAGGGATCGGTCCTAGGACCGATTCTTTTTAATGTCATTGTGAGCGATATTGCAGAAGGACTGTCTGGTAAGCTTTGTCTCTTTGCGGATGATACTAAACTCTGCAACAGGGTGGATACCCTGGAGTGGAGGGTGTGAATGACATGAGGAAAGACCTAGCGAAGCTGGAGGAATGGACCGATGTTTGGCAACTAAGGTTTAATCCCAAAAAATGCAGGGTCATGCACTTGGGTTGCAAAAATCCGAGGGAACGGTACAGTATAGGGGGGTGTAGTGCTTCAGTGTGCGAAGGAAGAGCGGGACTTGGGGGTGATTGTGTCTCACGACCTTAAAGCTTTCAAACAGGTAGAAAAAGCGACTGCCAAAGCCAGAAGGATGCTTGGGTGCATAAAGAGAGGCATGACCAGCAGGAAAAAGGAGGTGATAGTGCCATTGTATAAGTCTCTGGTGAGGCCTTATTTGGAGTACTGCCTGCAGTTCTGGAGACCGCACCTACGGAAATATATAAACAGGATGGAGTCAGTCCAGAGGGCGACTACGAAATTAGTAAGTGGTCTTGAATGCAAAAATGATAGGGACAGGCTTATGAACCTCAACATGTATACGCTGGAAGAGAGGAAGGAGAGAGGAGACATGATAGAAACGTTTAAATACCTCAAGGGCATTTATGTACAGGAAGAGAGCCTTTTTCAAATGAAGGAGAGCTCTGGAATGAGGGGGCATACGACAAAGTTAAGAGGGAATAGGCTTAGGAGTAACCTAAGGAAGTATTATTTCACAGAAAGGGTGGTGGAGGCGTGGAATGGCCTCCCGCAGTGGCGTTCCTAGGGGGGCTGGCACCCAGGGCGGATCACCAATTCGCCCTGCCCCCCCGGGTGCAGCACCCCCCAATGCAGCGTGGATCCCCCCGGCAAAAGGACACCCTCGCGAAGGAACCCCCGCCGGGGCAGAGAAGAAACATGGAACAACGGAGGGCAGGCGCGCGCGGCACCCCCCCGGTGGTGTGCACCCGGGGCGGACGACCCCCACCGCCCCCCCCTAGGAACGCCACTGACCTCCCGGTGGAGGTGGTGGAGTCGAGGACTGTTCCAGAATTTAAAAAGGCATGGGATAAGCATGTGGGATCGCTTAGGAACAGGAAGAATTAGGGGGTACAGAGGATGGTCAGACTGGATGGGTCATATGGCCTTTATCTGCCGTCATGTTTCTAATGTTTCTAGGACTGGAATGATCTCTGGAACACGACTGGAAAACAGGGAGGAAGTAGTCCACAGCAGCCACAGGACCTGGACACTGGAAGGAGAGGTGAGTGTAGACCTGGGGCACGGCCACAACCGTGACATCCCCCCAGTGAATCTGGAGAGTTCTACACCAGTCCTAGTAATCCGCTGGGGAAATTCACACATCCAGTTTACCAGGGGATTACATGTGCAAGATAATTCTTCCACTATCCCTCGGAAGAATGCTGCACCTCACAAATTGCGTGTAGCAATGAGGCAGGTTGAGAGGACATGGAGGAAATCACAAGGTATTCTTATGGCTTAGTCTGAGTGAATGTGTAAGCACATGTGAGACTGTTTGAAATCTTTAAGACTAAAGTTTCTGTAGCAATAAGTAGACTGTGGGAATTTACTGTTCAGTTTCTAGCGAGGGAAAAGAAGCAATGCTCTGACAGCTGTGATTTATCCGCTATCATGTTTGGTGATTTATTTAGTTCAAAGGGTCATTCTGTGTTACAGCAGTCTCTGATATTGCAAGATATAGGCCAAGATGAGTATGTTTCAGTACAAGGTAATGGGATATATATGACTCTGAGTTTGTAAACTGTTTTACAATCTCTCTCTCCAACTAGAACAATTCATGATTGTTGCTCTGCTGCCATTTTGAGTGGTATGGGAGAAAAATAGATCTATCTTTGTCTTTGGTGAATAAATCCTTGTATGATGGATATTTGCTTGGTCAGTTAAAGATAGCAACTGTAGCCATTATTGAAGAAGGGATGTTTAGATCTCTCAATTCTTGAAAATTATAGGCCTATCTCTGTTTTACCAGTGTTGGCTAAAATGATTGATGAAATGGTATTGAAGCAACCAGTGGCGTAGCCAGAAGGCAATTTTGGGATGGGCCAACAGGTTGGAAGGGAAGGATGGGCACCTGATATGCCCTGCCCACGCCCCTACTCCTACCGCACACCTATCCCACTCCCAATAACTTACAAATTCATGAGTGAATAACTAATTCAAATAGGCACAGTTTTCAGGCTCTCTTAAAAGTAGCTAAAGCCCCATGAGAGAAAAGCACACACACACACACACACACACAACAGTAATGCATCAACTGTAATGCATCAACTGTTCAGTAATGCATCAATACGGCTACTTCTGAATTCTCATCCCCTGTAATCTCACCACACTCATACTACCAAATGTTTTCCTGTTACTATAGATTGCCCCTTTTTGTTTCCATTACTTCCTTCCAATGTTTCAGTGCTCTTTTCCATTATTATATTCCTTATCGATACTTTGACTCTGTCTCGCATAACTCATCACAATGTAATCCATAACCGAGTTGTAACAAATTGTATTTCCATGATTCATAATATATTGCAAGCCACACTGAACCCGCAAAAAGGTGGGAAAATGTGGGATACAAATGCAATAAATAAATAAATAAATAAAATAAATACACGATAAGCCAAAATAAGTTACCATACTAAAATACAATGCTGCCTTATTATTCTCCAGTTACAAGTCACTTTTCCTTTGCAGCTGTTGTCATGATTTAGAGTGTTGTACATAAATTCCAAAAGCAAAAACATAAAGGTAACCATACTGGGTCAGAGTTGCCATCCTGGATGCAGAAAGTATAAAACAAATAAAAAACACAAACCCCCACCACCAGCAAAACTAAAACAAACCAACTTTTACTTGTAGAAAAGTTTGCTGCTTTCCTTCCTCGGCAGCTCTGCGATTCACACAGGCACTCCGCTCCCCTTTGCCGCATCTATCCCGCACTCTCTGATGCACTTCCTGTTTAGGTAGGGCCAGATGGACGCAGCAGGGGGAGCGGAGCTGCCTGTGTGAATGGCAGCAGTCAGAGCGTTGCTGGCGACAAGCGAAAAGAAGAAATCTGCAGCAGTGGCATACCTAGTGTATTTTACACCTGGGGCCAATCATTTTTTTAACACCCCCCCCCCCCCCCATATATGAAAAAAATATTTTTAATAATAATCCACGACTCACACAACAAGGGTGTACCTAGGAAAACAACCAAAATACAGAAGAACACCTAGGAAAAGGCAGCATCTTAAACATTGCAGTGAGCACTAGAACATCAATGCACCAATTGTAAAACTACACAAGACATTAGTAAAAATGATCCTACCAACACAAAACCATGTCTTTTTCACATAGAACACAGATACATCCTCACAAAGTATAGAATAAGTAACCACAAACTAAAAACAGAAATATGTAGACAAAAGTTAAACTGAACCTCCAGTAAGTCAGATTCTGTATACAATGCAACACCACAGAAACAGTGATGCATGTCCCCTAGTACTGTACAATATAAAGACAGCAGATGTAAATTTGAAAAAACTGACAAGTACCAATCACCACTTTATAAATTAACAAACAGAAATAAAACAAAAAAAATGGAAAATAAAATGATACCATTTTATTGGACTAATACATTTTTCAATTAGCTTTCAGAGGCCAACACCTCCATCCTCAGGTATACTGTCCTGACCTGAGGATGGGGTTTTGGTCTCTGAAAGTTAGTCAAAAATGTATTAAAATTAGTCTAATAGAAAGATCACCTTATTTTCATTTTCTATTTATCACCATAACTACAATACTACTTTATCCTAAAGCAAAAAAATAATAATAATAATAAATCTTTTTTCTACCTTTGTCGTCTCTGGTTTCTGCTTTCCTCATCTTCTCTTCACTCTCTCCCTTCCATCCAGCATCTGCTCCCTCCCTCTCTCTCTCTCCCCCTCCCTTCCATCCAGCATTTGCCCACTTTCTCTGCCCCATCCAGCGTCTGCCTTTTCTCTCTCCCTTCCATGCAGCGTTTGCCTGCTTTCTCTGCCACTTCCATTCACTGTTGCACTGTCTTCCATTCTGTCTGCCCTCTCCCCCTTTCCACTGGTGTCTGCCCGCTTTCTCTGCCCCTTCCATCCAGCGTGTGCCCCCTCTGTCCTTTTTACATAATGCATTCCAACATCTCCCCCTCTCTCCATCTTTCTCTCCTCTCCCCATCCCCATCCATCTTCTGTTTTTCAGTATTTCCTGTATATTTTACTTTTCTCCTTCCCCTGTGGCCTGGTATCACTTTCCCTCCTCTTTCCATCCTTCTTCCCCCTTCCTCTGAGGTCTGGCATCACTCTCTGCCTCTCCACCCCCTCTTCCCCTTTGGTCTAGCATTGCTTTCCCTCCTCTGTCCACCCTCCTTTTCCCTTCCCTTGAGGTCTGGCTTTGCTCTCCCTCCTCTCTCCACCCCTTCTTCCCCTTCAGACTAGCATCGCGTGATCTTCCTCCTCTCTCCACCCCCTTTTTCCTTTCCCTGCGGTCTGGCTGACATCGCGACGCTCTTCCACCTCAGCTCTCTCCACCCCTACCCCGCTCTGAAGCCTCCAAGCTTTCCAGCCCCACTGGCACGCAGCATCAGCGATGTAAGAGCTGCCTTTAGCCTGCCCCGGAAGCTTTCTCTGTACAGCTTCCCACGTAGGTGGGACGTTGTACAGAGGAGGCTTCCGGGGCTGGCCAAAGGCAGTGCTCATATTGCTGACACACGCTGCCAGAGGTCTGTAAGTTTAAAGGCCTGCAGAGAGGGGGGGGAGGGAAGGTGGAGCGAGGAGGGAGGGCGATACATTGCACTAGTTGGAGGGAGGGGACGCCGGAACGGAACCGTCATTGCAGCAGGCAGCAGCACCAGCACCGAGGGATGTTGGGTAGGCGGGCCTGGAGGAAAGTGGCTGGGCCCGGGCCCACCCAGGCCTGCCCATGGCTATGCCCCTGGTCAAGAAACTGATTGCTTTTGTTGACTGTGTTTGTTGTTAGATGCACACCAGTATGGTTTTCGCAGTGGACATAACAGAGTCTTTGTTGTTGTCAAAGTTTGATGTTCTCAAGAAAGGTTTGGACAATAATGTTAAATTTTGTTTTGTATCGCTTTATGTATCGTCACCATTTAATATGGTGAATCATACTAGTTTGTTGCTCCACCTTGGGCAACTGAGTTTGAGGGGGGGAAGTCCATGAATGGTTTTCCTCCTATTTAAAGAACTGAATGATGGTAGTGAAGTGGTGCTGATAGGATTTCTGAGGCATATTAGGTGGATATGGGTGTGCCATAGGGGTCAGTCATGTTGTTTAGTCTTTACTTATGACCACTGTGTAGTGTGTTGAAGGTTTTGAATGAAGAATATAGGTATATGCTGAAGATGTTCAACTTTTTCGTGCCTGTGGATGAACATTTTGTGAAAGGACATATCAAATTGCAGTAGTGCTTGCAGACCATACAATGTTGGATGAGCAAAAATAGTGTAGTTCTAAATTTAGCAAAGACAGAAGATATGTTAGTAGGCAGAGAGGTCAGAGCTGAGGCTATGGCTCTGGCGAACCTCCAAGACTGCAATCTTTTGATTAAAGAACAGATTGTTAGTCTTGGAGTGATCCTGGACTCACCACTGAATCTAAGAGATCAGCTTGCTAAAGTTATTCAAACTTGTTTTTATCAGCTACATGTCCTAGGTAGAATCAAACCAATGAGCCCAAGGTCCAATTTTCGAATTGTTCAGTCTCGTTTTGTCAAAATTAGATTATTATAACAGCTTATATTTGGGCCTGACTCAGTCATGTTGTAGGGCTCTTCAAGTGATACAGCATGATGCAATACATTTGATTGTGGTATTAAGGAAATTTGATCATGTTTCTTTGTCAATGAAAGCCTTACATTGGCTCCCAGTGCAATTTAGAGCACAATTTTAATTGCTGATGCTGATTTTAAGACTTTGGGGCCCTTTTACTAAAGCACACTAAAAAGTGGCCAGTGCTGCGATTAGCATGTGGTTTTGCTGCATACTCCGGCCATTTTCTAGTGTGGTTGAAAAATGGCTACGGTTGGTATAATAGCCATGTGCTAATTTTCACATTAGTGTGTAGTCATTACCACCACCTATTTTTACTCCTGCACTAATTGGTTAGCTTGTGGTAATGTGCTCACGCCAAAGGCGTAGCTACGTGGGGCCACGGGGGCATGGACCCCTGTAGGTTTGGCCCTGGACCCCCCTCTGCCGCCAACCCCTTCAACCCCCCTCCCACCGCCAACCCTCCCCTGCTGCCGTCGGGTACCTTTGTACGTGCAGGTCGTCAGACTCAGAAACAGAAGCCTGCCCTTGCAGATCAGCAACGCGGCCGTGCCAGAGAAGAGAACTTCGGCTGGTAGGGGTTGGGGACCCCCGCCAGCAAAGGTACCCAGCGGCGGCGGCGGCAGCAGGGGAGAGTTGGCAGCAGCGGGAAGAGGGGGTCGAAAGGATTGGCACCGGGGGGGGGGTCAAAGTTGGTGGTGGCGGCGGGAGGGGTCAAAATGGGGGGGGGGGTTAAAATGGTGGGGAGGGGTCAGCGGCACTGGGGGGGAGGCTAAAATGTGCCCCCTCACCTCGGGCTCTGGATCCCCCTCCCCCTGCTGAAGTCTGGCTACACCTCTGGCTCACGCTACCTGATTAGTGCTGGCACGTCTACTCTCTGTCCCCAGATGTGCTTCCTGTGACAAATATATATAAAATGTGTGTGTGTGTGTATATATATATATATATATATATATATATATATATATATAATACCACAGGACACCTGAGCGAGCCCCGCGGTAGTCTGGAACAGCTCCTGTGTACTTCAAGCAAGTTTTCTTGATTTATGACCCAGTCCATTCCCTTAGATCTGTGGGGACACGGCAATTGGTGTTGCCTTCACTAGAAAAAGTTCACTACGCAGACACATCTGATGGTGATTTGTCCATAACTGGGCCTTTATAGTGGAACAAATTACCTGACACTTTGTGCCTTTTGTCATCTATGCTTGAATTTATGAAAAGTTGAAAACACACTTGTTGTACAAGCATATGCTTGAGATGGGGTATGGGTTATGGAGTTGTGATGAATTTTATCTGGGATATGTTTGCATGTTAATTTTAAATTGTGAATGTGTTTTTATTGTTCTCTACTTAGTCAGTAAGCAGGCTATAAATGAGAAATAAATAAATAATATATAAATTCCATAGCTGAATTTATTTTCCTAAAAATTTTCCCTTATTTAGAGGCAGATGCACTAAACGTTTTTCATCGTTAAATGAGCCCTCGGGGAAGAATTTCCGATCCTTTCCATGCACTTAAGCCTATTTTCCGACGACAGTAGCAGCTAACGAAAACGGAATGGAGATGAGCAATTAGTGTGAAAACCCCATTGAAACGACATGCACTAACCTTTTCCGATTGCCTTTACGCAGGAAAAAGGCAGGAAAACTAACGAGAGGTCTGGACCTCTCGTTAGGACAGCTCTGTGCCAGGAAAAAGTGTTAAGTGAAAAAATAAACAAACTTTGAGCCAATCCCAGCGCATTAGCAGAGCTAAAAGCGCTGTGATTGGTCCAAAGGACCTCAGAAAACACATAAAAAAATAAAACTAAAAAAAGGATCGGGAGGGGGCAAGGGCGCTCATCAGGAGCGTCCTGTACGGACGGCCTTGCCCCCCCCCCCCGCCGCTGCTCCCCACTTTCCGCCGCTCCCCCCACCCCGAAAAAGCAAAATTGTAGCAGCCCCTGCCCCCCTCCCTTCCTCACTACTCTCAGCTCCGCCTCCCGACATCCTCCGTCTGTGCCCCGCCCCCTTTGGGGGTCGTCGCCGCCATTCCCCTTCTCCATCGGGCCCCCCTCCCTCTTACCGGGCCCGTGCAGCGCCTCTCTCCTCTGTCCGAAGGCGCTGCACGGGCAAGAAGAACGCTGAATCAGCTGATGCCTGCCTTCGCGATGGCGCGTCTTTCTCCTGCTGCGCCCGCCCCTGTCTGACGTCAGTAACCTACGTAGGTTACTGACGTCAGACAGGGGCGGGCGCAGCAGGAGAAAGACGCGCCATCGCGAAGGCAGGCATCAGCTGATTCAGCGTTCTTCTTGCCCGTGCAGCGCCTTCGGACAGAGGAGAGAGGCGCTGCACGGGCCCGGTAAGAGGGAGGGGGGCCCGATGGAGAAGGGGAATGGCGGCGACGACCCCCAAAGGGGGCGGGGCACAGACGGAGGATGTCGGGAGGCGGAGCTGAGAGTAGTGAGGAAGGGAGGGGGCAGGGGCTGCTACAATTTTGCTTTTTCGGGGTGGGGGGAGCGGCGGAAAGTGGGGAGCAGCGGCGGGGGGGGGGGGGGGGCAAGGCCGTCCGTACAGGACGCTCCTGATGAGCGCCCTTGCCCCCTCCCAATCCTTTTTTTAGTTTTATTTTTTTATGTGTCAATTCAATTTGCCATGTGCTTGTGATTTGACTGTTTGTGGCATGCGCAGAGCAGCTAACATAACGCTTGGCTGCTCTGCGCATGATTTGGGGGCCGATTAACGATGTGTATTGTGATTCTTTGATACATTGTACGTTTCAATACCGATTCCAGCATGTGTGACTTTTTTTTTTGGTGCATTTTTCGTTATTTTAAAATCGTTAGGGACTTTAACGATTTAGATTTTTTTACGTTTGGTTGCTGCATCTGCCTCTTAAACAGCTAAAGTTATATTTTCCTTCTCTGGCACATTTTACTAGCCAAAGGCATAAATTTAGGGCTTTGATATTAAAATAATATTTCAATTTAGAGCTTCTCTCTTTTTCTTCAAACACAACTTGTCTGTCAGTATCTGAACTTGTAATATTTAGCAGACGTTCCACTAGCAGATTAAGTCTTAACTCAGCAGTAGCTAAGCCAAAGCCAGAATAAGCACTAGTCCAAATGTACTGAGAAAAAGTGAAATTTTCTTTCTCCTTGGAGGCAGATGAAAGGCACAGTCTGACAGTGCTCCTTCCCCTTAAACCCCGGCCCTTCTGGATCCAGCTTCTGCATCTTCCTCTAGATTTCCAGGAACAGATGAATCCTTTTCTTCTCTTCAAGAGCTCTCCTCTTATTCCTTAAACAATACTGCGGTGTCTGCTCCATGGTTGATAACCAAGCCAACACCATGGAATGCTGCAGACTGAACAAGCCCTGTCGCCACACAGGTCCTTCTATGATGCTTTATCCAGACAAAGGTGGGCAACTACCTTCTGATTTGTTATTTATAACATTCAGTTTTTTTCTCCCATTTGAGTTCTCCTTTTACCATTACCTCACTGGCAAGGAGAATCCTCCCAATTCTGGAAAGTACTGAGTGGCAAGGTGCCAAAATGGGGCAGACACGGCAGATCAATGCAAAAACACACTTTACCCACCCTTTTATAGAATAGTGCCTAAGTGTTTCTGCATGAATTTGTAAAGGGGGTGTAATGATGGAGGGACATGGGCAGGTCAGGGGCATTCCTTTAAGATGCACAAAGTGTTATAGAATAGTGTGCATCTGTGTCTCACTTGTGCGCCAGGAGTTACACTTGGTTTCAGGTGGTATAACTCCTCACGCCCAAAGTTGAGAGCAGATTCTGCTGCTATGCACTATGCTATAAAGAGCACCCATTCTGTAATGCCCATTATTAGAATGCTGTTCAGTGTGCCAAATTTTGATCACCATGTACTGAATCCAGCCCATAATGGCTGCTGAAAATCCTTACTGACCTCCCAGCACTTTCTAGATAGCACCAGGGTGGAATGAGGGAGGATTTTCTGCTGTAATTTTACGGATAGCTGACAATTTCAGTCACTATAGCGAAGATGGTCACTCCTTTTTACATATATTTGGTGCTGCTGCTTTTATGTATAGTGTCTGGAATTAAAAAAAAAAAACACTGAGTGCAGGGTTTAATAATTAACAAAGAAATACATGAGCTTACTTGTGATAGAGTCACATCCAGGATAGTTGGGTTAAGGCAATTTCAGTCTGAAATACAAGTCCCAGAAGGCATTGCAGGCAAGGAGCCAGGGGATGAGATGAAGAACCCGGACTGGACTCCTAGCTGCAATAGGGGAAGATATGGGTGTAAGCTGGCAGGACGTGTAGATTGGCTGTCACTAGGGGGAAAGAGAGATAGGAAACCTTGTGTGCAGGATCTCATCAATAGTCTAATGCTCAACTCAGCTGGTATGGGTCTGGGGGAACCTAATGGAAGGAGAATGATTGGTTGTGAGAGTAGAAGGCAGGGATTGATTAGGCAGGTGGGAAGGAGGCCCAGAGGAGAGAAGCAGTTGCAGGCTGAAAACCCTTGGGTAAGAGAGGTCCCTAAAGTATTGAAGCAGGCTGAAATCCCTTGGGTGTGAGGACGTTCCAAAAGTATTTGCAGGCTGAAAATCCTTGGGTAAGGTAGGTCCCTAAAGTATTGAATTTACCAGTGAAGCTGATGCAGGGTGAAATCCCTTGGGCATGAGGAGTCCCTAAAGTATTGAACTCTTCTGAAGGTAAAGAGAGTAGAAGGTAGAAACTGCTGCTTTGTGATTTAACTGTGATGATGAATTGAATGAACTGCTTCTATTTGGAATTGAACTACTGTTTATTGTGCACTGGATAAAGAGCCCAGACTGGAGCTGACTGTGAGCCTGTATTGAATCCTGATATGTGCTGATAGCCTACTGCTTAAAGGGGACTATTTGCCATACACTTTTAGGTGGCTTATATGTGCTGAAGATTGAAGGTGAATGCTGCTGTTGGATCTGTGTACCAGGTCTGCTAGAAACCTGCATGGAATAAAGTCCTTAAGATTGAAGTTGCTGGCGGACATTTATTTCTTGACTGTACCGGGAGCCTGTGGCTGGAGGAGATTGTTCTATCCTTGGCTACATCTAGAGGTCCATGGTTACATACTATATATATAATCATCCACTCATATGTTTATATCACACATTTTTCACACTCTTTTAAAACTTTTTTACACTGGAGGAAAATTACCTCGGAGACCACTGCCTGCAAACGAATAACATTGACAGTGTCAGTTGTGGTTCCAGTCTCAACCACAGGTCTAAAACCCCTCCATTCTTAAATTTAGAATATTTTACTTAAATTTTCTTTAAAAAAATATACAAAAAACTAGTATATTCATAACATGCACAGGCACTTCTAAATATTATAGAAAAGAGTCCGCACTTAGCTTAACATCCTACTCTCTGCAGTGTCATGATGGCTCATTAAGAGCTGAAGGTGATGTAATCCCCTATTATAATGGGGATAACTAAAGATCATGAGTTACTGAGGGGAGGGTTCTGAGTTGTGGGAGGTATAAACAAAAATTTAAGGAGGTTGCCACCCTTGAAATTATCTGGGTGTTCTGGCTTAAATGGTACATGGTGAATGAGATGTTTTCTTGGGAAAGAAAGGAGGGACGCAGGTTAGTTGGTAAACTCTGGGAGTATATAATATAAAGGTATGGCACAAGCATTTTGAATAAGTGTTTGGGAAAGTGAGAAGCAAAGGTATTGAGCAAATGGTGATTGTGTTTTGGAAAAAATATGTTATTGCTATTGAATGTGTTTGGTAATCCCTAAGGGAGAAAGGGGGGAAGTAAAGTTGGCCCTTGAGAACAAGGGAAGATGATTTTCTGTGATGGAATCAGGAAAGTCATCTTTTATTTACTGAGGGGAGAGTGTAATTCCCATTATAATGGGGATTACTAAAGATCATGAGAGAACTCTCCAGAGTTACTGAGGGAAGGGTTCTGAGTTGTTGGAGGTAAAGGATCCGGCCCAAGGGGTAAGTGGCAGAGGAAAATGTTTCTGGTTGTTGAATGACAGTAGGGGAAGCGTTAGGAATTAATAATTGTTGTTGGGGTTTGCATGAAGTCTTTGGTTGCCTCTACCCTTGCCAGGACCCATGAGAAGAGGGGGATGTCCTGGATGGGTTCAAGAAACTAAGGCTGACCAAAGAAGAAGGTTTCTGCCAGTAAACTATTAACTGAGGAGTGCTCTAGGTGGGAGATAGGGGATCCCAGCCTGACAGCAGGAACACTGAAGAGCTGTTCGGAGCCAAAGATGGTAGCCCGGAGAGGTATTCTTTTGGGAGAGGAGTGTGGACAGACAGGGAGGTCTGGTCCAAAGGAAGACCTGCTTGCTGCACAAGTGCTACAGGCACAGCCTTAGATTCTTACACCCAGAATGGATGGGTATGGACAGAAGGAGCTGTAAATATAGGATTATAAATTGCACTTGAGAAGATACATTATATCCCTAAATTTGCCCTGGATTTATAGTTTGCATCTATATATGTAATCTCCTATTATATGGTGATTACTGATTACATAGTAACATAGTAGATGACGGCAGAAAAAGACCCGCATGGTCCATCCAGTCTGCCCAACAAGATAAACTCATATGTGCTACTTTTTGTGTATACCTTACCTTAATTTGTACCTGTCCTCTTCTGCCTCGCCTCCCACCACCAGCTCTGGCACAGACCGTATAAGTCTGCCCAGCATTTTCCCCGCCTTGGTGTGGATTTTCCCTGAAGTCACTGGGGGGAGCAAGTGGGATGTCCCTGGGTGGGAGGAAGGCCCAGCCCAAGGGACATGTTCATACAATAAGTTGCAGAAAGAAATGGTTCTAGTTTATGATTGATAGTTAAGATGGAGTTTGAAGGTAATAAAAGCTCCTGATAAGCACATTGTCTTTGGTTGCCTTCACCCTTGCCAGAACCATAGGAGGAGAGGGGGGTATCCTGGAAAGGCAGAATATTCTGAAGCTAAAATGAAAAGGAGTTCCTGCCCTTAAAAGCAGAAACTGTGAGGGTGAAAGAGCTCCAGGTGGGCAAGCGGAACCCAGCCTGAGAGCAAGAGTTGGGACAGGAAAAGCCTGTTCAAGGCCAGGGTTTAGCTCTGAGAGGACAGACAGGGAGGTCTGATCCTGAGGGAAGCGAATGGTGATCAGAGACATCAAGAGCAGCCTTGGATTGTAAAGCCCAAAGGGATGGGTGATGGACTGGAGGAGTTGCATATTTGTACATAATTCTGGATTACTAGAAGTGGATGAGACTGTACCACACAGTCTTGGCTGGAATTGAAATAAGAAAAGAACCTCTTAAATGTTTTCATTTAGCTTTCAAAAGCCTAAACCACCTTCTTCTGGTTAGGACAGTATACCATGCACAGGGGTCCTTGTACTAAGGTGTGCTAATAGATTTAGCACACCCTAATGATTAGCGTGTGCTAAAAGCTAAGAAGCCCATAGGTATAAAATGGTTATCTTAGCATTTAACATGTGCTAAATCCATTAGCACACCTTAGTAAATGGACCTCTTAATTTGTAATGTAGTGTATAGAATATATCAGGTTTTGAAATTTACACCTATTATCTTTATATTTTGCACAGTATGAAGGAACACGCAACTGTTTTTCCGATTTATTGTGTGCAAAGTCTGGCTGCTTGGGAGTTCAGTTTAATTTTGTCTACATAGTTCTATTTTTAGTCTGTAGTTACATATTCTATATTTGGTGAGGGTTTATCTGTGTTCTGCGTGTGTGAAAGAGACCAGGTATTCTGCTAGCATTGAATGCCTACGCAGGATCAATCTGTACTAATCTGGCTTGTTTAGTTTTCCAATAGGTGTATTGATGTTCTAGTGCAGCTTTTTCTTAGGTAGGCCCTTCTTGGTGACACCTGGAAATTAGTGACATTTGAAGGGTTTTGTATTAATTTTTAAAATATGCCTGATAGTGGATTTTGGATTTGAATTTAGATTACGCCTTTCTCAGTAGAAGCTCAAGGCAAGTTACATTCAGGTACAGTAGATATGTTCTTTTCCTGGAAGCCTTGCAGTCTAAGGGCCCTGTTTACTAAGGTATGCTAGCGTTTTTAGCGTGTGCTAAAAATTAGTGCACGTTAAATGCTAGAGACACCTATATATTCCTATGAATGTCTCTAGTATTTAGCATGCGCTAAAAATGCTAGCATGCCTTTAGTAGGACTTAGTAAACAGGGCCCTAAGTATGATCCAACCAGGAACTCTACCAGCTCATCATGTACATTCCTGAATCTCCACTATCCAAACTGTAAGGGACTGAAATGCAAATTAACATATGCATCCAGCTTCTCTTACATATGCACGCAAATTTGGAATGAATTACCAAAATCCATAAAAAATGACACACGACATAGTGACCTTCCGTAAACTATTGAAAACTTATTTATTTAAGAACGCATACAATAACAACTGATCCTAAATGCAAATTAACAAAACACATCTATACAACATGTATTCTCTATATCGCAACTGTTTTTGCTAAATTATCTTGATTTCCAGTTTAATGACCCTAATTGTTCGAGCTATTTTTGTCATGAATGAAGTTTAACCTATTACCTTTAGCTCTTATCATAGACGAACTTTCCTCCTGTAACCTAGCCCAATCTGTCCCTCTACCTCAGCTATGTATTTCTCCTATCCGGAACTGGTAATCACCACTTACAGAACTACGGTATGTAAGCCACATTGAGCCTGCAAATAGGTGGGAAAATGTGGGATACAAATGTTATAAATAAATAAATCCTGCGGCAATGAAGCGGTAAGTGACTTGTCCAAGAAATCAAGGAACAGCAGAGGGTCTATTTTTTGAGATAACCATAAAGAATATGTATAAACTAACAATCCAGGTCTTCAATCCTTTAATTATCGGTTAATTTTAATTAATCTCTCTATTATAACCTATACTTACACAATCAAATTAATACAATCATATTATACAAAAAAGCATAACTTTATTCAATTTAAACATAAATTCCTACTAATTAGTGGAGATTAAACAAACCACTGGTGCAAGGTATTTAACAACTATGACACTCTACAATTCTTAGCAATTCACATTTCCCATGACTTTGTATAACATACACATAGTCAATTGACTTATCTTGTTTCTCATTCCAAATGAAAAGATGTTCACGCATCTAATCCATAAGCGAGTGTCAATTATATGTCCGTTGATAAATAAGAGAAATTATCAATGTCCTCGTAGCGAGTCAGTATCCTCTAAAACCATTGACTCCACTCCCGAACCAGATCTTCTATCAAGTTCTTCTCACAACAGTGTTAGAATCTCACACATATCCACAATTGTCCACAGATCTCAACACAGGCCGTGTTTCATTGCTACTTCTTCAGGAGATCCTACATAAGAATATGTAACATCACTAAACATATCTTAAATATCAAATCATAATATAAAACCTACATACTTACATTTCTTACCAGCTACATTCCAGCACTAGGCACAAAAACAGGAACTTCCGTTCTGATAATATGCATCATCATGTTAGATTGAATGATCAAACTTTATGTGAAGCTCCTACTCTTATACGGACAATAGTAATGCCCAATCCACTTCCTTATTGAGGCCATATGGGTGAACAGTCCTCCAATTAAAGATATATCGCTGTTCCCTACGGATAAGTTCTCTTTCTACGTTGCCATACCCATCTTGCATACAATTAATGACAACAAACCTCAGATCATTAACTGAATGATTATATTGAAGCCAATGGCTAACTAAAGGAGTATCTATTTTCTGTAATCGAATATTACTCAAATGTTGAGCAATACGTAATTTAATTTTTCTTGTGGTTTCCCCTATATACCATAGCTGACAAGGGCAGCATATGGCATAAACCACATTTTGTGAATTGCAATCTGTATGAGATCGCAACTCAAAATACTTGTTCAAAGAATGTATCCATATTCGAGTTGTACATAATGCAAATTTACAATATACACATGATTGACAGCTAGTATGTCCCCCCACTTCTTGAAGACTATTTTTTCGATAAAACTTTTTCTTGGACAAAATTTCACCTATATTCTTATCTCTATCACAAGCAAATCTAGGTTTAATCTGTAAACTTTGATAAAGAGATAACACCGACCAGTGTTTAAGAATAATATCCTGTATTACTCGTGTTTGCTTGTAATACGGAAGAATACAATTCACCTCAGGGGTAATTTCTTTCACTGAGGAAGCCCCACTGTTCAACCAGCATCTTTGTGCATATCTAGCTCTTTTATGAGCTGACTTAATTGCATATTGCGGATATCCCCGTTTGTGAAATCTTTCTGCCATGGAAATCGCCTGTTGATTAAATTCCACGGGACTAGAGCAAAGCCGTTTAATTCTTAAAAACTGGCCTATCGGGATACTTTCTTTCAACTTCCTCGGGTGATGACTGTTAAAGTGAAGGATAGCATTCTTATCTGTGATTTTTCTAAATACACCTGTAGTGAATTGACCATCCATTAACTGTATATCTATATCCAAAAACTGCACTTTCAACCCTTTAGATTGTACCACAAATCGAATATTAGTGTCACACCCATTTAAGTATTCCACAAAGGCATGTAACTCATTTTCTGTTCCTGACCATATAATAAAAACATCATCAATATACCTTTTCCATGTGACTAAATGGGGCGTATTGTATACAGAGGTATATACATATAAAGATTCAAACCAGGCCATGTATAAACAGGCAACTACCGGGGCAACCGTAGCCCCCATAGCAACTCCTTTTACCTGTAAATAGAATTGATCCATAAATCGAAAATAATTTTTTTCTATAACAAACATCGCCATTTGTAACAAAAGCTGAATCTTAGATTGAGCAAGGTCTTGCTGTTCTAATGCATGTTCTATAACGCGTAAACATGCCTTCTGTGGAATACTCGTATAAAGGGATGTCACATCTAACGTTAACATAATGATCTGCTGGGCAGGAGGAAGTTCTATCCCATTCAAAAATTCCAGCATATCGCTAGAATCTTTAACATAAGATTGTATATGCAACATCTGTGAATGTAAATGATACTCCAAAAATTGAGATAAAGGCTCAAAAAGGGACCCTACACATGATACAATGGGTCTCCCTGGAGGATTTGTGACCGATTTATGAATTTTCGGTAAAAAGTAAATATTCGGCACATTAGGTTTTTTACGTAATAAATATTTATATTCTTTCATTGAGATAATTTTACGATCTCTAGCTGTTTCCAACATGGTTATCACTTGTTGCACATACTCATAAGTATGTAGGTTTTATATTATGATTTGATATTTAAGATATGTTTAGTGATGTTACATATTCTTATATAGGATCTCCTGAAGAAGTAGCAATGAAACACGGCCTGTGTTGAGATCTGTGGACAATTGTGGATATGTGTGAGATTCTAACACTGTTGTGAGAAGAACTTGATAGAAGATCTGGTTCGGGAGTGGAGTCAATGGTTTTAGAGGATACTGACTCACTACGAGGACATTGATAATTTCTCTTATTTATCAACGGACATATAATTGACACTCGCTTATGGATTAGATGCGTGAACATCTTTTCATTTGGAATGAGAAACAAGATAAGTCAATTGACTATGTGTATGTTATACAAAGTCATGGGAAATGTGAATTGCTAAGAATTGTAGAGTGTCATAGTTGTTAAATACCTTGCACCAGTGGTTTGTTTAATCTCCACTAATTAGTAGGAATTTATGTTTAAATTGAATAAAGTTATGCTTTTTTGTATAATATGATTGTATTAATTTGATTGTGTAAGTATAGGTTATAATAGAGGGATTAAAGAATATGTATGAGATGTATATATGCAAATGAATATGATAATGTGTCACAGCCCACATTTTGCCCCTCCCCCTCCCAAATGGAATACTCAAACTATGCCTATGCTAGCACCCTGCTCAGTGTGTGTGACTGGTTTCGGGTGCCCCTGACCTGCGACAAGCTAATTGGTGCCTGGACTGTGTGTGTGTGTGTGATGAGACCAGGGTTACACGCATGGCTTTTTTTGAGGGGGTACTTGGGGGTACTGAGTACCGGCACCTTTTCCATTGTCTGCTAAAATTGACCCATGGACCCCAAGTTTTAATGAAAGAGCTCAAGCTCTGCACACCAATTCTGCCTTGTCATAGGTTCTGTGACTGGTTGCAGGGGGCCTGGCTATTGTGGGGTGGGTCCTTCGTTGATCATCCCACCCCTGAAGAGTGGCCTAGCATTTGAGTACCGGCACCTTTTTTTTCCTTGAAAAATTGCACTGGTTACACGTTACAGCAATGAATGATAAAAATTTGGAGAGTTGAAATTACAGCCCGCAGAGTGAAAGACCCCTGATGAAGCCAAGTGAATGGTGAAACGGGTCCCCTTGGGTGTTAAGCTAAGTTCTGGCTCGTTTCTGTGATATTTAGCAGTGCTTGTGCACTTTACGAATACGCTAGCTTTTTGCATTTTTTTTGAAGAAAATTTAAGTAAAATTTAAGAATGGAGGTTTACTTTTTTTTAGACCTATGATCAAGACACAATTAATACTGTGAACGTCACAGGCAGTCTCTGTAGGTCTTTTTCCTCCGTTTTAAAAAGTTGAAAAAGATTGTGAAAATATGTGATATAATATAAGCATATGAGTGGATGATTATATACATAGTAAGCTCATGTTTTTTCTGCATGAATAAGACCTTTGGGATTTGTGATTACTGATTTTTGCTCTTATAACATCTCTTTTATTTTGCTAATAATTAACCCCTACCTGTGTTTCATCAAAACTCAGATAAGCCAAACTGAGCACCTGGGTTTTTGTTATTCACTTTCTCCTCCTAGTTCACTGCTGCTGCACTTGATTGTGCGTTCCCTTAAGTTACTGTCTTTTCTCCTTTGTGCTTGTGCACAGTTGGTCCCTCCTCCTATCATCAGTAAGCGAGTCGTATTATATCAGCTCCTCCTCCAGTGGGTCCAGTCCAGGAAGAGGAGCCGAATCTTCCAGGGGGAAAGAGATCCACTGGGAGGCTGAAGTAAGTTTCAATTTTTGTTGGCTTTTCCATTCTAGACTTTGTTTCCCCTTTTGTAGGCTGTAGTGGATGGCAGTGAAAGCTGCGTTGTTTCTCCCCGCCCCCCACTTCCTCTCCCTTGCAGACAGTCAGACCACCTTACAGTCAGGTCAGGCTGCAGGCAGAGATGTACTGTGAGCTTCCCTTCTTCCCCTTCATCTGCTGAGTAGGCAGTTGGATTTGGTGTCTTCCTTTTTGTTTTATCTTCTGAGTCTGTGCCTCCTCCCTCTCTCCCCATTATTTTCTCCCTGCAAAGAGCAGTGAGATTTAAGTGGCTGTAGCTGTTTGGCTTTTTCTTTGCCCTTCACACCCTTCCTCCACACTTCAGAAAAGTTTTTTTTTCTTGTGTTTTTGAAGTGCCAAGGAAGGGTTTCCATATTTATTAATTATTTTTTTTTTTTAAAGGAGAGTGCTGAGCTAGCAAGGTTTTAGCTCTGCCTGGCCATTTCATAAGGTGACTTCCTGTTCTAATTTTTCTGTTCTGTGCTGGCAGGATGTATTCCTCCTTGGGGCACCTTTGTGAAGAAGCACCCAGTGGGATCCTTCTTCCATCTCCTAGACTGCCAGTAGGCAGCTCATAATGTATGAGTGTGCAGATTTTATCCTGTTAGTTTTGCTCCAGGGCTGATGTTAGGGATGGGCAACCAGGGCAGTTACCTGGGCTCCCATGTCACAGGGGTTGAAGTTGAAGGAAGCACAGCTTGCACATAGGCTTTAGACATGACTGACCCCAGGAAGAGGGGCTCCAACCCCGGCCCTGTTCTATCTGCATTTCCTTTTCTTTTCTTTCTTCAGGGTCCGGGGTCTAGGGACACAAGCCACCAGGGACATCTGTAGGGTCAAGGGTTCCATAGAGTTAGGGGAATTGGGGCCCACTGGGCCACCAGGGATCTTGGGTCATTTGAGGTGAAGTGCTGCACTTTACCTCGGATGATCCCTGATCTGGCATAAAGAAGTGCTATTAAGGGGAAAGTAAAAAAAAAAAAACTTCCATGATTTCTAGCAGTTCTTTACACCGGGAGCAATTTATTCCTCAACCATTTTAGGTGTGTTTTGCGTGCCCACTGTACCATCCTTCAGCTCATTGGTTTTATTCAAGATTTTTCTGCATTAGGAGTAAAACTGTCACTGGAGAACATGCAGTAAACTTCTGTATTGGCCCCATTGTAAATCCGTGGAGGACAGGAAAGTACTTACTGAACTGAGAAAGTCGGGAACTAAAATTCAAATCCAGGGGGTTACTTAGTCAAACTCTAGTGAGACAAACTTTGTAGAACAGATCCTCATGGTTTGTCCTTTACCCTAGACACAGGTTGTGGGGGAAATTCAGACTTCACAGGGGCCTAAAAGGTAAATAAGTTGTTTGGTGTACTTTCTAAGGTTTTGTCCCTTTAGATATTTGTCATTGTACATAAAACCACTAAGAGGCAGATGCAGCAACCAAACGTAAAAAAATCTAAATCGTTAAAGTCCCTAACGATTTTAAAATAACAAAGAATGCACCAAAAAAAAAGTCACACATGCTGAGATCGGTATTGAAACGTACAATGTATCAAAGAATCACAATACACATCGTTAATCTGCCCCCAAATCATGCGCAGAGCAGCCAAGCGTTATGTTAGCTGCTCTGCGCATGCCACAAACAGTCAAAACACAGTCAAAACACAAGCACATGGCTCCCAAATCAAAACAAAAAGGGTCGGGAGGGGGCAAAGGCGCTCGTCAGGAGCGTCCTGTATGGCCGTCCTTGCCCCCCCCCCACCCGTGGTCGCCGTTCCCCCCTGCCCCACTTCCCCCTGCATTCTAAATTAAAAAGCAAGAAGAAAAGCAAACGTACCTTTAGCAGCCCCGGCCCCCCTCCCTTCCTCACTACTCTGTCTCCCCTCAGCTCCGCCTCCCGACATCCTCCGCCCTGTGCCCCGCCCCCTCTTGGGGTCGTCGCCGCCATTCCCCTCCTCCATCGGGCCCCCCTCCCTCTTACCGGGACCGTGCAGCGCCTCTCTCCTCTGTCCAAAGGCGCTGCACGGGCAAGAAGAAAGCTGATGCCTGCCTTCACCCAGCTTCGGTCGCGCTTCTCTCTCCTCCTGGGCCCGCCCCTGTCTGACGTCGGTAACCTACGTAGGTTACTGACGTCAGACAGGGGCGGGCGCAGGAGGAGAGAGACGCGCGACCGAAGCTGTGCGAAGAAGTGGGGCAGGGGGGAACGGCGACCACGGGTGGGGGGGGGCAAGGACGGCCATACAGGACGTTCCTGACGAGCGCCTTTGCCCCCTCCCGACCCTTTTTGTTTGATTTGGGAGCCATGTGCTTGTGTTTTGTTTGCAGTCTGAGGACGGGGATGCATGCCTAGAAAAAAAATATTTTTGAACTCCTTGGGGCTTGTAGAGGCTTATGTTTATGGATTGTGCCTTTCAGTTTCCTTTTGACCAATCACAGCGCTATTAGCTCTGCTAATGCGCTGGGATTGGCTCACAGTTTGTTTGTTTTTTCACTTTACTATTTTTCCTGGCACAGAGCTGTCCTAACGAGAGGTCCAGACCTCTCGTTAGATTTCCTGCCTTTTTCCTGCGTAAAGGCAATCGGAAAAGGTTAGTGCATGTCGTTTCAATGGGGTTTTCACACTAATTGCTCATCACCATTCCGTTTTCGTTAGCTGCTGGCTTCCTCCGTAAAAGCCCTTTGATGCATGCAACGGATCAAATTTTCCTCGTTGGAGGGTCATTAAAGGCTCATTAAGCTTTAGTGCATCTGCCTCTAAGTCTCATTTAATTTTTATAAGCGGTTTGACATCTGTATTTAAAAATAAAATGGTGGATCTCTGCAGGGAAGTCAGTATAGAAGAATCACTAGAACGGGTTTGTCCCATGGATCAACAGAAGCCTATGCTAAGTCACCTAGATTACTGCAATGCACTTTACGCTGGTTGTAAAGAACAAATTATCAAGAAACTTCAAACAGCCCAGAACAATGTAGCCAGACTCGTATTTGGAAAAACAAAATACGAAAGTGCAAAACCCCTAAGAGAAAAGTTACGCTGGCTTCCACTTAAAGAACGTATCGCGTTCAAGGTATGCACCCTAGTTCATAAAATCATTCACGGAGATGCCTCGACCTACATGCTAGACCTGGTTGACTTGCCACCCAGGAACGCTAAAAGATCATCCCGCACATTCCTTAATGTTCACTTCCCTAGCTGTAAAGGTCTAAAATACAGACTAACACATGTGTCCAGCTTTTCCTACATGTGTATGCAGTTGTGGAACGTATTACCGCTTAACCTAAAAACAATTTACGAACTAACCAACTTTCGTAAATCTCTGAAGACCTATCTCTTCAACAAGGCATACCACAACGATCAAGAACTATAAATGTAACACATCATCACGTTACCTTATACTCTGAACTGTTTTCTTCCTATATCTGTTTGCTTAATTCTATTATGTCATCCATGATCTCTATGCAACACCAATTGTTATCTTCTACTCTGGAATGGTGAATGCCATAACAGAGCATTGTAAGCCACATTGAGCCTGCAGATAGGTGGGAAAATGTGGGATACAAATGCAATAAATAAAATAGATAAAATAATGCTTTCTCAATTCACTTAGGGGGTCTTTTACTAAGGTGCGCTAGCGTTTTTAGCTCACGCTAAAAATCAGCTGATGCTAAACACTAGCGCACCTTAGTAAAAGACCCCCTTAGTGCAATACGAACACATGTCCATGTTATGGCTAAAATGCAACTTATTCTATATTATATGTCAATTAGCAAAAATTACAATGGGCAAAAGCTAAAAATATGAAGCTGACCTAGTAGGAGACTTTTGTATAACCTACATGAGTGAAAAATGCTGGCGACAAAAACAAATAAAACAATGCAATGATTAAATTAGACAACATGTACTTATTTGATTTATACAGAAAATGTCAAAGGATTCAATATAAGCCAAACTATTTCTTCCAATTAATGTGCTATAGTAAAATGTGTGACAGTTCTTATAAAAAAGATATGGACGCTTGTTTATATTGCTTTTGCAGTCGTTATAGTAGTAATATTGGATTCACTTCTTTGAACTAAGTGAATTGAGAAAGCATTATAGCATTGACTTTTGTTGATTTATGGTAATTGATCAGAGTTTATGCTGCCTTTTTCTTTTGCATTGGTACTGATTATTTACAAATTATTTATGTGGTGATATGCCAACTTACATTTTCATGATGAATATTAAAAAAAATAGTAAAAGAGGCCCATTTCTGAGCAAATGAAATGGGCGCTAGCAAGGTTTTCGTCGCCAACACCCCCCCCCCCCCCGGCCAACCCCTTCATTGTTCTGCCCGGAGCGATTTCCCATCCTCCCTGCCTCCCTCCCTGCCAACCCCTTCGTTGTTCTGCCATTGCTCTGCCTTCAAGGGCGGGGTCCGGAGCGATTTTGGTGGCTTCACCACCACGAACTTTCGAACCTTTTGAAGGAAGTCAGGGCTTGGCTTCACTGACGTCAGTGTCCTCAGAATGTTGAGGGTGAGTTTTATTATAGTAGATGCTATGACTTTTAAGTTTAATATTCATTCATATTAATGCACACTATGAAGAGTATTTTCAAAGCACTTAGACTTACAAAGTTATATAGAGTGGGATGAGTGGGAAAGCGCGGGATACAAATGTAATAAATAAATAAATATAGAGGAGTATTTTCAAAGCACGAAGGGGGTCTTTTACTAAGCTGCGGAATTGTTTTTAGTTTGTGGTAGAAATCAGCTGGCGGTAAACGCTGAGACACCTATTATAGGAATAGGAAATAAGGTAATTAAAAAAAAAAAGTCTTTTTTTTTCAAAAATACTGTTTTGAACAAGATTTTGTGATTTGGACGTTTTGTTTTTTGGTCTATTTTTGAAACAAACAAATGTCCAAATGCAAAACGCACAAAATCAAGTCATTAGGATGTAGGAGGAGCCAGCATTTTTAGTAGACTGGTCTCCCTGACATCCTAAGAAAGCAATATGGCGCCCTAGGGGGGCACTGCAGTGGACTTCGTAAAATGCTCCCAGGTACACATCTCACCATTGCTCCCTTACCTTGTCTGCTGAGGCCCCCCAATCCCACTACCCCCAACTGTACACCACTACCATAGCCCATACAGGTGAAGGGGGCACCTATATGTGGGTACAGTGGGTTTCTGGTGAGTTTTGGAGGAATCACATTTTCCTCCACAAGTGTAACAGGTAGGAGGAAGTAGGAGCCTGGGTCCGCCTGTCTGCAGTACACTGCACCCACCACTAGACTACTCCAGGGACCTGCATGCAATTCTAATGGACCCGAGTATAACATCTGAGGCTGGCAAGTAGTGTTTTTAATCACATTTTTGGGGAGTGGGAGGGGCTTAGTGACCACTGGGGGAGTAAGGGGGGCATCCTTGATTCCCTCCAGTGGTCATCTGGTCATTTAGGGCACCTTTTTGTGCCTTATTCGTTATAAAAACAGGCCTAGCTCAAAACGTCTTCGTTTTATTCCTGCACGGTTTGGTTTTGTTCCATTATGGCTAAAAAACATCCAAGTGAGGTCAGCCAGAGGGTTTTATTGTAGAAGGACTGAGGATTCAGGCAACTCTCCTTACTGCTGAATTCCTCAGGCTGCTACACTTCAAAAATTCTTGATCCGATATTCAAAAGCACTGATCCATGTAGCAGCACCTGCTCTACAGATAAGTACCACTGACTAGGGTCAGTCATTGATTTGTAGAGGCATCATCTGAATAATGTTGCTAGGATTTTTAGAAACCACCCAACTGGTCCATGTGCAGAGAGAGGGCTTTCCCCAGAGTTATCTGCGGATTGCACAGTATTCAGTGTGCTAACCAGATAACTATCCAGGACAACAAAGAAGCTTCCTTAACTTTACTCAGTTATCTTGATAGTGGACTAAATACCACTACCATCCAGATATTCAGTGCTGGCCACTATCTGAATATCGGCACCTAATTTCCGGACTTAATTCAGCTGTGGCAGCCGGCATTTAAAAAGATACTGACCACCTTGGCTGAATATTGACCCATATTTTTTTATGCCCAGTGCTCGATGACATACAATGTAGAGTGTTAGTGGCTGCCTATTGCATAGGTTTTCCAAAAGTACCTTTTGTTTAACATAGTAACTGAGGGGTGTGAAAACACGCTGTTGCACAAATGCATTACAGTGCTGTGTGGTATTTTCCTTGTTGCATGCTAAAGCGCACGCTAAGAATTTTCTAAAAATATTTTGGGGAAGGAGCATGGAATGGGTGTGCTAGCATTAACAGCTAGGACGTTACAATTAGCCTGCAAAAACTGATTAATGCAGCCGTTAAAAGCAGGAGCACTTGGTCCCTCCTATTTGTAAGTTCTCCTGCGTTAAGATTTTGCAGGTCTCACATATTAACGGCAATATTAGTGTATAACCTGCAAAAAAAAAAAAAATTAAAATGTCCTAAAAAAGTTTGGGAGAATCCCCTTATTAAGCTGCAATACTTGTAGGCCAAACGCCATCCATCTTAAAAATTTGACAAGGCAAAGGTTTCGGTAGGGAAGGGGGAGGGTGACTGAATATTTGGTAAACTGAATGGAAAATGGGGTGGTGGGGTGGGAGGTAATGGGAGGGTTATCATATACATAAAGGATCATGTGTTATAGGGTTATTGCTGACAGATGTTCCTGCTTATTTTTCTGTCATGCTCCCTTGTTGTTATGTAACCATTTGATGTGTTGCCTAGATTTGTTGTTCAGCTGTATGTTAGGTTTTCTTTGATCCTGAATAAAAACTGTTAAACCTTAAGCTGCATTACTTGCAAATTTTACCACATTTTCTTCGTCTTCACTGAGGAAGACATGGGAGAGATAGCAATGCCAGAAATGGTATTCAATGCCGACGAGTCAGAGAAACTGAATCAAATCTCTGTAAGTCTGGAAGATGTAATGGGACAATTTGACAAATTGAAGAGTAGCAAATCACCTGGACCGGATGGTATACATCTCAAAGTACTGATATAATTGAAAAATGAACCTGCAGAACTATTGTTAGTAATATGTAATTTATCTTTAAAATCAAGCATGGTACTGGAAGACTGGAGAGTGGCCAATGTAACACCAAATTTTTTAAAGGGTTCCAGAGGTCATCTGGGAAATTATAGACTGGTGAGCCTGACATCAATGCCAGGCAAAGTGGTAGAGACTATTATACAGAGCATATACATAAGCATGGATTAATGAGACAAAGCCAACATGGATTTAGTAAAGGGAAATCTTGCCTCACCAATCTATTACATTTCATTGAAGGGGTGAATGAACATGTGGATAAAGGTGAGCTGGTTGATATTGTATATCTGGATTTTCAAAAGGAGTATCTCATGTAAGACTCCTGAGGAAATCAGAGAGTCATGGGACAGGAAGTAATGTCCTATTGTGGATTAAAAACTGGTTAAAAGATAGAAGTTAAATGGTTAGTTTTCTTAACGGTGAAGGGTAGATAGTGGGTTTCTCAGGGGTCTGTGCTGGGACCGCTGCTTAACATATTTATAAATCAGTGGCGTAGCCAGACCTAACATTTTGGGTGGGCCCAGAGCTAATATGGGTGGGCACTGTGTATATAGGTATGAGTAGTGTTTCTTTCTACAAAATAATGCATTAGACTGCACTTGATGATGGATTTCTAAGTAGTATGCCCAGCATCAACATATGGAAAAAACAATATTTTAAAATATAGTTTACACTATCCCATATCTTAAACTTGACCAGGCGTAAGTCTACTATAATGGCAAACATCTCAACACACGTGACAGGATCCTACAGAATAATTTCAGACATGATATCCTTCAAACTTTGCTTCCCTACCCCTCCATCCAACCCCATAGCCCAGCATCAGCCCTTCCCTTCCCCATCATCCATCCCATAGCTATGCCTTCCCCATTGAGGAAAATAAATTTGTATAATAATTATTTTTGTATGCTCTTCGCTTTGTTTGACTGAATATTTCTTTGTATTTCAGTTTATTACTATGTTTCTGTTTAAATGCTAACTTTTCAATAAAATATTTGAACTTTAAAAACTTGTTTAAAATACTGTGCTCACTGTTAATGGTAAGATGTTCACGCTTTATTATAAAATAAACCACAATGGAAAACATTCACACTGAGTTAGATACTGTTAACTTAATAATTAGCTCCTAGAGGAAAAAGTAGCAAGTCAGAAATATTAGTAAAGGGGATCATAAACCAGAATTTTCCTAGTTTCTAATCCAGACTTAACTCATAATTGACAGTGTGACATTGGACAAGTCACAGTTGACTGCCAGCTCAGCAACCTAGTAGATAATAGATGCTATGGCAATAACATGACAACATTTCTTTTAACTTACACAAATACCTGCAAAATTTACATTCTCTACACGAGGTGCAATCAACATTTATATCATATAATCAAAGGCTTACACAAAGGAAACCCCTCTTTAAATTAAAGGAATTAGGGAATATTATAATTAAATAATTATCAAAGGCTTTTCTACTATACTAAATTCAAGAATTCTAGATCTGGAAAATTCTATAATTACTACATTAATAACTGGAGCTCTAAAACATCTCATTGGCAATTGAGTTGGACTTCACTCTGAGTTTTCTAAAACAGTAATAAGCATTTCTATTAAGTTGTTGTTGGCAACGTTGGGGGTGCTAAGGTGATTAATTTAAGTAATTTTGGATATGTTTATAAAATTCAGATGGATACTGGAAAGGCCCTATTGCTATACCAGATGGAAGGGCTTTGGTTGCTTTTAAGATATCTTCTTTAGTGAAATGCATCTCAAGTTGTCTCTTTTGAATGTGTGTGTGTGGGGGGGGGGGGGGGGGGGGGTGAGGTTGGTTTAGTTGTGAGAAAAATGTATCTATTAAAGCAGATTTGTCACTACTTTCTTTTTTATACAGTTGGGAGTAGTAAAGTATACATTGATTCACAATACGATCATCTTTAGTCAAATGTTTCTGACTAGGACCTGTAATGCTACCTATTTTACATTTTTGACCTTTTGCTCTTTGAATGCTATGCTAGAAGCTTCCATTATCTGCTGCATAATAATTGGCTTTGTGAAGGAATAGGGAGTAACTAGCTTTTTGACTTGTGGTTACATTCATTTTTTGTAAGATATCAGAAGAATGTTTTATATATGCTTGTTCAAGATTATTAATTAATAATTTGGCTTTTAACAACACAACAGACATCATGCTGGAGTGTCTTCAGAGTTAATTACTGCAATTTGATGTGGAAAAGAAATGTGGTCTCTGTGGAGTCTGAGGCTTAGTAATATGTAACCTGTCATTAAAATTGTCCATAGTACCTGAAGATTGGAGGGTGACCAATGTGACGCTGATTTTTAGAAAGGGTTCCGGGAAATTATAGACTGGTAGGCCTGACGTTGGTACCTGGCAAAATAGTAGAAACTATTATAAAGAATAAAATTAGAGAACACATACACAAACATGGTTTAAAGGGACAGAGTTAGCATGTGTTCAGCCGAGGGAAGTCTTGCCTCACCAGTTTGCTTTATTTATATGAAGGCGTGAATAAACACGTGGATAAAGGTGAGCCGGTTGATGTAGTGTATCTAGATTTTCAGAAAGCTTTTGATAAAGTTCCTCATGAGAAAATTAAGAGTCATGGGATAGGAGGCAAGGTTCTGGTGTGGATTAGGAATTAATTATTGGACAGGAAATAGAGAGTAGGGTTAAATGGTCATTTCTCTCAATGGAGGAGAGTGAAGAGTGGAGTGCCACAGGGATTTATACTGGGACCAGTTCTATATAACATTTATAAATGATACGGAAATCGGACTGATGAGTGAGATGATCAGATTTGCAGATGATACAAAACTATTCAAGGTTGTAACACATGCGGACTGTGAAATATTGTTGGACCTTAGGAAATTGGAAGACTGGGCATCTAAATGGCAGAGGAAATTTAATGTGAACAAATGAAAGGTGATGCACATTGGAAAGAATAAACCGAATCATAGTTACCTGATGCTAGGGTCCACCTTGGGATCAGCACTCAAGAAAAAGATCTGGGTGTTGTAAATAATACGCTGAAATCTTCTGCTCAGTGTGTGGCGGCGGCCAAAAAAGCAAACAGGATGCTAGGAATTATTAGGAAAGGGATGGTGAATAAGACCAAAAATACTATAATGCCTTTCTTTCGCTCCATGGTGCATCCACACCTTGAGTATTGTGTTCAATTCTGGTCGCCGTATCTCAAAAAAGATATAGCGGAATTACAAAAGGTTCAAAGAAGAAAAGCCAGAATGATAAAGAGGTTGGAACTCCTCTTGTATGAGCAAAGGCTAAAGAGGTTAGGGCTCTTCAGCTTGGAAAAGAGACAGGTGAGGGGAGATATGATTGAGGTGTAGAATGAGTAGAAGTAAATCGATTTTTTTACTCGTTCCAAAAGTACAAAGACTAGGGGACACTTGACGAAGTTACATGAAAATACTTTTAAAACAAATAGGAGGAAATATTTTTTCACTCAATGAATAGTTAAGCTCTGGACCTGTTTGCCAGAGGATGTGGAAACAGCGGTTAGTGTATCTGGGTTTTAAAAAGTTTTGGACAAATTCCTGGAGGAAATGTCCCTAGTCTGCTATTGAGACAGACATGGGAAGCAACTGCTTGCCCTGGGATTTGTAGTATGGAGTGTTGCCACGATTTGGTTTCTGCCAGGTACTTGTGACCTGGTTTGGCCACTGTTTGGAAAACAGGATACTGGGCTAGATGGCCCATTGGTCTGACTCAGATTGGCTACTCTTATGTTATGTAGCCATCTTGGAAGCTGTCCAGGCCATGTCCCCTACATTGTTTGAGGTTACTCTGTCACAAGTGCACATGGACCGAATCATGAAAAGCTTGTGGGGCTTGTGGTAGTTTCCATGCAAGTCCTAAGTGGGGTGAAATTGCATGTGCCACCCTTAGCAATCTCAAGGCAATAGAGTATAAAGTGGCTTTGCCGAAGACCATGAGGAGACACCATGGGATTTAAACCTGGGCTTTCCAGTTCCCAGCCTGGTACTCTAATTATATTAGGCTTCTCCGCCCATTTGAGCTTACTGTATAAGTAATAAAATTATTGAAGCAGGTAGAAGATTTTGAAATGCACTTAGATAAGAACATAAGAGTAGACATACTAGGTCAGACCAGTGGTCCATCTAGCCTAATATCTTGTTTTTTCAAACTGTGGCCAGGCCAGGGGCGTATCTGCGTGGGGCCACAGGGGCCTGGGCCCCCGCAGATTTTGCCCTGGACCCCCCTACCGCCGTCAACCCTCCCTGTTGCCGTTGTTTACCTTTGCTGGCGGGGGACCCCAACCCCCCGCCAGCCGAGGTCCGCTTGCCGCCTTTTAAAGATATTTCTTCAACTGGCGGGGGACCCCAACCCCCGCCAGCCAACCCGACGTCAAGTTCTTCTTCGGCCTCTGTGGCCGTGCTGTAGTTGACTGTTCAATCCAGTTCGGAGTCTGATGTCCCAGCACGTTGTACGTGCAGGACAATGTGCTGGGACGTCAGACTCCGAACTGGATTGAACAGTCAACTACAGCACGGCCACAGAGGCCGAAGAAGAACTTTAAAGACGTAGGGTTGGCTGGCGGAGGTTGGGATCCCCCGCCAGCTGAAGAAATATCTTTAAAGGCGGCAAGCGGACCTCGGCTGGCGGGGGGTTGGGGTCCCCCGCCAGCAAAGGTAAACAACGGCAGCGGGGGAGGGTTGACGGCGGGGGGGGTGGAGAGTTGTCGGTGGGGAGGTTCTGGCAATGGCGGCAGTGGTGGTGGGGGGTCGTTGGGGGGGGGGGCTAAAATGTGCTCCCTCTCTCTGGCTCTGGCCCCCCCTACCGCCAGAGTCCAGATACGCCCCTGGGCCAGGCCACAAGTACCTGGCAGAAACCCAAATAGTGGGAACACTACAGACTAGAAATGTACACTTCTTTGACATATTTTATCCTACCCATCAGTGCTCATGTGTGTGGCTCAGAAGTGAACAGAGGATAATTGGGGAATTCTATAGGAAAAAAAATGTTTCTAGTGGGTGTGAGAAAGCAGTTTTATGAACCCATCTCTTGGGGAGCAGCTGTCCAAAAATTAACATGTGTTTGCAAGGAGTTTTCTAATGAGAATATTGGCAAGATGTGACTGCTGAAATGTTAAAACAATGTAATCAACATCAGCTGTAGAGAATGGTCTGGAATCAGTTTTGTTTTTAAGATTATGAATTGCTCATGCAAAAATTTTTCTTATGAGATTCTTTAGAAGTTAATTTAATTTAGTAGTTAAGCTTGATGAGCTAATGGCAGTATGTTTAAAACGTGCAACAGTAATCTTTAATAAAAGAGTTGGCCTCATGGTTTCATCAGGTGGGGTGGGAGATCCCAGACCAGTCTGGTTTCTGCATAGTCACAATGAGTATGTATGAGAGAGATTCTCCAGCACTGTCTCCTTTATATGTAGATTATATTAATCATGCGTATTCATTGTGGGTAATCTGAAAACCACCCTGAGTTGTGTCCTTTGAGGACTGAAATTGTTCACATTTATTTTAAGAGGAGCTGTACCTTTCATTGATGTTTAGATTAGGAATATTGGCATCCTACCTGGCTCTGAAGCAGTGTTTGACATATAAAATTCATGAGGACAACAGAGAGCGGAGGTGAGAAAGAACAGAGGGGTGACGAGAAGTCAAAATGTTAAGATCTTTATTAGCTGACCCGACATGGCTGTGTTTTGCGTCAGGGGGCCTATAAAATGATAAACATAATAATCCAAAATGACATAAATACGGCAAAAATGTACATATGAAAATTTTAAAAACCATCATAATATTCAGAGTGCAAAAACACATAAAAATTCTAAAACATATTGAAACATTAAAACACAAGGTAAAGACACAAAGGGTTTGATTAAACAAACAACCATCTACTGAAATAAGTGAGAAAATTGAACAAAAAGCTGATAATATTATTAACACAGAAGGTATAGAGTGCAGCCATGTATCAACATCCAAAAAGAGGAGGTGTCAGACATGGAGAAAAGGAAAAAGCCAATGTGGGCCAACATAGAGCATATGATTAATAGATGTAAAATATGGAACACATATGTTGGCTGTCTGAGAGCAATCATATGTTGGCAGTTTCCTTTTTTCCATGTCTTTGTGGATTTCTGTGGAGGTCTTTTCTCCTTTGCTTTGCTGCTTACGAAATCCTTGGACATATGAAATAATAGCTCAGTAATGCATTTTAATGTAAACAGGAGCCAGCTCCACTTCCAATATTGCTGTACTAAGAGTTCGGCAAAGTTCAAATGCAGCAATGCTTTTTTGTTTTTTAATTTTGTTTTGTGAAGCGCTCACAGTGCAGGCTCCAGCACTTGCAATTTCCCTTCCCCTCACTGAAAACATTAGTAGTAGATCTTGTAGTACTTGATTATTTATTTATTACATTTTATCACCTGCCTAGCAAGAAACCTTAATGAAGACAGAGCACAATTCAGCATTCCTACGATCACATGGAACAAAAACAACACCCTACCACAAAAGCCCAATTAAAACTCTCAACTCTCTCTGTTAACTCTGCTCAGGCAACACATTTTTCCCAAAAAGAAAAGCTTTCAAACCATTCCTAAAATTCGAATAGCAAGAGAATCTGGTAAAAAAAAAAAAAAATCCACATCTTGGGCTAGTTCGCATTGTGTTATGGCAGACCTAGGAGCTCATTTTCAGAGCACTTAGAATATGGTACTATGGAACTCTGTAAGTCTAAGTGCTTAGCCACCTGTAAACAAGGGATCAGCAATAGACTAAACCAAACTGACCCAAGATCCAACCAGGAACATACTGCTGAAACTGTTTTCTCAAATATATTGGTTCCCTGAACTGCATGACCCTACACACTGGGAAACTAGAGCCAATGTAATGCATACAACATCAGCAGCAACATCTTTTTAAATTTATGCAAGCAACTTCACTGCAGTGTGCTGCACAATCTGAAGTGGGCAAAGGGTAGTCTCAGGCAACACTAAATAAAGGATATTACAATAGGCTAACCCTCCAGTGATTGAAGCATCACCTGAAAATCAGCAGATAGTGCATGATACTGTAATTGTCTTAAAAGTAGGGCTGCACGTTTAACGTGTTAATAACGCGATTAATTTGTTAAATGTTTAACGTGCATTAAAAATTTGAACGCACACTAACAACAGGTCTGTCTCCCTCATCCATTGCTCCCTTTGCGGGCATACCTGGGCTGCAGAGACCGGCTGCTGGGTCCCGGTATGGGCTGGCCCTATTGCTGTGCTCCCAAGTGATGTGGGGAAGGTGGAGCTACACCCGTGACCTGGAAGTAATCCTGGAGATATGAGCATTGCTGGGACCAGAAGAGGTGGACCATGATTTCTCTTGTTCCTTATTCCTGCTCCTCTCAGCTCTCCGACTTTGCCTTCAGCACTGCAGCACTGAAGGCATGCTGATTCTTTCAGCTGCACAAAGCCTCTCTCTGTAGTGTCCCACCAGGAAACAGGAAGTTCTGTCAGGGGAGGCAGGATGCTACAGAGGCTTCAGGCGGCTGAAAGAGCAGCATGCCTTCAGTGCTGAAGGCAAAGTCGGAGGGCCGAGAAGAGCAGGAGAGAGAGAATGCAGAATGTGGACCATGGGGAGGGGGTGAAGGTTCAGGAGCAGAGAGAATGGGGTAGGGGGAGGAGGGTTCAGGAGCACAGGAAGGAAGAGTTGCTGGGATAAAGAGGTAGAGCGAGAGAGAGACAGAGAGAGAATAGTGACCATGGGGGGGGGGGGGGGGGGGCAGGAGCACAGGAAGATTTGCTAGGAGAGAGAGAAAAAGAGATATGTTTGCGAGGGACAGATGCTGGAAATAGGTGATGGAAAAAACAAGGGAGATGGTGATCGTGGAGGGGAGGGAAGAGATATCCGTGGAGTGGAAAGGAAGGGGAGAGAAGAGATGGTACCTGTGGAGAGGAAGGGGAGAGAAAAGACGGTGCCTGTGGGGGGGGGAGGGAAGGTGAGAGAAGAGACGGTGCCCGGGGAAGGGAAGAGAAGAGAGACAGGAGGAGATGATGCCCCTGGAGGGGAAAAGAAGGGAAGAGAGATAGGAGGAAACAGTGCCCATTGAGGAGAAGGGGAGGGGAGAGAAGAGAGACAGGAGACGGTGCCCAGGGAAGGGAACGAAGGGAGAATGGAGATGGTGCCCATGAATAAAGGGAAAGGAAGAGATGGAAACTAGAAAGATTTGAAAAGGAGGAAAAAATGGATGAAAATTGAATGTGAAAGATGGATATTGGGTAGGATGAGAAAGAGGAGAATAAAAGAAATAGTGAATGGACAGGAGGCCCTGGAAGCAGGGTTCAGAGCACAGGGAAGCAGAACAAGAGACAAGTAACGAGATGATTGGAAAGATAGTCACTAGACAACAATGGTAAAATAAATGATTTTATTTTTAGTTTAGTAATTGAAATATATCGGTTTTGAGAATTTATATCTGCTGTCTATATATTACACTGTGCAGGAGAAGATGTGAGCTTTATGCTTTAATGCCTTTATGTGATCAATCGCACAATTAAAATTTTTAATCGCACTTGATTGTGTGATTAAACATTTTAATTGATGGACAGCCCTAAAGTTCTATAGAAAACTGACCTAACCACTGGCTTAATATGTTCCTTCCCATTCAAAACAGAATCCAGTTTGAACCTCAGGTCACATATCACCTGGAGAACTGGAAGCATTACCCTTTCATACACAGTCTTAGCCCCCACATCTGGATATGTGACAGAACTAATCCATAACAGTTCAGTGTTGGCATAATTCAGTACAAGATTGTTCTGTTTTATCCATCCACCAACAATATCAAGACATGAGACATTCGCTGTAGGAGCATCCTCCATATGTTCAACTGGAACCAAAATTTGCACATGAAACAAAAAAATCCAGCTCAACCAAATTATAGCAGATAAAGGAAAACTCTGTGGAACTCTGAAGGGAGAAAAGTTTACAGGGCTGGCAAGCAAGTAGTATAAGAGCTGCAAACCTCAGGACAAGAAGGACCTTATATGACTCTCTTGGCCAAGAGCAAGACACAAGCTTCAAACCCCAGGGCTTGGAAGGTCCCTGAAGAAGATGCTAAGGTAGGAGCAAGAAGTGGGCCGCAATCCCCAGGGGAATGGACCCTGAAGTAATACTGGAGGAAAATATTGGACAGTGAGACCAAAGCAGAAGGGATATGCTTTTATCTTTCTGGCAGCCATCATTTGGTCACGCCATGTTGGAGTCTTACAAGAAGTACCCATGCAACAGAGATATTATGTTCTTTTGAGAAGGATCATAGAAGTATAAAGCTCACCCAAGGAAGTCGCTACTACTACTACTATTTAGCATTTTTATAGTGCTACAAAGACGAAACCCGTGGCATTGGGCATTTGATGGAGAGTGATTTGGAGTTGCTGGTGAAGCTTAAAAATTCACTACAAGAGTAGTGGCGACAGATAAATACATTATGCATATATATGTTTTTTTGACTCATTGAATGTTAAAGACACAGTTGAGCATTATTTGTTAAGCATATTTTGTTGGAGTTTGCCCTGTGAAAAATAATTTAAAAATTCACACAATTAATGGTATGACTTTGAAGACTGTAGCATGGGTGAGTCATTCGTCTGAGGGCTTCTCCATTTTCACATATTATTTTGATGACATATTTTCTCTGGTTTTGTTGAGCTTTGATATTTGTTTACCAGCGCAGTGGATAGGGGATTAAGTTATTTATGTATATATGTGACAGAATGTTTGGTTCCCTGTGACTACAACAATTCCCAGCAGCGAAGCAATGGTAATAGTTACTCTGCTGTGGTTTTCAACATGCCTTTCAATGAATTAGGGTTCGCAGTTTGACTTGCAGGGCTCAGGCTCTGCCGCTTGATTTATTTTGTCTCTATAGTACTTGTTGTATTTTATTTTTTACTATTGAATTGCCTCATGTGCTTTTAGACTGTTTATATGTTTAGCTTATCTTTACATTTCTTTCCTATCCAGTGCATTTTTTTCTGTAAAAAAAGTGCCGGTATTCAAATGCTAGGCCACCCTTCAGGGGTGGAGTGATCGCTGAGGGACCCACCCCATAATTGCTAGGCCCCCTGCAACCAGTCACAGAATCTATGACAAGGCAGAATTGGTGTGTAGAGATTGAACTCTTTCATTAAAACGGAGTCAATTTTAGCAGACAATGGAAAAGGTGCCAGTACTCAGAACCCCCCCCCCCCAAGTACCCCCTCAAAATAAGCCCTGTTCCTATCTGATAATGGCGTTCCATTCCTTCCCTGTTTTAGTCTGTAAACCACCTTGTTGTGGTAACACTGAAGGATATAGTAAATCTCAACTAAACTGTAAACCGTAACAAATATTTTTTGTATGCTGGTCTGGCTAAGATGTACTGCTATGGTATACAGTGGCTTGTAAATGTGTTCACACACTTGTACATTTTTCGCATTCTGCTTCACATCGCAGCATGACGTGTTTCCCTTGAGAAAGCCTGTGACGGCGAAACGGGACCCCGTCGGGCGTATCAGAGTGAAGCTAAATTGCAACTGCATGGGCGGCACTAAAGATAAGTGTTCGTCAAATGTGATGTGATTGCTGTTTTGTTGATTAAAGTTATGAGGAGGTTTTTTTAGCCTATGAAGATTCCATCCCGGTTTAACAGACACAAGTATGTACTGAAACGGGAATACAGAGGCTTTTTTTCCTCCTCACATAAGATGAATAGCAACTGTTAAATGATTGAGCCACTTTGGTTGGTAAAATTGTATTTGTTTCAAATATAGTGGCATTGTCCTATTTTTGATTTAAAATGCAGATAACACACAGGAGTGGAAGAAGCCAGTCATAATCTCCAAGGTGATCATAAAAATAAATGTATTTTATTGATCATCTCAAACATATTTTATTGATCATCTTGGAGACTGTAACCAGTTTCTTCCACTCCTGTGTGTTGTCACTAATCTACACAACATAATCTATATTTACAATCAGTAGTGGAAAAACTAAGATGGACTGGAGACCCTGGATAATGTTATAAGGGTCCTTTGTCATTTCTTATAGTTTATAGTTTATTTGGTATATAATATACCCCTGTTACAAAAGCTTTATAGTAAAACAATCAGCATGTCCATCATCTATCTTTTCTCTGTATCCCTATGAGGCTTATTTTCGAAAGAGAAGGGCGCTCATCTTTCGACACAAATCGGAAGATGGGCGTCCTTCTCACAGGGCCGCCCAAATCGGCGTAATTGAAAGCCGATTTTGGGCATCCCCAACTGACCAAAGTTCATGGGGGCGTGTTGGAGGCGTAGTGAAGGCGGGACTTGGGCGTGCCTAACACATGGGCATCCTTGACACATAATGGGGAAAAAAAAGGACGCCCATGACGAGCACTTGGATGACTTTACCAGGTCCTGTTTTTCTTATGACCAAGCCACAAAAAGGTGCCCGAACTGACCAGATGACCACCGGAGAGAATCGGGGATGACCTCCCCTTACTCCCCCAGTGGTCACAAACCCCCTCCCACCCTCAAAAAACATCTTTAAAAATATTTTGTGCCAGCCTCTATGCCAGCCTCAAATGTCATACTCAGGTCCATCACAGCAGTTTGCAGGTCCCTGGAGCAGTTTTAGTGGGTGCAGTGCACTTTAGGCAGGCGGACCCAGGCCCATCCCCTTATCTGTTACACTTGTGGTGGTAATTGTGAGCCCTCCAAAACCCACCAGAAACCCACTGTACCCAAATCTAGGTGCCCCCCTTCACCCATAAGGGCTATGGTAGTGGTGTACAGTTGTGGGTAGGGGGGTTTGGGGGGCTCAGCACACAAGGTAAGGGAGCTATGATCTGGGGAGCAATTTCTGAAGTCCACTACAGTGCCCCCTAGGGTGCCCGGTTGATGTCCTGGCATGTCAGGGGGACCAGTGCACTACGAATGCTGGCTCCTCCCACGACCAAAGGGCTTGGATTTGGTCATTTCTGAGATGGGTGTCCATAGTTTCCATTATCGCCGAAAATCAGAAACGACCAAGTCTAGGGACAACCATCTCTAGGGCGACCTAAATTTCAAGATTTGGGCGTCCCTGACCGTATTATCGAAACGAAATATGGACGTCCATCTTGTTTCGATAATACGGGTTTCCCCACCCCTCCATCGGGACCTTTTGCGAGGACGTCCTCAGCAAAACTTGGGCGTCCCTTTCGATTATACCCCTCTATGTGTCCTCTCTAGCATCTTCCCTCTGTGTCTCCATTCTTTTCCTTCCCCCATGTTCAGCATTTGCCTTCTCTGTGTCCAATCCTCCTCCTGTGTCCAGGATCACTCATCTATGTCCCTGCCCATTTCCAGTTTCTACCCTCTTTTCTTCCTTTCTCCCCGTCTCTGTTTCCTTCCAACCCTCCCCTCCCCCCAACCTGGGCCAGCATTTCTATCCCCTGCACTCCAGCATCTCTCTTCCTCCTCCCCCAAAATTGACATCTCTCCCTCCCTCCTCTCCTTGCCCCACTGCATCTGACATCTCTTCCTCCCACTTCAGGTCTTGCATCACTTCCTGTCCCCTTCACCAAATATCCTTCATCTACCCCTGCCCCTCCACAATACTGCTCAGTAGTTCTGGCTTTTTAAGTTGCCTGGGGATCATCTGTGGAACTGCCACAGCTTTTCTGTTTGATTCAGGTCTATCCTTTGACTGGGCCACTAGAGCATTCACTTTTTGTGGCTCTTGCTGTGTGTTCAGAATCATTATCCAGTTGAAAGGTGAATCTTCTCCCTAGTCCCAAGTGTAATGCTGACTGGAACAGGTTTTCCACCAGGATCTGCCTGTAGTTTGTACCGTTTTTCCCTTAATCTTCAAAAGCCCTCCTGTCCGTAATGCTGCTATAACCATGCTTTACTGTATTTATATTTATTAATTTGGTACTGTGTTAGCCAATTGATGCACTTTATTTTACACATTGAAATCAAAAAGTTCCATTTTAGTCTTAATCAGACCAAAACACCGTTTCCCACACGCATACTGTGTCACTTCAAATGTTTTGAGGCACATCATTGGCTTTTCTTTAGCTACCCTTATGAAAGCCATGCTTGTGGAGTAGTCTGGAAATACTTATCAATCGACATTTTCTCTAGTCTGCGGCATTTCAAGTTTTTTAAATGTTATCTTAGGCCTTGCAGTGACCTTCCTCAGCAGACAGCTGAGAGTGGAGGAATAACATGATCAAGGCAACATCTTTGTGGTGCCAAACAGTTTTCACGTAGTAATAATAATGACCTACTAGTGCCCTAGAGAATATTCAAACACATTGGGGAAAACTATTTAAAAATTTTAATCTGTACCCAATTGAACAGCTTTATCGCAAAGTCCTTTTGGCAGTTTCATGTTCAGCATGATTAGACTTTTGCTTAAAATTCACTGCATAGAATAACATTGGGGTCCTTTTACAAAGCCATGGTAAAAAGTGGTCTGCAGTGATGTGGGAGCGACTTTTGGGCACGTGCGTGGCCACCTTTTACCGCATCTGGGGGGAAAAGGCCATTTTTTTTAATGGGCTGGGAAATGGGCTTGTGCAAAAATAAACTAGCGTGCACCTATTTATGGCCTGAGCCCTTACTGCCAGCCGTTGACTTAGTGGTAAGGGCTCACGCGCTACCCACGCAATAACCATGCACCAATGTGGCCATGCTGCTGATTACCGCTGGGAACACCCCTCAGTAGAAAATAGAAAAATAGTTTCTACCATGGGATTCGGTGCTCGTTAAACTCGGAATTACTGCCGGGCGCATGCGCTACCCCAGCGGTAGTGCTGATTTGGAGCATGCTATCCACGCGTTAGACCTCCCACAGCTTTGTAGAAAGGCCCCATTGATTCTTCACTCAGGAGTGTTAGTCAGTTCAACTACACATATAGCTAAGGTATTATGGGTAATTTTTAGAAATGGAGTCAATTTGGATTGGCTATGGTAAAGGATAAATAGACTCAGGAGCAGCTCAAGGCAATCTGCTGCCTGAGGTGAGGGATCAGCTGTTGCATCCCCCTCCCCGCCTGCCGACCACTCATAACCCACTGCCGCATCCTCTTCCCAGACCTGCAGCAGCGATAAGCTGAACAAAAACCACGGGGCCTCTGAGACCCATGCATTCCTCCAAGGAGCTGCTGGCCATACCCCCTGTGATGCGAAGGTATGCATCAGAGTGAGCATGACTGGCAGGGCCTTGGAGGTATGCATGGGTCTCGGAGGCCCTGTGTTTATCATTCAGCTTTTTACCACAGTAGGAGTGGGGAGAGGCGGCGGCTGAAAGGCGGCCATTAGGGAGTTTCTGCTAGCCCACAATGAAGTGAGGAAGTCAGTGCTGGAGTGGTTGAGGGTACTTCATGCCGCTCCAAAAAATCTGCTGCCTGAAGTGACTGCCTCACTTGTCACTTTGCCTTATGATAGGGCTGCCCCTGCAAAGATTTATGCAATCAAGCCTTTTGGTTTCTTATTCTTAACTGTTTTTAATATTATTATAATTGTTCTTTCACAGTGAACATGTAGAATATGTTGACACAAACTCTTTAATTCATTTGAATTGTAGTTTTTTAGACAGCAGATTACGAAAAGTTTACAGGGTTTGAAGAATTTTTTCAATGTAATGTATAAGATGCAAGAACAAACAGATTACTATTCAAGCCAGGGTATACTTTGAGGTCTGTACACTCATTTTTAAAATATTTTGTCATTGCTCACCTTTCCTTGCCAGGATATTACTATACAATTACAGAATACTTTTTCTTTACATCCTCCAACTTTCAAGTCTGTGACATATAAAAATAATTTCATTCTTCATTCTCCTTTATAGGAGTAAAATATTAGAACAATCTTCCTGTGAGTATTAAATCACTTGATGGTTTCTTACATTTTAGAAAAGTTCTAAAAACGTGGTTATTTGAGAAGTTGTTTTTTTTAATTAAGTATACAAATGTAGAATACTTTAAAATATCATTCTGTTGTATTTGTAATGAGAGATCACATTTTCAGTTTTTATTATATCTTCCCAGGTACGCCTGCATTCTGATATTTGTAAACCGCATAGAACTGTTATGGTCATAGCGGTATAAAGTACTGTTTAGTTTTAGTTTAGTTTTATTAGGTTGGTTATTTCTGGACCAGTGATAGTAACGTACCCCTCCCCTGATATTCAGCCGGTGGTGATCACCATTGTTTTAAATGCCTGAGCCTGAATTAGTCACTGAATATCTGGCCTCCTCCTCTGCCCAGGATGCCCGTGAACAGGTACAATATTCAGCATGGTACATGGTTAGCTAACTATGTAGCAGACTGAATATTGGGTTAGGACCAGACAACCCTGGCTCCTCCTGAATTCCTTCTCCCCAACAGCACCTGCCCTCCAAGAACAGGTCCCTTCCACAACTCCCTAAGAGCAGCCTACCTTATGCTAATATTCTAGAAAGGCATCTTGGCACCCAGGTGCTGTTATAAAATAAGCATTGACCCACACCGCATCAGAGCACCTAGCAGGAACTGCCCAGCTGTAGAATTGCCTTTTAGGCTCATAAATCTAGGCAAATGAATAGCAAGCTAAAATTATAAGCATAGCTTTAAAGCTCCCCAATACAGATGAATTTTCAGCTGAAATCCTATGCTCATAAGTGTGTCTGAAAATAGGGCGCACATTTAGGAGCATAAATTTAGGAGCTCAGTGCAAGAAGTTTCCCAGATCCTAAGCATATATCCAGATCCAGATGTGCCCTTGAATCTGAGTTGACACTCAGTGAGGAAACCCCTTCCCCTACTTGGCAAGATACAGGAGTGGTTTGTCATTATGTGCTCCTGAGGCATGGAGGGTTAAGTGACTTGCCCAAGGCCACAAGGAGCCACAGTGGGACTTGAACTTGGGCCTTCTGGTTCCCAGAACACTGTAACTGTTAGGCTTCTCCAAGATGTATCAAGCAGAGCAAAAGGAAATGATATTACATAATGACCTTATAACCCCAAAGGTAACACTAAAATCAGCTTTGGCCCTTTTTCCCCAAGAACAACATCACATGGAAGTTACTAAAATAGTACCCAAGGGTGCAGCCATGACTGAGCTTATTTTATGACTCCCTCACAACTGATCCCAGAGCACCAAAACTAAACCAGCACAGACTGTATCTCAGTGGTAATGTATCTGTTAACAAAGCCAGTTGGCTGGCTTGAACAAGAAAATATAGTTATCCCTGTCCCCGATGGGAGACAAATGTTCCATGGTACATTTACCAAATATTACTCCTAAGTAAATACGGTCCATTGGATAGGTAGCTAGAAGAAGGAGGGAGGCAACCCAAGTTCTGCTATTACAGATGTAAAGGGTGGATGAGGCAGAGGAACAACATTTTGGGAGGGGTAATTATGGCTTTGTAAATATGGACAGCTTTTAAAGTTACATTTCAAAGAACATGAGGTAAAGGCATTGGGAAAAAAAAAAAAAGAAGCATTGATACAAAGTATTCCATAAGATTAAGCCTCACATTTAGGGAGTCAGCTGGAAAACTAAATACAGAAAACAAACAAAAGGAAAGAGAGGATCCACAATGTATTATACAGCACTACTTAATCTAAAATACAGGAACTAGAAGGATGCTGGGCTGCCATAGGCAGTTGGTGGGTCAGCTGTTTGGGGAGGCTAAAGTGGGAGGGGAAGGACCAGGGCAGAGTCTGAGTCTATAATTGTTTGAGAACATATGTCAAAGAATAAAAGTGGCAAGAAAAATTAGACAGTGCAAACTTCAGTAGATATATATATAGTTCTTTATTTAGGCAATAGAATTATAGTGGATCGAAAGAATTGTTCGTAGATGATGCCTACACCTCCCTAGAGGCCTGCAGCCAGTCTGCCTCTTTCTTTTCATTCCACCTCTGCACAGCCAGTCTAGCCTTCTCTCTCTCTCTCTCTGTCATTCTACCTCCCCACAGCCAGTCTACTCCCTCTCTTTCTCATCCTCCCCTTCCACCCTCAGAGAGGTTGTTGATTTTGCTGTTCCATGAGATTGGGAACTGCAGGATCAACAAGTTCTTCATGAACCTTGTTGCTCAAAATGCGAACTTGGTGGCTGCAGTGTGCAATTGGAAGGAAAGTACATGTCCGCAGCGTAGACCGCCAGGATTTTTGGATGACACAAAATTGCCATTGCCAAGGTCCAATTTCTAGGCACCAGGGCAATCTGATGCTCAGGAGTTGTTGAGCCTTGACTTGAATGACCTATGTATGTCTCATATTATGAGCATACAAATCGACAGATCCATCGTTATCAGCAAAAGACATATAAGCATACATTAACCAATAGTTACCCTAGTAACCTCTGTCACTGATGATAAGCATAGTGCATATGCTCCAGGGAATTAGGCACCAAAACAACATAATAAACAGAACAGTATTTACAGTATTCTGGAAATATATATAAAACATTGAATAGATATCTAATAGTTTTGTTGTGCATGGAACAGGGGTAAGGAAACTGTTGGACATGGAAGTAGGTAAAGAAGATTCTAGACCAGAGGGCAGAGATGCCAAGGGTGACCCATCCCAAAGAGAGACATACTACCCTAATGAGGGAGTCTGAAGGCCAATAAATGAGGTTTTTCTTCCAGTGCACTTGGTGTATAAATTTAGCATGGTTGTGAAGGGACTGAGGCCCAGGGAAAGGCTGCTGGCTACTCTTATTGACAAGTAATGCCTTCATGTGCACCTAAAAATGGATTTCTGCCTCATGGGTGACACGTTACTTATTTTAAACTCCATTATTTCAAGCACTTACCAACACTAAACCACATACACAACTATGGAAAAATTCAACTGTATTTAAATATCCCTCAAAAGGCAGTGGCCCATATTTTAACCCTGATCACACACAAGTCCACTTTAAAGATAACCACCTCAACACACATCAGATTCAGCAAAGTTTTCTAAAGCCATATCCGATGTTACGACAAACTAAAATTAAACTTTTGATGTCACCTCAATAAGACCGACACACAATGCCTTCACTACAAAACATTATACACAAACTTGTGCAAAAACACACTCAGAAACTTACCATACCATAGCAGCACTAACTCCCATAACTCAGAGGAACAACCTTATCTATGAAAAGGCAGCACTGTAAATATTAAACCAGGTCCTAAAACAGCAGTTCACCATCTAGTGAAAAAACACAAAAATGGAGATGGGCGTTCGCGTTCGATTATACCCCTCAGTATGTCCTTATTCTTTTCAAATGTTCCAACTATACAATTTTTTTTTTAAAGAAAAAAAAAGCAAAACTTTGCCTTCCAATGTAAAAAAATCTCATCCTGGCTGTAAAACATTGCAGTGAAGGTAGCAATCCCCCCCCCCCCCCCCCCCCACACACACACATGATACACCAGGACTTCAAAAGCCAGCTATCATTGATGGAACCGTGACTTTTGTTTTATATGAGGAAGTTCTAAGGGAGAATGTCAGGCCTTCCATCTAGGAGCTGAAGCTGAGCTAAAAGTGAGCCATGCAGCAAAACAACGAAATATCTAAGCAAGTCTACTACATAATGGCCGAAGAATGGATTTCATGTTTTGGACTGGCCAAGTGAAATTCCTGATCTAAATGCTACGGAGAAGTAGCAAGATGTGAAGTGAACTGGCCATGCAGGGAAATCTTTAAATATGGCAGACCAAGATTCCAGAAGATTGATGCGAGACTCTGTTCAACAGTAACAGGAAACATTTAGTTGAAGCTATTGGTGCACAATGAGGAGCCACCAGGAAGATGGACCTACATCATTTCTTTAGGGTCTCTTCCCCCCCCCCCCCCCCCCCCCCCACCACACACACGCACACTACTCCTGCTGGAACTTGTGTTAGTAAGCATAATTCAACTGTTCTGGTCTCTACATGCATCCATAGTATTGCAGGCATCCAAGCACATAAAATTCTGTTTGATCAGATCTTTTTTTCCAAGAGCACTCACAGGCCTTAAATAGTTCTGGCTGTTTTCAGTTCTCTGAATCTTAATGATACTCCTTCAAAAAAGCTAATTTGTCTTCAAAGGCCTCTCCCTTTCAGGAAACCAGGCTCCCTGATATGGATTTCAATATTATTGAGTCTGATAGCATGTCCTGGAGTTCTTTCAGCCAGCTGGCTGAAATTGCTGAGCCTAGATTCTAGTTTTGAGTCCAAACTACTAAAGGTATTTTGCCACCATCCAATTACAGTAAGCCTGATTCTAATCATGTTTGTGGTATTGGCAGGTTTCTGGAATGTCAGCCACTCATCATCAGTGTCTTGTTTTTATCCCAGCAGAGGTAGGACCAGCTTTTTCTGCCCTTGGGGCAGACAGAATTACACCTCTCTCCCCTGCTTGTCCACCCCATGATTTTTATTTGAGTATGGTTTAGTCATGGACATTGTGGTTTGTCATGGATATCGCATGATGCACGGAGTCCATAATAATAGCAGTATTAGACTTGTATAATATAACTGACAAACTACTTGAGTGAAGAAGAAAACCACCTTTATTTGTTCCAAAAAATTTGAAACAATTTTAAAACTCGCTAATAATATATAACGGTCCCTACCTTAGAACCAAATGAACAAAAGATAGTCTTCTGTCCTACAGAGATGCTTAATACAGTGTTTGAGAGCTAAACCAGTATTTTTAAAATATTCTTTAAAGCAAATAATCTAAAAGAAAATAAACACAATTGAGATGTCATTGCCCCTGCAGATACAAGGATGTTCTTCATCCAGCTCCCTCACAAAGCAGGGGCTGGGGAATTCAGCCTCACAGGCTTGCCGGTGATAGTTGTGATCATACTTTTTGTGGTGAAAAAACACAATGCACTTTTCAGGGGTTTCAAGAGGGCTCAGCAGAAGGATTACAAACACAAGACACACACAAATAAAGACGCCTTTACCTTACATACATATGGAAGGGGGGTTGATGACCCAACAGGCTTGAAGCCAGAGCAGAGCCAATAAGTAAAACCCATGAGACAATGCAAGCAGGGAACATGTGCTCAAAGGGAGCCAGTAGCAGCAAGACTACAATTTACAGGAAATACAGAAATCCTGTAGTTCATAGCACAATTAATTACAGATATATAACATTATAACATGCTCACATTTAAATGGAGGCAGAACAGATGGCAAAATACCAGAAATATTAGTGAATTAACAAAAGCATTCTAATGAAAGAGAAGGGGGTAGGGTGGGAAGAGACCTTGATGAGTGGTCAGAAGGTGACAGGCACTAGACGTTTATGGCTCAGATGTGTTAGGTGCTCCTGATTGTTCTAGGTTCTTTCTAATCTACTTCCAAAGTATCTGATCATTTTAAGTTAGTCTTATGCTCCTAAACTCTCTTCATGATCTGTGGTCCCAAGAAGTGTTCCCCAATGGAGGTGTTAGCTTGGTTTGCCTTGTGGCATCTAATCTTATGTCTATGTGAGCTGAACTTATCTTTAGATTTTGGCTTGTCATACATCGACAAAACATATGATCAGACTACCTTTCCATCCCCTGCCCCTTTCCTACATTACTACTACTACTAATCACTGTACACTTTTATATGCAGATACTTTCTCTGTCCCTAGAGGGCTCCCAATCGGTTTTTTACCTGTGGCAATGGAGGGTTAAGTGACTTGCCCAAGGTCACAAAGGCCTGCAGTGGGAATCAAACCCAAGTTGCTAGGCTCAAAGCCCGCCGCACTAACCATTAGTCTCCTCTCCTTCTCATCCCTTGCCCTCTCCTGCATTCAGGCATCTCTTCTCCTTTCCCTTTCCCCTTTGCCTTCCCATTCTTCCTTCCTTGTGTCCAGTCTTTTAGATTCTCCCCATCCCCCTTCCCTGCACTCAGCATATCCACTTACCCTTTCTTGCCTCATTATCCATCCCCCTTCCCCTGACCTGAATCTAACATCTTAGATTCTTGGTGGGTGTGTAATTCAAGATCCAGGATCTGTCTAGAGGGCAGGTGTAATGTGTTTCCCTAAGTCTGCAGCCTCCAGAAAGAAAGGAACATATTTTTCTCTGTTTTCTTCTCTTTATTTTATGCCAGGTGAAGTGTAGCCTCTGACAGATCTGCAAACGGTGCAGCTCACATTACAAAAGACCTTCAAAGTCAACTTTGACTTTGCCTGAAAACTAGGCTTCTGAGCTGAATGCAACACCAGGAGTCAATTCACATACCAGAGCAAAGTAATGATTAGGCTTTCATTACATATCTAGCTCATTATTGCTGCATCTAAGCATTAAAAGAGATTCTTCCAATCCGTCTTCCCAGATTCTGTTAATGTGTTGAAACTTTATTTTTGGTTCACATAACACACCAGCATGAATAGAGTAGGGAAGCCAGACATTATCAGTGGTCCTCAAATACAATCACCCCCAAGTCCCTTTCTTCTTTTGTACACAGAAGTACTTCACTGTCTATACTATACTGCTCCTTAGGAGTTTTGCATCTTAAGGGACCCTTTTACTAAGCTGTGGTAAAAGGGCCCCACGCTAGCAGCAGTGACCGTTTTTGCTGCATGCCAGGGCCCCTTTTACCACAGCAGGTAAAAAGACCGAAAGAAGAAATGGCCACGTGGTAAGTTCGTACTTGCCACGCAGTCACCTGTATGGAACTGTGTAAAACGCTTTGCTAAAATCTAATTACGCCACATCTAGCACTCCCCCCAAATCCAATAGTTTGGTCACCCAAAGAAAATGATAAAGGGGATGGAAAATATGAGGAAAGACAAAAGAGGTTAGGTCTCTTCAAGTTAGAAATAAGATGGCTGAGGGGAGATATGAGTGAGGTTTATACAATCCTGATTGTTTTAGAACAGGCAAAAGTTATTTTTTTTCTGGTTATTTATTTTTTTGTTTTTTCACTTTTTTTCAAAAAGTTCAGACTATGGGACACTCAATGAAGTTACATGGTAATATTTTTAAAATGAATAGGAGGGAATATGTTTTTCACCCAACGAGTAGTTAAACTCTGGAATTCGTTGCTAGAGAATGTAATAACAGTGGTTAGCATAACTGGGTTCAAAAAAGGTTTGGACAAGTTCCTGGAGGAAAAGTCTTTAGTCTGCTATTTAGATAGACATGGGGAAGCCACTGCATGCCCTGGGATTCGTAGCATGGAACCTTGCTACTATTTGGGTTTCTGCCAGGTACTTGTGACCTGGATTGGCCACTGTTGGAAACAGAATACAGGCAAGATGGACCATTGGTCTGACCCAGTATGGTTATTTTTATATTCTTATGAAATGTAATCAGATTGGTTTGACAAGTCCTGCCTTGGTAAAACCCATGCTGTCTTGGGTCCCACAGTCCATTCAGTTCTAGAAAACTCACAAGCCTCTGCTTTAGAAACATTTCCATTAATTTACTCACAGCAGAGGTTAGCCTAAGAGGTCTGTAATTCTCAACTACCTCCTTCTGCTTTTGCAGAGGGGAATCACATCTGCCCTTCTCCAGTCCTCTGGGACCACTCCTGTCTCTGGGACCACTTCCGTTTCTAGAGAAGCATTACTCAGACAGCAGAGCTGCCAGAACTTCCCTAAGATCCTTGAGTATCCTCAAGATATATTCCACAGGCCCTATCATTTTGTCTACTTTTAGTTTAACTAGGTCCTCATTAACACTGTCTTGTGAGAATCAGTCCAGGTATATCATATATCCATTACCATTAGCGTTTGTTTTCTGTGGTGCTACTTCTGGCCCTTCATCCATGAACACAGAACAGAAATTGTGTTAAGCAATTCAGCTTTTATCCTTATCAGCTTCTACATATTCCTCCCCTTCACCCTTGAGCCTCACAATGCCACTTTTGCACTTCCTCCTATCACTTACTTATCTAAAGAATCTATTGTCCCCAAATTTTATTATATTGGCTATTTTTCTTTTATTTGCATCTTTGCTTTCCAGCTTCCCCTGTGATGTTTTATAATATATGAAGGCTCTTTCCCTTACCTTTTCAGCTAGTAACTATTTTTTCTCTTAATTTTATTTACTTTCCTAACACAAAGGTTTGTTGCCCTTAAAATAGTTCTTTTCAGTTTTGCCCACTGCTTTTCTGCTTCCCCCAGCTGTTCCCACCCAACTAACAACTTCTTGAGGTATTCCCTCATCTTGACAAAGTTAGCTCTTTTGAAGTCTAGAACCCTTCAATCTTGAATAAACGCTCTCCTTGTGTGTCTTAATATTGAACCACACCGGTGATCACTAGATGCCAAATAATTACCCACTTTTTGGTTAACTGCTGACAACTGGCACTTGATATAATGTTCAGTAACTCCTAACCAGATTGTTCCATTGTGGCAGTATTTACTTAGGGATCCTTTTACTAAGTCGAATAAATGTCTACGTGCGCCCAACGCATGCCAAAATGTAGTTACCACCCGATTACCATTTGGCTCTTGCGGTAATTTCAATTTTGGCGCACGTCTGATACGCACGTCTGAAAAATATTTTTTATTTTCAGCCACATGTAATGGACATGCGCCAAGTGACATTTGGCGAGCGTAGGTCATTACCACCCGGTTACCACATGAGTCTTTACCACTAGGTCAATGGTTGGCGGTAAGGTTTCAGACCCAAAATGGACGCGCAACAATTTTCATTTTGCCGCACATCCATTTTTGGCAGAAATTTTAAAAAGGCCTTTTTTTCACAGGTGAGCGAAAAAATGTATCGGCGAGCGCCCAAAACCCGCGCCTACACTACCACAAGCCATTTTTCAGCGTGCCTTTGTAAAAGGACCCCTTAGTGTAGGGGCAGTCTGGAGGCGGAGCAGAGGAGGAACCAGAAGTTATCCAGTCACCACTGAAACTTAGTTGTGATGAAAGCGATATATCAACGCATGATTCGTGTTCACACCACAAAAAGAGGAGTGAAGTATTCAAACTAGCAATATAAACATCTCACTTCACTATAATTGTGTTCAGCTCTTTCAATAGCTAGATCCACTGCTCATTCTAACATTCAAAATATTCTGAAAAATGGTGAGGAAAAAGCCTCAGACAATGTAGATTTTTTTCAATCACGTAAATAATCCTGCTGCGTCAATCACTGGCATAAAAAATACCTGTCCCGAAATCAGAAAACATTTAGGTCCCTGTTTACTAAGGCGCACTAGCATTTTTAGCTCGCGCTAAATTTTAGCATGCACTAATGCTAGAGACACCCATATATTCCTATGGGTGTCTCTTAGCGCATGCTAAAAACACTAGTGTGCCTACAGTGCAGCTTAGTAAACAGGGCCCTTAATTTACTATAGATTTTTTATTTTTTTTCCTTTATTTCATGCCTTTATACATTCAAGAAACCAGCTACTTAATTGTAACATAGCTTGGCAGCTGTGTTACTCTCCCCAACTCGTTTTCCTCCCTGTTTTTCAGATTATTTTGAATGTTAGCATGAGCAGTGGATCTAGCTGTTGAAAGAACTGAACTCAATTATAACGAAGTGAGATTTTTATATTACTGATTCGTATTCATACCCATGCGGCAAGTGGGACCTCAGAAATGGCAGTCCTAACTTGCCTTGTTAGCTATCCCGGTACCGACTGATTGTCTATGGTACCTGGTTAATGTCCGGCAGCATCCGAAGATTTGGATATTCAGTGCCAATAGCCAGAGCAACACATTTGTTGCAAAACTTTCATTGGCTTCCATTTCAAGCTTGCATTATTTTTAAGGTGACTTGTTTAATGTATCAGATTCTTTTTATTTAAGCAACAGTGCATTTGGTAAATTTGAGCAGGGCACCACAATCTAATAGAACATTTCGATCTTGCAGATAATCTTTGCCTATATTAAGGACCTTCATTCTAAGAGTGTTCTAGATATTTTCTTTTTCTTTCAGGCTGTTTCATAGTTGGAGTAGTTTGCCTTTAAATGTTAAATGTCAACCCTTTTATCTTTTATTCAGGAAACATTTATGTTTCTTTTTGAAAACTTTTTAAATCATGACAATTTGTTCCGATGTTCTCTGTCTTTTTTTGTTTATCTGATTTTATAATTTTTACTTGACTTTATGTTGTCGTTCTTACTTGTGTATGTTTTATTGTAATCCACTGTGAACAGTGGAATGTGCAGAATATACATTTTGTAAAAATAAATTAATTTTATTTCCCATTGGTTTCTTTGATGTAAACTTCTTAAAACTTTTTGATGGATTCAGTGTTCAGTAAAAGTTTGGGATTAGATTAGATGTGGCCTGGAGCCGAATATCCAGATCTAAATTAACCTGTCCTGGCCAGCATTTAAAAATAAAATAACAGCGACCGCCACATTCTTATCCCCCTCCCCTGTTTACTAAGCTGTGCGGCAATGCCAACATAGCCCATCCAAAATGAATGGGCTGTGTCAGCATTGGTGCATAGCAGCTGCTAGTGTGGCTTAGTTAACAGGGGGGTTAATAATACCTAGGTAGATTTTTTTTTTGTGGGGGACAGCACAGAGAAGAATATCTAGGTGGTCATCATATGCTATGGCTGGTTAGCACCCTCCTTTCCCTGCAGCTTACATTTTAAAATGTGAGATGAAGTTTTTTAATAGGGTGCAGAAACGCAAAACTTCTTTGGAATAATGTTAACTTTCAAGTAGATTGTTTAGTTAAATTAAAAGATCCAATGAAGCAAATTTGTATAGTGAGCAATTGATTATTTTGTGGCCATGTTATATAGTTGGTTTTATGTTAAAGCTGTTTGTAATATAATTTTTGGTATGGATTTTTTTAAAAACTATGTCTTAATGTGTAGAATGGAGCTCTGGATTTTAGCTCGCCTTGCATGCTTCTTGCAGCTCAGCTGGAACAAATATTAGGATGCTGGTATCACGATTGTTTATTCACAACTACCTGGGGATTTGTCCCCTATTTTAATCAACCCTCCCACTGTTGCCTAGTCTGATCATTGCAGCAGTAATCAGTATTCCAAGGCTCGCTCTGGAACCCTTCAACATGGGCTCTAAATGAGGTACTAGGTGTCAGTCTTGATGATGTCCATGAATCCTTCTCCTTGGCACAGTAAACACTGTGTCTGTTGCATACCCCGACCCCTGCCAACCTGGGATGTGGAAGACTGCCAGTGGGCTATATCAGCATGCTGTTAAAATCATAGACAGCAATAAAGGCTTAAACCTTGTAAACTGAATGGTCAAAAGTTTTTAAAAAAATCATGTTGGCAAGAGAAATTTGGTTCTTCACACTTTTTGCTGCTCAGGTTGCTACGAGGTATTTCTGGGTTAGGGCTTTTTACGAACAATTGATTTATTTTTTTTTCCCCAAGCATGATGCCACTTTTCTGAAACATTTTTAGCTAACATATGGCTCTTGAAAGATGCTGATTTAGTTCCACTGAGATCTAAAAGACTCTGTTCATCTACAACACAGGTACAGTGTGGGCAGCAGCTATGCAAACTGTCTAGCCAATGTGCCTAGAATGGCTTCTGGAAGGATTCCATAGGGAAGTTGGCTAAAACCATGAATTTATTTCAAATAGACCACATCAGTCTATGAATTGGATTTGAAGGAACAATACAACTGCTGTCCATTGGGGCCAGTTTGGTCTGAGCAGACTGTGGGAGTGATGGGCTCAGGGTCATGAAGGACAGACATCTGCCGCTACTGAGGCAACCTTGGCAGATTAATGAACCATCTGTCCTGACTGTGAGCTACTGAGGGTCCCCTGAGCTACCATGGCATGCCCTGGGAAGATGGAGGAGAAGCAGAGACTTCTGAAGTAGAAAAATGATGGACAAAAAAAGAAAAATAGAACCCACCAGAAAGCAAAAATAGCTACCTAGAACTTAACTAGCTGTTGTGTAAGTAATTACCTCTGCCCTAGTTTTCTTTTGGTCTTCTTATATTTTGTTTTACAATTCTTGTTTGAGATGACAGTTTTGTACTTTTCATATACAAAATATTTCCTTGGTCATGGTTTATCCAAATTTTGGACCTAGAATTTATAATGCACTGTTTAGTGATAAATATATTTTTAGCTTTAAAGCCCCATGGTTGTCAGGAAATCAAATAAACCTCTTTTACATAGGGCTTTCTAGATTGTTCCACCTTCTAAATGGTGTAATCCATTATCCATTTCATTACAATATACATTACCTGCACCAGGAATTGTGCAGAGAAAGAATTGTGAGTGTACACCATGTTCCCTGGAAGGAAGAGCAAGATGCCCAAAATATTTGCTATCAAAATATCTTCACCTAATGTAAATATGCTGTAGTACATTTATGTGCCTTTGTTAGCGAATAGAATGTTGGGTATTATTAGGAAAGGTATGGAGAACAGATGTGAGGATGTTATAATGCCGTTGTATCGCTCCATGGTGCGACCACACCTTGAGTATTGTGTTCAATTCTGGTCGCCGCATCTCAAGAAAAGATATAGTAGAACTGGAAAGGTGCAGCGAAGGGCGACAAAAATGATAGCGGGGATGGAACAACTTCCCTATGAAGAAAAACTAAGAAGGCTAGGGCTTTTCAGCTTGGAGAAGAGACGGCTGAGGGGAGACATGATAGAGGTGTATAAAATAATGAGTGGAGTGGAACAGGTGGATGTGAAGCGTGTGTTCACGCTTTCCAAAAATACTAGGACTAGGGGGCATGCGATGAAACTACAGTGTAGTAAATTTAAAACAAATAGGAGAAAAGTTTCTTCAACCCAACGCGTAATTAAACTCTGGAATTTGTTGCCGGAGAACGTGGTGAAGGCGGTTAGCTTGCAGAGTTTAAAAAGGGGTTGGACGGTTTCCTAAAGGACAAGTCCATAAACCGCTACTAAATGGACTTGGGAAAAATCCACAATTTTCGGGAATAACTTGTATAAAATGTTTGTACGTTTCGGTAGCTTGCCAGGTGCCCTTGACCTGGATTGGCCGCTGTCATGGACAGGATGCTCTTTTCCCAGTTTGGCATTTCTTAAATGTACTTATGTACCATAGCCAGTAATGGGTAAAAATATTATAGAAATAGATATTAAGATGGGGGTGGGATGTGGCATTTTATAGTTGACAGTAATTTAGTGGATACTGCTGTCAGAGCAACTGTGATAAGCTGTGGAGCCAAAAAGTTCCAGAGGCCCCATCACAACCCTCCAAACGGACCCAAGGCAGTAGAAGAGGTGGGTCTTCTCCACCCCCCCCCCCCCCCCCCCCCCCCGGAGTCCTGATATAGAAGGGCAGGTTCCTGCTGCTGAGCAGCTGAAGAAGTAATTCCCTAAAGAGACATGCAGGCTTATTTTTGAAAGAGAAGGGCGCCCATCTTTCGACACAAATCGGGAGATGGGCGTCCTTCACCCAGGGTCGCCCATAATCGAAAGCTGATTTTGGGCGTCCTCAACTGCTTTCTGTCGCGGGGATGACCAAAGTTCATGGGGGCATGTTGGAAGCATAGTGAAGGCGGGACTAGGGCGTGCCTAACACATGGGCGTCCTCGAGGGATAATGGAAAAAAGAAGGGCGTCCCTGATGAGCACTTGGGCGACTTTACTTGGTCCATTTTTTCTTACGACCAAGCCTCACAAAGGTGCCCGAACTGACCAGATGACCACCGGAGGGAATCGGGGATGACCTCCCCTTACTCCCCCAGTGGTCACCAACCCCCTCCCACCCTAAAAAACTTTAAAAATATTTTTTGCCAGCCTCTATGTCAGCCTCAAATGTAATACACAGCTCCATGACAGCAGTATGCAGATCCCTGTAGCTGTTTCAGTGGGTGCAGTGCACTTCAGGCAGGTGGACCCAGGCCCCCCCCCCCCCCCCCACCTGTTACACTTGTGGTGGTAAATGTGAGCCCTTCAAAACCCACCACAAACCCACTGTACCCACATGTAGGTGCCTCCCTTCACCCCTAAGGGCTATGGTAGTGTTGTACAGTTCTGGGTAGTGGGTTTTGGGGATCAGCACCCAAGGTAAGGGAGCTATGTACCTGGGAGCAATTTCTGAAGTCCACTTAGTGCCCCCTAGGATGCCCGGTTGGTGTTCTGGCATGTGAGGGAGACCAGCGCACTACGAATGCTGGCTCCTCCCACGACCAAAGTGCTTGGATTTGGTTGTTTCTGAGATGGGCATCCTGTGTTTCCATTATCGGCAAAATTGGGAACGACCATCTCTAAGGTCGACCTAAATTTCGCGATTTGGGCGTCCCCGACCATATTATCGAAACAAAAGATGGACGCCCATCTTGTTTCGATGATACGGGTTTCCCCGCCCCTTCACTGGGATGTCCTGCGAGGATGTCCTCAGGAAAACTTGGGCGCCCCTTTCGATTATGCCCCTCAAAATGGGTGTGGTTCCCACTCAGATATTATTTGATGGACGGATTATAAGCCCTTAATAACCTTGGAAACTTGGACACATCAACTCTGGAAGCCCCTCTTGACCCCACCCCCCCAGGTATTTTCTGAAGTCTGGAACAGCCTGTTGCATTATGTGCACACACAACCGGCCACCGTACTTAGCTGCCAGTTCTTGCACATAGAGCAGTACTTCCTGGAGTGCGGCGTCGACCTAACAGGCACCGAAACCTGCCTCGGCATGGGGATCCGGCTGCTGCACTATCCTGGGCTCTCTAAGGGTGTGAATGAACTTCCACAGCTATTATTAGTAATATGTAAGTTATATTTAAATCGGAGGAAAAAACCTCAAATTATAAGGGAACACTCTGTCATTGATACAACCAACATTAGGGAGGTCTCTTAAATCATCATGGGTAAAAAACCTCCTTCTATTGTTTCAAAAGTATGGCTCCTGCTCTAATACTTTAACGGATAAGAACCGTCTATAGTTATAAAACGGATCAAATGCACTTATCTTTTCACTCTACAGTCATTTAGACACCCTCCACGGGCATTATTAAGATGGACTTGGGAAAATCCACAGCTTATTTCTATGATAAGCGGCATTAAATTTGTTTTACTGTTCTAGGATCTTTGCCAAGTACTTGTGACCTGGATTGGCCTCTATTGGAAACAGGATACTGGGTTTGATGGACCTTCAGTCTGTCCCAGTATGGAAACACTTATGCTCTTATGAGTTAAGGAAGATCAATTCCTTTACAGACACCTGACTCATTGATGCAACTCTATAGCTTCAGTCTCTGCTCTTTCTCTCTTCTAGTATTGGATGTCCTGACACCTCAGAATTATACAACTATATGAAGCAATCCTAACTTGGAAAAGAGTAGGGAGATATGGAAAGTGTTTCTCATTTGACTATTACAATACTGACAGCCTCATAAAAGAAACATAATACCATACATCTCATCATACATGAATACATATGCTTAATTAAGATCCAATTCGGCTAAGGCTAATTCTTTTTAAATCTGCCCAATTTTACACCGGTTTTCTAGGGATCGGTTGAAATACTGACCCACTCCTGGATTGTATATGCTGCTGGAAGCTTCCAGCTTCTCTTTTGTCTCTTGTGTATCCCGTACTATCAGTGACTCATTTCCAGAACTGTCTGCTCATCAGGAAAGATTTTATGGCTCAAGGAGCGGCCCACCACACATATTTAGCACACTTTGGTAAGAGTCAGTGGTTGATGGCCTCCAGTATGATCTAGGCAGGAGCATTTTTAGGAGATCAAGCATGTGTTAATAATATTCCTGTAGGAGCATTGAGAACTAATGTAGCGCTTTTCTATGTAGATGTTTACGGGAATGGAGTTGGCCATGATAAAAGTGATATCAATTTTTACCTACGAATGCATAGAAGTATAACATTTGCAAAACTTTGCTGGATACTTTCTTCACAGCATAGAAGCCACACACTCCTAAATGGCCTAGTAGAATTTCGTCTTAAAAGATCCTGTTGATGCAAATACAGGGTGGTCTGTCTTAATTAAGTACATCATTTTAGAAACCAAGCTATCTGGCAATTAATTACCTCTGATATCAGCAAATTATGATCCTTAGCAGGCCTACAGTTTTGGACTGAGATAATGCCACACTCTTATCACCTCTCGCTTAGACTATTGCAACTTGCTTCTCACAGGGCTCCCACTTAGCCATCTCTCTCTCCTCTTCAATCTGTTCAAAATTATGCCGCATGACTTATATTTCGCCAGTGTCGCAATGCTCATATTAGCCCTCTCCTCAAGTCACTTCACTGGCTTCCTATCCATTTCCGCATACAGTTCAAACTCCTCTTATTGACCTATAAGTGCATTCACTCTGCAGCTCCTCAGTACCTCTCCACTCTCATCTCTCCCTACATTCCTCCCCGGGAACTCAGTTCACTGGGTAAATCTCTCTTATCTGCACCCTTCTCCTCCACCGCTAACTCCATACTCCGTTCTCTTTATCTTGCTGTACCATATGCCTGGAATAAACTTCCTGAGCTGGTCCATCAAGCTCCATTTCTGGCTGTCTTCAAATCTAGGCTAAAAGCCCACCTTTTTGATGCTGCTTTTAACTCCTAACCCTTACTCACTTGTTCAGTACCCTTATTTTATCATCCCCACCTTAGTAATTCCCTTATCTCTTATTTGTCCTGTTTGTCTGTCCTAATTAGATTGTAAGCTCTGTCGAGCAGGGACTGTCTCTTCATGTTCAAGTGTACAGCGCTGCGTACATCAAGTAGTAGTAGTAGATGGCTTTACTGCACCATGTGAAGATACAACCTATGTGAGTGCCATGAATAGTTCCAAACATGCTGAGGAAGTGACTACTCCTTTACATCTCTTGTCTCTTGATTGCTGTCCTTACTTATCTGGATAGTTACCCAGTTAGTGGCCTGAATATTGTCACTAACCGGGAAATTCCCAGCTCTGCTGAGACTCCACTTGCGGATCACCCCGGCACTGCCTGGATAAAGCCACAATGGTCTGACTAGATTTTCAGCCACAGTATCTGGGTAAGTGCGACTGAAAATCCAGGTATGACCCTGTGGTAGAACTTATCCAAGTAGGTGCTACTCCTACCAGGATTACTCCCATTGAGTAATCCTCTCTGTCTTTTGGTGTGCCTGCTTTTTACATGTTTTATTTACACACTGAAAGTGCTTCATACAATTATCCTTGTACTTTACTAACAGCACAACTTTAACTTTATTAAAATTTTACATACTAATATTTGGCAACTAAGATTTAATGCTAAAAAATGCAGCGTCATGCACTTGGGTCACAAGAATCCAAGGGATTGGTACAGTATAGGGGTGAAGTGCTTCAGTGTACGAAGGGGAATGCTTGTGCCTGATGACCTTAAAGCTTCCAAAGGTAGAAAAAGCGACAGTCAAAGCCAGAAGGATGCTTGGGTGCATAAGGAAAGGGATGACCAGCCGGAAAAAGGAGGTGATAGTGCCCTTGTATAAGTCTCTGGTGAGGCCCCATTTAGAGTACTGTGTGCAGTTCTGGAGACCGCACCTACGGAAAGATATAAATAGGATGGAGTTTGTCCAGAGGGTGGCTACAAAATTAGTAAACGGTCTTGAACACAAAAAATATAGGGACAGGCTTAGGCACTTCAACATGTATACGCTGGAAGAGAGGAGGGAGAGAGGAGACATGCTAGAAACGTTTAAACATCTCAAGGGTATTTATGTACAGGAAGTGAGCCTTTTTCAACTGAAGGAAAGCTCTGCAACGAGGGGGCATACGATGAAGTTAAGAGGGAACAGGCTTAAGAGTAATCTAAGAAAGTATTATTTCACAGAAAGGGTGATGGAAGCGTGCAATGGCCTCCTGGTGGAGGTTGTGGAGTCGACGACTATGTCAGAATTTAAGAAGGCATGGGATAAGTACATGGTATCTTTTAGGAAAAGGAAGAGTTAGGGGTTTCAGAGGATGGGCAGACTGGATGAGCCATTTGGCCTTTATCTGCCATCATGTTTCTATGTTTTAAATGGTTGTTCAAAGCAGTTTACGTAAGATCACATTCATAAAAAGCATAACACAAATTATCCACACTCTAAAAACCCTTTATAAATGAGAACAAATAAGTAAAAATTACCCCTTCTACTGAACAAATTGCCAACCTTAATACTGATCCTCTGTTGGGACACTACACTGCAAAGAGCCATGTTTTTAAATAGCTTTTTGAACTGAAGTAGATCCAGCGCTGCCGAGAGCCTGAACCGGGCCTGGGACAGGGCCGCCACCCCCCCCCCCCCCCCCGGATCGCTGGTGCCCCCCCACTCGTCACTGTTGCCCCCCAATATCGCTGCCGCAGTTGAAATGCCTTGTTGGCTGGTGGGGATCCTGAGGCCCCACCAGCAGAAGACGTCTTCCTCTAATGCTGCTCTTCTGCCCCTGCAGCTGCTTTTTCTCTCAGGGCATGCTTGGTTTCAAAACCGAGCATGTGCTCCTGAGAGGAAAAGCAGCTGCTCAGCTGGGCAGAAGAGTAACGCTGGAGGTGCTCCTCCGGGTCCTTCCCAGCCTCTAAGTGGGGCCCGGCTGCGGCGCCGGAGTTTCTCTCTCCTTCTGTCGGGACGCGATCACTTGGGTCCCGTCAGGAGCAGGAGAGAAAAGAGAGAGACCCTGGCACCAGGTCCCTCTTGAAGGCCCGGGCCTGGAGAATTTTGCCCTGCCTGCCTGCCCCCCACCCCTCTCAGTGGTCCTGAGTAGATCCAGCTTGCTACTCTCTTATGGATTTGATAAATGCCTTTCTGTGGTACAACTAAAGCAGTTTACGTTTATTATAGGCAGGTACTTCTGTCCCTAGTGGGCTTACAATCTACGTTTTTGTAACTGGGCCATTGGAGAATTAAACCAGCTAGGTTAGGGGAGGTCCAGGGGTGGAGTGTGGGCGGAGCCAGCACTTAGTTAATGGCAATATTCAATCTGCTAACCAGTTAAGTGAGCCGATAAACTGAGGACAGATGAAAGGGTGGCCTAATTTCATCCACTGAATTAACCAGGCACTGGTCTCAGTATCAGCCGATGCCCAAGCAACTTCTGGGTTGCTGCACTAACCTGGATGTTCAATGACGGAGGCCAGGCATGCCCCAGCATTGAATATGCCAGGTTAATTCAGTCCATAGTTGTGAGCGGGTTACAAGCTGCTTATCACTGCGAGCTGACTAATAGACCCTGTATAAGAACATAAGAATTGCCATATTGAGTCAGACCAATGGACTGTCTAGCCCAGTATCCTGCTTCCAACTATGGCCAATTCAGGTCACAAGTACCCTACAGAATCCCAAATAGTAGTAAGATTTATGCTACTGATCCCAGGGACAAACAGTGGCTTTCACCATGTCCATATCATTAACAGACTATGGACTTTTCCTCCAGAAACTTGTCCAAACCTTTTTTTTTAAACCCAGATGCACTAACTGCTGATACTACTTACTCTGGCAATGAGTTCCAGAGCTCAACTATTTGTTGAGTGAAAAAATATTTCCTCCTGTTCATTTTAAAAGTAGTAACATGTAGCTTCCTTGAGTGCCTCCTACTCTGTACTTTTTGAAAGACTGTTCTATACCACTCAGTATTTTATTGACTTCTATCGTATTCCCCTCAGCTATCTCTTTTCCAAGCTGAAGAGTCCTAACCTCTTAAGCCTTTCCTCACCTGAGAGGAGTTCCATCCCCTTAATCATTTTTGGTCATCCTTCTTTGAACTTTTTCTAATTCTGCTGTGTTTTTTTAAAGATTTGGGCACCAGAACTGCACACAGTACTCAAAGTGTGGTTGTAACACGGAGTGATACAGAGGCATTATAACATTTTTTTATTTTATTTCCTTTCCTAATAATTCCTAGCATTCTGTTTGCTTTTTTGGCTGCTGCCACTGGGCAGAAGATATTAGTATATTGTTCATGATGACACCTAGATTCTGTTTTCCTGGGTGATGACTCCTAGGGTGGAACCTAGCATGAAATAACTGTGATTTGGATTATTCTTCCCAATGTGCATCACTTTGCACTTGTCCACAGTAAATCTAATCTGCCATTTGGATGCTCAGTTTTCCAACTTCCTAAGGTCTTCCTGCAATTTTTATTTTACAATCTACATGTGTTATAACTATTTTGGATAGTTTTGTGTCATCTGCAAACTTTGTCATCTGCAAATTTAATCACCTCACTCATTGTTCACGTTCCCAGATCATTAATAAATATGTTAAACTAGCAGTTGAGCCCGTAAAAACGGGCTGGTATTTGGGTTTTCCTTCCTCCCCCCTCCCTGGAGCCGCCGCCGCCGCCATCCCTCCACCCGGCCCGGGCCCTCTCTCTCTCCGCTACTAAACTTACACATCCATTCGCCGGAACGCAGCACGCACATCAGCTGAGCTGCCATCGGCCCTTCCTTCTGTGCCTGTGTCCCGCCCTCCTGTGACGTAACGTCAGCGAGGGCGGGACACAGGCAGGGAAGGAAGGCCGATGGCAGCTCAGCTGATGTGCATGCTGTGTTCCGGCGAATGGATGTGTAAGTTTAGTAGCGGAGAGAGGGCCCGGGCCGGGTGTGTGTGTGTGTGTGTGGGGGGTAACGGTAGCGGCGACCTCGGGTGGGCGGGTGCGGTATCAACCTCGGCGGCGCAGTTTCCTCTCTGTCCCGCCATCGTCATCACGTATTGACGCGGGGGCGGGACAGAGAGGGAAGTTTCTACTGCGCATTTGCGAGTGAGTCGGTCACTCGCCGTTTATATGTTTGATAGCACCTGTCCCAGTACAGATCCCTGGGGCACTCCACTATTCACCCTCCTCCACTTAGAGAATTGGATATTTAATCCTACCCTCTGTTTTCTATCCATCAACCAATTCCTAATCCACAACAGAACATTGCACCTTATTCCATGGATTTTTAATTTTCTCAGGAGTCTCTCATGAAGGACTGTCAAGTTGATTTTCTGAAAATCTAGGTACATTACATCAACCAGCTCACCTTTATCTACAGGTTTGTTCACACATTCAAACAAATGAAGGAAATTAGTGAGGCAAGACTTCCTTTGGCTGAATCCATATTGACTCTGTCTCATTAAACCATGTTTATCTATGTGTTCAGTGATTTTATTCTTTATAATAGTTTCCACTATTTTGCTTGACAGTGATTTCAGGCTTAATGGTCTGTAATTTCCTGGATCACCCCTGGATCCCTTTTGGCCACCTTCCAATCTTATTTATTTTATTTTTGTTACATTTGTACCCCGCGCTTTCCCACTCATAGCAGGTTCAATGCTGCTTACATATTATATACAGGTACTTATTTGTACCTGGGGCAATGGAGGGTTAAGTGATTTGCCCAGAGTCACAAGGAGCTGCCTGTGCCTGCAGAGGGAATTGAACCCAGTTCCCCAGGACCAAAGTCCACCATGCTAACCACTAGGCCACTCCTCCTTCAGGTACTATGGATGATTTTAACGACAGGTTACAGATTACTAACAGCAGATCTGTAATTTCATATGTTTTGGAAGGTTTTGGACTGGATCCGAGATCAAATGGTATATACTAATAGTAATCAAAAATTGCTTTATCGTGTTTCTAGCCTTGGTCCTTGAAAGCTACTAGTAATTCATGGAGTGATATGTGATAAAAGAGATTGCTGAACATTTCAAGGGCAGGCACTCTAATTAAAGTCAATATTCAGCTGTTGCTTATATTTTCTGTTACACTATCTCTATTATCATGTTTTTAAAAAAGGACAAGCTGTGCAGAATGCCAATTTTGAATCAACAGAAAAGCATTCTATTGTGACCACATTATCTAGAACATCTTTTCAATAGCATCTTTTCAAATCAAGGATATAACCGAAAATTAAAGCATTTGCAAATGGCAGATTATGGCATTGATGCTATGGATAGATATTAATAACGATGAATGGTATCTAGCAAGTCAGTGGTGCTGGTTAACTCCACGAGAGAGGTTTCTTCAGATCTGATTGTAAATAAACTGAGATTGGTGCAAATGTTTTACACAACTGAATACTGACCATCTGTTTGTACTCTTTCAAGGGAAAAGCTTTATTTGATGCATGAAATGGTTCAGTTAAGGCTTCTTAGTAACTTAGTCTCTGATAGCTATAGATGCCTAAATAGAACTGATAGGATGTAGATATTTTAAATAATGAGGGGTCGATACTGGTTCCTGCCCAGATATTCAGTAGCACTTAACTGACTAGTGCCACTGTATATCTGCTCATACTTCTCAACACTATCCGGTTAGTGCTTGGGGTGGTCTAGGGTAGTGTCTGGGTGAAGATGGGAGTTACCTAGTTAGCAGTGATTTTCTTTTTTAATTTATTATATTTATAAATTTCTAAATTATAAATCAAGAAACATTCTTGAATAGAAAGTTTTCCTATTGAAAAGCAATTCTTACAGAAAACAAAGGAAAAAAAAAACAGCCAAAAAGATACGAAATGAAAATTGTAGACCACAATTAGGAGGATTCCAAGAATAGAAAGAAAATAACAGAGAAATCTTAGGGCCCTATTTATTAAGGTGTGTTAGAGTTTTTAACATGCCTACAATTTTTATTTTTGTTACATTTGTACCCCGTGCTTTCCCACTCATGGCAGGCTCAATGCGGCTTACATATTGTATACAGGTATCTATTTGTACCTGGGGCAATGGAGGGTTACAGTGACTTGCCCAGAGTCACAAGGAGCTGCCTGTGCCTGCAGTGGGAATCAAACTCAGTTCCCCAGGACCAGAGTCCACCACCCTAACCACTAGGCCTACATTCGCTAACCATGTAGGCGCCTACAGGGATATTGTAGGCGTGTACATGGTTAACGCACGTTAAAAATGCTAACGCACCTATAATGCAGCTTAGTAAACAGGGCCCTTAATGAGGAAAATAACAATTATTAAATCTAAAATTCAGGCACTAAAAACCCCAACCCACATATTTATACTCCATTAACTCAGGCTTTCACTGTAATCGCTTCTACACCTGATTTCTTGCTCCGAATGAAAGTTTGCAACTGTGTTGGATCATAAAATGCATATGTTGCCACGCAGTTGAATCTTACATTTACATGGAAACTATAAGAAAAATTTAAACTCAAGAGTCAGGATTTCCTGCTTCATACACTCCTGGGTTGTTGTTGTTGTTGTTTTTTTTTTTTTTTTTTTACAAACATCTGGAAAAATTCTAATCTTATATCCAAGAAATTCTATATTTTGAAAACGAAAATACAAACGTATCAATGAGTCTCTGTCCTGAGCAAATACGAAGGAAACAATTAAAGTGGCAGTCCCAGTCACAAATTCTCCAGAAGCTTTCAACAGGCCAGTAACATCTAATTCAGAGGATTCAGTTTCTATAGGCCATCCATGATCTTTTCCAACAAGTGGGACATAGAGGGGCATAATTGAACGAAAACGCCTATCTCCATGGGCGTTTATCTCCGAGAACGGGTCAGTGAAGGGGCGGACCGAACCGTATTTTCGAAAAAAATAGACGCCCATGTTTTATTCAACAATGTGTGAGCTGGGCGTTTTTGTTTTTCAGCGATAATAGAAAATGAAAGCGCCCAGCTCAAAAACGAATAAATCCAAGACATTTATTCGTGGGAGGGGCCAGGATTCATAGTGCACTGGTCCCCCTCACATGCCAGGACATCAACCGGGCACCCTAGGGGGCACTTTTACAAAAACAAAAAAAAAGGTAAAAGAGCTCCCAGGTGCATAGCACCCTTCCCTTGTGTGTTGAGCCCCCCAAATCCCCCTCAAAACCCACTGCCCACAAGTCTACACCATTACTTTAGCCCTAAGGGGTGAAGGGGGGCACCTACATGTGGGTACAGTGGGTTTGGGGGGGTTGGACGACTAATAAGCATTAAGCAGTACAATTGTAACAGGTAGGGGGGGATGGGCCTGGGTCCACCTGCCTGAAGTCCACTGCACCCCCTAACAACTCCTCCAGTGACCTGCATACTGCTGCCAGGGAGCTGGGTATGACATTTGAGGGTGAAAATAAAAATGTGTGAAACATCATTTTATTGTGGTGGGAGGGGGTTAGGTACCACTGGGGGAGTCAGGGGAGGTCATCCCCGATTCCCTCCAGTGGTCTTCTGGTCATTTAGGGCACTTTTTGGGGCCTTATTCGTGAAAAAACAGGGTCCAGGAAAAGTGTCCTAAATTCTAGCTAAAAATGCATACTTTCTTCCCATTATCGCTGAAATGCGCCCATCTTTGTTCGGCAGATAACCACGCCCCAGTTCCGCCTTCGCCACACCTCTGACACGCCCCCATCAACTTTGTCCGCATCCGCGACGGAGTGCAGTTGAAAACGCCCAAAAATCGGCTTTCGATTATACCGCTTTATTCGTTTTTGTGAGATAAACGTCCATCTCCCGATTTAGGTCGGAACTTGGGCGTTTTTCTCGTTCGATTATAAGCTGGATAGTATATTATTTAAAGGAGGCATAGTATTTTCCAGAAATTTCAAAATGTTTTTTAAGTACTTATAGAAAACCTCTGTAGGTGCCATTGAGATTATATGAGGAAAATTCAAAATACGTACTTTTAAAGACCTAGCTCTGTTCTCCATAAATTCCAGCCTTCGATGAATAGTCATCTTGTCCACTACCAGAGAGGATTGGGTGCTCTTAATAGATTTTACCTCTTGATCCAAATTAACAATGTTTCTTTTCAAAGTATGAATTTCAGATTCTGTCAACTGTAATTTAGCCAAAGATTGAGAAGCAATTTGTGCAAAAATTTCACAGAGCTTTTGCATAGATTCCACTGCCTTCCATAGATCTTTAAGAGTGACCACAGATAGGTGAGCAAAGGAGGAACAGTTAATGTTGACAAAGAAGTCTTACCTATACCTCCAACTCCTGGTTCTGGAGGACCTGCAGTCTTTCCCAATCCCTGTGGTTCTAACTCTGGTACTGCTTCACTTTGCTCAGCCACTCAATGGGGATCTCCCTCAGGATCGGGGCTGCCATAACAGGCTTAAGAAATACGCTAACCACAGTGGGCTGAATATTGCCCAAGATGGATAGAAACATGACAGAATTATTTTCATTGTGTTCTGGAGCGATAGATTTTGGTTTTGGCTTGAATGTTTCCTTCTGTACCTTCAGGCTTCCTGCTCGGTCAAAACTGCTTTTTTTGGGCTATGTTCCATGAGACTTCATTTGCAGCTGTCTGGAGATTCCCCTGCCTATGGATAGCCCTCACTTAGTTTGGTTATTCAGCAACCAATTTTTGACTAAGGGCCATTCACCAGTCAGTAGGGGCGTGCAGCTTGGAAATGTTTGTGTTGTGTTGCTTCCCGTGTTGTTTCCGACAGTGTTTGTTTTGGTTAGGGATTTTTTTTAGCATTTGTTTTGTTATGGGAGCAATGTTGTGAAGAGCATGCACTCTTTTCCACTAGTGTACACACGGGTACACTATATTTGCACATGCTCGATGGCTCACATGTATGCACGATCAGGAAAGATCATGCACTTTTTCTGAAAGTGTGCCTTCTTTGCAAATAATGCGCACTCTATGAATAGTATGTGCTTTTTGCAAAACAGTGTGAGCTCTTTTGAAAGAGTGCACACTATTAACGACACATGAAAGAACACAAAATTTCATGTTGTTCTGTCGTTTTCATTTGAAAGTGAAATGCAATGACATTGAGAATGTTGACGTTTCAAATGAGTGGACATCCCTAGCAGTTAGCATAGCTGGGTTTAAAAAGTTTTAGACAAGTTCCTAGAGGAAGAGTCCATAGACCAACATTAGTCATGTAGGCTTGGGAAAGCCACCACTCATTTGTGGGTATAACAATAAGGTGTGCTTCTTTTCCTTTGGATCCTGCTGGGTATTTGTAACCTGGATTGGCCACTGTCAGAAAGCGACAGGATAAAGGGCTTGATGGACCTTTGATTTGATCTGGTATTGTACCTTTACGTTCATATGTTGTTAGGATTCTTTCTGGAACTCTGCAATTGTGGCCCTTGAATCTGGCCAGTAGATGTCATTGTTGCTTAATGACTAGAATCCTTCCCAAAGGGGCTGTGGATACTTCCTGTGCAGCATCCTTAGCCCTGGCAGACTTGGGTTCCAGTGCAGAAAAACTTGTGTTATTGCTGTGCACTGATGGCTGAACAATGTGTAGTAATCATGACAATTTGATACATATGGAACTTGTACGCTAACCAGGGAGAGTACATCTGATGATAAATGCACAGGGCATATGTACACAAGATTCTGTGCAAAGGATATTCGTGACAGTTTGGATTTGATGCTCACCATAGCACTGAGGTCTGTTTGGCAGCACTACTCAGTGATATTTGATGATTTCTTGATTCAGACAAATTTGTGATAGTTATCTCACATGATTTGATCTGGTGGACTATACTTTCTTGTTATATTGTTTATCGGTTCTATGGAAAGTGGGTATTGTTTTAGACTGGTTTGCTTCTTTTCTGAAAGATCATGATTTTAGTGTTCATGCAAATTCCTTCTTTTCCTCTGTTCTATAAGGATCTGTACTAGCACTTGTTTTTTAAAAATATTTTTCTGACTCCATTTTTTAACTGTTATTCAAATAAACATAGAAAAATGAAGGCAGATGAAGTCTATATGGCCTGTCCAGCCTACCCATCCATGCCATCTACTGTCCCTTCCTCTCTCCTAGAGATCTCAAGCTTTCTTGAATTCAGTTACAGTTTTTATCTCCACCACCTCTACCAGGAGGCTGTTCCATGTATTCACCACCCTTTCCATAAATAAATATTTCCTCAGGTTACTTCTGAGTCTATCCTCTTTCACCTTCATCCTATTCCTCATCCCCTCTCATCCCAGAGTTTCATTTCAGTTGAAAGAGACTTGCCTCATATGCATTTATGCCATAGAGGTATTTAAACATCTCTGTTATGTCTCCCCTCTCCGGCCTTTCTTTCAAAGTATATATATCAAGATCTTTAAGTCTGACTCCATATGCTTTATGATGAAGACTATTGACCATTTTAGTAGCTGTACTCTGGACTGACTCCATCCTGTTTATATCTTTTTGAAGGTGCAGTCTCCAGAATTGTATATAGTATTCTACATGAGGTCTCACCAGAGTCTTATACAGGGGCATCATCACATTTTTTGTTTTTTACTGGCCATTCCTCTCGCTTTGCACCAGAGCATCCTACTAGCCTTCATTGTCACCTTTTCTTTCTTTCTTTCTTCCTTCCTCAAAATGGCTTTCATGTAGCTGTTAGGTGATCATTACAGTGTTGTATAGCGGTTATAATGCATTTGGAGTTTGGCCATGAGTGTGATTTTCTATAGGTTGTTCCTGAAAAGGTATGTCTTTAGTTCCTTTCTGAATTGGAGGTAGTTTTTAATGCTTCTTGTGGTCTTTAGTATACAGTTCCACCATTTAGAGCCCAGATAGCTGATCCCAGCCGTGTAAATAGACTTGTAGGTTATATTTCTGCAGTTGGGTAAGTGTGTTAGTAGGTATCCTCTAGAATCTGGATTAGCATTTCTTGGGGATAGTTCTGTCAGGTCTAGCATGTATTTAGGAGCCATGCCGAACAGAATTTTGAAGATGATAGTGCAGGCTTTGAAGAATATTCTGGCTTTCATGGGGAGCCAATGTAGCTTTTTAATCTTTCGTATTTTTAATCTTTCGTGTTACTCTTTCGTATTTTGGCGACTTGAAAAACAGTCTTGCTGCTGTGTTTTATGCAGTTTGTAATGATTTTAGTATGTTTCCTCTGCAACCTACATATGCTGCGTTGCAGTAGTCTTGTTGAGGTAGTATTGATGATTGTACTATAAGGCGAAATGAGTTACTGGGAAGGTAGTCTTTTATCCTTCTCAGTTTCCACAGGGTTTTGAAACATTGTTGATACCTAGCCGTGTTTCGATTCTGTATGTTTGTTGGTTGTTTATGAAGCTTTGGTAGAGGCTTTGTTGTGCAGGTTAATTAGAACTAGGAACTTGATTTTGTCTCTATTTAGTTTGAGTTTGGTTGTTGTAGCCCACTTTTCCATAATGTCTAGGCCTTTTCGATCTTGTATCTCAGTGTTATTGTTTTTGAAGGTTATATATATGGTGACGTCATCTGCGTATATAAATGGGTTAAGACCCATTTGTTCCAGTTTTTTGCCGAGTAGGGCCATTATGATGTTGAACAGTGTGGGAGAGATTGGTGACCCCTATGGCACTCTGCATTTCAGGGTCCATGAGGTTGAAAGATGGTTGGACATTTTGACCGTATATGATCTGTTTTGTAGGAAACCATTGAACCAGGTTGCTGCTGCGCTGCTAATTCCTATGTGGTCAATCATGCTCATTAGTGTTGTGTGGTCTACTAAATTGAAAGCGCTTGACATATCGAATTGTAGTAGTAGTATTGATTTACCGTGGTAGAATAGGTTTCTGAATTTTGATAGCAGGGTGATTACTGTTTCAATGCTATATGATGGTCTGAAGCCAAGTTGGGAGTTGTGTAGAGTTGAGGATTCTGTCAGGTATTCAGAGAGTTGTTATGCTGCTAGACCTTCCATTGTTTTGGTTAGAAGTGGTATTGAGGCCACTGATCTGTAGTTTGTGAGGTCATTGATTTTGTTTGTGATGTTTTGGGGTATTGGGGTGAGTACAATGTCACCCTTATCTGCTGGGAAGTGGCCATTTGCAGCAGTGCCGTAGCGAGGGCAGCTGACACCTGGGGCAGGTCGCCGCTGCGCACCCCCCCCCCGGGTGCAGGACGGCGCACCCTCCCCCCTCTGGAGCGTACCCCCTGGAGCGCATACTTACATCGGAAAGCGGAGAGGGACGGGCGGGAGGGCCGATCCCCCAGCGGCGTGCACCCGGTGCGGACCGCCCCACCGCCCCCCCTTCCTACGCCACTGGTTTGCAGACATGTATTCAATGTGCTCAGTAAGGCATTTTATGAACCAGTCTGGTGGATTTTTCATTAAATGACTGGAGCTTTTGTCTAATATGCAGTTTGCATGTGCACAGTGCCTTGGGCTTCTTCTAAAGGAAAGAGTGATGGGACTTGATATACTGTCTTTTGTGGTTACAATCAAAGCAGTTTACATATTATTATATGCAGGAGCTTATTTTGTACCTGGGGCAATGGAGGGTTAAGTGACTTTCCCAGAGTCACAAGGAGCTGTAGTGGGAATTGAACTCAGTTCCCCTGGTTCTAAGGCTGCTGCACTAACCACTCCATTCCTCTTCCTGTGTGGCCTGTAACTGCAGAATCCTACTTTGAATTCTGTAGTACTAGGTTGTCCAGCAGGACTTCTGATAATGTAAACTAGAACAGCACATCAAGACATAAAGACACACAAATCAGGTTGTCTACTGACTTCAGTAATGGTTTATTTATCCTGTTGAGTATATGGTCTTCACATTTTTGAAAGAAGCTGAATGCTATTTTCAAGGCTTTGCTTGCAAGAGAAAACATTACGGACTATTAAATACAGAGCACAACAAATAATTTTGTGGTGAAATACTAGCAAGACTGATAAATGGCCCAACAAATAAATGCCATCCTTTAATTATTAAGCAGTCACAAGTTTATGAACTTACCTTGCTTTGCCCTTTTAGTTTTGGAACAATAACCTAAGTTATGTTATAATTGGTCCTGCTTATTTTTACATATATTATTTATGTGCAGTTCTAACTTGCAACTGCTTCTTTTTATTGCTCTATAAAGTATAATGCAAATTTACATTAATATGCAAATCTGTGCAATATGTGGCCCATAATTGCTTCAGAATTTTGAAAAATCTGTAGCAGAAAACTGGGGACTGTGGTAGCAGTATTTTTATTTAACATTGTAAACCAAGCTGAAGTGTGCATGCCCTTGTAGCTTGGCATCTGCTGCCACCACTGCTGTGTTGCCTCTCCCCTGGGTCCCTGTTGCTGCCATGTCTGAGAGTAGGACTGTTGGCTCTTACTGCTCATACATTGGCTTCCTGCATGCAGAAGGAAACACTCAATAGGAAGAAAGAGCTGGATGAACAAAGGGCATCACAGTACATGAGGAGATTGTGGCCTAAGATTTCCATTTTCACTGCTGGATTATTTATCTATAATGGTAATTTCTTTCCCTTTGTTTTTGAAAAAACTTCTTGTGAAAATAGTTATCTTGATGTATATGTTGAAAATGAATAAAGATTAAAATAAAAGAATGCATGAGGAGACCAGTGTAACCAGAGAAGTCAACCAAGAAAGGCATGAAACAGTATGTTTACTTAACAGTTTTCTTAGTTTATTGTGTATATTGCCTTGAAGAAGGGATTTTCTGAACTAGCTAGAGGCAGGAGAGCCTGAAGCATTGTCGTTAGGTAGCTGGGTCTGAAGGAGAAAGCTTTGCACCTAGGAAGGGAAACCTACAGTGGATGGGGAACATAAGAAAATACATGTTGCCATACTGGGACAGACCAAACGTCCATCAAACTCATTATCCTTTTACCAACAGTGGCCAATCCAGGTCATAAGTACCTGGCAAGATCCCAAAGAGTAAAACAGATTTTATACTGCTTGTCCTAGAAATAAGCAGTGGATTTTTCCAAGTCCATCGTAATAATGGCTTATGGACTTCTAGGAAATTAGCCAAATCTTTTTTTTAAACCCTGCTAAGCTAACTGCTTTTTCCACATTCTCTAGCAACGAATCCCAGAGTTTAATTACATGTTGAGTAAAGAAACATTTTCTCCATTTTATTTTAAATTTACTACTTAGTAGCTTCATTGCATGCCCCCCAGTTCTTGTATTTTTAGAAAGAGTAAACAAGCGATTCACGTCTACCCGTTCCACTCCACTCAGTATTTTATAGACCTCTTATCATATCTCCCCTCAGCCCTCTTCTCCAAGCTGAAGAGCCCTAGCCTCTTTATCCCTTCCTCATAGACACATTTTCTGATTCCCCTTATTATTTTTGTTGCCCTTCTCTGTACCTTTTCTAATTCCTCTATATCTTTTTAAAGATGCGGTGATCAGAATTGCACACAATATTTGAGATGTGGTCATACCATGGAGCAATACAAAGGCATTATTGTGTTCTCCTTTTTGTTTTCCATTCCTTTCCTAATAATTCCTAATATTTTATTTGCCTTTTAGCCTCAACTACACACTGAGCAGAGGCTTTTAACCAATGGTGTGCTGGGAAATTTTTAACAACAGGCTGTCTCTCCGGGCATACTCAGCCTGTAATTTGGGGGGGGGGGGGGGGCGAGGTGGACTAAGGGAGCAACACATCCCTCTCTCTTCTCCCTCTCTCCATTTGCTGGCAGGGATGCTGAACCCTACCAGCCAAATAAATAGGCAGCTGGGTGCGTGGACCTGTGGTTTAGTGGACACACACATCATGCACGAATGGAGGGATCCAGGGGGCTGTATTGGAAGGATGGAGTGCATCTTTCAGAAATAGGAAACGATCTGTTCAACAACGACCTGCAGTAAGCACTCGAGAGGGCACTTCTATAACAAATCATGGGAAACTTGGGACTAGGTGACTATGAGGCAATAGGCAATTCACAGGCCGCAGCTAATTATGGGGGAGCCTGGGGCAAGTCTGCAGAACTACTCCGGGCTTATGGTGGGGGTACCCGAGCCAGAAGGAAAATGGATGGGCTTAAGACTGAATTTGGCTGAGAAAGTGGGTACCCTCGCAGGGCTGGTGTACCCCCAAGACATGGGGAATGCTCATGCTTGAGCCAGTCAGGGCAGGGAGCCGCCTTGCTTCATGGCGGGTGCCATCCCCCGCCCCCAGTTTGGGCTTGCTTGCATGCCAGACCTGCATGGGGTTAATAAAGTGGCAGAGGGCTTGGGTACGAAGTTTGTTTAAACACATGTTGATGTATCAATAAAACTGCGGCCTGGTGTTTACCATTAGAAACTGTGTGACTCTTAATTACTACCTTGGAAGCCAGCCCTCACCTGTTGAGGAGGACAAGAAGGCCGGGAGGCAAAACAGCAGGGCTAGAGGAAGGTCACGGCTGCCCATACTATAAGTCAATGTGCCTGGAAACAAGACCATGGCTTCAAGAGGAGGAAGGGGAGTGGAACCCATGTTTCTTTAAAAGCAGTACTGTGTTACTTATGCATACTTATTGCCTTCTGTTTGTGTGTCAACAGTTTGACAGTTGGCCATCCAGGCCTCCTATGTAGAACTTTGGATTCTTTTTTTCCTTTAACAAATTAATATACTAGTTAAAAGCCCATTGGGTACATCTAAACAGGCATTAATCATGGGCTCTTTTTGAAAAGCATTAGGAATAAATTGGCGTAAAAGCAGAATCCCTCAGGAAGGTCTCAGACTGTCCAAAATGTGTTCTGGTTGGATGGTTGGCTTGCTGATTGAACTTCCAGGCTCATGAAGTGTGTCACATCTTTGGAATCTGGTGTACTGTGACACTGTGTCTAAAATGGTGTTGCATTTTGTTGCAGCACAGGCATGAATGACAGACTAGAAATACTTTGGATGTCAAATCCATGTATTTAGTATGTAAAATGATATATATAAGGACTACATTCAAGTAAACCACACTGAAAAATCAGCACGTAAAAAATTATGCGTAGAGCATTATTCTATAAAGGGTTTCTGCACTTCATAGAATAGCAGCTAATCTGTGCCGAACTTAAGGTGCCTGTATTTACACTTGCTGAAACCAGATGTAAATGCTAGCACCAAAATTAGGTGCGGATCGGCTGTATTCTATAAAAATGTGCGTAACTTATAGGAACGCCCCCCCCCTAAACACACCTCCTTGAAATTACACACTATGGGAGTTATGCGCACATCATTGTAGAATACGATGTGTGCATAACTCCCAATTAAGGCCAATTAAGCAATTATGTGGTTACTAGCAACCAATTATTGGCATTTATTTATTAGGACTCAATCAATTAAGTTGCACGCACAAATTGGCTATGCACTCTGATTTGCACGCATGATTTTAGTCGTGGGGGGGCTAATGTGTAAAATAAATTAAAAAAAATATATATATATATATTCCCTCCCCCCCATTATACTTACTAGCCTTTCCAAAGAGAGAAAATTCTGAACAAATCTGCATAAATTTGGATTGTAAATACTACCGTCACAAGAAGCGGTTAATGGTATGTCTGGTTCTGTGTTTCAGAAAGAAGCTGTGTGATGTAATTTTGCCATTGGCAGTGTATCCTGTATACTCCAGCTCCTTACTGCATTTTTTCACTTAGACTTGTGGTTATTGTTGCTAGGTACTAAGCAAACAAGAAGGAGCAGGAATGAGTCTGTCAACAGATGTTTTGCAGCTCTTCTGAATGCCTGCTGTGTGGAGGTTTGTCTGGTGTCTGTACTTTGGGGAACCTGGCTTTCAGATGGGTTATTCAGTGGAAGTTTCATGCTTGTTTGTTTTTTGTTTTTTTTTTCTTGTTACTTTTCTATCTTCATGTGCCCCTAGAATACTTCCAGTAGTTAAGAATTGATTAGTCTGCTTGTGCTTTGTAGTTCTTGTGTAAGGGGGATGGCTCAGCTGTGGGGTGGTCTGTAGATGGATTTACATCTCAGGACCCCCACAGGACATTTACTTTCCTGGTCCTTTCCCCTCTTCATTCTGTGCACACATGTGCTCATTCAAAGGACCACGTTTCTCTCCAAGGGAAAGGATTTCCTGACTTAGAGGTACCTTCAAAAGTGTTCCATTTCAATGGTGTACTTAGGACTGAATGGGTCCCATGAAGGAAAATTAAGAGCAGCCCCTATAACACCATCTATCCCAGGTAGTGGGGACTGGGGGGGGGGGGGGGAGGGAGGAGACCCCTTCAGAGCTCTAGTAACCAAACCCTGCAAAAACAAAATACAAAAATATATATTACAGTCCTATATAGAAAACCTACTGTAATAAAGCAGAGAAGGATAAAGAGCTGAGAAGCCGAATATTGGGGGAGAGGATAAGGATAGCGACATAGAGGGATTGGACAGGATGGATAGGGATGCAGAGGTAAGTTAGATGGTAGATATGATGAAAGAAGGCATGCCAAATGGCCAAGAGACTCTGGAAAGAGTTAAACAGAGAAAAGGAGAAAAGAGACACTGGGACCAAAGCAAATGAAAAAAATATAATGCTCTGACAACAAAGGTAAATAATATTTTTGAAGTGGAATATGTTAGCTATGGGAAATCTGTATCCTTGAGCTCTTGCACTTCAGTTTCTGTTTCTTTTATGCATGCAATGTCTGACTTCTTGAGGTTTCCAGTTCATTTTGTTACTGATTTCTGCCCCCTCCTCCCTTTTCTCCACTTGGGAGAGGTAGTGTTATAGGAGTCCATCTTAGTTTTTCCACCTAGGGCTCATTCACTGCTAGCTATGATGCTTAGTAGACTAATAAATAAATCAAGTGCCCTAGGTATGGGCTTTAAAGTAACTGACTGGTTGAGGAACTGATTTGAGTGGAAGGCGATGGAAGGTAGTGGTAAATGGAGCTCACTGTGTGAAAAAGGATGTTACCAGTCGTGTGCAGTAAGGTTGAGTTCTTGAGCAGGTTCTTTTTCACACTTTTTGTAAGTGATATTGCTGAAGGGTGGTCTGGTAAGGTTTGTCTCTTTGCAGATGATACCAAAATGTGCAATAGAGTAGACACCCTTGATAGTGCAGCTAATATGAGGAAGGACTTAGCTAAGCTTGAGGAATGGTCTGGAATTTGGTAGCTAAGACTTAATGCAAAAAAAAAAAATCAGCGTCATGCAATTGGGCTGCAAAAACCCAAGGGAATGGTACAGTTTAAGGGTTGAAGAATTTTTATGCACGAAAGAGGAGTGGTACTTCGATGTGATCATATGTGATGATCTTAAGGTGGCCAAACAGGTAAAAAAAAGGCAACAGTGAAACCTAGAAGGATGCTTGGGTGCATAGGGAGAGGAATGGCTACTTGGAAAAAGTTGGTGATGATTCCTCTGTATAAGGCCCTGGTGAGACCTTATTTAGAATATTGTGTACAATTCGGAGACCACACCTTCAAAAAGATATAAACAGGATGGAGTTGATTCAGAGGGTGGCTTCTAAAATAGTCTTTGTCATAAAGTGTATGGGAACAGACTTAAAGATCTCAGTATGTATACTCTGGAAGAAAGGTGGGAGAGGAGAGATATGATAATGACATTTAAATATCTCCATGGCATAAATGCACAGAAGGCGAGTCCCTTTCAATTGAAAGGAAGCTCTGGAATGATGGGGCATAGGATGAAATATGCCTAAAGTCAATGAATGATGTCCATGGATAAAAATTTAAATATAATGGAGAGTAGGGGGGGGGGGGGCTGACTGGACCAAACAAAATTAGCCACAGTGAGAGGAAAGGAAATAGTCAAGTATTAGATCCTTCAATAAAAGTGAAATTTACCAAAAACTGGATATTTTAGGTTGTGTATAAAAGTGGGATTCACGAGCAGTGCATAGAGGATGTAAATATATTTAACAGCATGTTTGCACCTGGGTTCTCTAGGTGTTGTCTTTTATGAATCTGTGCCATTACCTAGCTTATTCCTCCCTCTAATGGGCATGTAAGTGTTATTCTGGAGCTGACGCATTATGCTTTTCTCTGAGGCCATGCCCTTTCTCGCTCTTAAGCCTTTTAACAGGTGTCATCATTGGAGGCTTATTGTGGAATGCTGCTGTTTTCTATTTTCTCAACACTTCTTTGAGCCTTATTTGGCAGTCTGAATACTAGATGTAGTACCACGAGACTATGGTACTATTTTGAAGCCAGGAGCCAATGTGGAAGCAGTGACTGTGGATTATTCCTGCTCAGTCACTAGCTACCAGGTAAAAATCAGAGGGTGAGGGTGGTGAAATTCATTTGTTTATTTATGACACTTCTGCTGAATCAAAGACATTTTGTCCTCACAATAGATTTAGAGTGAAAGAGTTATGTGCAGATTCTGCTTGTGAAGTTTCTGTAGTCCTGTTTGTTTTTTGGAATGAGATACCTTGCAGGAAATGCCAACCGTGCATGACTAGGAGAAAATCATATGCCTGCTGGATACAGAGAAGCATGTAGTGATTATTCCTAATCTGTATTGTTTCCCTATCTCATTTCCTATGTTCACACTGACTGTGCTCTTTCTGTGTGCGTCCATCCAATGCATTTCCAAGCACGTGCAATGGCATATTTTCAATGCATTATGCTTCAGAGTTTCCCCTCCTTTACTTTATTCTTATCTTTTTTTTTAAGTTCTTCATTTGTTTTATCTATCTTTAAGGTTCCTCTTATCCTTATGTTTAATTTTGTTCTTTATAAAATTGTCATATATAAATGGCCTAGAGATGGGAGTAACTAGTGAGGTAATTAAATTTGCTGATGACGCAAAGTTATTCAAAGTCGTTAAATCGCGGGAGGATTGTGAAAAATTACAATAGGACCTTACGAGACTGGGAGACTGGGAGACTGGGTGTCTAAATGGCAGATGACGTTTAATGTAAGCAAGTGCAAAGTGATGCATGTGGGAAAGAGGAACCCGAATTATAGCTACGTCATGCAGGGTTCCACGTTAGGAGTCACCAACCAAGAAAGGGATCTAGGTGTTGTCGTTGATGATACGTTGAAACCTTCTGCTCAGTGTGCTACTGCGGCTAAGAAAGTAAATAGAATGTTAGGTATTATTAGGAAAGGAATGGAAAACAAAAATGAGGATGTTATAATGCCTTATGTTATAATGCCTTTGTATCACTCCATGGTGCGACCGCACCTCGAATATTGTGTTCAATTCTGGTCGCCGCATCTCAAAAAAGATATAGTGGAATTAGAAAAGGTGTAGAGAAAGGCGATGAAAATGATAAAGGGGATGGGACGACTTCCCTATGAGGAAAGGCTAAAGCGGCTAGGGCTCTTCAGCTTGGAGGAAAGGCAGCTGAGGGGAGATATGATAGAGGTCTATAAAATAATGAGTGGAGCTGAACGGGTAGATGTGAAGCGTATGTTTATGCTTTCCAAAAATACTAGGACTAGGGGGCATGCGATGAAGCTACAATGTAGTAAATTTAAAATGAATCAGAGAAACGTTTTCTTCACTCAATGTGTAATTAAACTCTGGAATTCGTTGCCAGAGAATGTGGTAAAGGCGGTTAGCTTAGCGGAGTTTTAAAAAGGTTTGGACGGCTTCCTAAAGGAAAAATCCATAGACCATTATTAAATGGACTTGGGGAAATCCACTATTTCTGGGATAAGCAGTATAAAATGTTTTGTACTTTTTTGGGATCTTGTCAGGTATTTGTAACCTGGATTGGCCATTGTTGGAAACAGGATGCTGTGCTTGATGGACCTTTGATCTTTCCCAGTATGGCAATACTTATGTACTTATATGTACTTATGTCACTTTTCCAATTTAGTTGTCAGAATAGTAACTAAGTAGTCCAATGTTTGATTCCACTTTGTCAAATTGAGTTTTGTTGCAGATTGCCTTATGTTGGTTGTCCACAGGCAACATAATTTAGACTCTGGTTCTGTGATATACTGTAAATGCAAGTTCTTACATGGTAACATAGTAAATGATGGCAGATATAGACCAGCATGGGCCATCTAGTCTGCCCAATAAGGTGGTTTGAATTGCACCTCCCACTGCATGAAAGTTAACCCCTATCCCCCGGATTCTATATATAGCACGCCTAGTGTTCCGCGCCGAAATTCAAGCATATTCTGTAACAACGTGTGTAACTTAATTGGCTTAACAAGCCAATCAGTGTTGCTAACAGCAATAGTGAGCACTAATTGGCAACAATTAGAATTTACACGCTCAACTCCCTAAGCATATTCTGTAACGCATTGCACCTACATTTTAATGCGTGCAGGCAAAACGGAGCATGGTTATGGCAGGGAAATGGGCGTTTCATTGGCGTTGCAAATAATATGGCCCTCTGCACCTCTACTTGCCTCTGTGCTTAAATCTAGGCACCGCTTATAGAATACACTTAGGGCCCTGTTTACTAAGCCACGATGTAGTCGTGCTAACTTTTTAGTGCATCTACAGCGCGGCTTAGTAAACAGGGCCATTAGGCAGAAATGTTTTCCGCACGGATCTCCTAGGTGCCCTATATAGAATCTGGCCAGTATATGTTGATTCCCTCTCTACCCCTCATCTACTTTCTACCCTGATTTGCACTTGACTTATTATGTTGTACTTTTCCTTAACATTGCAAGCCACATAAAGCCTGCCTTGGTGGGATTATGTGGGATATAAATGTTCACAATAAATAAATAAATAAATAAATAAAATATGCTTTTTTTTTTTTTTTTTTAGGATTGTCTCTGCCACCCCATACAGGTCTGTGCATTATTTTGAAGTGTGAAAGTCATTTAAGTTTTGCTTTGATTCTATCCTCTTGCCATATAGGGATCCTCTGTGTTTATCCTATGCCTTTTTTGAATTCCACCACTGTTTTTGTTCCCACAACCTCCACTGGGAAAGCGAAAGGAATTTCCTGATGTTGCTGTTAAACTTACCTCCTAGCAGCTTCATATCATATCCTGTTCATTAGTGCCTTCTTGGTATCTAAATTCAGTCAAACGGATTTAGTATCGGAGCAACGTTAATTAAAATGCAGCCTTTCCAAAGAGCTACTTAGTTTAAAAATACTAGTGGGGGAAAACATTCTGAAAGCATGCACAGCATGGCCCCGTGGAATTCTTTCCATGGGAGAGTTACTTGGCCCTCCAACAGACATTTGACCCCTTATGTATAATTTCTTTCCAGCATTCCATCTTGCATGTGTGTACATTAAGATGGTTTCTCATGGAGGCAATGTCTCCAAATGGGTTAGTTTTACACATACCATGACATTAATGAACCTCGCTCCTAAGCCAGGGTGTGTGGAGTATGATCTCAGTCTCTCAAATTTACTGCTAACACTCGCTGTAGTACATGCATCATGCCAAAGACAGCTTCCTTCTGGAGTGCATAAGATGTAATATGTATAGGCAACCTATCTAAAATTTATTTTAATCCGGTCTGTGGAATCCACTGTAATAACAAATATTTCTGCATCTTTCTGCCACATTTTCTTGGTCTCTGACCGCTTTTCTTGATATTTGAGGACTTTTTTCCTTCTCCACCTGATTTGTAAAATGTTTTTCTTTGAAATGCCATTGGTATAATCAATAGCACAACTACCACTGTATAATTCTTAAAACAATGTAGGGCATTAAAGGCCCTGTTTACTAAGCTGCTCTAGTGTTTTTAGCATGCGCTAAATGCTAGAGTCACCCGTATGTTTCTATGGGCAACTTAGCATTTAGCGCGTCCTAATTATTAGTGCAAGCTAAAAACGCTAATGCACCCTTAGTGCTGCTTAGTAAACAGGCCCTAAACATTTAGCAAACCAGTCACTGAAAAATAGGAAGGAGAGAGCCTCGGAGAACTCAATAGGCTCATCAACTTTCAGCCTATGTCCAATTTTCAGCCATTGACTAAAACATCCTTCCTTAGAAACCTTAAATCTTCCAATTATCACTCTTCTTATTATATGCTTTCAAAATTACAAAAATCAATTACTTATATTTGTCCAAATCTTTTTCCTCAGCTAGTAAACATTTCTCTTCTGTTCTTATTTACTGTTCCAACGGTGGCCAGTGTTTCATGATCTTAAACTTCAAATGGCCACTGCTTTGGGGATTTTGGCTACACCACAATGGCTGCCATCCGTGCCCCAGAACAAGAAGTGACTTCTGTAATCAATGGCATTCTAGTGTTTTTCTGCTTTGACATTATGCCTGGTTTTCTTGCATTCAGCTTTTCATAATAGAGATGTCCCAAGTGATCATAACTTCTTCATATAGTAAATGACAGCAGATAAAGACTGTATGGTCCATGCAGTCTACCCAACAAGATAAACTCATTATACATGGTAAGTGATACTTTATATGTATACCTAAGTTTGATTTGTCCTTGCCATTCTCAGGGCACAGACCATAGAAGTCTGCCCACCGTTCTTGTAGTAAAATTTCTGAAGTTAATGTCAACATCTCTTAAAATTTACACTCCAGCCCATCCATATCTGTTCAGTCACGATCACAGCACAGACCTAGAAGTCTGCCCAGCACTGGTTTTGTTTCCCAATTACTGGTGTTGCCACCCAACCTCCACTAAGATTCTGTGGATCCATTCCTTCTAAACAGGATTCCTTTGAGTTTATCCCATGCATGTTTGAATTCCATTATCGTTTTCATCTCCACCACCTCCCGCAGGAGGGCATTCCATGTATCCGCCACCCTCTCCGTGAAAAAATACTTCCTGACATTACTCCTGAGTCTGTTCCACCTTCAACCTCAATTCAGCCTTCTCCATAATTCTCTCTGGGTCATGATCCCAATGCTTTTCTGGCACTACAATGCTGTATCATTTACAAAGTTTCCAGTGGATGACATGCTACCTTACTGCACAGTAACAAAGAAGAGGCTTTGCAGGTCCGTAGCACACAGCAATAAGTAGAACACAAAACGGACCAGGAGTCCAAGAAATCCTTTATTCAAAAAGGCCTGACGTGGCCACGTTTCACCAAAATGGCTACATCAGGGGTAAAACACTAACCAGGGGCAGGAACTGTGTTAAATGTATCCAAGACTCGTCGGATAGCAGTCATGTTTGCAGTTGCCGTCTAGCTTAACCCCGATTTTCAAGACCCTGAAGTAGAGAATGACACGGGAGCGGGTAATCGTGGTAAACTGCAGTAATCCACAATAAAACCGCAAGAATGGGGAAAATTTTCAAAGTTTTACCGCGGGTGCAAAAAGAGGTTATTTCCCCACCCCGCAGGAGCAGTAATAACCCCTGCACCCACGGTACAACAGACGCCTGCCCATGGGCATAGTTTGAGGGGGTGAGGGGGCATTGCCCCCCCCAAACGCAGGGCTGGCGCAATGCTGCAGCAGCTCTTTTCGCCCTCAGCCCCCGGACAGGCTTCCTCTTCGTTCCTTCCTGCCCCCCCCTCATGTGTGTTTAAACCTTTTATTTTCATCGCAGCGACAGCAGTGAAGCACACAACACAGCGGGCTCGCCTCCAGCCTTTCCCTTCCCTCAGTGTCCCGCCTTCTTGCGATGATGTATTTCCTGTTTCTACGAGGGCGGGACACTGTGTGAGAGAAGGGAAAGGCAGGAGGCGAGCCCGCTGTGTTGCGTGCTTCACTGCCATCGCTGCAAGGAAAATAAAAGGTTTAAACGTGCGGGGGAGGGGGCAGGAAGGAACTGAGAGGAAGGCTGTTGGGGAGCTGAGGGAGAGCAGGGAGAATCGCTGGACATGGATGGGAGGGGAGGGGGAGAGAAGAGATTGCTGGACATGGACAGGAGAGGAGGACAGAGGGAGAGAAGAGATCGCTGGACGTGGAGAGGAGGGGAGGGCAGGGGAGCGGAGAATTGCTGGACGTGGAGAGGAGGGAAGGGGAGAGGAGAATTGCTGGACATGGATGGATGGAGGGGAGGGCAGGGGAGAGAGGACAATTGCTGGACATGGATAGATGAATGGAGGGAGCAGGGGAGAGAGCAAATTTGCTGGATATGTGTGGATGGAGGAGAGGGCAGGGGAGAATAGAGAGTTGCTGGACATGGATGGATGGAGGGGGGAGGGCAGGGGAGAGAGGAGAATTGCTGGACCTCGATGGATGGAAGGGGCAGGGGACAGATGCTGGACATGGATGGATGGAGGAGGCAGAGGAGAGAGGAAAATTGCTGGATATGGATGGATGGAGGAGAGGGCAGGGGAGAATGGAGAATTGCTGGACATGGATGGATGAATGGAAGGGGCAGGGGAGAGAGCAAATTTGCTTGATATGGATGGATGGCGGAGAGGGCAGGGGAGAATGGAGAGTTGCTGGACATGGATGGATGGAGGGGAGGGCAGGGAAGAGAGGAGAATTGCTGGACATGGATGGATGAATGGAGGTGGCAGGGGAGAGAGCAAATTTACTGGATATGGGTGGATGGAGGAGAGAGCAGGGAAGAATGAAGAGTTGCTGGACATGGATGGATGGAGGGGAGGAAAGTCAGGAAGGAGATGCACATGGATGGAGGGGAGGGAAGAGAGGAGAAATGCTGGACATGGAACGAGTTGAGGGCAGGGAACAGAGGAGAAATGTTGGACAAGGATGGAGGGAAGGAAAGCAACACCAGACTTTGTGGAGGGGGAGAGGGAGGGAAAGTGACACCGGACCTTGGAGGGAAGGAAGAAGGGAGGGAGGGAGGGAAGGAGAGTGACATGACCTTGCAAGGGGGGAGAGGAAGGAAGGGCATGGGGTATAGGGCCTTGGAAGCAAGGGATGAAAGAGAGAAACGGATGGAGCTGGGGACTGATAGGGTGATGAGATCCAGTAGAGGGTAGATGAGGGCTAATAGGGTGGGAATGAGGGCTAAAGAAGTGGGTGAAAAAAGATAGGGGTTTAGGAGACTGGATATTAAGTGGGAGACAGAGGGAGCAATTGTAAAAGCTAGTAGGTAGATGAGACGTGAAACAGAGACTAAGGTGAGAGAAAGGGGGATTAACACAAATAAGGGGGGGCATGAAATGAAAGGTCACTGCTAGACAGATGTAGAGAAGGACAAAGCCAAGAGGAGAGAGAAGAAATGGAAACGCCAATGTGGAAAAGAATTTAGAGAAGACGGACACGTGGAAAGTGGAAAAGAGACTGGGACCAGCCCAATTAGAAAAATAAAGTGCTCAGACAACAAAGGTAGAAAAGAAATATTTTTATTTAATACTTTTTAAGGACTGAGATGTGCCTGCTTTGTGAAATGTACCTCTTTTCTATTTTTGTATTTTGCAGAGTGCAGGAGAAAATACATTTCTGCTTCTCTTTTACCAGTGTTTACCTGGCTTTCTTGAGGGAGATCTCTATGTCAGTTTTTCTGTGGTTTCCTGTTTTGTATAGTGAGAAAAGAATTAAATGTGCTTGAAGTTGTAGAATGATTAGAAAAATTAGTGCTCGTTATTGCTTGTTATGTGAATGAATATTCCATCACTGTTTCATTATTGCTTGCCAGACTAGTCCAGTATTATTACGTTTTAAGGGCATTTGTTTTAATTTATGTATGCAGTCCTTACATGCACATGATTTTGCTTTTTAAACCTAAAGGTAAATCTTAAGTGTGGTTAAATAGCGAAGCTTCTATGGATAGGGATAGAGTTTGCGGGGACGGGGACAGATTTTGTCCCTGCGTCATTCTCTACCCTGAAGCAGCAGCTCTAATCTAAGCCGAGCAAAACGCTGGCCAACGTTGGTCTAGGGTACTGACGGATGTTGAACATAGCTATGAGTTGCATGAGCTCCAGGAGGGACATTTAAAGATTGCTTATGCTAAGTAGCTTCTCTGGAGTTCTCTAAACTGTATTGGATTTTGTTTTTTTTGATGCATATTGATATTTTGATGCACATGGAGAGTTTCATGCCTTGAGCAATTTTGATGTTTTCCATACAGTAATCTCTGATATACTTGGAAGGTTTTTTAAGCCAGTGATGAAGTACAGATCAATTTGATCTCTTTTATCTCCATAGATCTTTAGATCTGGAGCACTTTGAGGCTTTTTTCCTTCCGTTAGTATATTATTTTTGTTTACACATATTTTTGTAATTTTGGTGGGTCATTCTTTATTTCTTTGATTTTGGCATAAATGCTTGCACCTAACTGTAGGCAGTTAAGCGCTTAAATGCTAGTATTCTATAACCCGAAGGCGTAAATGCCTGACAAGCCCCTGCCCCGCCCATGCCCCTCCCAGGTCCATGTTCCCCTTAAAGTTGCATGCTCTGGAATTTGTGCATGCAAGTTATAGAATACTAAGGGCCCTTAGTATTCTATAAGTTGTATGCCAAGTAGCATCAATTAAGGCCAATTATTGCAATTATCAGCTCATTATTGATATGTGCGCAACTGAGCTTATTCTATAACTTGTGTGTGCAAATTTGCATGCTAGCCATAAATTTGGGTGTGCAACTTTCTAGAATTGGGGTGAATGAGGGCAATTTTATAAATGGGTGCCAAAATGTACCTATTTTGAACCAGTTCTAGAAAGAAAAATAGTCAAGTAGTTTCCTTTACAGAATACTAGTGCAAGCACAACAAATATTTACATATATATTAAGCAAGACCACTTACACCAACCATTCAACTAGTGTAAATTCTTGCACTTAGATGGCTAAATAAATGCACAAAACTTATAGAATACCATTAAGTTTATGCATTAATGCGCATACATGTACACATAACATGTATATGTCGGTAATCTGATAATTTACTTGCATTCTAGTTGCCTAATTGTTGGCACCTTCTGTATAGAATTAGCCCCTTTGTATGCATGTGTGTTTCTATTTGTGTTGTCTCTGACCTGAGGAGTGGGGGTGGCGTGAAGGAGAGGTAGTTTGAATGGAGTGGTTCACAAACATTTCATAGGTTTTGAAACTAAAATAAAATTGTCATAGGTTGGTTTCTCTGGATTAGGAGCCCAGCAAAGGCTTCCTTTTCCCATATCTGAGGCAGGTTACTAGCAGGGATAGCCCAAGGGTGTTGGAAGTGAATCTTCAGTCTACACCCCTTCCCTGCCCCCCCCCCCCCCCCCCCAGGGAGCAGCTCAAGGTCTTGCTACTCCCCTCTACATAGTTCTAAATGTTAAAACTAAAGGACATAAGTTGAGGTTGCAGGGTGGCAGTGGCGTTCCTAGGGGGGCTGGCACCCGGGGCGGATCGCCGATGCGCCCCGCCCCCCCGGGTGCAGCGCCCCCCGATGCAGCGCGGACCCCTCCCCCGGTAAAAGGGCACCCCCGTGAAAGAACCCCCCCGCCGGGTGCACGCCGCCGGGAGGGTGCCGCACGCGCCTGTCCTCAGTTGTTCCATGCTTCTTCTCTGCCCCGGAACAGGAAGTAACCTGTTCCGGGGCAGAGAAGAAGCATGGAACAACGGAGGACAGGCGGCGTGCACCCGGGGCGGACCGCACCCACCGCCCCCCCCCCCTAGGAACGCCACTCAGGGTGGTAGATTTTTTTTTCATAGAGTGGTTGATGCCTGGAATGCCCTCCCCAAGGAGGTGGTGGAGACAAAAACGGTGATGGAATTCAAAAAGGCATAGGATGAACACAGAGGTTCTCTAATTAGAAAATGAATGGTGTAAAAAAAAACCAAAACTTAAATGGCTACATATGTGTTGATGTGTCAAATGATGCTTAGATGGTGACTCTGGCTGTGAAGAACTAATGCCAGTGCCGGGCAATCTTGTACAGTCTGTGTCCTATAAATGGCAATCTGGTTTGCAGAGGACTTGTACGGCAACTCTGTAATTGGATTGTGAGGACAGTACCAGGCAGACTTTTATGGTCTCTGTCCTGCAGATGACAAGATGGATTGAGATAGACTGGAGTGGGCTTCGATGACAACTCCAGTAGTTGGAATCTGAGGATAGTGCCGGGCAGACTTCTACAGTCTATGTCCCAGAAATTCCAGAGAGAGACAATGATCAAGTGTTTTATATTACATTCATTGTTGGTTCATGAATTGATAATAAGTGTGACTGTTTGGCAGATTGGGAGTAGCCTAACGGTTAGTGCAGTGACCTGAGAACCAGGTTCAATTCCCACTGCAGCTTCTCATGACTCAGGGCAAATCACTTATATCTCCTCCCTTTCCCCTCTGTACTTCCACCACACCCAGTTGGGCAGCATCTCCCCTAACCCTCTCTACCCCACCCCAAGGTGTTCAGAATCTCCCATTTCTTTCTATATCCCCCCCCCCCCTCCACCGCCCAGTTGCTAGCATCTCCTTTTCTCCTCTAACCCTCCAGTTGGTCAGCATCTCATCTGACATTCCCTACACCCACCCAACATCCACAATATCCAGCATGTCCTCCGTGCCCCTTCCAGGCTTCTGCACCAGCCCAAGCTTAGAAAAGAGAGAGTGCTGGGTGGGTTCTGTAACTACAAGACTGTGCTGAGGTTTCCCACCCCTTATTACAGGAAACAAATGCTCAGAAATTAGCAAGTAATCTATCTTGTATTGTATGCCATGCACCCTGGATAGTTGTGTATACTCAGTGGTGTGCTGGAGTGGGATCTCACGGACTCACGACATCCATTTGTTAAATTTTAAGAATTTTGGGTTGTTAAAATAGCCCCCCCCCCCCCCAATGGCTACTTTAACAACTGGCTCTCAAAACATGGGCTAAGGCTTCCCTCCTGAATTCTCGCCCGTTGTTAAAAATTTACCAGCACAACCCTGTGTATACTCCTGTTCCAAGATCTAATTCTGGGCAAAGTAAATGACCCCACTCTTCCCAGTGTTCTTTTCTCCCAGACCTGCCTGATCTCTCTCTCATTGTGGGCTTGCTCCATTAATAAAATCACCTTCAGTAATTAAGCCCCAGCCCAACATCCCCATTAGTTTCCCATAAGCTTGGTAAAGAAACTATGATCATATATGTTGGGTGCATAAAATGAGACCAGCACCAAAGTTTCCCCAAATAGGTCTGCTTGTACCACAGTCCACCTGCCTTGGCTGTCCCAGAACACTTTATGTTCTCTAAGGGAATTGCTTTGTGTATTAAGACTTACTTACTGGGTTAAAGCAGAATAGCAATGTCTAACCCACTCTCTCTTAAGTTTTGTATGCTCCAGTCATCTAAATGTGTCTCCTGTAAGAGCACAACCCCAGTTCTGAATCTTCATAAGGCCACCAATACCTTTTGCCACTCTTTTGGGGAGCCCAAGCCACCTACATTCCATGTTACTATAGCTTAGTATTGTGTAATGTCTCTTCCTTGTCTCTTTTCCCTTTTCAATGTGCGTTGTATCCCCCCTCCAGTAAACTCCAGCATGGAATCCCCTGTGACTATCCTTAGGCCTGTCCCTCAACTCTGCCCTTACCCAGAGTTCCTCTTCCCACCCATCCATCTCCTCCCCAAAACTCAAATAATCTGTCATACTTTCAGGTGCTCACTTCTACCTGTCACCCCTATTTACGCCTGTTCTCTTAGAATGTCAGCCCATAAATCACTCCTCCCCCTCTCTCCAGGTATTGTTTAGCTCCCCATCCCTTCAGTGCACCCCACCTCCACTTACTGTGCCCATTCACCAACCTAAATTATATACTTGTGTCACAAAACGCCTAGCCACCCACCTGGACTATCCTGCGGCCACTTAGAGGGTCTATCCCCAGCACAGCTCTGGTCCGCCTGCACCTGCTGCTTGTGCTCTACACCAGCACCCTCCTCCCACCAGCTGGGTCCCAACCACCTATGAGAGAGTCTCGCGCTCTCAAATTATTCCCAGTGATTTCTAGGTTACAAGGGGCCACACTCTCAGTGGTCCCACAGTTCCCAGAAAGCACTCACAGACACAGCACACAAACCACCAGGATTCTTAGTCCAGACAAGCAGAGACAATAAACTAAAAATGTTTATTGTCATGGAAAAAATAATTGAACAGTAAACCATAAAAACAAATGGAACAAAATTTAACTGTTCAGAGGACCTCAGCAAAGACGGGAGAAAAAGCCAGTGCATCCTAGCTAAATTTGAGCTCCTGGGCCAATCAGAGCCCAGAACAACAAGTTTTAAAAATAGCTGGCCACATCACTGCAGGTTACCTCTTATCTATTTAACTAAAGAGGGAACAGTCAGTTCTCTGTAACAACTTTAAATAGAAGCATACACCACCTGCTGGCCAACCTAGAGAAATACAGTTCAAGAAATAATACAGTTTTATAGGCTTAAAACCCACTGTATTTGTCACACCACCCTCCTTAAAAGAGAGACCTCAGACTGCGGCCTCTACAGACCGCTGGTCGGGTCTCGACAGTCCAGTGTCAGGGTGGCTCTGGCTCTTCCTTTCTTGAGAATCCATCAGCATTGCCATATTCACTGTCTTTACAGTGTTGTATGGTGAAGTTATACATGTGCAGGGACAGGCTCCACCGAAGTAGCTTCCCATTCTCTCCTGAGACTCTCTTAAGTAAGACCAATGGATTGTGATCTGAGATGAAAGTAAAGTCTTGCCCATACAGATATGGTTGCCACTTTTTGAAAAAGAGTACAAAATAATTACCTGTATATAATATGTAAAACCACTTTGATTGTAACCACAGAAAGGCAGTATATCAAGTCCCATCTCCTTTCCTGTTCATAGTAACCATAAAAGAAGCCTGAGCCGACATTTTAAAAAAAGCTGCCACCACAGACTGAATATTACTGTCAAACGTTTTAGCGACAAGTAGTTAAAAAGTCAGGCTTTATTTTACACATTTATGCTGCCTTCTTTGAAACACAGTTTAGCCCGAGACATTTTGCAAGACACACAATGTAATAAATTGCAAATATATTATAGCAAGATAATAACAATAAATATACCAAAATGTAACAATATATTAATAATCAAAGGCCATAACTTAAAGTTAACCCTGTTCTTAGTAAGGTAGGACAGATCTGCTATTAATAATTCAGAGCTAATTAATGGGACCCCCCCCACCACCACACACACACACACACACACACACACACACACCCACACACACACACACCACACACACCACACTCCCCAAATAACTATGAAAAAGCCCTGGCTGCTCCTGTCAGAGTTTATTGTACAGTGAATCCAGACTGCCCCAATTTGACTGCCCCTATCAGACCGACCGTTCACTTGTCTATTAGATTGTAAGCTCTTTGAGCAGGGACTGTCTCTCTTTGTTAAATTGTACAGCGCTGCGTAACCCTAGTAGCGCTCTAGAAATGTTAAGTAGTAGTAGTACACCATGCCAAAACTTTTCAAAAGTATGACTTTGTTTCTCAACCATGGCATGTTAACAGATCTTTTTTTCTTTCTATGCCATTTTATAAGATTTGAAATATATTTGTTTCATTGTGCTGTCAGTTAATGTATCCTTGTCATGTTAAGTATGCTTCTTGCCTCTGTCCATCCTTGGGTTCTTCATGTGTAAGTCTCCTTACTTTTTCTTTAGTCCATTAGTCTTCTCTTTGTTGTGGTTGAGGAGGATGGTGGCCTTTGCATGTTTTTTTAAAGATTTGTTTAAACCAGTGGTTCCCAAACCTGGTCTTGGAGGCACCCCAGCCCGTCAGGTTTTCAGGATATCCGCAATGAATATTCATGATAGATTTGTATGCATTGCCTCCATTCATGCAAATCTCTCTCATGAATATTCATTGTGGATATCCTGAAAATCTGACTGGCTGGGGTACCTCCAGGACCAGGTTTGGGAACCACTGGTTTAAACTATTAATGTTTAGGAATTTTCTTTTGCATTTTATTTGACGGCTTCTATTTTGATGATGCACTCATTATTTTTGCAACTGACTGATTAACCACCCCAAAGAACTTCTACAGCCCTATTACTGTGCATTGATCTGTCTCAGTAGTTTTCTTTCATCAAGTGTGATTTAATATCTAAATGGTAGAATGTGTAATGATAGTCACATTTTTCCACTGAGTTCATTTGGGAATGCTGAATATCCTGTTCAGGAAATGAAGGGAACAGATGTTCTGTTCTGCTGTTGCGTAAAGAAATGAGTTTTCATTCAAAGCTTTTTTTTTTTTTTTAAGCATTAGTGATAGTATGCTGGGTGAATGACTGCTGTACTATATGAATTTGTGTGAAAGATTTTCATAGGATGCAACTAGTCTTGGTACTGCAATATGTAAATAACTAAATGTGTTTTGTTTTTCCTATATCAAAATCTTTAGTATGTATTGCACTTATTTTGACTTCTATATACAATCAGCTAACCTAGAGCGCACAAACTCGCCCCCTCCTGACATAGACATATGGGACTCTTTTAACCCAATAACAGAGGAGGGCCTTGACAAAATCCTAAGAAACCTTCTACCAACTACCTGCTTCCTCGACCCCTGCCAATCAAAGATAGTGCAGCAGGCAAGCAGGGGCCTCAAAGAAGGTGACACAAAAATCATGAACTCCTCTCTTTCCAATGGGCAACTGCCAACAACATTAAAAAGGGCAGTGGTGCGTCCTAAGAACAACCTTAACCATGACAAACTTGAAAATTACCAGCTAGTATCCAACGTCCCATTTTTAAGGAAACTTATAGAACAAACAGTCTGTGATCAACTCAGTGATTGGCTAGAAAAGAGAAACTGGCTAGATCCATGTCAATCCGGATTTAGACCTGGTTATGGAACAGAAACAGTCCTTGTATCCCTACTTGATGATCTCTATAGAAACCGAGATGGGGGATTTGCCTTGCTGTTAGTACTGCTAGATTTCTCAGCAGCTTTTGATGCTGTGGATCACAATATTATGCTAGCACGACTGGCAGAAACAGGTATCAGTGGAACAGTACTTGCCTGGTTCAGATGCTATCTATCAGACAGACAACAATCCATAGTGTTCGGCAGGACCTCATCACTATCATGGGACACTGACCTACGGGGTACCACAATGATCAATACTGTCACCTATTCTATTTAATATCTACCTTAAGCCACTAGCCAATCTGATTCGGTCAATGGACACTTGGTTCTACATCTGTGCGGATGATGTGCAGCTGCTCATACCCATTGAACCTGACTTACCCACAGCCCTGAATAAACTGACTACCTGTCTAACATCAATTCAAGAATGGGCTAAAAAAACAAATTTTTCCTGAACCCAAGTAAAACTGAGCTTCTATGGGTCCCTAACACAAGTGGGGGACATACCTGACATCAAAATCTCGTTTGGGAAATATGAACTCCCCCTCAAATCACAAGTCAGGAACCTTGGAATACAGCTCAGTTCAACACTTACTCTGATCCCCCAAATCCAAGCAACCTTCAAGAGCAGCTTCTATCACTTGCGACAACTATGCTGCCTGTCTACTTACATTGAGATATCACCAAAACAGGGAAGATAGGGTATCCCAATAGTGAGGTTGCAGGAGAGATCATAGTAGACCAGGAGGGGCATTTTCGAACGGGGACGCCCATCTCTAAGGGCACCTATCTCTGAGGACGTCCCTGCGAAACAAGATGGGCATCCATCTTTTGTTTCGATAATACGGTCGGGAACGCCCAAATCTCAACATTTCGGTTGACCTAAGAGATGGTCGACCTAAATGTTGAGATGGTTGACCTTAGAGATGGACGGTTTTCGGCGAAAATGGAAACCAAGGACACCCATCTCAAAAACGACCAAATACAAGCCCTTTGGTCATGGGAGGAGCCAGCATTCGTAGTGCACTGGTCCCCCTCACATGCCAGGACACCAACCGGGCACCCTAGGGGGCACTGCAGTGGACTTCACAAATTGCTCCCAGGTGCATAGCTTCCTTACCTTTGGTGCTGAGCCCCCCCAACCCCTCCTCAAAATCCATTCCCCACAACTGTACACCACTACCATAGCCCTAAGGGGTGAAGGGGTGCACCTACATGTGGGTACAGTGGGTTTGTGGTGGGTTTTGGAGGGCTCACATTTGCCACCACAAGTGTAACAGGTAGGGGGGATGGGCCTGGGTTCGCCTGCCTGCAGAGCACTGCACCCACTAAAAACTGCTCCAGGGACCTGCATACTGCTGTGATGACACTGGGTATGACATTTGAGGCTGGCATAGAGGCTGGAAAAAATGTTTTTAAAGTTTTTTTTTTTTTAGGGTGGGAGGGGGTTGGTGAACACTGGGGGAGTAATGGGAGGTACAGGTAACTCAACATTACTTTGTTGGCTACTCTGGACATATGCTCCCTGTACACCTCTATTCCTCAGGACAAGGATTTGGAGATGGTAGAGAAAGCTTTAGAGACATGCCAACATCCTTATCCTGTTCTTACTGATTTTTTTGGAGAGACTTACGGAAGTGGCACTTAAAAATAATTTTTTCACGTTTGATAATAAGATCTGTCTTCAGACTTCTGGTATCGCTATGGGAACTACTTTTGCTCCATCAATAGCAAATATCTTTATGGGAAATTTTGAACAATTTGTATATTGTTCTGTCTATTATCAGTATTGGGCTCATTTTCAAAAGAGAAGGACGCTCATCTTTCGACATAAATCGGAAGATGGGCCTCCTTCTCATAGGGTCGTCCAAATTGGTATAATCAAAAGCCGATTTTGGACATCCCCAACTGCTTTCTGTCACAGGGACGGCCAAAGTTCAAGGGGGCGTATCGGAGGTGTAGCAAAGGCGGGACTTGGGCGTGCCTAACACTAGGACGTCTTCAACCCATCATCGAAAGAAACAAGGACGTCCCTGATGAACACTTGGACGACTTTACCTGCTCATGTTTTTCTTACGACCAAGGCACAAAAAGGTGCCCGAACTAACCAGATGACCACCAGAGAGAATTGGGAATGACCTCCCCTTACTCCCCCAGTGGTCACTAACCCCCTCCCACCCTCAAAAACATCTTTCAAAATATTTTGTGCTAGCCTCTATGCCAGCCTCAGATGTCATACTCAGGTCCATCACAGCAGTATGCAGGTCCCTGGAGCAGTTTTAGTGGGTGCAGTGCACTTCAGGCAGGCAGACCCAGGCCCATCCCCCCCTACCTGTTACTTTTGTGGAGGAAACAGCGAGCCCTCCAAAACCCACCAGAAACTCACTGTGCCCACATCTAGGTGACCCCTTCACCTGTAAGGGCTATGGTAGTGGTATACAGTTGTGAGTAGTAGGTTTTAGGGGGGTTTGGGGGGCTCAGCACACAAGGTAAGGGAGCTATGTTCCTGGGAGCAACTTGTGAAGTCCACTGCAGTGCCCGGTTGGTGTCCTGGCATGTCAGGGGGACCAGTGCACTACAAATGCTGGCTCCTCCCATGACCAAATGGCTTGCATTTGGTCGTTTCTGAGATGGACGGCCTTAATTTCCATTATCGCCAAAATTCAGAAACGACCAAGTCTATGGATGACCATCTCTAAGGATGACCAAATTTCAGGATTTGGGCATCCCTAACCGTATTATCGAAATGAAAGATGGACTTCCATCTTGTTTTGAAAATACGGGTTTCCCCACCCCTGGATGGGGATGTTTTGCGAGGACGTCCTCATCAAAACTTGGACGTCCCTTTCGAAAATGCCCCTCTATGTGATGTATTGGAGAAGATTTATTGATGATTTCTTTTTATTGTGGAAAGGCACGGCTACGCAACTGTTGGAGTTTGTTAGTGAATTGACTCAGTGTCATCCTGCTATCAAGTTTGAATATTCTCATCATATAGATTGTTTGAATTTTTTTGATATCTTGGTGTATAAGGAAGGAGTATTGAAGATCTGATGTCTATGTAAAACCAATGGATAGTAACTCATTATTGGCCTTTGATAGTATGCATCCACAGCATTTGATTAATAGTTCGCCTTTTGCTCTGTTTTTACGTTATAGGCATATATGTGATACTTCACAGCAGTACTATCAGTCATCTGAATTATTAAAAAGTAAATTTAAAGAAAGAGAATATCCTCTTAAATTGATTAAACAGACACAGAGAAGAGCCCGATTCAATAACAGAGAGTTACTTTTAGATACAAAACAAAAGAAAAAACAAGATGTTGCCACATGTATTTTAAAATTTACTAAGCTGTCAGGTAAAACTTCTTCCATCATTCAGAAACATTGGATGGTTTCTGCATACCCATGAGATTTTTAAGGAACAGAATCTGATGGTTTCTTTTACTAGGAATAGCAATTTACATGATAGAATGAGTAAAGCTGATGTTTGAAACATTCCTGGGCAATGTACAAGGAAGCATTAAAAAGGTGGAGAATGTTCAGTTTGTGTACATACAATTGAGGGGACAGAATTTATTTCGCAGAAGGGTAACTACACTGTAACTTTTCAACATTGTACTAATTGTGAATCAAAAAATGCAGTATATGTATTTATTTGTCCTTGTAATAAATTATATGTGGGACATACTACGTGGGTGTTTAAAGTGCGAGTAATTGAACATTGTCATTGTGTAATAAAAGGAAAAACTGAAGCACTGATGGTTCTTCATTGTCAACAGTTGGGACAATAATTTGAACAATTGCGCTGTATGGTCATTGACCAGGTCACATTGGGTATGAGAGGGGGGGGGATGTTAAAAAAACTACTTTGGCGTAAAGAACAAGAATGGATTTTCTGGCTGAATACTATTGAGCCTAATGGTATGAATAAGAACATTGCATGGAATGCATTTTTTTTATGGTTGGGCTCTTTAAATCAGGCAGTTAATTTGATTGGTGGATACATAAGTTGGGGTCTTTTTAGTTCCACAGCCATCTTGGGATTAGTGGTAATGATTATGTAGTTCACTTGTTGGACTCACTGAAGCAGCAAGCTCCAGTGAAACAAGGTGCTCTTGTTGAAGAGCAGAAGGGCAGTTGGTTTGAGCAGTGCACTGTCGTCCACAGATCAGTGATTGAATATTGTGGGAGCAACGGACTTTTTTACATAAAGACTTTATTGGAGGGAATCAGAAGGAATTGTGGACTCTGGTAAGTATTTGGCTGCAGACTGTTTGCTCTGCTGCTTTTTGGGGGGGGGATCTGTTGTGTTATCATTTGCCTGCAGTTTCAGCCAGTTTTTTTTGCATTTTTTGAACACGATTGTGAGTTGTTTTGTATATTTATCACATTACATTCCTTTACGGTTTCTATTTTATTGGTAAAACTAGGGATTGATGTTTTGGAACCAATTGTTTTCTACGCTATCGGGAGTTTATTTTTACATTGGTTCTTTAATAACAATGGAAGCCAATGATGATAATTTATTCCATTATCAGTTGAGTGAGTATCACTATGAGATACTATTATTCTAATTGAATTTCCTCACCAGATTTTGAGGTTTCATTTTTGATAAATATTTTTGTTTGGTCTTCTTGGAAACCATGAAGGTCTGTTTGTGTGTTTATTCAAACTGATGGTTTTTGTAAGTGTGTATATTGTATGCATGTATTTTATAAAAATACACATGCATCATATCTTCACCTTGGGAATTCTTGTGCATGGCATATAAGCACATATAGAGCCATACAATCCTAGCAAAATGTCTTTATTTATGTGTAAAAGAGGCTTTAAATGTGATATAGCCTTTCTAAAATGACCTTGTGGCATAAAATACTACACATATAATGGCCCTTGTGAGAAGAGTTTTCTCACCGCATTACAGTACTATGGTTTCCAATTGCTTACAGTGGGGGAAATAAGTATTTGATCCCTTGCTGATTTTGTAAGTTTGCCCACTGACAAAGACATGAGCAGCCCATAATTGAAGGGTAGGTTATTGGTAACAGTGAGAGATAGCACATCACAAATTAAATCCGGAAAATCACATTGTGGAAAGTATATGAATTTATTTGCATTCTGCAGAGGGAAATAAGTATTTGATCCCCCACCAACCAGTAAGAGATCTGGCCCCTACAGACCAGGTAGATGCTCCAAATCAACTCGTTACCTGCATGACAGACAGCTGTCGGCAATGGTCACCTGTATGAAAGACACCTGTCCACAGACTCAGTGAATCAGTCAGACTCTAACCTCTACAAAATGGCCAAGAGCAAGGAGCTGTCTAAGGATGTCAGGGACAAGATCATACACCTGCACAAGGCTGGAATGGGCTACAAAACCATCAGTAAGATGCTGGGCGAGAAGGAGACAACTGTTGGTGCCATAGTAAGAAAATGGAAGAAGTACAAAATGACTGTCAATCGACAAAGATCTGGGGCTCCACGCAAAATCTCACCTCGTGGGGTATCCTTGATCATGAGGAAGGTTAGAAATCAGCCTACAACTACAAGGGGGGAACTTGTCAATGATCTCAAGGCAGCTGGGACCACTGTCACCACGAAAACCATTGGTAACACATTACGACATAACGGATTGCAATCCTGCAGTGCCCGCAAGGTCCCCCTGCTCCGGAAGGCACATGTGACGGCCCGTCTGAAGTTTGCCAGTGAACACCTGGATGATGCCGAGAGTGATTGGGAGAAGGTGCTGTGGTCAGATGAGACAAAAATTGAGCTCTTTGGCATGAACTCAACTCGCCGTGTTTGGAGGAAGAGAAATGCTGCCTATGACCCAAAGAACACCGTCCCCACTGTCAAGCATGGAGGTGGAAATGTTATGTTTTGGGGGTGTTTCTCTGCTAAGGGCACAGGACTACTTCACCGCATCAATGGGAGAATGGATGGGGCCATGTACCGTACAATTCTGAGTGACAACCTCCTTCCCTCCGCCAGGGCCTTAAAAATGGGTCGTGGCTGGGTCTTCCAGCACGACAATGACCCAAAACATACAGCCAAGGCAACAAAGGAGTGGCTCAGGAAGAAGCACATTAGGGTCATGGAGTGGCCTAGCCAGTCACCAGACCTTAATCCCATTGAAAACTTATGGAGGGAGCTGAAGATGCGAGTTGCCAAGCGACAGCCCAGAACTCTTAATGATTTAGAGATGATCTGCAAAGAGGAGTGGACCAAAATTCCTCCTGACATGTGTGCAAACCTCATCATCAACTACAGAAGACGTCTGACCGCTGTGCTTGCCAACAAGGGTTTTGCCGCCAAGTATTAGGTCTTGTTTGCCAGAGGGATTAAATACTTATTTCCCTCTGCAGAATGCAAATAAATTCATATACTTTCCACAATGTGATTTTCCGGATTTAATTTGTGATGTGCTATCTCTCACTGTTACCAATAACCTACCCTTCAATTATGGGCTGCTCATGTCTTTGTCAGTGGGCAAACTTACAAAATCAGCAAGGGATCAAATACTTATTTCCCCCACTGTATGTATGTAATAGAAAAAGTAGTTTCTTTACCATCTGTCCAGCTCATTCCGAGAGCAGCTAAGCCTGGCCCTTTCATTATATTTTTTTAAGTTTCTTTTACCCTGCTTGTCTATATAACATCTATTGGTCTGCACGCTATATAGATCACAGTTTGCTGGCAAAGAGTTCAGACTGGAAGGGCTACTGCAGCAGCAGGAGAACATGAGACAGGAAATGTGCAACTTTGTGGTATGTAGCTACTGGTCTCATTGACATTTCCTGAGCAATTGTGCCCACGGGTCCTGACTGCTGTAGGGATTAACGGACCATGAATTAAATGTAAGAACAATTCATTTGCCTTTACATAGTTCACTGTCAGAATTGAAAATTGATTTGTGTTTTTAGGACCCCCGAGATTACTGTTTTTTGCAGAGAGCCTATTGTGGCTTTAATCCAGTATGCTTTTGTTAAGTAGATCTTTTGGGCAATATAAATTTAGAAAAAGGATTTAATCTATTGTACAGTGACTTAAAGTAGATGTTTCGGTACTAGTGACTGTAAGGAAGTAAGTGGGTGTGAGATACAAGATTTGTTTTTGTCCTTCTAGGCTGTTTTGTACATATTTCTCCAGCGGGTAGCATATGTTTAAACATTCATAAAATTTGAATGTAATTGTCTCCTTACTCTCTTCTTCAGGCTTGGATCACAAACCTTCTCCTTTCTACTACTACTACCTATCACTTCTACAGCGCTACAAGGCATACGCAGCACTGTGCATCATACACGAAAAGAGAGTCCCTGCTCAAAGAGCTCACCCTCCTTCTGTCCTCTCTGAACTCTCTTCAGAGGGTTTCCTGGAGCTTTTTGATATTCAGTTATCCTCTACAGATCCTTCTCTATCATCATATACAAAATTTGTCAGCCATTTCTCCCTTCAAGAAGAATTTAACCTAGATTGGATGTCTTTGATTTTCTCAAATATATAGAGGTCCTTAAGACAATGGTAGCTATACTGGTGCATGGCATTCTTACAATACAATAATTCCATATGTGGCTGGATCCATTCTTCATGCACCCTGTTTTGGAAAGGTTAGATATGAACCATCTCCAGATTTTAAGAAAGTTTGTTTATCACATTCCTCAGGCAGCTATGCAAAAAAGATTTTTTTTTTTAAATGCAGAGACTTCTGAAAAAGGATTCTCGATTCATGGTTCATTTGGGGAAGAAGATTTTTCAAGGAGCTATGCTGTTTGTGAATATAGCTGTTCACCAACTCTGTATGGTTCAGTACATGCATAAAAGCTTCCATATATTGTAATCCATCCTTCTTAAAGGAAGTACTTCAGATTTACCCTGCAATCTGACCATTTTCAGTACACCTAAAGTCACTGCTAAAATTTACTTACAAATACTTGGGCACATGTCTACTACTGTTCACAGAGCTGACTTGAAAAGGCAACTTCTTCACGGGGATCTCAAGTTTCAGTGGAGTCAACATACCTAACTTCTCCCCACTATCCTGTATCTACTTTCTCGGCTTTGTGTGCTCTTACAAGAGCAGCTGCAAAACCCAGCCTTACAGTGGATGTTCGCCTTGCACCATGGCAACATCATTAGTCCTCACTATAGATACCTCCCAATAAGGGTATGGAGATCATCTCAACGAACAACATTTGCAAGGGATTTGGATAAAAAGGACATCAATCACTTGGAGTAATCTTTTATGACTTAAGAGTGTTCCTCCACTGCCTTCACAGTTCCTTTGTCCTGATTCAGATGGTCAGTCAAGTAGCAATGTTTTATGTGAATAGGAAAGGGAACTCAGGCTCTCTTGGCCTCTGTTAGGAAACAGCTAGAATTTGTAAGTTTGTAATAGCTAACTATATCCTACTACTTATCCTTTGAGGTCGGTAGCATAGAATCTTGCTACTTCTTGGGATTCTGCCAGGTACTGTGACCTGGCTTAGCCACTGTTGGAAGCAGGATACTGGGCTAGATGGAAAAGGTATAGGATGACAAAAATGATAAAGGGGATGGGACGACTTCCCTATGAGGAAAGGCTAAATTGGATAGGGCTCTTCAGCTTGGAGAAAAGGCGGCTGAGGGGAGATTTGATAGAGGTCTATAAAATAATGAGTGGAGTGGAATGGGTAGAAGTGAATTGCTTGTTTACTCTTTCAAAAATACTAGCACTTGGGGGGCATGCAATGAAGCTACAAAGTAGTAAATCTGAAACGAATCATAGAAAATATTTCTTCACTCAATGTGTAATTAGACTCTGGAATTCTTTGCCAGAGAGTGTAGTAAAAGCAGTTAGCTTAGTGGGGTTTAAAAAAGATTTGGATAGCTTCGTAAAGGAAAAGTCCATAAGCCATTATTAACATGGACTTGGAGAAAATCCGCTTCTTATTTCTAGGATGAGCAACATAAAATGTATTTTACTTTTTTGGGATCTTTCCAGGTATTTGTGACCTGCATTGGCCACTGTTAGAAACAGGATGCTGGACTTGATGGACCTATGGTCTGTCCCACTATGGGAATACTTATGTAATTGTGACCTTAGATGGTACAGTCACTCCCTGTCTGTTTCTTTGCTTCTTTTTGTGCTTTCTTCTCTTTAGAGTTGGTACATTAATAATGAGACCTTGTAGCCATCTGTGGTATACATTGGTTTTATGAAACTAAAGATGGTGGCAATAATCTCTAAATGTAGACAAGATGCTGCCTACCAAAGTAGGCTGAGGCTGCACTGCAGTCTGTCACCTACTGAAGGTATAGGCTGAGGCTCCAGTGGGGTTGGGTGTATGGTAAGCCTCAAAAGGTCTGTTAACATCCCCAAGAGCCCTCTCACAGAAACATCCACATTTTGGACGTCCTCAACTGCCGTCACAGGGACGGCGGCATAGTGAAGGACGTCCTTCATTCATACTCTTAAAAAAAAAAAAAGACATCCCTGACCAGCACTTGGACGTTTTCACCTGGACTTGTATTTTTCTAAGGTTGTAGATAGCAACATACTCTCTGCATGTATGAAGCAATCTTTGGCATACGCAGAGCAGCCAAATATAATGCTTGGCTGCTCTGCACTGGCTTCCCCTCCTTAGGAAGGAAATCGTGTGCAAATGAGCTAACAGTGAGCAGCTCATTTGCATGCGATTTCTTTCATGCATGCCTGTTCCTTTCCGAATCGCTAAAGGATTGGTAAGGGAAGGGCTTTTTTCCGTTTAGTGCATCAGTTAGTCCAGTGCAGTGCCCTCTAGGGTGCCCGCTTGGTGTCCTGGCATGTCAGGGGGACCAATGCACTACAAATGCTGGCTCCTCCCATGATCAATTGAGTTGGATTTGGTTGTTTTTAGATGGACATCCTCGGTTTCCATTATGGCCGAAAACCGGGGTCGACCATCTCAACATTTAGGTCGACCTAAATGTTGAGATTTGGGTGTGCTCAACCGTATTATCGAAACGAAAGATGGCCACCCATGAAGGTGCAGAACACTGCAGCAGAGCTTATCAGAAGTCTTAGGAAATATGATCATGTCATGCCAGTTTTATTACAATTGCACTGTCTCCTGAATCAATTTCAATTCTATTTCAAAGAGTTGCTACTGATAATATTTAAGATTTTATATGAGTTGGAACTTGGGTTACTTGGTTTACAATGTGAGTCCCAATGTTCTAAGTAGAACATTGAGCTCCTTGGACGAAGGACTGTTGTCTGTCCCTGATATTAGAATTATGGGGAAATTTGTGTAATTGGCCTTCTCAGTTTGGGCTCTGTTATGGAGAAATGACTTCCCTGTGATATTACTTTGCGAAAGAATCTGAGCGTGTTTAGATAGAAGTTGAAGACTTATTTGTGTACTCTGGCATCTAAGGGGGATGGTTTAGCAGAGGGGGTTATATTGGGTTGGGGATTAGTTAAACTGAACTTACTGCCTTGTTTTAGTACTGTTGATGTATTTTTCTTCTTGATGTACAGTGCATGGAACAGACCTGAAATGTAGTCTATAAATACAACTGAATAACTAAATAAGTCACTTAAAGGCTCATTTTCGAAAGAGAAGGACGCCCATCTTTCGACACAAATCGGCATCCTTCTCACAGGGTCGCCCAAATCAGCATAATCGAAAGCCGATTTTGGGCGTCCCCAACTGCTTTCCATCGCGGGGATGACCAAAGTTCACCGGGGCTTGTCAGAGGCGTAGTGAAGGCGGGACATGGGTGTGCCTAACACATGGGCATCCTCGACCCATAATGGAAAAAAAAAGGCGTATCTGACGAGCACTTGAACGACTTTACCTGTTCCTGTTTTTCTTATGACCAAGTCACAAAAAGGTGCCCGAACTGACCAGATGACCACCGGAGAGAATCAGGGATGACCTCCCCTTACTCCCCCAGTGGTCACTAACCCCCTCCCACCCTCCAAAAACATCTTTAAAAATATTTTTTGCCAGCCTCAAATGTCATACTCTGGTCCATCACAGCAGTTTGCAGGTCCTTGGAGCAGTTTTAGTGGGTGAAGTGCACTTCAGGCAGTGGACCCAGGCCCATCCCCCCCACCTGTTACACTTGTGGTGGTAAATGTGAGCCCCTCAAAACCCACCCGAAACCCACTGTAACTACATCTAGGTGCCCCCTTCACCTGTAAGGGCTATGGTAGTGGTGTACAGTTGTGGGTTTTGGGGTTTTTTGGGGGGCACAGCACACAAGGTAAGGGAGCTATGTACCTAGGTGCAATTTCTGAAGTCCACTGCAGTGCCCCCTAGGGTGCCCAGTTGGTGACCAAAGATAAGCCAGATTCTATTCTTAGTTCTGTTTGTATTAATCAAGTACAATACAAGCTGTCCACACTGATAAAGATCTTGAGTGCTTTAGTTGACAGTTCATTTTCCATGGAAGCCCAGATCTCCTCCCTAGTTAAGAAATTGTTTTTTTGTCACAGTAGTTTCGCTGCATCCAAAACTATTTTGAGAAAGATCAATTCAGACTCCTGGTACAGGCACTCCTACTCTTGCAATTGGAGTACTGTAATCTTGGTTACTTGGGCTGTACTAAGGGTCAACTGAAAGGACTACAAACTGTACAAAGCACAGCCGTACACTTGATTTTTGGCTTAACTAAATATGACAGAATTCTTTATTTTATGTTAAACTTCATTGGTTGCCCATTGAGGCTAGAGTTCTTTTTAAATTGGTCTTTTATTTTTTGTAAAAGATATTATATGGACTGGTGCCAAAGTATTTATACTCCCATTTCCAATGTGCTGTCTCCTTAATAGACAGAAAGCTAAATTGGCCCTCTGTGTTTTCCTTTCCTTCACCAAGAGGAAGGAAAACACTAAAAATGTTTGAAACAACACTGGCATTTCAAGCCACCAGTCACCGGAAAGAGATTGCCAGGACATTTCAGTTATCTCATTGTCATTTAAGAAGAATATTAAGATGCTGCTGTTTCAGAAATTAGTAATACAAAAGGATTTTTAATCATAATTTTAATTGTTGCTTTTTTAAAACTGTCCTCCCAGAGGATTGCTCTAGTTCTTGATATTACTGTTACCTGCTTGATGTTCTTGTTACCTGCTTTGAACTGCAAGGTGTAAGCAGGATATAAGACCAGATGTTATGCTATGTTATGTAGCAAGCACCCCCCCCGCCCCCAACAGGGACGGCCTCCACATGTGAGCATGAGCCCCTCATATGGCAGCCTCCCCAGACTCCATTTCCAGGGGTTAAAGTGCCACCAATTGCCCACCCCCCCATCGACCCTTCCCAACCGATCCAGTGCTGGACTTACTGGGGATCCCTGATATCTAGTGATGTGGGAGCAATGCCTACTTGCTACCGCCTTATGCCCTGTGAAACAAAATGGCTTTTGAGACCTCTAGCAGTAATACTGCGATATTATCACCAGAGATAAGGCTTCCATATAAAGGCATTTTTTCCCCAGACCCATGACCACATCTGTACATTTACATGTACGTACTTTTACGTACTTTTAGAATGTATCATCTTCAAAATCTGCACCTTTGTCCACAAAATTATCTACGGCGTAGCCCCAGGATACATGAGAGACCTCATAGATCTACCAACCAGAAACAGAATCGGATCATCACGATCATACCTAAACTTGCATTACCCACATTGCAAAGGACTTAAATACAAAACAACTTACGCATCCAGCTTCTCCTACGTAAGTGCAAAACTATAGAATGGACTCCCAAAAGCTGTGAAAACAATCCATGACCATCTAAACTTCAGAAAATCACTAAAAACCAATCTCTTCAAAAAGGCTTACCCCACCGATCAAACATAACTGCCAACACCCAGCAACACAGCATTACCAATGATCCTAATGGACAATATACAATCTTTATCCCCTTTCGACCTTCAAGGTGCCTGATACATACCTACCTCACTCGACCACTATAAAACCTATATTTGTTATCTACCGACTGAACGCCTTTGCGGTATTATGTAAGCCACATTGAGCCTGCAAATAGGTGGGAAAATGTGGGGTACAAATGTAACAAATAAAATAATAAATAAATACCCCATTTGGAAAAATATTTGTGTGTTATTGGCTGTGAAAACACATTTGATTCTATTGGCATTCTAACCTCAAATTAAATTCTTGCAAATTGAAATTAGGTGGTAAAGCTATGATATGATTAAATCTATATAGTAATTCATCAGCTGTAAATTAAACTCCATACATATAGCTTCAGGCAAGAGTGAGGAATAAGTCAAGAATGCCATTTTAGTCCACCCATTTTCATATCTATATTCCATCCCTGGACTTTGAGATAGATCATCAGTGTAAAGACAGAAAAAATTACTCGGTTATCAAGTGCTGTTTTGTTCAGATAATTTGGTTATTTTATTCTCCCATCCAATTCAATTCAGTTCAAATCAGGTCTTATATAACGCTAAACTCCCCTTTCCAGGGTTTAGTGTGGTTTACATCAATTAGTTTATATTAATCAATACAGCACAAGAGAACATCTATCAAATAATCAAATCCTATTAGAGATCTGCTACCTATCACAGGCCTTACAAGTAAATATAGAAAAGACAAAAAGATGTATTTCTTTTCTAAGCAAAATGCCAAAATATTTTAATGTATATCAATTTTACTTAAATAATTAAGGAGTAAAACACAACATGGTTTTGACTTACATGAATTAGGGATCTTGACGTTAACTGTAATGGCATTATACAAAAAGCAAACAAACTCTAAAGGCCTTCAATGTAGTTTTAACTCAATTTGATAGCATCATTCATATAGGAGAAATCTGGGTCCACCATTAATGCAGAGCTGTGCAGAATGGGATAGATTCTGTGTTAGGTGCCCACATTTACGTGCTGGGAAAGTGAGTGCTAAGCGTGAATTCTGCGAAGACAGTTCCTCATGACTTTAGACCCGAGCATTTACGCCCGCCAAAGGCTAGTGTAAATGCTTGCACCTAACTACTGTCAGGTGCAGAACTGGAAGTATTCTATAACTCTGCACCTAAATTCTGGGAGCGCCTGTGACCCTCCCATGCCCCTCCTTTATCCATGCACCCATTATAGTTGCATGCATTGGCTTGTTTAAGGCCAATTATTGATTATGACCAATTTAACCAATTACTTTATGCATGTATCTGCATTCGCACCCAAAATTGTGCGCCTAACTTTGAACAACCTATACAGAATTTTTATGAGAGAGTACCCCCATAGGAGCCTTGCATCTGTATTTCTGTAAACACACAAACAACTGGAGATGTACTCAAGTGCCCAGCCATAGGCGTAGGACGAGGAGCTGTGGAATTAGTAAAAGCTGATCACTCAGTATCTAGTACTGATAGCCCACTCTAGAATATAAGGTAATTAATTGCAATGATAATGGTACGTGGTCGGACCATATTCGGAGTTCTATCACAACAGACTGCACCAGAATACAGTAATGTTTATCCTAGTATAAGAGCAGTTCATTGCAGAGAAAAAAGTGTAGCCTTGCATCTCCAAATTATGTAGATGCCACACATCTTCCAGCCCACTGAATTCCATTGTTTTAATAAATTGAGATCTATCTCCCCGTGCATAGCTAATGGCCGCATTCAAATTATTGATCAGTGAGTCACACATGAGGTTGAAATCACCCATTATGATCTAAATACTCTCATGCAAATTCAACAACTTTCTGTTCAAGATTCAAAAAGAAGGTACCCTGATCTCGATTAAGGGGATAAACGTTCAACAGAATATATAACTGGGTGTGCAGTTGAACTTTTAACATACGAGGTAGCATCCCTCTGGATCTCTAATTGTATCCTTAGTTTTTATAGATTTTTCTGTTTGCGGGGGTTTTTTTTTTTTTTTTTTTATTCTGTGGAGGCTAAAAAGAGGGTATAGTCTGTGTGATAGTAAGTTTCATATCTAGGAAGTAGGTAGGTTTCCTGAAGGAAGCCTACATCCATTTTAGTGTGCAGAGCTTCTTTAAAGTATGATTGCCTCATTGGGGGGAAGTCAAACCCTTTACATTATTAAGATAAAAATGTTAATTTAGCCATTGAACATAAGTAATCTGAAGCTTAAGCACAACTGTAACTAGTACCAATTCCCAACTTCTCCTCATGCCAATCCTCCAGCCCAGTCCACCCAAGAACTTCCCTCTTCTAATATATCACTCCACCCTCACAAAAAAGATTAGCACTAATTCTTCACTACCTGTATTTCCTCCTCCATCCTCATCCCTCTACCAAATTGTGTGATGCCCTCTTTACAAGGAGCAGGCAGCATAGAGAGGAAAGTGAAGACAAGATATCCATCCTGGCTCCCCTCCCCCTCATTATTTCAGGTCTGTGCTAAGTAGTCTCAGGCCAATATACATTACTGAAGCAGTTATCAACATAAATTCCAAACTAGAAAACTGATAACAGCAATGCCTGTCATGATTCTGTATTGTAAGTTAAGCTCTGGAACTTGTTGCCAGAGAATGTGGTGACAGCGGTGAGCATATCTGGGTTTAAGAAAGGTTTGGACAAGTCCATAGTCTGTTATTGAGAAGACATGGGGAAGCCACTGCTTGTTCTGGGATTGGTAGCATGGAGTGTTGCTATTATTTGGCTTTCTGTCAGGCACTTGTGACCTGGTTTGGCCACTGTTAGAAGCAGGATACTGGGCTAGAATGACCAATGGTCTGACCCAGTATGGCTGTTCTTATATTAGTGTGGAGAGTATCATTATCTTGTGCCACAATTTGGGTTCAAAGAAGAGCGACCAAAATGATAAAGGGGGTGGAACTCCTCTCGTATGAAGAAAGGCTAAAGAGGTTAGAGCTCTTCAGCTTGGAAAAGAGACTGATGAGGGGAGATATGATTGAGGGCTACAAAATCCTGAGTGGTGTAGAAGTAAATCAATTTTTTATTCGTTCCAAAAGTACAAAGACTAGGGGACACTTGAGGAAATTACATGGAAATAGTTTTAAAACAAATAGGAGGAAATATTTTTTTTTCACTCAACGAATAGTTAAGCTCTGGAACTCTTTGCTGGAGGATGTGGTAACAGCAGTTAGCGTATCTGGGTTTAAAAAAAGGTTTGGAGAAATTCCTGGAGGAAAAGTCCATAGTCTGCTATTGAGACAGACATGGGAAGCAACTGCTTGCCCTGGGATTTGTAGTTTGGAGTGTTGGCACAATTTGGGTTTCTGCCAGTTACTTGTGTCCTGACATGGCCACTGTTTGGAAAATAGGATACTGGGCTAGATGGATCACCGGTCTGACCCAGTGTGGCTACTCTTATGTTCTTATGATATTGCCTCTTGTGTAGGTTCCAGATGCTCTGCCACCATCTTGGGGTCATGCTGTAGCAGAGTAACTCTGTCGGTGCTGGAGTATGCCTTTATATCTGCTTGCCATTTCTTGGAGGCCACCACTGCTTAACAAACCAGCCCCAAAGGTCTAGCAATAAATAGGCAAGTGAGTTCTTTTAGGTCTATCACTGTAAATCTTAATTTTACTTGGGGGGGAGGGGGATCTTGGAGTTCAGAGCACTTCTCCTGGGCTGCCATTTCTTCCACCGATGTCATTTCCTCCCATCCACGTCCCTTTCTGTAAAGAGATGTTTCTTTAAATTACTTCTGAGTCTACCTCCTTCACACTTATCCTATGACCCCTCATTCCAGAGCTTTCTTTCAGTTGAAAGAGGCCTGCTTTCTGCATACATAGGTACGCAGCTATGGAATGCACTACCAACTGCTTTGAAAAAAAATACATGACCTAATCAACTTTCGGAAATCTTTGAAGACCCACCTCTTTAATAGAACATACCATAACGATCCATCATTTGAACTATAATGCATTACGGCTTTATCTGTTATTCCTCTAACATTCTCTCTATACATGATGATTTTTACACTATGTTTCCATGTTCTTATGTAGTTACCAATTATATATGTTAGTTTGTCATGACGATACCATGGCGGAGCAATGTAAGCCACATTGAGCCTGCAAATGTGTGGGAAAATGTGGGATACAAATGCAATAAATAAGTAAATAAAATAATTCAGATCTCCAGTGATGATGAAAAGTAAGAGTAAGCTTGTGATTAGTTACAGGTTAAGAACCAGAGAAGCCAAGGTTCAAAACTTGCTTCTCCCACTGAGGCTCCTTATGACTTTGGGCAAGCCACTTCACCCTTCATTGCCACAGGTACAGCTTAGATTGTGTGTCCTCAGGGACAGGGAAGTAACTTGTGTACCTGGTTGTAAGTTGCCTTGAGCTCAGTTTGGAAAAGCTGAGCAATTCAATCTGAAATCAAAATTCACTGTTTCTATTCACCCAATATTAGTTAGTCACATTAATTCTGTTAATTACCCAACCCTCCCTTTTACAGGCCACATGGCAATGCCAACACAGCCCATTCAAAGTGAATGGACTGTGTCGGCATTACTTAACCGACAGCCACTAGCATGGCTTTATAAAAGGGTGCCTTAGCATTTAGTCAATGTGTCTTTTACAACCATTGCTAAACTCTTGGCAGTTCATCTCATTTGGAAACCTTACAAATCTTGGGAATTACTCTTCAGTGCATATGAAGGTTTATTTTCCATTGACAAGCAGGATGAGTCAGGCACACAAGTGGATTGATGTCATTGCACATTGCCAAGGCAGAAGAGTGAGATGTCAAGGGGACGGGGCTTGGATGGATTCAAAATCTGGCCTTAGGAAGGGAAGGCATATATATGCATAAACATTTTAATGATGGGATTTTAAAGATGCTCCTTGGCATGTATAGGTTTTAATTGCTTGTTTGGGTTTGGTATGATTGGGGGAAGCGAGGTATTTCACTTTATATTATGAAAGCTGTGTTTTACTGTTAAGGGCTGTGGGTGTAAGGAACCCCACCCACAGCTTCCCTTTTTTCCTTCTATTAAAATTGTCAGTAAAGGAAAATAAATATATCTATTTTTAAAGTGCTTGTTTTGGGCAGTTCTTTACAGGAGGGATCAAGGGAGATCTCCTCCTTAATTACCCATTGTTTTTCCCTACAGAATTGAAAGTGCAGAAAGATTATTACCTCTCAGAAGCATTTACATATGTAGTTTTCCAAAATGGCAAATATACTTGTGTAAATGTCAGCACTTAACATCTTTAGGTTCTAACTTAAGCTTCACACATGTAAGTGTTGGTATGTACACAGTTGCCGTATTGAATCCATTGATATTTTCCACATTCACAATTGTAAAATGGATGCTCCCACTGCCCCTAGCTGCAGCATACATATATATTCCTGCATGCATTTTAGAAAAGGCTGTACGTCAGCAGATCCTTTTCTAAAATACCATCAGAACTGAGCACATCCTGCCCTAGATGTATTAATTTTGATTCCTACTTTCTAAGTAAAATGGCCTTCACATGCAAGGATGTGAGTAGCCCCAAGCTTTGGAGTCACCCGTTTCTCTGCCTGATTTAGTCCTACTTATCAATAGACAATGCGTTGTTGGTCATACTCTCCCTGATAATAGCTTTCGTTTTTGAGATATGGAACTACTGTAACTGAGAAGGATTGCATATGCTCAAAACTTTACACTGATTTCTAAGCTCTAGAAGAGCAGTTCCATCCTGGTGACATCGATGACATCATCCCACTTGTATACCTGATGAATTCTGCTGTCTTTGGAAAACATCTGTTACAGGTTAGCAAGTAGTAGTAGTATATTTGTTGTAATAAGTGAAAGAAAAGTGTTACAACTGTTGTATCATGTAAAATGAAAAGTTTTAAAATCATGGATGTAAGTGTCAGTTCTGTTCTGATTTCCCCACTATTTAAATATACAAGTATGAATGGTCTACTTGGCAAAAAGTGTGGCAGACTGTTTTTTTGCCTCAACAAATAGAAAATGATATTGAGGTAATCAAGATTCATTTACCAGAGTGTGTCTTTTAGACTCTATTTTTAAAGGGCTCCCTAGATGAAAGAGAGGATTATTAAAGTTATGAATGTATGAGTTAGTTTCTTTGAGAGTACTGATTTTAGAATGTTCTTGTATGAATGCCACGCTTGTTAAATAGTGTGGCAGGTAGCCTTGCTTCAATGCATGGAAAATGATCTTGAGTTATTACTTGTTTACAGAAGAGTCACCATTGACTACATTAGAGACTGCCTGATTGCTTGTGTTGTCTAGGAACTGTGTGCAGGGATATTTTAGAACTTAAAAAAAAATGTGTTTAATAAAATGTCCTGATGCTGGTGCATTTCAAGGTCTAACTTCCTAAAGTTGGTAGGTGGACAATAAGGGAGTCATTTTATAAAGACATTTTGGCATCTAAAATGGCTTTTAGAAAATTACCCCAGGAGTTGTGAATGTAAAAGTCTTTGTGGTGAAAAAAAGGTGTACACTGTTATTTGATCCCCATGTAGGCGTGTTAAGGAACAGAGTTTGGGCAGAGCATGAATGGGGATTACGATTTATGCATTTTGTTTATAAAATAAAATTACTAATGACTTCTAGTCCACTGTTTACCAAAGAGTTCAATGTGGATGACAAAAAAGATATTAGAGCTTACAGATCTTGAATATGTCTGTTAAAGCTGGAACGGATCAAAGGATCCTGCCTTCATCATCGGCCAAAAAACCTTATGATGTACTATATTTCCTGCTGGTATAGCTAGTCTCAAATCCACTAGTCAATTGTGTGAATTATTAATTCAATATACAGGAATATAATTTAGCACCACCACTTATCTTTCAAGTTGGTGCTTCTGGACCGCGTTGCCCAATTTCGTGCTGTACTCCACTCTCCTCTATTCATGTGCCGAGCTGACGTTGGCCAGCGTTTCGCAAGGCCATCATCGGCATCATCACCAGTGGCGTAGATAGTTGGGGCGCCAGGGGAGCGGCCGCTCCCCCAAACGGAGTTCTGCTAGTGCCTGTTTTTTTTTCGTCCTGTTGCACTGAAAATGTGCGCCGGCGGAAGTCCGCTCTCGCTCTCCCTGCGTCGTCAACCTGCCTCATCCTGGCTCCGCTTCTGATCATCACCTCCTTTTTCCTGCTTTACCATTCCTGTTCCAATGTACCCAAGCATCCTTCTGGCTTTTGCTGTCTTTTCTATATATTTGACCACCTTAAGATCATCAGCTTGGAGAAGAGACGGCTGAGGGGAGACATGATAGAGGTATATAAAATAATGAGTGGAGTGGAACAGGTGGATGTGAAGCGTCTGTTCACGCTTTCCAAAAATACTAGGACTAGGGGGCATGCGATGAAACTACAGTGTAGTAAATTTAAAACAAATCGGAGAAAATGTTTCTTCACCAAACGTGTAATTAAACTCTGGAATTCGTTGCCGGAGAAAGTGGTGAAGGCGGTTAGCTTAGCTGAGTTTAAAAAGGGGTTGGACGGTTTCCTAAAGGACAAGTCCATAAACTGCTACTAAACGGACTTGGAAAACTCCAAAATTCCAGGAATAACATGTATAGAATGTTTGTACGTTTGGGAAGCTTGCCAGGTGCCCTTGGCCTGGATTGGCCGCTGTCGTGGACAGGATGCTGGGCTCGATGGACCCTTGGTCTTTTCCCAGTATGGCATTACTTATGTACTTATGTACATGTGATCACAGCCAAGTTCCGCTCCTTTTTTGCACAGAATTACTTAATCCTCTAAACTGTATCACTCTTGCATTTTGTTTTTAGCTTTAAATCTTAGCTGCCAAATTCTGGACTATTTTTGAAGCTTCACAACACCCCTCCTCGTGTTATTCACAGGGGTGTCTACCCTGTTGCTGTTGTTGGTATCATCCGCAAAGAGTCAAACCTTACCATACAGCCTTTCCACACTATTGAATTACAAAAATATTAAAAAGAACTAGTCCATGAAACAATCCTTGTGCACACCATTAGTAACATCTCTTTTCTTAGAGTGAGATCAATTTACCTTTACCTTCTGTCGCCTTCCACTCAATAATTCAGTCAATTATTTTAGGGCCCATATGAGGGCACTTAGTTTATTTAAAAGTCCTTTAAGCAGAATTGTGTCAAAGGCTTTGCATTCTCCCCTGATCCAATTCTTTGGTTACCCAGTCAAAGAAATCACATCTGTTTATTCAGACTTTATGAAATAAACTGTATGCTGTTACCCAGATCAGAATTTGAAAAAGGGGTGAAAATACACCTGTTTATGTAGCTTTATACTTGGTATATGGATTGTAATATGTTATTATCTTCTCTGTATATTCAGTTATATGTATTCTATTATTACGTGTGTTTTACTGTTTCCCACCTAGTTAATAGGCAGGTAATAAATGTAAATAAATTCAACTAATAAATGAATCCAATTTGTCTTGACAAGACCTGCTTCTGGTAAAACTATGCTGCCTTGGGTCCTGCAATCCATTGGATTTCAGAAGCCTTGCTATTCTCTGTTTCAGAGGCATTTCCATTTATTTATTAACAACAGAGGTCAGAATAACACCTGTAGTTCCCAACCTCCTCCTTTCTTCCACTTTTGTGGAGAGGGACCACATCCACCCTTTTTCAGTTTTCCAGGGCCTCTCCTGAGAAGCACTGAAAAGGTCAGACAGCGGAGCCACCAGAACTTCTCTAGGTTTCTTCAGTATCTTGGATGTATGACAACCGTCCCTATTGCTTTTTCCACCTTTAGTTTAGCTAGCTCCTCATGAACACAGTCCTCTGAAAATCATTCAGGGTCTATCACCCTTCAATTCCTTTTTGTATTCATCTTCTGTGGTTCTACATATCTTATACATATTCATTATGGTTATTCAAAACACAGAAGCCTAAAACACTGAATATGAAGCCAGTATGTATGTATGTATGTATATATATATATATATATATATATATATATATATATAATTTATTTATTTATTTTAATTGAATTAAGCCAGCCCCATGGGAAAATTTCTCTCATTATGCCTCCTCTCACATTCACATAACATCAATACACCTACTGGAAAACTAAACAGGCCAGGTTAGTACATATAGATCCTGCATAGGGGTGAAGAGTGGTTGTAGGGCGGGGCAAAAACATGTTGTACCCACCCAAAATTGGCTCTCTGGCTACGCCACTGGTTCAAACACTGTAGATATTTAATTTCAGGAGTGGATGAGGTATAGGACCTTTGAAGCAGAGGGCACCTAGGTTTTATACAGTAATTTATATTTAAATGTTAATAGCATTTAATTCAGTATAATGTTAAGTTATATTTTATGGTACTAGTGATCTTGGTGGTTCATTTCAAGGTACTGTTAACTTACCTAGCTGGTTGGAATTATAACTAGTGGGCTAGTAATACTGACAATTGTAAAGTAATCTGTTCTCTGTTTTTCGCCCTCTAACAGAGCACACCACATGACTGAGAAATGAAGCCAGAGAACTTTTTTCTTGCATCTGTATTTGCCATTCTCCTTTTGTCTCTATGTTCTGGGAAACACGTCAGGATTTTTGAAGATATTAAAAGAGAAATATCTGGCTATTCTAGTATTGCCAATGAGATCATTGACCTCGCTGTTCATGGAAAGGCCCAGAACCGATCTTATGACCGGCTTGCACTTTTTGTTGATACCATAGGAAACAGAATGAGTGGCTCCAAAAACCTAGATCTGGCCATCAAATACATGTACAATGCTCTGCAAAAAGATGGCTTGGATAAAGTCTATTTGGAACCAGTAAAAGTGCCTCACTGGGAAAGGGGTGAAGAATTTGCCATGATGCTGGAGCCAAGGAACCAAAGCATTTCTATTTTAGGACTGGGAAATAGCATTGGAACCCCTCCACAAGGTAACTCTCTCTTGTGCTTGCTCTCTCTCTCTCTCTGTATATCTATCTATCTACCTATATAAAATATTTGCACAATTGTAGATTATTTAATTGTAGATTATTTATTTATTTAATTTTATTATATGTGACCATCTCTGGCAAAAGGTAACTAAAGTCACCAGAAACAGAAAATGAGGTTTTAATTAATTCTGTTAGAGCCATTTGTAATACAACAGTCTGTGGAAAAAAAAATAAAATTATAGAAGTTTAAACATGTAATTTTTTCAGACTGCTTATGGACCCGTAGCATGAAAAGTTGGCTATTCTCAACATTTTGAATCCGCTATTTTAGTCACCATTCCCAGAGATGATCACATATGTGTTTAAAAGCTGAGTAGTGATGTTACTCAGAGAATATGCTGCCTAAGTTTTATAACCAAACAGAACAGATGCCATGAAATCATAAGAATGTACCACTTTTATCTGTGCTTGAATGGAATTTGATTACTTAGAAGTGCCATTGTCAAGATACAGACCGTCACTGTGCTGATTCACTTTTAATGGAAACACGTGTTAATGATTATACCTGGAAACTCAGTGTGATGATATACAAATGCTGCTGTAATTTATTGACTATTCCATTGGGCTCATTTTCGAAAGAGAAGGACATCCATCTTTCGACATAAAACGGAAGATGGACGTCTTTCTCCCAGAGATGTCCAAGTCGGTATAATCGAAATCTGATTTTGGATGTCTCCAACTGCAGTCCGTAGCAAGGATGTCCAAATTTCAAGGGGGGCGTGTCGGAGGTGTGGCGAAGGCGGGACTTGGGTGTGCCTAACACGAGGATGTCTTTGACCCATAATTGAAAAAACAAGGACGTCCCTGACGAACACTTGGGCGTTTTCACCCGGATGTGTTTTTATTACGAATAAGGCACAAAAAGGTGCCCAAAATGACCAGATGACCACCAGAGAGAATCGGGGATGACCTCCCGTTACTCCCCCAGTGGTCACTAACCCCTCCCACCCTCAAAAAATATCTTTAAAAATATGTCATGCCAGCCTCAGATGTCATAGTCAGGTCCATGACAGCGCATGCAGGTCCCAGGAGCAATTTTAGTGGGTACTGCAGTGCAGTTCAGACAGGCGGACCCAGGCCCATATCCCCCTACCTGTTATATTTGTGGAGGAAATAGCGAATCCCTCCAAAACCCACCACAAACCCACTGTACCCACATCTAGGTGCCCCCCTTCACCCATAAGGGCTATGGTAGTGGTGTACTGTTGTGAGTAGTGGGTTTTGGGTGCCCGGTTGGTGTCCTGGCATGTCAGGGGGACCAGTGCACTAGAAATGCTGGCTCCTCCCACGTCCAAATAGCTTGCATTAGGACGTTTTTGACATGGAAGTCTTTGGTTTCGAAAATCGCCGAAAGTCAGAAACATCTATGTCTAGGGACGTCCAAATTTAAGGATTTGGATGTCTCTGACGTTATTTTCGAAACGAAATATGGACGTCCATCTTTTTTCAAAAATACGGGTTTCCCCGCCCCTGGATTTCACTGTTTTGCAAGGACGGCCAAATTGCAACTTGGATGTTTCTTCCGAAAATGCTCCTCTATATCTATGTGATGCTTTTACTGTATTGTGAGTCTTTATTTTGTTGTGCTTACATAATAATGATAGCATGGACTGAATGGAGGTATTCCTTTACTGGACACCAGGGATCAGTGGCATAGCCAGACATGGTATTTTGGGTGGGCTTGGGCGCATAATTCCTCCCGTCCACGTTTTCTGCCCCCACCCCTCCCCATGACCCCAAGAAATAAAATAAATACCTGAGCTGGCGGGGATCCCCAAGTCCCGCTAGATAGAAGAGATCCTCCAGCGGCCAGAACAGGTTATTCCCTTACTTGCTACAGCTGGCAGCACTGTCTTCGTGCTGCTTCTGTACCAGTCTTTCCCCTCCTGCATATGCTTAGTTTTCATGCATGCGTGAAAACTGAGCATGTGTGAGGGGACGGTGCGGCAACAAAGGAGAACAGTACCACTGCTGCAGCATGTAGGGGAATGACCTGTTCTTGCCTCCAGAAGATCTTTTCTAGCAGGCAGGGCTTGTAGATCCCTGCCACTCATTATCAAAAGGTGCCATAATTTTGGATGGGCCTGAGCCCAAACTAGATGGGCCCGGGTCCACCTGTGTCTACACCACTGTCAGAGATGTGCTTACATCTGTTATATGTGCGCTATTCCAGATGTGCAAGTGAAAATCCAAACTGAGTTATGTACATCTTTCTGCTGCTGTTCACCTCCTATATCACCCTTTTCACTGCATCGTTGACTAATCTGTAGCTTTCTAGAATAGCTAAAACAATGTGTAATGTTTTCTAGGTATCTCCATCACTTCTGATTCAAGGAGGGTGGAGTGTGAAGGGGAAGATACTTTTCTTATCTTTTGGGCTCATGTGGGACAGGGAGAGGATTCCTTTCAACTCCCAAGAACCTACTTTCAGTGGACTCTCCTTCAGCAGTCACCACACACTCATCCAAAAGAAGCTGCATTTCAGTCCAAGTTATCTTTATATACAAAATCTTTACTATAATAGGTGATAAAGCTCAGAGTTGCCAAAATACTAGTCAGATGACAAAAGTAATACAAGTTGAAAACCTTGGGCTTTGTCATCTTCTATGAAGTTCCAGCCTTCTTCTTCTCTGGATGAAACAGAGTACACTCTTGTTTAATCACTGAGTTCTCTGCTGCTGCTGTTCTTCTGTAGTCTCTCTTCTGGATGGTCCAAATTATGGCACCTGAAAAATATTCTTCAAACTCAAAATCCCAAGCTTGTTCACTATTTCTGCTTCATCTAGGGCGGAAATGTCTCCAAATGAGTTATTTTTGTGCATACCATGACGATAGTGAACCTCACTCCTAAGTCAGAGTATGTAGAATATGGTCTTAATCACTTACCTTGGCAAGCATTAGCAATAAAGTTATTTTCATTGTGCCAAAGAGAGCTTCCTGCTGGAGTTCATAAGATGTTACATGTATAGGCCATTTATCTAGGTGCACTTGGACATTTTTTAATGAGGCCTGTGGAACCCACATTTTCTTGGTCATAGACTGCATTTGATACTTACAGTGTCTTTTCTCTCTCTATGCGATCCACCAAGTAATCAAGGCCATCATTTTCCTGGCACTCAACTTTTTATCTGTCAGAATGAGGATGTCCCAGGTAATAAGGACCTGTTCATTCTCTGTGATTCTCTTACAGTCATAATCCCAGTGTTTTTCCAGTACAGCCGTATACAGAGTTTCCAATGAATGAGACAATGGTGTTCAGTTGTAGTGTTGCTTTGCTGAGATTTGGTAAAGATGTTATACAATGGGGTCACCACATGAGGGTACTCAGAAAGACTTGAGGAGATCATTCTTTCCCCTTCAGAGATAAACAGCAATCCACCAACTGCTGCTGTTGAATTCCATGCTGCACTCCCTTTGACCCCTTGCTTCATCTAGGCATTTTGAACCCACTGTGGATGTTTCTGTGGATAGAGTTTAAAAATCTCTTATGTCTCTAGCTTATAGCCCTGAGAATATAGAATCCCAAATATCTCAGAACTACTCTTCAGTTCGTCAGTCATTTTGAGTCTCAGAATCCTGATAGTCCAACTTCTTACTTGAGGGCTGACTCTATAGGTTTCTTGAGCAAAAACCTCCTCTTCCAAGATCCTTGGACAATGACTTCTAACCTTAGGCCTATAAGCCATATGACCTCTAGGTAGTCTGGTTGCTCTATCTGAGCTTCAACCCTCACCTGAACAAAGAAGAAGGGCAATTATTCTAACATTTTTATTTGTCCTTAGACTGATTTGGTACAATGGGACCCAACCCTGATTAGGCCAAGAACTCCTCCAGAGCTCAGTGCCCTATGTGAGAGTAGAGGGAAGATGAACAGAAAGAATGAAAATCCCTACATGACAGGTTTGTATACTCCTACATGACATCTCATTTCATTATCTCCTTCCATGGCCTTACAAAGAGGGGGCTTACACTCTCCTATCTAATAAATCCAGTGCTGTCAGGGAGAGGTGGTACCTTGTAGCACATAAGCACCATCACCTTCAGAAACTGAATTAAAATCTGAGGCTATGCACAAATCACTAACATCAGCAAATAGTAAGGAACTTTTTTGTGTGTGTGTCCAAGTATCTTTATTAACTTTGAAAAGTACAACGTACAAAAAAAAATGTGTACAACAAAATACTCAAAGAATTCAATGAGACCAAGCAGAACAATGAAAAACAATTTGTCAGGTGAATTGCTGGATGTGAAAATAAAGAAAGTCATCACCTTTCAAGTACAGTGTCTAGAAAATATCAGAAACATATCAAAGCTGTTAAGTAAGTATTTAAGTATTGGACATATAGGAGTCCAAACTAGACCATACACTTTAAGTGCCAATGGAGAAAGATCTTTCTTTTCTATTACTGAGACTTCAAATTGATGAAGTTGCAATACAGATTGCCACCAGAAATGAATATTTAGAAGAGAGTTATCTTTCCAATTGGATAGTACGGATTTTATAGCAACTGCTAATAAAATGTTGAGCAATTTAGAGTCATGTTTATCCAGAGAGGTGTCCAATGCCAGAGAACCAAAAATAATCATTTTCCAGGAGATTGGTTGTTGAATATGTAGAATTTTGGAAATAATGTTCCATGTCTTTTCCCAAAAGGCATGAGTGAGACTGCATTCAAAAAGATGTTTCAGAGTTCCAGGATATATCTTACATGGCCAACAGAGATTTTGAGGTAGTAGACCTGCAACTGCTAGTTTTTGTGGAGTCCAGACGACTGGATCATGTTAGTTGAGGTTACTGGTCGTCCAAGAAATTTCCATTGTTCTGATGTTAGTTTGTGTTCCAGATCTAGTTCCCATGAATGCATGAGGCCACATTTTGAAGATAATTCTTTTGATCTCAAAAAATTTGTATATATTAGAGACCATATGACCAGTACTAAATAGTTTCTCAACAAAGGAAATTATAGTCGGTTGCAGTGAAGAAAGTGTTTTAATATTTTCATTTCTGGTAAGGCAATGCTGCAATTGCAACCATCGAAAAAACTGATTAAAGAGTAATAGATATTTACTCTGCAATAAAGAAAAGGAATGCAGTGTTCCATTGGATAATAATTGATCTGTATAATATATGCCTTTGTTATACCAAGTTAATCAGAATATATATATGATTTGTTGATTTTAATAATGGGATTACTCCAAATTATGAAGTGTAATGAGTTCTCACTAGGGGTTTCCATATATTTATCTAGTTCAATCAAGCATTTATGAGATGAAACAATAACAGAATTATCTTGTAAGTGTTTCGGTATATAGAAAGGAATATGTTGTGGATGTAAGTATTGAGACCATAGTTCTTTTTCAATTTTCAACCATATAGGTTCATAACTGAAATGTGTAGGAATCCAATAACATGATTGTTGTGTTATGAACGCTTTGTGATATGTCCAGAAATCTGGAAAAGCAACACCAGCATGTTCTTTAGGATTTTTTAATGTTTTCAAAGCAATTTTTGGGACTTTGGAAGCCCACAAAAATTGTGATAGAAGTTTATCTATTTGTTGATAAACAGTGCGGGGGGAAAAAACTGGAATCATACTTAAAATAAAGTTAATTTTTGGCATTACTACCATTTCTATAGACTCCAATCTTCTCCACCAGGAAAGGTGCAATGGGTTCCATGAAAGAAGTAATTCTTTGATTATTGCAAGAATTTTCTTTGAATTAGATGTCGTGAGTAGATTCAAGATCTGGTAAGAGATCCAATCCAAGGTAACGAAAGCCACTAGATGACCAAACAAAATCAAAATGTGAGCTAATGGTTGGAGTGACATGTACATTAAGGGGTATTAACTCAGTTTTTTGTTTATTGATCTGGTAGCCTGAAAAATAAGAGTAAGTTTCTACCAGTTTTTAAAACTTTTCTATAGATTGTATAGGATTTGTGAAGAATAGTAGAACATTATCTGCATAGGCCGCTGCTTTGATTTCTTCATTTTTAAAGGAAATCCCATGTACATAAGTACATAAGTACATAAGTAGTGCCATACTGGGAAAGACCAAAGGTCCATCTAGCCCAGCATCCTGTCACCGACAGTGGCCAATCCAGGTCAAGGGCACCTGGCACGCTCCCCAAACGTAAAAACATTCCAGACAAGTTATACCTAAAAATGCGGAATTTTTCCAAGTCCATTTAATAGCGGTCTATGGACTTGTCCTTTAGGAATCTATCTAACCCCTTTTTAAACTCCGTCAAGCTAACCGCCCGTACCACGTTCTCCGGCAATGAATTCCAGAGTCTAATTACACGTTGGGTGAAGAAAAATTTTCTCCGATTCGTTTTAAATTTACCACACTGTAGCTTCAACTCATGCCCTCTAGTCCTAGTATTTTTGGATAGCGTGAACAGTCGCTTCACATCCACCCGATCCATTCCACTCATTATTTTATACACTTCTATCATATCTCCCCTCAGCCGTCTCTTCTCCAAGCTGAAAAGCCCTAGCCTTCTCAGCCTCTCTTCATAGTATAGTAGAATTATGACTGATGGAAATAAGTAGGGGTTCCAGAGCTAAATTAAATAGAAGAGGCGACAGCGGGCAGCCTTGTCTGGTGCCTCTCCTCAAACTTATTTGCTTTGATAGTGTATTATTTGCAATAATGCATGCAGAGGGATTAGTGTGTAGTATTTTAATTTTATTGATGAAAGAATCTGGTGCTCCAAATTTATGAAGGACAGAGAATAAGAAGTTCCATTCTACTCTATCGAATGCTTTTTCCAGCATCAATAGCCATTGCTATAACAGGTTGATCTAGAGATTTAGCAAGCAAGGAAATCTGGTGAAACAAGTGGGCATTGTCGATGATTAATCTCCCTGGCATAAACCCAACTTGATTGGGAGGAATAACAGAACCAATGATTAAACGCAGACAGTTACATAGGAGTTTTGCAAATATCTACGTTTAGTAGAGATATTGGCCGATAATTAGAGACCTGTGTAGGATCCTTATTAGGTTTTGGTATAATAGTGATAACTGCCTCAGAGAATCTATTGGGTGTTTTTAATGAAGAGTCATTTTCTAGTTGTTCAAATAAGTTGAGAAGGTTGGGGATCAAATCTTTACTAAATACTTTATAAAATTTGCTAGGAAGACCAGGTGCTTTCCTAGACTTTAATTGGTTAATAGAGATTAAGATTTCTTGATCAGTTATAGGGGAATGGAGTGAGTCTCTTTCTTTTGTGGACCAGGAAGGGAAAGAGATATTATTCAGAAAATGTTGTAGTTGAGATTGGGAATATGAGGTTTCTGATTGATAGAGTTCTGTATAAAATTTGTGAAAAGCTTCAAGTACATCTTTTGTTTTAGTATAAGAAATATCTGAATTTTTTTGTTTTATTATAGGTATCTGTGTTTTAATTCTTTTCCTTTTCAGATAGTTAGCAAGCATATGACTGCATTTATTCTGTTCAGCATACTGGGAATGATTGCGAATAAAGATCTCATGACCAGCTTTTATATTCCATAATCCTATATTTGTATTTGGTTTGATATATGGAATTGAGAATGTTTGGATTAGGGGATACAATATCTTGTTGTTCCAGTGATTTTAATTCATTCTTCCATAAAGGGGTTTATATCTTTCTTTATTTTAGTGTGCAGAGATTGCAATGGCCTTGAAAGCTTCCCAAATTGTGATTTGGTTTATGTTAGGATCTTGATTATAGGCAAAAAAAAAATCAATAATTGCATTTTTAATTCTGTTTTTGTAGTTATCATCCATTAATAATAGACTATTAAGTCTCCAGAAGGTTTTTTTTTTAATGAGGTAGATGTATTAAGTTGAAGAGTAATAGAGATTGCTGCATGATCTGAGATTGTAATTGGAGATATGTCTGAAGAAATGGTTGGTTCCAGTAAATTATTAGAAATTAAAAAATAATCAATTCTTGTAAAACCATGGCGAGGATTAGAAAAAAAAGTGTATTCTCTGGAATTTGGATCAATCAGATGATATATATTTATCATAGAGAGTAAGGCAGTATGTGCTTTAGGTATATAGTAAATTGTATTGTATTGTCTGTCTAACCATGTATCTAGAGGCATATTAAAATCACCAGCTGTGATAATGGGAACTGGAGGGTATTCTGCCAATTTTTCAGTTATTGTATGGAAAAAAAGAAGAGTCATCTTTGTTAGGGGCATAAACATTGAGCAAATTTAGTTCTACAACATTTACAACTATATTTAACAGAAGCCATCTTCCCTCTGCATCTTTTGTTTCTTTTTGAAGATTAACTGTTAATTTTTTAATCAAATATAATAGCAACTCCTCCCCTTTTTACCATCAGATGAAGACTGGTAGAATTCACCTAACCAATTACCAGTTTTGATGAAAAGCTGCATGTCAGGGAGATGTGTTTCTTGTAAAAACATGATTTGTGATTTCATTTTTTAAGAGCTAAACATATTTTTTCCTTTTTATTGGGTGTCGGAGCCCATGCACATTCCACCATCCCTCAGGCAGCACAAAACCTAGCTTTGTGTGAGTACTGACAAACTGTGTAATGGGTGCCTTATTAAATGGTACTCATTGAGGGGTGGGGGAGCAGGGGAGACTGATATGCACTGACCATGTGAGATTTTACAATGATCTCTCTCCTCGTGTCTTCTTTTCCTTCTCTATAACTGTCTGCCACTGCTTTCTTTTTGTTTTTCACTTTTCTTTCTCTGCGTTCATATCTACCCATTTGATTTTACCCTAATTCTCTATTTCTCTCACCCTCTTTTTAGATGAGAGGTGAAAAGGAGGAGACTATCTACTGGCTTGTCCTATCTTCCTCTCATCCTCTGCCCCCCCTCTCCTTTCTCAATTTCCTAGTCCCAATCCCATTTTTCACCCACTCCCTAGTCCTTCATTTCCATCCTCTATACTCATTCTCTCAGCCCTTATCTACCCTCCACTGCCTCTCATCCCCTCACCAGCTCCAGCTGCATCCCTGTCTCTCCTTCCTTCCTCTGTCTCCAGGCCATTCTTCTATCTCTTACCCTCTATCCCATCTCATATTGCCGTTCGCCATCTTTTAACCCCCAGTTCCACCCTCATTCAACCCCTTCAGAGATCTGTCCCCTTCCTCTCATTCCACCCCCCTTCCCCGAGTACCTTCATACCTTTTCAATGCTTCTCCTTCTTTCTACAGTCTTCCAGGACATTCACATTATATCTCAACCTTTCCCCACACTTTATCACCTGTCTCTTAGTCCTCATTTTGCTCATTCTCCCAAATCATCAAAATACACCCACTCATACCTACCAATTGCCAAATCTTCACTATCCCCTCAAAATTCCCTCTCCACTTCTCCCATTTATAATTCCCTGCTCTGCCCCCCCCCAACACTCTCCCACTCAATCACCAAGATCTAGTCATCTTCTGCTCTGTTCTCCTACCCCCCCCCCCCCCAAGTTCCATCCATCTTCTTCTCTTTCCAAGTCTCCGGTCCATTTCACATTTCTTATCTCTCCATGTCCACCCTCATTCCATCTGTGTCCCTAAATGTCCTAACATCTTCTCTCTGTGTATATGTCCCTGTCCCTATCCTTTCCCTCATGTTCAGCACCTGCCCTCTTTGTCAACACCCCTCCCAATGTGTCCAGCATCACCCCGCTGTGTTCATGGTCCCTCAAGTCCAGCTTCTCTCCCTCTCTTCCCTTTCTCCTCCATCCCTATCCTATGGCCAGTATGTGTCCCTCTCTCTCCCCTGTCCCCTTCTCCACGCTGGATAAGACATCTACCTCCTCTCTCCCCCCCCCCCCCCCCAGTCCTTCAAGCTTCAGTACACTGCAGTACCAGCAATTAAAACAGAGCTTCTCCAACTGGCTCCAGCAGCTCTCTTGCTAGCACGTCCTGCCTGAGCAAGAATAGGAAGTTACATCAGTTGAGGCAGGATGCGCTAGCAAGAGACCTTCTGGAGATGGTTGGTGATGTTCTGTCTTAATCACTGGAACTGCCGTCATGTAGTGTACTGAAGTTTGGAGGACCGAGGGGGGGGGGGAGGAGGAGGAGGAAAGGATTCGAGAGAGATACTGTATCAGGGTGGGGGAGGTGGTGCAAAATAAGGTTCTGGTCTGCGTCAGGAGAAGAGAGAGGTATGCTGGACCTCAGGAGGAAGACAGGAGAAACTGGGGTGGCAAGCCATTTTTGGGGGGTGACACTTGCCACCCCTGTAGCAACACCTATGTTGAAGAATGAGATAAATATTGAGAATATGAAGGTGATGGCCAATGAGTTAGTATTTGGTGAGAGAGAAAAGTGGCAGACTGTTATGGCAGCCTGTGAGCTCTGGTTTAAATATCTTGTAAGGACGTTTTAGCCTCTGCAGAGAGTTATATTGTTGTCTTAGTAAATGGTAAATGCACATTCTCATCTTGAACCTCACCCTTTGAGAGTTCTGTTAATAGAGCCATAGCACAGCTATCCTCCTCCAACACAGAAGACAGGCTACGTTCTTTGTCTGAGAGGGCGTGCAAAGATCCAGATAAAGGAAATGTAGAATTTCCTCTGAAGCAGTAGAGAACAAGAGTGAGTGATTAAAAAGAAAAGAAGCATCAGCATAATATCCCCCCCACCTCCCCACCCAATCTCACCCTCATCCCAGTACTGCAAGTGGAGCATCTCCTCTGCTTGCACATTCCAAATGCTAGCCCTGGATAAAATGAGCAGTGATCAGAAAGTGTAAATGAAAAGATATTGGTGACACAAGTTTGTTAAAACTTTTGTTATACCGCAATTGCCCATGAAAGGATCAAAGTGGTTTACAATGTGAAATATAAAATCAACAATTAACAAATAGGACAAGGAACACCATCATCATAAGACAGGATAGAAAAAGCTTAACAAATTACACGGATGGAACAAAAAGAGGGGTTTTTTTTTAAGTGAAGGCAATAATGTGCAAGAATAGAGAGGTTGAAATGGGTATAAAATAGGGGTAATAATAGTATAAACAGAAGTTCTCATAAAGAAAAGTAAGTATATGGTTCTCATCCCAGTGTGTTATTTTGTAGTATAAAATAGGGGTCCCGTTTTTAAAGCACAATTGGACCAAACCTATTGGGGTGGGCTTCATCTTACGCTGAATGTTATGAACATATGAGAATTGCATTTGTAAACTCCAAATGTGAAAGAACAGTTTAATGACTGGAAGGTAAGCATATGATACAATTTTTATCCATTCAGAAAATGGAAGGAACACATTTTTGCAGCTGTAAAAATGTCTTTCAGTTTACTCTCTGAATGTGGAGGAGAAATGGATGTATTATGGAAAAAAAGTAACCTGTGAGCGAGAAATGAAAAAAGGCATAGAAGAGGTAAAGAATGGCCTAAATTGCTGTTTGTTAAAGACAGGAGTGAGTGATAGGTGCATAACACTGGTGTTTGGGTGTCTTATGTATTCAGAGGATACATTATTCTAAAGAAATAAATGCATTCAGTGGCTGGATTTAAAGAGAAAATAATGAATAGCTAGTAATAGAGCCATTTCAATATCAGAGTAATGTATATGGTTATCTACTCTGGGAGTTGGTAAAAAAAAAAAAAAAACTTGGATAAGGGGCAGTGTGAACAGAAATAACTTAAACAAGATCAGCCAGTTGATTATGTTACTTCAGATGATAAGTTTATCTTTACTTGTTGGGATCTGTAAGAGAAATCACCTCAATCACTCAGCTACTGGCAGGCTAGCTTCTCTACCAGTGGCATAGCATAGGGCTCTAGGGAGGCACAGCTGATATATATGGTTCAAGGTTTTGTGTTAGGGGGATTGGAACTCAATGGAAGGGATCTCGGGCTTGGCCATCATGGAAGGGGTTCAGAACTCATGAGGGGATAGGGAAGGGGCTTAGATACTCTTAGTGGTGGTCAGGAAGGGGCTCAGATACTCTTGATGGGAGGGGCCCTTGGGCCTGGAGGGATGGGGTAGTCAGTAGGTGGATATTAGTTTGTGGGGTGCATTCCTGTGGCTTTTGGATTTATGGGGACTCTGCCTGGAGTGGATGTGGTAAATGTCCTGTGCGGTACATGCATTTACCGCACAGCAATTGCACTTACCCTGTGTTATGTTTTGCAGTTTACACAGGTAATACAAACAGTTACTGATCCTTCCAAAATTGGCATCCTGGACTTCCTAGCTAGCTGGTCTAACTGCTGATGTCTATCTTTCTTGACAGGGCTGTCCTTTCCTCTTCTGCAATGGGGACTGGACATATGTTTTCTAGGCCTGCCCAAGTTTTGCCCAAAACACGCCCAGACCATGCCTCTTGCTAGATGCACATTCTTCAGTTGTTGAGTTTAATAGCTTGAATTTATAAAATCAGGATTTGGATATTTATGTGATGGACGTCTAAGTGCCAGTTTATGAACGTCTAAAATCAGCACCTTTGTTTTCTTGACTCTCTAACTGTGTGTGTTTATAAACTTACTGTATGGTGGATCCTATATTCTGGTTTTATGGTTTATTGCTGTTCTCTGTAAAAATGTTAGTTTTCTTTTGAATGGATATTTTTATTCATTCTGAGGTGGACTTATTTTAGATTGTAAACTGTCTGGCTAAACCTTTTTGTACAAATGGCGGTCAAGTAAGTCATTATAATAAATACAAATAAACTCAAGAAAACAAGAGATTTTGGGAAACACAGCCAGATCTTCAGTCCTCAACAGTGAGTCCAGTAGAAACTGTCAGTGCAGAGCTGACCCCAGTTGAAAGGTGGCTTTGTGGATAACTTCACCCTGGCCAGGTGTAAATGATGCAAACCAGAGAGGGGAGAGTGTAGCACATGTTGGGAATTGATAAGAATAACTATACTATCCACATGCATGTGCAACGTGATAAGTAAACCCAAGGTGTCTGTGAGCTTCAGCATTTGAAGTGCTCAGATTTTCCTGTTTCCACACACCTGTAAAGCCTCATTCTACCAGGATCTTGGTACTAAAATCACTGCAGTGCCATTATAAATAATTTCATTTTGTAACAGGTGCACATAAGTATGCCATTCTCATGTTCAAAGAGAATTTTCAGAAATCACAATTTCCCTTTACAAAACTCCATTCTGTTGTACTTTATTATGAAACTTTTTTCTATAATTTATGATATTTTGAGAAATGTATTAGAATTTAGGTGTTGTGTGTATATCGTGTACTCTCTAGTCTTCAAACATAGCTTTTGTGAGAGTAATTTTGCCTTTTTTAATGCAATGTATGTTTTTATTATACAGAGAAAATAAAATCACATTTTTTTCAAAGCTAATGCTTGTCAGAGTTGGCTTTTACTTTACAACACTTTCCCTGTTTCACAAAGAGTCTTCTTAACTCTAGAGCCTTCCTTGTCTAATGTTTTTCTTTCCTCAGAAAATGTATATTATTTTTAAGGTGTTCACTATTCACATTGCAGCATGGAGTGGGTTAAAGCATTTGGATGTCCATTCAGTCGGTAGCCTTTAAATTTGGGACACTTTGGTACTTACGATTCCTGATGCAGGCGCTGTGCGCCGAAACATGGCTCATGTCAGGTCTATGAATAGGGTCCATGAATTAAAGAATTGTTCCGGATTTGAAGGCTCTTGGTGCTTTTTATTTGCTTTCTCTATTCGCATTGAACATATGTAAAGGAGAAGGCCTGGTGCGAGATGGCTTCTTCAAACCAAAATAAACAAAAGGAAGGTTCAGAAATTTAATTGTATATCCAAGATTCAAACAACATATAAAACAAAGCTGATAAAATCAGAAGGTCATCTGTATTTCCAACTGATAAACATAAAACTAAAAAAAATTTTTTTGCTGTAATTCCAACAAATAAAAATAGGGCTCAACACACTGCTGCATTTCAGTGAAAAATGCCTGCGTTGGGAGTCACACAACCTGATAGTATTACATATAAATAGAATCAGCAAAAGTAGGTCAATGCACGTTTCTAAACATGTCCGGCTGCAGTCCTGTCTGAGCAAACCGCACAGAGAAATGTACCAGGCCTTCTCCTTCATGAGTTCTTTTGGTATAACCTTATTTTTTTTGTGTTTGATTTTTTCGTAGGGAAATTCTTCTTCTTTTCTTGTCTCTAGTTGCATTGGCCTTGGTTCATTCTGATTTTTGTTACTTCGTCATCATGGTTTCTGAGAAAATCATTAATTACATTTAAGTGTAACAATTGTATGTCTAAGATTTGGAGAAAGATCCATAATATTATGATGGCTGTCTTAACATTTATTTTGTAATGTACAAAGTATACATTGAGCATTGCTTAGAAATGTAAAGTATCATGTAGTTCAAGTTTTCAGTAATAAATCCACAGCACTTTTAATGGCTGAAATCTGTTTCTGATGACTTGCTCCAAGTCTGCTGTGTGACGCCTAATATGACATAAGTACAAGTGTTATAAATTAAAGCATCATGAAATATTATTCACAATGTTTGCATGCAATAAATCTAGTTTAAAATGACGGCATTCTGTAAAATGTGCATTTGCATGTGTTTTTCATTTGTGCTTTAAATGATACCATAGAGGTACCTAGTAATTGGGCGTAAGTGTTTCATTAGAGATAAGAGGGCCCCAAAAATACTGGTTGTGCTATCTGGTACCAATACAAATGTTTGTATTCTGAGCTTAAAAGTGCAAAATATAAGAACATAAGAATAGCCATACTGGATCAGGCCAATGGTGCATCTAGCCCAGTATCTTTCCTCTTCTCTTTCTGCTGAACAAGCTGACTAGCTTTTCATTTGCTAGTCTCTTAATTTTAACACACATTTGATGGTAATTGGCTTTTTCAGGATAGAGTGGGCCAGGGGCGTAGGCAGAAAACAGATTTTGGGTGGGCCTAGGCAAGAATTGGGTGGGCACCAAGTGTTCTCCCCCCCCCCCCCCCCAAAAAAAAAATAAATCTCAGCTGGTGGGAAAGCGCTTCTTTCCACCTTGGCAGCAGGAATGCACTGAAAACTGAGCATGCGCAGGTGCCGGTGTTGTGGAGAGTAGCGTTTTCGTTACCATCAGGGGGAAATCTTCAGCTGGTGGAGCTTGGGATTCCTACCAGTTACCACTAAACATGTGCTACTGTTGGGTGGGCCTGAGCCATAAATGGGTGGGCCCTGGCCCACCCAAGCCCACCTGTGGCTACGCCACTGGAGTGGGCAATTGGAATTAGAAAAGGTGCAAAGAAGGGCGATGAAAATGATAAAGGGGATGGGACGACTTCCCTATGAGGACAGGCTAAAGTGGCTAGGGCTTTTCAGCTTGGAGAAAAAGCAGCTGAAGGGAGATATGATAGAGGTCTGTAAAATAACGGGTGGAGTTGAACGGGTAGACGTGAAGCATCTGTTTATGCTTTCCAAAAATACTAGGACTAGGGGGCATGTGATGAAGCTACAAAGTAGTAAATTTAAAACGAATCCGAGAAAATATTTCTTCACTCAATGTGTAATTAAGCTCTGGAATTCGTTGCCAGAGAATGTGGTAGGGGCAGTTAGCTTAGCGGAGTTTTAAAAAGGTTTGGACGGCTTCCTAAAGGAAAATTCTATAGACCATTATTAAATTGGACTTGGGAAAATCCACTATTTCTGGGATAAGATTTTATACTTTTTTGGGATGTTGCCAGATATTTGACCTGGATTGGCCACTGTTGGAAACAGGATGCTGGGCTTGATGGACCTTTGGTCTGTCCCAGTGCGGTGATACTTACGTACTTATGTATTTATCCTGTTTCTAACAGTTGCCAATCAAGGTCAAAAGTACCTGGCAAAAATCCAGGTAGAACACCCGAAAACATTCTTTTTGCTGCATGTCACACCAAATTGTGTCACACGAATTCGAAGCCACCTGTTGGATAGTAATTAGTTTTTGAAGCTGTTCTTGTCTTCCTTCCCTGGTCATATCATTTCCTCCCTAGCAGGAATCTAGTGGTCTGGTCTGCTCGAATGTTTTTCCTTTTTTCCCTTTTCTCTTTCTGCTGAGCAAGCCGACTGGCTTTTCATCTGCTAATCATATAATTTTAACACACATTTGATGGTAATTGGCTTTTTCAAGATAGAGTGGGCAATTGGAGAGAGAGGAGTGAATATCCTCAAGCTGAAAAGTCAGTTTCTATGCTGTGCTCCTTGGGAGCATAAATGAACACAAAGAGCCAAATACTTGTTTCTTTGCTTCTATGGCCATAGGGTTCTGAAGTCCATGGAATACTGGGTCTCTCCCTGTCCATGTAGAAGTATATTTTTTGGGTTAGGAGACTCCCTGACCAAGTTACAGCAGGTCGGCAGGTTTCTGCTTTGGAACCTACTCTATTATGTGTTATAATATGATCATGTTTTATTATTATCACGCTACCCAAGATTCTTTTGCAATACTAAATGTATACTTTCCTACAAATTTCCACAATTCATGATGTATTGTAAGCCACATTGAGCCTGCAAAAAGGTGGGAAAATGTGGGATACAAATGCAATAAATAAATAAAAACCTAGAAACGTTTTCTTTGTTTTGATTAGGGGACTTCCTTACCATTAAATACCATTTGATTTGGGTACCACCTTGTGGAGACCCCCAGGGTCTCCCCATTATCTCCTATTTTGTGTAATGATTACTTGATAAACAAGGATTTTGGATTTTTTTCTTTGGATGCACGTTTTTATTCATATGTTGATGATATATTGCTTCTTGTCCCTGTTAGGGATAATTGGTTAGACACAATACTAATAGTTGCCAAATGTATTAATTTGATTCAATATTATAGCTCAATTCATGGCTTCAAATTAAATCCCAATAAGACTGAGTTACTTTGGCTTGCCCGTAAAGGAACTTTCATTCCTGACTTTTTTCAGTGACTAGTAATTTATCTATAAAAGTAGATCTTCAAAGACTTAGGAGATTATATTAGATACATTTCTCTCCTTTGAGCCACAGGTATGTTGTTTAACTCAAACTGTCTTTTTTTAAATTGTGTCATATTTGTGGTTCTTTGACAGGGCCCATTTTTCCATTTTGGTACACTCTAGTATAGTAATGAGTCATTTGGATTATTGTAATGTTTTTTATTCATCAGTATCAGAGAAATTACATTTGAAATTACAATTACTGCAAAATACTGACGCTAAACTTATTTTAGGTCTTAAGAAATTTGATAGTTCCACTTTTTCCCTTGCTGCTCTGCACTGGCTTCCCACTCATCTGAGAGTTTTTTGTTTCAGATAGCTTGTTTAGTTTTTAAGATATTTGATGATACATCTCCAGAATATCTTTTTTTAATTTGATTTCTTTTCCTTTGTCTCATGACAGCTCAAGATCATCAATTTCATTTGTTACTCCCTTCTTTTTCTGGTATCAAATATAGAAAGATTCTGGAGTCCTCATTCTGTTACCAGGCCCCTCATTTTTGGCTTTCACTTCCATATGTATTACAAAGTTCTTTTAGCTATTTTCAGTTTGGTAAAAATTTGAAGACTTATTTGTTTAAACATTACTTAGTATTTTTTTCTTTTTTTTATTAAATTCTATTTTTTTTTTTACATTTCTGTTAACCACTTTGAACCTGTCACGTACCACCGGATGCCACCACTCCGATGCCCTGCTGCTTTCACTGCGTGCCACCATTCCAGTCGCTGCCTCGCAGCGTAGATTTCCATTGTGGCCGCTGTGGTTTCCCGCCAGGTGCTACCAGCTTCCGGCGTGGGCAGGCTCTGCAGCACTGCGTACGCCTTGTAGTGCTATAGAAATGCTAAATAGTAGTAGTAGTAGCTCCTGTCTTATGGAAGGGCAGCTGCCAACAACACTAAAAAGAGTTATGGTGCGCCCTCTATTGAAAAAGAGCTCACTGGACCAGGACAAGCTCGAAAACTACCGACCAGTCTCTACCATTCTTTTCCTGGCAAAACTTATAGAACCGACAGTCTTCACTCAACTCGACTGGCTAATTGAAAGTAATTGGCTAAACCCATGTCAATCTGGCGTCAGACCTAGGTATGGAACAGAGACAGTGCTTGTGTCCCTTCTTGATGATCTGCACAGAAGCCGTGACAGGGGATCTGCCTTAATACAAGTGTTGCTCGATTTCTCGGCAGCCTTTGACATGGTTGACCATAATATCATGCTTACAAGAATGGCAGAAACAGGTATCAGTGGCACAGTATTTACTTAGTTCAAATCCTATCTGTCAGATAGACAACAATCATTACATTGATTACCTTGGGCACTGAACTGTGGGGTGCCACAGGGATCCATACTGTTTCTTATTCTTTAAATACACTGGCCCATTTTGTCTGAGGACCTTGAAAATCAAACATAGAGTTTTAAATTTAGCCCTGTAAGATACTGGTAGCCAGTGTAGCTTTCGCAGGAAGGGTGTGATATGGTCACGCCGCTTGCAGCCTTCTATCAGTCGTGCTGCAGCATTCTGAATTAGCTGGATCTGGTACAAACTCTTTTGGTTTGGCTAGTGTACAGGGCATTACAGAAGTCTAGTCGTGATGTTATCATGGCATAGACCACTGTTGTCAGACTCGTCTTTTCAATATATGGAGAGAGATTTCGTAGCTGCCGTAGGTGATAGAGACACCTTTTGAAGGTTGTTTGAATTTGTGGGATTAGAGTGAGTGATGAGTCCAGCAGTATCCCAAGATTCATGATCTGTGATTTTGGGGGGAGTTCATACTTCCCAAAAGGTATTTTAAAGTCTGGTATTTATTCCTCTTGTGTTTGGTATCCAAAGAATCTCAGTTTTATTTGATCTTTGCTCAGTATCCAGTCCAGACCCCAATCTCTAGACCAAGGGAGAAGGAGAAAGCAATGCTAATCAAATTATTTTTTTTTACCATTTGGGCACTCTAAAGTTCTTGCTCTATTTAAAGACTAGGAGACAGGAACCACAACAGCTTATATGGCTGCAACCATACAACCGGGAAATGAAAGACCTCTCAAATCCTTCATGCCTGCCATGGCTCAGCACCTGCCTGCAGTTAACTTAGCAGAGTTTAAAAAAAGGTTTGGACAGCTTCCTAAAAGAAAAGTCCATAAGCCATTATTAAAATGGACTTGGGAAAATCCACTGCTTATTTCTGGGATAAGCAGCATAAAATGTATTGTACTGTTTTGGGATCTTGCCAGGTACTTGTGACCTGGATTGGCCACTGTTGGAAACAGGATACTGGGCTTGATTGACCTTCGGTCTGTCCCAGTATGGCAACACTTATGTATTTATATGTACTTATGACACCCCTTTTGGGATCTGTAGAACTGTGAGTTTGTTCCAATTTAACATCCAAATTGTGCTGGCTGTATGTAAGATTGAAGAGGAGAAGAAGTTTTAAAAGACAGATGAGACTCTTCACAGAGCCTCACCTACTGGGAGAAAAGTGAAACACTGTAAAGGAGAAGTATAAATATTTTCTAAGACCTCTGCATTGCTACTGCCTCTTCTTAATGTCCCAAGAATTCTTATTTTGTTGAGTTCTTCAGTAAAGACTTATGGTTCAGAGCACATACAGCGGTGTGGCTTGAGTTTTTGTGTGGAAGGAGTATGCAATGGATGCATGGACTTAAGCCTTATTCAGCCTCTTGGGGGAATCTCCAGTCTCAGCCTATGTCCTAAAACAAGAATATTGTGTACCTGACTAGCTCTCATGTACAAGACCACACACTAGGCAGTCACCTGGGGTGACCCTAAAGGACAGGGCTTACATGTCAAAGAGAACTTATGCAAGATGTGGACTCTATAAATATGGGGGGGGGGGGGGGGGGGGTTCAAATTTTTAATGAGATCTCCTGTAAGGAGAATTTCCTTTTGCTGTAGGTGTCATGAAATACAGGCTTAATGAGGGCAAGAAATCTGCAATGGTACTGAGCACTATTCAGAGCCACACGTGCTCGTGGTGTTTCTTTTGCTGATGATAAAATTTTTGCTTATTTCATGTCAAAGTGTAAGCGGGGGATGATGAGTCCTAGGTGCTATTGGATAACTGGCTATATGCTGATGAGGCACTTTTACTGCTTCGAGCCATGTCTGTGTGGGACTCTGCAGTTTAGCTGCTGAACTGACTTGACTGGGTTTTTCCACTTACAGAGATGCTATGTTCATAGCTGTAGACCTCATATTTAGACTTGCTAACAGGATCAGCCTCTGGTTTTAATTTGGAAATGTATACCCCACCTTTTTACTAACTGTATTTGTTGGAACAGATGAACCTATTGATGTAGTTTCTGTTTTACAGCAAAATTCTGAAGGTTTGAGGCATGTGCATAGGCGTAGTTTGACTGTTTCATTTGGGGGGGCAAAGAATGGGCGGAGCATATTAGCATATCATTTGCATATATACATATGCAAATGAATATGCTAATGTGGAGGAAGGAATTGAATTTACAGGCAAAATATCACAGATCACATTTCAAAAAGCTGACACATTTCAATTAATAAATTATGAATAAAATACTTTTATCTACCTTTGTTGTCTGATCATTTAGTTTTTCTATTCGCTTTGTTTCCCAGTGTCTTCTGTTTTATTCAGTGTCTTCTTTCCAGTAGGCTTCCCTCTGCTCCCCACCCCTCGCAGTCCCATCCATCTCTTGCTCCTTCCTTCTGCTCCCCACCCCTCGCAGTCCCATCCATCTCCTGCTCCTTCCCTCTGCTTCCCACCCCTCCCAGTCCCATCCATCTCCTGCTCCTTCCCTCTGCTCCCCACCCCTCCCAGTCCCATCCATCTGTTGCTCCTTCCCTCTGCTCCCCACCCCTCCCAGTCCCATCCCTCCCAGTCCCATTCATCTCCTGCTCCTTCCCTCTGCTTCCCACCCCTCCCAGTCCCATCCATCTGTTGCTCCTTCCCTCTGCTCCCCACCCCTCCCAGTCCCATCCATCTTCCCTCTGCTCCCCCCCACCCCCGCGAGGTCCAAGATGGTGACTCCGTTTACCCCCTCTCTTCCTCCCTCCCTCCGGTGCAGGCAACAGTCTTCAGCTTTTTCAGCGTTCCTGGCAGCGGTAGCGATGTACACGCTGCCTTCGGTCTGCCCCGGAAGTCTTCTCTTCAAGTTCCTGTTCCCACCTATGCGGGAACAGGAACTTGAAGAGAAGGCTTCAGGGCAGACCGAAGGCAGCGTGTACAACGCTACCGCTGCCAGGAACACTGGAAAAGACTGCTGCCTGCGGCGGAGGGAGGGAGGGAGGGAGGAAGAGAGAGGGGTAGACGGACACGCTCCTCTCCGTCCGCTACTCCGCTTGGCTTCCCTGCCCTCTGCGTCCCGCCTTCCTCTGACGTCAGAGGAAGGCGGGACGCAGACAGAGAGCAGGGAAGCCAAGCGGACGGAGAGGAGCGCGTGCGGGCATGTGTTTTTTTTTTTTTTTTAAACTAATGGCGCGGCGGCGCCTCATCGTCGTTTGGGGGGGCATTGCCCCCCCTCGCCCCCCCCCAGTCTACGCCTATGGGCATGTGGATGTATTCCTTCTCTCTGGAGTGTGTTATTTTGAAAAGAATCAAGATTTCTCTTCAACCCATTCAGACTGGTGGGACTTACCCTCTTCCTAGCTGATGGAGAAGAGCAAACAATGTTCAGCTTCCCTATATATGCTGATACAGCAGGGAGGCTGATCAGTATTGCTCCATCTCCAGCAAGCATGGGATTGCATGCAGGGGCTTGGCGTCCATGGCAGCACTGAGGCCCTCTCTTGACTTAATTTCTATACAAATTTGGACAATCCAGTCAATATTCAGCCCATGGAAGTCGGCATTTTTTTTTAAACACTGAATGCTGTGGACAGCATTAGTCCCGGTATTCAATGCTGGACCATGTCTGTGCCCTGGCATTGAATATCTAGGACTAATTCATTATTCTATTCTGGACTGAGTTTTATATTCCACTTTTATCCCAAAGAATTCAAAGCAGATTACTACATAAACCATGTATATGAAGGGAGTTATAAAGTTGTTTCCTGGAAAAATTAGTAAAGTACAGCAATTAATTCTAGAAAGAAGAACACTTTTAGGACCCTGTTTACTAAGCTGCACTATTGTTTTTAGTGCATGCTAAAAACCCATAAGAATATATGAGTGTCTCTAGTGTTAGCACGCACTAGCGTGCCTTAGTAAACAGGACCCTAAGAGTTGTTCTCATATCCAAAATGGATGATAATTGTGTAGAAGAGGACTTTTTCCAACAATGTCCTCCTAGTCCAATTCTAGTTTAGTGGTTAATCCTGGAAAACAGGAATGTTTTAAAATCCTTTCTAAAATGCAAATAAGATGGTAATCGTCTAATTTGAGAAGGAATATCATTCCATATTTTTGCACTCTGAGACGCAAAAGTCTGCCCTCCGATAGATTTTTAACAGAATATTTTTCATAGAAGGGAAATCTAGATCAGATCTGTCACTGTCTTATAAGAACATAAGAGTAGCCATACTGGATCAGACCAATGGTCCATCTAGCCCAGTATCTTGCTTCCAACAGTGGCCAATCCAGGTCACAAGTACCTGGCAGAAACCCAGTTAGTAACAACAATCCATGCTACTAATCCTGGGGTAAGCAGTGGCTTCCCCATGTCTGTCTCAATAACAGACTATGGACCTTTCCTCCATGAACTTGTCCAAACTTTTTAAAACCCAGATATGCTAACTGCTGTTACTACATCCTCTGGCAGCGAGTTCCAGAGCTTCGCTATTTTTCTTTCTTTTTTGAGTGAAAAAAATATTTCCTCCTATTTGTTTTAAAAGTATTTCCATATAATTTCATCAAGTGTCCTCTGGTCTTTGTACTTTTGAAAGAGTGAAAAATTGATTCACTTCTACCCGATCTATATCACTCGGGATTTTATAGACCTCAATCATATCCTCCCTCAGCCATTTCTTTTCCAAGCTGAAGAGCCTTAACCTCTGCTGAAGAGCCCTAACCTCTTTAGCCTTTCCTCATATGGGAGGAGTTCCATTCCCTTTATCGTTTTGGTCGCTCTTCTTTGAAACTTTTCTAATTCTACTATATATTTTGTGAGATACGGCGACCAAAATTGAACACAATACTCAAGGAGAGGTCACACCATGGAGTGCTACAGAGACATTATAATATTCTCGGTCTATTTTGCATCCCTTTCCTTATACTTTCTAGCTGTGTCAGCGTAAGCGGCAGCTGCTAGTGCAGCTTACTAAACAGGGGGGAGGTCTCCATACTATGCATTTGTCCGAAGCTATGTTGAGATGAATGCAAATATGTAGAGGAAAAAAGATATTCTGAAAATTGTATATTTAGTACAAACGCCATTCATTTTGCAAGTGTTAATAATCTTATCTTTTAATGTTAAGGGCATGAACCAGAATATGTAAGGCCTTCTTATCCATGAGTTTACTAATTGAGCAGATCATCCACAATTTAAAGTAACATTTTCTAACTATAGATGAAACATATAAATCATAGTTCAAGTAGGGATCCAAAATAACTCTGAAAGTCAGTAAGGGCAAGTTTCTAGAGAGTGTGGTAGAACCCTTGCTAGAAAAAAAGTAAGGCCTGTGTTTTCTCAGGGTTCAGTTTCAATTTGTGGAGTTCCAACTAACGTGAAATAGAGGAGAGCTTTTCATTGAAAGAGACGTAATCTAGTGGCCGCAGTGGATCAAACAAAATCAATGTCTGAATGATATCAATACTAAGGATTGGATCAACGTGGCCAATGGAGACATAAAAATATTGAAAAGAATAGGGGCCAATAAAGATCCCTGAGGCATATGCTACAAGTGAAATAAAAGCTGTTGGACTCCTCACCATGACAGAGTATCCTAGCGGATCTAACGGATAGATAAAAACAAAACCAGTCTAGCACTAAGGCTGAAATCCCAATATCTTGAAGTCTAATTAACAAAGAGATATGTTCAACCAGGTTGAAAGCGACTTGAGAGATCCAGTGACACAAGCAAGACATGATCATTTTGATTTAAGTGTGTCTGAATAAACGTAATCAAGCCTATGAGGGCAGTCTCTGTACTGTGAGCTGTACGAAAGCCAGCTGGTTTAGGTGAAGTACATTAGTCTTTTTCATAAAATTTGTAAAAAAAAAAACCTAAACAAAACCATTTTTCCATATTCTCAGGCTTATTATGCACTAATGCATTATTACCTCTTGCAGGTGCTAAATTTGTCTTTTCGGTATTTTCATCCTCCTTTTCTAAGTCTTGCTACCCTTGATTGTCTTTTCCTGTGGGACCAGCCTCACTGTTGTGAGCTATTTAGTCTTCTGCAGGTGTATAAATTGTCAGTTTGTCTATGGCTTGGTTTTGTTCTGTAAAGGGCCCTTTTACAAAAGGGTTGTGGCAACATGATTGCTGCGTGACAATGCGGAACTACTGCTGGGCACCACAGGAGCCTGGTGGTAGATCCTACTCCCCAGTGCATTCCATTTCCAGTGCAAGAAAATTATTTCTATTTTGTAGTGCCCAGTGGTGCTGCATGGTTACCACCGGGTTAGCTTCAGCCCTTACCACCACTTCATTGGGTGGTGGAAGTACTCCCCCTCTCCCCCCTCCCCCCCCCCGAAATGGCTGTGCGACAAGTGGTTCACTTACCACACGGACATTTATTTTCCAGCAAAAAGGACAGCCTTTTACCCACTGCGGTAAAAGGGGGGCCTCAGCGTGCATCAAAAACACTTGCAGACGCTAGTATAGTCCCCTTTTTACTGCAGCGTAGTAAAAGGACCCCCAAATCCTTTCTTTAAACTGCTAAGTGATATAGCTTTTTTTTTTTTTTTAAGAACAATATGCAGGTTTTGACGTGGCTGTATTTTACTTTCCTGTCCTCCCCTTCTAATGCACTTTGCTATTTGTTTTGTAGTTAGATGGATGGGTTTTGTTTAAAGGTGGCAGGCACATAAGTGACCTGTTTTAGTTAGCTTTAAAAATAAAGTTGTTAGCAGGGGGAGTGTTCTAAAACTTTAAGCACCAACATTTCCTCAGGAATGAAATAAAATACAGAACAAAAAGATAAATATTAATCATTGTTTTTGATTTTTTTTGTTAACTGGCATTAGAATATTTTAAAATCATATCCACTTCCCTGAACTGCTGCTTCAAACAGTTTAACTTTTCACGGTATGCCTCAAATATGCTGGTTAGCTTTCATTGTGTTTTCTTCCAGTGTAAAGTAATTATAGGTAATTAATGTTCCGAATTATGACAGGTTTGAAAGCTGTAAGGATTTTAGTACTTAACACTCATAAGCTTTTTAAATCTTTTTACATACCTAGCAGTGATTTGAAGAAATGGTTGGCAACAAAGGATGACTGTAATTACATTCGGCATGTTCTGATACAGGCATATGGACCAAATGCATTTTCTACCTTTAACATATGATGGGTTTTTTTGTCATATACTTTCCCTTTCCCTTAACAGTAGGAAAAAATACATTTAAAAACAAACAAAAATTCTGAGGATTCTATTGAGCAAATCTATGAATTTTGTTTCTCACTTGATATAATTGTTTGAGATGCTTTCTAAATGAGAAATGCATTTTTTTTACATTTTTAAAATACAAGTATACAGGACATTCATTGACTTTTACATTTTTGTTGTCAAAATGAGTTACTCTGGTATGACTGACTGGTTGATTTACAGTGCAGTCCTGGAAAATATTGACACAGCATTTGACATAGATAGGTAGGACTTTTCTGAGGTCCTGCAGTTCCCTTGTTTTGTGGGGTTTCAATCCTAACTGACTTCTGGGGTTGTGTTGGTATGTTTGTATTTATTTATTTAAAATGTAATACACCGCTTACCTTGGGTAGACCAAAGCGGGTTACAATTGAATATAAAATCATAAAAATACAATATACAAAATTAAAGCAACCTAAGAACTCCATAGATGTAGTTTTTCCTCCTCCCCCTTCCTCCAAAAAAGAGGATAATGAAATCACACTGGTAGTGGGGAAGAGGGAGCATGTGATAGTGACCACATATGGCTCTACCCACCAAACCAGGATGCAAACATCAGAGTCTGGAGGTATTTGAAGGAGGCTGCCAGGGAGAGACAACAGAGGAAATCACCAGACAGGTAGGACAAAATGTTTGTTACTTAAAATACATTTGCCACACAAGACTGATTCACTGCAACACAGAAGTGCTGTATTCTTTTGTTGCTGAGTTGTGTTGTTAATATGTGCATTTGAAAGCTGAACAACGGGAGTATGTGGCCTGAGATGTTTGGTCCTAGAAGTATACTTTGGGGGTATTTCTATTTACATTACATAGCTTCTCACTATTCCAGAACTTGTGGGATTCTTGTATCCATAAGCCAGCAGTTGGAGATAGAAATGAAACATATCTGTCTTTGCATCCAGTCCAGCTCCTCAGCATTTTTAAATCTCCAGCAGGTGGATAGACACGCTTTTCAGCCTCTGGTTCTGAGTGATTTGCTTCTGGTCCATTTGGTCAACTAGTCCCCAGTTGAGCTTTATAAATGTCTTGAGTCTGCAGAGTCATATCTGGAGGTCTTCAGATACCTGACTCTGCTGCTCTGTGAATTTACTTCTTCCTTCCCTTCACCTCTCCCCTGTTTCCTATGGAGCTCTCCTTCTCCAGCACAACAACATAAAAAAAAAAAAAGAAAGGAGAAGGAAAAAGGTTTACTGGAGAACGTGGGGCAGACTATCAAGCCTGATTTTTTTTCTCAACTGGGTTAAGACTTGTGGAGACTGTGAGCTTGAGTGTAGCATCTAGCAATGGTAAGTCTGACTAAAGTTTGACTCAGAACCATTTGGAGGGCTACAAGTTCTACCTGGTGCAGGAGAAGAATGGTCAGTACTCTCTTTGAACATAAATGATCTATCTTTTAGCCAGTTTTTAATCCACAATTGGACACTACCTCCTATACCATGACTCTTCAATTTCCTCTGGAGTCTTTCATGAGGTACTGTGTCAAATGTCTTTTGAAAATCCGGATACACAATATTGGCCAGCTCACTTTTATCCATATGGTTGTTCACCCCTTTAAAGAAATGTAATAGATTGGTGAGTCAAGATTTCCCTTCACTAAATCCATGTTGGCTTTGTTTCATTAATCCATGCTTTTGAATATTCTGTGTAATTTTGTTCTTTATATTAGTCTCTACCATTTTGCCCGGCACCGACATCAGACTCACCAGTCTATAATTTCCCAGATCACCTCTGGAACCCTTTTTAAAAATCGGCGTTAAATTGGCCACCCTCCAATCTTCCGGTACCATGCTCGATTTTAAAGATAAATTACATATTACTAACAATAGTTCTGCAAGTTCATTTTTCAATTCTATCAGTACTCTGGGATGAATACCATCTGGTCCAGACGACTTGCTACTCTTCAATTTGTTGAAATCCACCATTACATCTTCCAGGTTTATAGAGATTTAATTTAGTTTCTCTGACTCTTCGACTTTGAATACCATTTCTGGCACTGGTATCTCTCCCAAATCTTCCTCGGTGAAGACCGAAGCAATATACCTAAAAAAGTTTTTACTATGTTTTTTTGATTCCAGCGCAATCTTTTTTTCAAAGTCCCACTTTGCCTTCCCTATCAGCGCTTTGCATTTGACTTGCTATTCCTTATTCTGTTTCTTATTATTTTCAGTCAGATTCTTCTTCTGTTTTCTGAAGGATTATCTTTTAACTCTAATAGCTTCCTTCACCTCACTTTTTAATCATGCCAGCTATCGTATTGCCTTCCTTCCTCCTTTTTTAATACATGGAATATAACTGGCCTGGGCTTCCAGGATGGTATTTTTGAACAGCATCCTCACCTGATTTACATTTTTAACCTTCGCAGCTGCTCCTATTCCTTCTCACCTTTTTTCTCATTTTATCATAGTCTTGTTTTTGAAAGTTAAATGCTGATTGGATTTCCTGTGTGTACTTACTCCGAAGCCGATATCAAATCTGATTATATTATGATCATTGTTATCAAGCGGCCCACACTATTGCCTTCTGCACCAGATCATGTGCTCCACTAAGGACTAGGTCTAGAATTTTTCATCCTCTTGTTGGCTCCTGTACAAGCTTCTCCATAAAGCAGTCCTTGATTTTCTGAAGGAATTTTACCTCCCCAGCATGCTACTACTACTACTATTTAGCATTTCTATAGCGCTACAAGGCGTACGCAGCGCTGCACAAACATAGAAGAAAGACAGTCCCTGCTCAAAGAGCTTACAATCTAATAGACAAAAAATAAAGTAAGCAATGCCCTGATATATTTTGTCAGTCATCGGGGTAATTAAAATCACCCATTATCATTGTGTTCCCCAGTTTGTAAGCCTCCCTAATTTCTGATAAAATGTATTCATCTGTCTGTATGTCCATCCTGGCCAGGTGGATGGTAGTATAGTCCTATCACTATCCTTTTCTCCTTTACACATGGGATTTCAATCCATAGAGATTCCAAGATTTGTTTTGTTTCCTGCAGAATTTTCAGTCTTTTTGATTCAAGGCCCCCCTTAACATAGTGCTACCCCTCCACCAATTCGATCCTCCCTATCAGTACTATATAATTTGTACCCTCGTATTACAGTGTCCCACTGGTGATCCTTCTTCCACTAGGTCTCAGAAATGCCTATTATATCTAATTTTTTATTTAGTGCAATATATTCTAACTCTCCCATCTTATTTCTTAGATTTCTGGCATTCGCATATAGACATTTAAAACTATGTTTGTTTTTCCTATTTACATCTTGTTTAGCAGTTGACAGTGATAATTTGCAATATTTTGTCTACTTTTTATTTAAAGACACAGAAAGGTGGGATTTGTAGTATGGAGTGTTGTCACGATTTGGGACTAGAGAAGGGGCATTGGATGAGCGAGATTTCTTAGTGTTTCCTTTTCTAATTTTTGGTCCTTTATTCTGTAATTGGTGAAGATTGTTCTATGTTCTGTGAGTGACTGAAGTAAGAGATTTAAAAATGTCAGTGTTTCCATAAGTATGAATGTGGTTTTTATTGATGCAGAACAGATTGTTTGCTTAGAAATTCATCATAAAGTTCACTCTAAGGCATTATTTGGTATACTCCTAAACACTAGTCACATGCCTAGTGTCCCCCCATGTCAACTCTGGACCCCCCCCCCCCCCAAAAAAAAATGTCAACTCTGGCTATGCCCCTGATAGACAGCATAGGGTATAAGCAAAGATGGAACAGATAGATAGATAGATAAGATAGAGTCACAGGAGTAAGAAAATAAGGAACTAGTTAAAGAGAGTTGCAAATGAGGTCAGAAATATGCTTAAAAATTTGGCTAGGGTAGGAGTGGATAAACATGTCCTGCTATACTATGTGCAGCCTGTGTCGATAAACAGCAGAGCCAATGGACAAAGTTCACTTGATGCAACATGGTGAAAGTTACAGATTATCCTGGGCAGACGAATAACAATGGAGCTACCCTACTCTGAGGAGCCATGCCGGACACCACCCAAAGTTCTACATGAAGGGACGCACAAAGGGATGTGCCCCATTGGCATGCCCCTTCGATGTGACACCTGAGGCGCGATGCCACGGATGGTCACCCTATGTTGTTAGAAAGTGCTGATGTCAGCATTAGCAGTATGATTCAAATGACAGTCTGTATGCTGGCAGGGGAGAAGCTTGTCCCAGCAGTAAGGACTCACAGCTGATAAGTGTCCTGCTGCTCACAGCTGAACAAATGCCTCTGAGCAAGGTCTCCCTATGTTGTTAGAAAGTGCTGACATCAGCGCTAGCAGTGTGATTCAAATGACAATATTCAGTATGCTAGAGAACATAGTAACATAGTAGATGACGGCAGAAAAAAGACCTGCACGGTCCATCCAGTCTGCCCAACAAGACAACTCATGTGTGCTACTTTTTGTGTATACCCTACTTTGATTTGTACTTTCAGGGCACAGACCGTATAAGTCTGCCCAGCACTATCCCCGCCTCCCAACCACCAGCCCCACTTCCCAACCACCGGCTCTGGCACAGACCGTATAAGTCTGCCCAGCACTATCCCTGCCTCCCAACCTCCAGTCCCGCCTCCCACCACAGGCTCTGGCACAGACCGTATAAGTCTGCCCAGCACTACCCCTGCCTCCCAACCTCCAGTCCTGCCACCCACCACCGGCTGTGGCACAGACCGTATAAGTCTGCCCAGCACTATCCCTGCCTCCCACCACAGGTTCTGGTACAGACCGTATAAGTCTGCCCAGCACTATCCCCGCCTCCCAACCTCCAGCCCCGCCTCCCACTACCGGCTCTGCTATCCAATCTCGGTTAAGCTCCTGAGGATCTATTCCTTCTGAACAGGATTCCTTTATGTTTATCCCACGCATGTTTGAATTCCGTTACCATTTTTATCTCCACCACCTCCCGGGGGAGAGCATTCCAAGCATCCACCACTCTCTCCGTGAAGAAATACTTCCTGACATTTTTCTTGAGTCTGCCCCCCTTCATTCTCATTTCATGTCCTCTCATTCTACCGCCTTCGTATCTCCGGAAAAGGTTCGTTTGCGGATTAATACCTTTCAAATATTTGAATGTCTGTATCATATCACCCCTGTTTCTCCTTTCCTCCAGGGTATACATGTTCAGGTCAGCAAGTCTCTCCTCATACGTCTTGTAACGCAAATCCCATACTATTCTCGTAGCTTTTCTTTGCACCGCTTCGATTCTTTTTACATCCTTAGCAAGGTACGGCCTCCAAAACTGAACACAATACTCCAGATGGGGCCTCACCAACGACTTATACAGGGGCATCAACACTCCCTTTCTTCTGCTGGTCACACCTCTCTCTATACAGCCCAACAACCTTCTAGATACAGAGAAGAGAAGCTTGTCCGGACATTAAACACAGCTGATAAGTGTCCTGCAGTTCAGAGCTGAACTAGATGCGTATGTTGTTAGAATGTGTTGATAGAGAGTTATGTTTAGTATATTGATTTTGAACAATACTGCGAGCATCCAAAACACGTGCCTACCCCAGCGCAGGCAATTTATCGGCACGCCTTGGTAAAAGTGCCCCATAGTGTTTAATTGTGTGCTGTAGGGCTGATTTTCTTCTAACACATTAGTAATTGTTGGGAACTATCAGCCCATTTTTCAGGCATATCCTAATGACCCAGACTAATCTTATGAACCCATCTACCTAACGACACTGACCTAGACTGTATCTCCTACCTTACTCCCTTCTCTATTGCCTATCTGTACCTACTCATCTCTTCTGTCATTCTGGTATATTTAACCTTTACTTTCTCCAACAATATTCTGTATTCCCTATTACTATGTAAGCCGCATTGAACCTGCTTTGAGTGGGAAAGCGTGGGATACAAATGTAATAAATAAATAAATAATAACTTGACTATATTGAGAATATTTTTAGTGCTGTAATTGTCTGTTGCTTATGTTTGATTATTCTTGCTGTATACCACCTTGAGTGAATTCCTTCAAATAGGCAGTAAATAAATCCTAATAAATAAAAATAAAATATATTTTGACCTTTATCATTATAATGGCTGGTAGAAAATATCCATGCGTTACAGCTTAGTTAGAATGCAGGGCACTTTCATAGATTTCACAGGATGGCAGTAAAATGGTAGACAAGTTCCAGTTGTTGGGAAATAACTCTCAGCGGGTAGCATTATTGGGACTCAAATGTTACACTTTCCAATCAAAATTGCTTACTGGGCTGATTGCAGCATCTTTTCACAATTATTTTCTTTTCTTTGGGGTCCTTTTACTAAAGCTTAGCATGTGCTAAGTGCCGTGTGGTCCATAGGTATAAAATAGGACTTTCAGCATGCTAATGTCCGTAAGTACATGCTAAGTTTTATTAAAAGGAACCCTTAATTCTTTACTGTGCTGCTCTCTGTTGTGGCCAAGAATTAATGTACTTCCTTAGCAGTGGCGTACCAAAGGTGGGGCAGTGGGGGCAGTCTGCCCAGGGTATCAGCATGAGGGGGGGGTGCTCCGCTCCCACTGCTCCCGACCCAAAGACCGCTGGCGACCCAGTCCCCACCTGCATACCCTCAGTTCCCTTGACAGCCCCCTTCTCTCTGCCACCCAGCCCCCTGCATTTTAAAAATCTTGGAATCGGCGGTTCAGCGCCTCGCATCTGCCTGTGAAAGAAGCAGATCACCTCGTCAGGCCTTCCCTCATTGTGTCCCGCCCTCTTCTGATGTAACTTCCTATTTCCGCGAGGGCGGGATACAGTGAGGGAAGGCGGTGCAAGAGCAGGTAGGGTTACCATACCTCCTCTTTTAAGAGGACATGTCGTCCTTTTGGACTTCTTCAGATATGTCCTCCAGATCATTTATAGGAAAATATTCTCTTTTTCTTTATGTATCTGTGACCAACACACCTGCCCACACATTGAGAGAGACCATCTCTAGTTATCAGTCAATTTGGATTCATGAGGGTGCTAAAGAGAGAGGAAGGCATTGCTGGTCTCCTCTCTGTTTCTCTGCTGGTTGAATCAGTCAAAGGAATTTTGTTTGTTTAGCTCAACTTTAAGCATATGTCATGCAAAGACTTTCACACACATATCTCAGAAGCCAGTCAAAGTTGTTGAGGGATATCCACTGTTCTGATAAGTACGCTTGGCCTCAGATTCGGTAAAAATCAAATCCAGAAGTTTTTGAAAAGTAGGTTATTGTCTACTGCTGTACTGTAAGTCAGTCAGTCACTGTTTGATGTGTGTTCATGAACTAAAAGCCATTTACACATTTGCTACAATTAAATATTTCTTTAGCAAAGGTAGCGACCATTTTTATTTTTTATGTCCTCTTTTCTTTTTGTCTGTGCAAATATGGTAACTCTTAACAGCAGGAGATACAAGCAGTGCATTTAAGAGCTAGAACAGTTACAGGAAATGCAGCAGCAGTGAAATTGATTGCACATGTATCCCAGGTCTCACACTTGCTCACCAGTGTCCTGGGCTCTCAGGGTCGGGCACCCTTGACCTGGGCCACAAAACAAAACAGTTTCTTTCTTCTTACGTTATCACTCCATGTACTGAGCTGAGCTGGGCAGAGGCTGGGGTTGAATAAAAATCCAGAAGACCATAGAGTTTGAGCTAGTCTCTTTCACTCTGGTTTATCTTTTTAATAGTGAGTCAATCACTCTCTCTCTCTCACGCAATGAAAAGACTCCAGTCCAGGTCTTATGCAACCAACAGAAACTTTACTGAACTTCTGCAACAGGCAATCTAAACTTTCAAATGGAACAATTAAGTTTTAATCCAACTTGATTTCTTGTAACAATAAATCCATAACCAAACTCAGGGATATGATGTAAATCCTCTTCTTCAATTTGTAATTCCTACAGTATGTACATATTTACAAATCCTCCTGTCCTTTACCCATCCCTTCTAGGTGGAACACTCTAAGGCTGTGCCTGCAGAATTGATGCAACAAGCGATCTTCTCTCTGGACCAGACTCCCTTGTCCATCCACTCCTTCCTCCAAGGTGTACCTCTCTGGGCTACTACCTTGAGTTCCAACAGACTCTGTTCACTCAAGGGTCCCCTGCTTCCCACCTAGAGCACTCGACCTCTTCACGGTTACTGTTTTGTCTGACAGAAACCTCTCTTTTGGTCAGCCTTAGCTTCTTGAACCCATCCAAGACTTCCCCTTTCCTCAAGAGTCCTGGCGGGGGTAGAGGCAACCAAAGACTAGAGGCTGACCGAATTTCGGTTTTGGTTACGATGCTGAAACTTGCCCAGAATCCTTTTTCTGCCCAGTTTCAGTTTCAGCCAAAAGGCTACAGCCTTGGTTTCAATTTCGGCCAAAGCTGACCGTGTGTTTTGGTGAAAACCGATAATTTGTGCATTATACTGTTTGTCTCCCTCCCTGTCCCTCCCCTCTGAGCAGGAGTTCCCCCCCCCCATCTGTAGATGCACCCCTTGGGCCTATCGTACATTCCCTGGCAATCTAGGGGTGTAGTCAAGGCAGGACTGAAACCCCAGTCATTCCTGCCCAGGCTGGTTCTGCTCTTAAAATGGTTGCTATGATCTCTAGTGGCAATCTCAAAAGACTGCCTCAAGAGGTCATGGCAGCCATTTTGAGATTAGAGCTGACATTGGCTAGAGCGACTGGGGGACGACTCCTGCCCTGCCTATACCACTAAACCACAAGGGATTGTAAGGTAGCCTGGGGGGTGGGGGGAGCTACTCTTTGCATTTGTTTTTCGTGTATGTAATGCGATCGCAAATAATGGAGTTATGATCTTGCATAATACTTTATATGGTAAATAGAGTGCTCCAAATAAATGTTTTTAATACTAATGTTTATCAGGAATTTAAGTCTATACATTTTGGATGATGTGTTCCTTAGGAATTAACCTCTCTATGGAGATATCAGATGTTACTCCAAATATGGCACAAAGTCAGCCATTGTAAAAGCACTGTGGCTTTTAATTTGCTTTCATTATTTGAGGTACCTTTGTGCGGAGGCTATTTTTACTTGGAGGTCTAATATGGTCGTTCGTTATTTAAATTATTATATATATTCTGGCTTAGATAGTATTTGGGTGTTTCCAGGCTCTGTTGGGCATGATGAAGATGCAGCGTTTTAATCAGACTAGTGGCATGCAGAAGCTAGATCCTATGAGAGAGGAATCTGTAGTGATTTTTTTTTCAGGTACAAGTACTGGTCAGCTTATAGTGTTAGTAGGGAAATCTTACAATGAAATTAAGTTTATATATTAGAAAATAATTTGAGAAATGTATTGCTCTTGATTTGTAATTTTTCAGAGCATATAGTCATTGCATTCAGTAACATCAATGTGTTTTTTTTATTGTGGATTATTCATCAGGTGTCACGTCTGTGGCCGTGACCACCCTCAGCCTTACCTTCTTTTTCAGGGGTCAGCAGCTCTGCTGGCTTCTCTCTGTGTTTGTGTTAGTCTTGTCTCTGTCCTGGTGTGCTGGCTGCTTCCAGCATGAAGCTGATTGCTTCACTAGACACCTGTGTGGGCTATGCCTCTCTAGGGAGCCAGCATCTAAGATGGCTGCCACCGGCTCTATGCCAGCTTCCAAGATGGCTCCTGCTTGTCTTTCCTGTGGGCTCACTTCCTATGTGTGTCAAGCCTCTCTTTGGGGTCAAGGTACTTCCTGCTTCTGTCCTGCTGCTGGTGACCTCATCAGTGAGAGCCTTCATAAAGAAGTGCTGTGCTTGCAGTCAGTGCTTTTGCATGAAGTGTTATGCTCTTAGGCCAGGTCAGGTTAGTAAGTGTCTGCTGCACTACTGCTTAGTCTCTCTCTGGGTTCCAGCCCAGCTTCTTTCTGTGTCTGTGTCTCTGTTGTCCTTCCGTTGGGGGTCTTCCCTGCCACTGTCTGTCTGTGGACTGCGGTCCTTCCTGGCTTACCCTGAGTTGGGGTGAAGCCTCTGTCTGTGGACTGCGGGTCCTTCCTGGCTTACCCTGGGTTTGGGGTGAAGCCTCTGTTCCTGGCTTACCCTGTGTTTGGGGTGAAGCCTCTGCTCCAGGCTTACCCTGTGTTGGGGTGAAGCCTCTGTTCCTGGCTTACCCTGGGTTGGGGTGAAGCCTTTGTCCTGGTTTACTCTGTCTGTTCTCCTGTCTGCCCCAAAGACCCTTGGCCTGTTATTCCTGGTTACTCTGTTTGCTTGCTGCCAGCCCAAGACCCCTGGCCTGTTCTTCCTGGTTTTCTCTCTTTACCCTAAGTCCTGCCTTGCTTAGCCTGTGTGCCTACCCTGCTTGTATATCCTGAGTGTATATCCTGAATCCTGTATCTGTCTAGCTAGTGTGTATTTCCTGGGTGGTTATTCCTGTATCCTGTCTCCACCTAGCTAGAGGGTTTACCCTGTGGGTATTCCTGGATCCCCGTTCTGCCTAGTGTGTATGCTGCCCTAGTCCTTGCTCCTGCTAGGCTTCTGTACGCCTTGTGTTCCTTGGTCTGTCTTCTGGGTCTTGCTAGTGGCTGTGCAGCAGCACACTGTCTGTGTTTAGTTCCTAGTCTGGTCTCCCTCGTGTATCCCAGACCCAGGGTGGGTCCTCTGGATCTTCAGTTCCTGCCTTATCCTGCAAGTCCTGCCGGCCACCTGCACTTCGGAGCTCAACTCTGGAGGAACGGTGGCTAAGTGCAGGTGAAGCTGTTCCTGTTTCGTCTGTTCTAGTTGCCTGCCTTGTACTACTCCAGTCCAGAGTTCCAGTACTGCTCTTCGGGGTATCCAGTTCCAAGGTGGTCTTGCCTGCCGCTGCCGCTCCTCGGCAGTGGCCCAAGGGCTCATGAACTCCAGTCCTGCCTCGAAGACATGACAGGATGCCAAGGCCCTCGAGAACGCAACATCAGGCTGGTATAATGTCCGCAGTGTAGACCAGTGTCTGGACTCCTTTACCCCAGGAAGAATCTATATCTTGCTTGTCCTTTAACTAAATACAAAACTGGAAACATCTCAATGCTACTTTCTGTTGTTATTTGTGCACAGTTTGGTAAGCATAAAAAGTTAATAATCATTTTTTTTTTAAATACGTTCTCACAAAGGTCCTGTCTCAGAGGATATTTAGATGCTCATTTTCAAAGCGCATAGACTTACAAAGTTACATAGTGCTTTGAAAACGAGCCTCTTAACTACATCTGCATTATCTTGGGAACTTAAACATGCCAGACTTCTTGAGAAGTCCTGGCTAAAATAACTCTCTCTGTTGTCAGCCTGTGCTTGCAGTTCCTGGGACTGGAAGGTAATAAATCTCCTGTTGTGTTTAGTGGATGGCTGCAGACTTCAAGCTCTGGCAATCCCCAGTAGGCCTCATTGGTTCATATTCACATAACCAAACTTTCGGCAATAAGTTTCAGCTGCAGGTTTCGGTTTCAGCCAAAAGTGGTTAGTAGTTTCCGTAGCAGTTTAGGTCGGCCTCTACCAAAGATCTCGTGTACTCCCCGACAACATTATTTATAAACTACAAACTCCACCCCTACTGTCATTCAACAGCCAGGCCAGGAACATTTCCCTCAGCTCTTTCCCACAAACACTCCCCTTGTTGCTGGGCTCCTCATTACTCCATTACTAACCAATTTCCCTCCCCTCGATGACTCTAGGGAGGGGATACTACCACTTAGTAACCCCCATTATAACGAGGGATTACACACAGAAATGGAGAAAAGAACAGATAATTTTTGGGTAATCAACAAAGAAGACTAAGGAGCTGGAGCTACACAGAGATGTGCAGCCCTGTTCCAGCTCCTTCATGAGCACACACTGAAGTGTGCAAATGTATGCGCATACATACATCTGTGCATACAAGAATACAAATGTGTGTGTCAGTGCCATAGCCAGAACTCATTTTTTTGGTGGGATCTGAGTTTCACAGGGTGGGAACTAGGAAGTGCAGATATTGACACTGCTTCCAGTTCTCTCTTTGGCTTCTGCTGCTGATGCTGACTTGGGTGGGCCTGACTCCCCCTCCCCCATATGTTGCTATGAATGTCATTATACCTGCATTTGTCATTGAGAAGTAAGAGCTGGATAGGTGTTATGTGTCTGTTATTAGGTGATTTGATCAAGAGAACAGTCTTATTTATTCACTTGCAAGAAATTGAGAGGCAGATATAGCTTTACATGCTCAAGCTGCTCAGATAGGTTATGCAGTTCAGGATCACCAGATGAATCAAGAAAAACATACAGCTGAATGTTATTAAATTACTGACATTTTAAAATGTTCACTTGAAAGTAAACTGTTCAAGGGGAAGGAGAGCACCTTGGAAGGATGGTGGGTCAAGGGTAGAGCCTGGGGCTAGGCTATAATGAAGCAGTCAATGAGGAGTTGTGGTTGTAAGTGGAATGTGTGAGGTGAATGCTGTTTGTGTAAAGAGTAGCCTATTAGTAATTCCCTAAGAGAGTACAGAGGGAGGAAAATTTGGAGAAAAAGAAAATGCTGATGTTTTTTGTGCTGTGATCTCAGGTTTTTGAATAATGTGGCTTGAATGTTAATACTAAAAAAAAAACATTGAAATATAAAGAAACAGTCTGTAGGTAGAAATGAAGTCATCATAGGAAACAAGGATAGAATTGTAAGGTGTGTGTAAGATTAAGTGGAAGGAAACAAGATATTTTATATGTGTGTGTGTATATGTATGTATATATATATATATATATATATATATATATATAGTAACATAGTAGATGACGGCAGAAAAAGACCTGCACGGTCCATCCAGTCTGCCCAACAAGATAAACTCACATGTGCTACTTTTTGTGTATACCTTACCTTGTTTTGTACCTGTCCTTTTCAGGGCACAGACCGTATAAGTCTGCCCAGCACTATCCCCGCCTCCCACCACCGGCTCTGGCACAGACCGTATAAGTCTGCCCAGCACCATCCTCGCGTCCCGCCACCGGCTCTGCCACCCAATCTCGGTTTATATATAATAAAAGATGAGTGCCTCCGCTCTGGTGATTCTGACAGTCGTACAATGGTGTTGAACCTTACTGTGAGGCCCGTTACAGGTACTAAAGATGCCTAGGCATGCAGTCTATGATAGGATGATGATGGCAGTTGATAATGAAGGGAAGGGTTCATCAGAATAGATTAATACCTACAGAAGAAATGTCTCAGTTACATTTTGTTCAAAAGCCTGACTGAAAGTGATTGAGAATACTAGAGGTGAGATCGGAGATTATTTTAGCATTTTGTATTTTGCCTTTTTGCAGCACCCACATTGGATAACAACATATAAAAACTATTATTCAAACAAAAATTGTAATTAAATATAATAAATCAATATAACATAACAGCAAATTCACCACACAACAAGCTATAAATGACTGTCATAATTAAAAAAAAAACCCAAATAAGAACTGAATTCAAATGTAGCACGAGAGACAAAGCTATAAACAATTTATAATAACCACTCTATAGTAGGAGTATAAAACTGGTCTAGAGTATAAAAATATCAAAGCAGATGGAAAAGATCCAGATTTATTTCTTTTAATTTCTTATCTATACTGCCTGCAAGGTATGAACGCAGTTCATATTCGAATACAGTAGGTATTTTTCTGTCCCTTGAGGGCTCACAATTTAATGGGGTAATTTTGTGAATTTGTGCCTCCTTTTTTGGCCCCTTGATGCTATTATAGATACTAGTGCAAATCCCATATTGCTACTACTACTACTATTTAGCATTTCTATAGCGCTACAAGGCGTACGCAGCGCTGCACAAACATAGAAGAAAGACAGTCCCTGCTCAAAGAGCTTACAATCTAATAGACAAGAAATAAAGTAAGCAAATCAAATCAATTAATGTGTACAGGAAGGAGGAGAGGAGGGTAGGTGGAGGCGAGTGGTTACAAGTGGTTATGAGTCAAAAGCAATGTTAAAGAGGTGGGCTTTCAGTCTAGATTTAAAGGTGGCCAAGGATGGGGCAAGACATAGGGGCTCAGGAAGTTTATTCCAGGCGTAGGGTGGCTTACAACAGGTCAATGGCAGGTGTAATGGGTATGCCTAAATGTGCCACTCGATGCGGCCATCTTATAGTATACTATAAGTAAGATTCATGCATTCATGCTTGATATACCCGTGGCCCACCTCTGCTCCTCTCTCATGTTTGTTCCCCCTTCTCAATTGTGCACTATGGCTCTGAGCTTATAGAGCTTTGGGCAAGCGAATATGTAAGTGGCACATACTTCTGCATTTGTGTGCATGCCTTTTACAGAATGGCAAAACAGCAAAGATGACTAAAAAATAAAAAGGACGACGCTTCGAGTAAAAAATCAGGTTAAAAAACAAATTTTAATAGTCGATAAACAAGATAAAAATATAAAAACCTACAATTTCAGAGATAAAAAGTATAATTAGGTGGTCGATGAGCAAGACTCGACACAGCTGTGTTTCGGCCTATCTGGCCTGCATCAGGAGTCTTCACCATCAAATATGTCAATTCTTATACCTTTCACCATCAATTATGACAGATCTTGTTTTCGTCGTCTAATGAGAGATCTTGTAAATGTGCTGCAGCATCTCTTGGATCAACCTCAAATAATGCTCTTGTGGATCATTTAATCTCGAGTGTGAACCCGGATCGGAAAAAGTAAACACTGAAGTCTAGCAAGTACAGACGCCGCTTCAGACAGCCTTTGGTTTCACTTCTTTTTCAGCTGTTCCTTTGGTCCCGCCCTTCCACAAACAGGAAATGAGGGCGGGACCAGAGGAACAGCTGAAACAGAAGTGAAACCACAGCCTGTCTGAAGCGGCGTCTGTACTTGCTAGACTTCAGTGTTGCCGGCGGAGCAGGAGGTAAAACTTTTTAAACAGCAGCTGCCACTTACGAAGGGCTGGGGCACCCGCACATGTCCTCCTTGCACTCGGAGGCCACAGAGACAGAGGAAGGGAGGCGCTAGCCGGCGAAAATTGGAGGAGAGGGGGGGCCTGGAACTCGGACGGCACTGGGGCCGTCGGAGGGGGGAGGGGTCCTGAGACGAGGGGGGATCCTGAGATGGGGGGGGGAGGGGTCCGGAGACGAGAGGGAGGAGGTCCTGAGATGAGAGGGGGGTCCTGAGAGGGGGAGGGAATCCTGAGACGAGAGAGGGGGGAGGAGGAGGGGGTCAGGAGGGGGGTGAGGGGGGAGGAGGGGGTGATGAGGGAGGAGGGGGGAGGAGGAGAGGGGGAGGGGGCCCTGGAACCTTGCTAGTGCCCGTTTCCTTTCTGTTGAAACAGGCCTCTTTTACTAGTGTATTATAAAATACTAGTTTAAGTAGCAGGTGTTTTTATTAAACCAGCCCTAGTGCACCCATGATCTGTTGAGGAAGAAGAGTCATATGGGTGACCTTTTGTGAGTAAGCCCAATTCTGTTCCAGTTTCAGGCTGGAAAGGAGACTGTGGATATTTGGGAAGGCTGAATAAAAATAATAGGCCTGATAGTCACAAATAATGATCTGGATAAGGACAGCTGTTATCCGGATAATTCCCGTAGCTGGTACTAATCATAGATATTCAGCAGTACTATCCAGATAGTGTCACTGAGTACCCTTACAGACCACCTCAGCACATTAGAGATAGTAGCAAGGCGGTGTATGGGTGGAGTGAGGGGCGGAGTGTCCAGTTATCTGGAGTCTGGTGACATTCAATCCACTAGCAAAAAAAAGCAGTCCTAACTTAATCCAGAGAGTTATATAGATAGCGGACTGAATATCGCCACTGTTGGGATAGAGGCGGTTCAGCTTGCTCTACACAGATGTTCAGTGTCACTTGCTACCTGGATAGTGGTACTAAATATCCATGATTAAGTTGAATGCTGACTACATAGTTTAAATATTGACCCAAATAATAATAATAAAGTCATGGAAGGCTGAATAATAATAATAATAATGGAAGGTTGAATAGCATCAACGTGGGCAGTCCTGAATATATAGCGAGGCATTAAAAGGCAATTCTATAAACTAGGAGCCTGCATTTATGCACCTTTTGTGTGCAGATGTTTAGAATACTTGCACATATGCACAGCAGGTCACCTAGGTGCTATTCTTCAAATACCATTTAACTTACAGAGGGGTCCTCTTACTAAGCAGTGGTAAAAGGCGGCCTGCGCTAGCGCTGGTGCGTACTTTTGACGCTCACTGAAGCCCCCTTATACCGCAGCGGGTAAAAGGCTGTCTTTTTCTGAGGAAAAGAAATGGCCGTGCAGTAAGTGAAACACCACGTGGCCATTTCAGGGGAATCCTTACCACAACCCGTTGAGATGGCAATAAGGGCTCCCTTAGTAACCGGGCAGCGCACAGTGCTGCCTAATTACTGCCAGTTAAGTTCTGGTGCTACAAAAATAGGACATGAGGGTGGGAACTTCCACCTGGCTCCTGCGATAACCAGGCAGTATTTCCAGAAGCCTGCGGTGGGCTTACCACCACTTAGTAAAAAGGCCTCATAGTGCATATTTCACATGGATGGGGCTCCCACTTATATGTGTAACTTACGGAGGGGTCCTTTTACAAAGGAACGCTGAAAAATGGCTTTCGGTGGTGTAGGCGTGGGTTTTGGGCGTTGTCCGATCCATTTTTTAGCTCGCTTATAAAAAGGCCTTTTTTTTTTTGACGAAAATGAATGTGCGGCAAAATGAAAATTGCCGTGCGTCCATTTTGGGTCTGAGGCCTTACCGCCGGCCATTGACCTAGCGGTAAAGACTCACGTGGTGACCGGGCAGTCATGACCTATGTGCGCCAAATGCCACTGGAAGTGTGTCCGTTATGCGCGCCCGAAAATAAAAAATATTTTTCAGACATGCGCCAAAAATGAAATTACCACAAGAGCCATGCTGTAGTCGGGTGGTAACTCCATTTTCGCGCGTGTTGGGCGCATGTAGACACTTACGTGACTTAGTAAAAGGGCCCCAGAATCAGTTACACATCTCCCTGCCACATTCAGTCATCCGTAGTTACGTCACGTCTATGGTTGGTGTAACTGCAAGTGCCTAAGTGTTACGCATACTGATACTGGGTTGTGGTAGTATCTTATAACAGAACCTAGGCACCCGGTTGCTATTATAGGCTCCTACTGTATGTCCTCAGGGTACCTAAATGGTTGCACCTGCTTGTAGAATTGCCCTGTTAAGTTCTGCCCTGCCCCAAGCTGCAAAGTGAATTTGCTCTTTCATTTTTCTACCCATGAACCTCACTGTCCCTCTCAGGACTTGTCAAATTGCTTGGTCTGGTATTGAAAATAACAGCATGAAGTCAAGGAGCCAAAAATGTTTATCCGTGCTGCAATCTCAGATTTGGTTCATTTGCATTCTCTTTGAAGCACATATTCACTCCATCTCCATAAGAATCAATGAGGAAAAGATCAATGCTTATTATCATGGAAGAAACCACATATTACTGTCAGAAAAATAACCCCCACATATAACTGTCAGAAAACAAATCACCAATATCTTAATAAGATGCAATGATAAGTTTGCATGCCAGCTGTTCTAACTTGTTACCTTATAGGGGAAAAAAATCGCCACCTAGCAACTGAATTTTACGTTAAAAAATGAAAAATCATACAGATGCCTTGTAGAACTCTTCACACCCTTTTATGTTTTTCGTATTCTGTTGTACTAAAAGTAGAATTCAAAAGTAGGAGTCTCGCTGAGCTAGACAACACGCGCTACACTTTCAATGTGAGAATACAATTATAGAAATATTCATAGTGTAATTAAGAACAGTGAACTAAAAAGTCTGGATTGCATGTCTTCACAGCTTTTACCTATTCAGTGTTTCTCATCTACTAAAGTGCAGTAGGTTTTTGGACTTACTACACATGAAGTTCAAAGCCTGTGCAATAAATATAGGGGGTGTGCCCAGCATCTGCCCTGCATTTACGGGGGAATTCTATATATGGTACCTAATGTTAGGCACTACTTCCAAGCTGAGTTTTCAGCTTTTCAGCACTGAAAAGTGTTCTAACGGATGCAAGGTGCCAACATGGGCCAGAAATGTCAGATCTGCATGTGCCCATTTATAGAATAACATAGTAACGTGATAGTAACATAGTAGATGACGGCAGAGAAAGACCTATACGGTCCATCCAGTCTGCCCAATAAGATAAACTCATATGTGCTACTTTGTGTGTATACCTGTCCTTCATTTGTATCTGCCATTTTCAGGGCACAGACCGTAGAAGTCTGCCCAGCACTAGCCCCGCCTCCCACCACCGGCTCTGCTACCCAATCTCCACTAAGCATTCCTTTATGTTTATCCCAAGCATTTTTGAATTCAGTTACCATTTTCATCTCCACCACCTCCTGCGGGAGGGCATTCTAAGTATCCACCATTCTCTCCGTGAAAAAATACTTCCTGACATTTTTCTTGAGTCTGCCCCCCTTCAATCTCATTTCATGTCCTCTAGTTCTACCGCCTTCCCCATCTACGGAAAAGGTTCATTTGCGGATTAATACCTTTCAAATAGCGCCTGTCTCCTCATGGATCTGTAAAAGGGGCATAACAATAGGAGGGACATGGATGGGTCAAGGGTGTTCCCTAAAGATGCACACAGTGTTATAGAATAGTGCAGATCGACACCCAACTTGTGTTCTGGGATTTACTCTTGGTTTCAGTTATTGTAAATCCTTGAGCCCAAAGTTGAGCGTGGATCCCGATGCTGGTTCCCCGGAGGATTATCTACCCCTACTTCTACTTTGACTCTTTTTGGTACATCATCTCGCCAGCCAATTCCTTTCGGTACTTAGGAATCGTTTTAGATACCTGTTTGACTTTTTCCCCTCAAATATCACATCTCTCCAAAACTAGTTTTTTTGTGTTTTGCCAACTAAGTACTATAGGTCGATACCTTGATCAGAATACATTCCATTCACTGGTCTTATCCCTTTTGATCTCAAGATTGGACCATTGTAATATAATTTATGTGGGCTGTTTATGAGTTAAACTCAAGAAATTACAAACAATTCAAAACACCACTATTAAAATGATCTGTGTGTCAAAGAAATTTGATCACGTCACCCCCTTTTGAAAAACTTCCATCTGTTACCTATGGAATAGTGTATTATTTTCAAACTTCTCATACTTACTTTCGGAGCCTTTAGATTAGGAACAGCTGACTACTTAGCATCCTTAACTATCCCTTATTCCCCGCTACTTTTACTACGCTCTATAAATAATTTCAGAGTGGTATTTCCAGGGTTAAAACTTGCTCAGTTTGAATTCAGCCATCACCATGCCTTCTTCTTCACTGACTCTTCCTTCTGGAATTCTCTCCCCCTCTCTATCAGGACCGAGCCATCATTCAAAAACTTTAAAGTTGCAATCAAAACCTGGCTCTTCAACCAAGCTTATAGCACTATCACCTGATAACCAACCTATTTACATAGTCGTCGCTGATCTCCTACTACTCTACTCCCTCCTTTCTTTCTCGCCCCAAATTACCGCCCCACCTCTCTTTACCCTTGTTTAATTAGTTTAAGTGTTGTCTACCTTTTTATTGGAGTTCCTTTCCTACTTTGCTCATTCTTTTATATTATTTAATGTACACCGCTCAGGTCTGCCAGTTATTTTCAGCGGTATATTAAATTTTAATAAACTATACACTACACGCTGTTCTATAAAGAACGCACATCATGGAACTCCATTTTTGGAATACTGTTCAGCGCTGAGTCTTTTTTTTTTTTTTTTTTTTTGTGATAAATTAGGAGCACCATTTACTGAATCCAGCCATTACTGTATATACGGCAGACACTTATCATATGGGCCTGTGTTCTGTGCCTCAGCAGGAGCGTAGCCAGACCTATTTTGGGTGGGCTCCAAATTAACCCAGGTGGGCCTTCCCACCCCCACCGCTGTCCATACATACAGTTTTTTTGTTAAACTTTCCCTCTGCCCCGCTATCATCATGCTTCTCCTCCCCCCCCCCCCCCCACTCCACTCCTCTTTCTTCTCTGTTCAGCATCCGTTCCTCTCTTCCCCACCCCCGGCCAGCATCAGTTCTTTTCTTTCCCCCCCCTGCATCCGTTCCTCTATTTCCTTCCCCCTCCCCCCTCCAACATCTGCTTTTCTGTCCCTCCTCGGTCTACCTCCAAGCCATCGCTGGCAGCAATTCCAGTAGGCAGCCTGCTCCAGCCCTGCAGCTTCCCTTTACCACATCCCCTCCAGTGAAGAAACAGAAAAGTATGTCATCACGGGCAGGATGGGGTAGAGGGAAGCCTGCAAGGCTGGCGCAGGTGAATTACAGGAATCGCTGCTGGGGATAGCTCAAAGGTAGATGTGTTGGGGTGGGGAATTTAGAGAAAGATGGGCAGCTGCCATGAGGGAGAGTGAGAGAGGTGTGAGGCACCGCCAATGAGGTGCTTTGGGGACCACTAGACTGGGTGGGCACAGCTGTGCCACTGTGCCTCAGTAGATAATATGGGGGTGTTATATCCCCTACCTGCCAAGACATGACATGGTCTCTTCTCCCCAATGTTCTCCCCTAATTTCCCCAGCCATTCCTGCATCCTCTGGACAGCAAACACCCCATCATTTCATCCCACCCTCTAAGATCTATCTATCCCAAAAGAGCTTCCTCCTGGTTTCTCTGGTAGTCTAGTGGAGCAGTGGATGAGTGGCGCCATCTAACTAGACACTGGTAGTTAAAAATGATGCCTCTGATCCCTAATAATAATTTCACCATACCACTGCTAGGTTTCATTGTGCCATATAGGATGACTTCTATGAGACAACCACTAGGGTCACAGGCACCATTTTGAACCCTGTCAGCTAGTAGGGTGGGAGTGGACTTCTCTACTCCACTACCAGGGAAACTCCCAGGTGAGTATTGGAGTGGGGTGGCGGTTTAAGGGGAGGATCAATGTATTGGGGGTGTCTTGTGCTTAATGGGATTTTTTTTGGAAGGGGTCTGATTTGGAAGGTTTCCTGTTAGGGTTAGATCTTGGTAGTGAGGCATAATTGTGGGGACAGCTGCTGCCTAAGAGGTGTTGATTCGAGAGGCAGGAATGGTAGGGGGGATCGGATGAAAGAATATTCAAGAAGTGGTGTTTGTTTTGTTTTTGTCTGTTTATGGACAGCTATGCCTATCACCACCTGAATAGCCTAGTAGTTAGGGCAGTGGACTTTGATCCCAGGGAACAGGGTTCAATTCCCACTGCAGCTCCTTGTGACCTTGGGCAAGTCACTTAACCCTCCATTGTCCCAGGTACCAAAACATAGATTGTGAGCCTCCTAGGGACAGAGAGAGTACCTGCATATAATGTGTACAATGCTGTGTACATCTAGTAGTGCTATAGAAATGATTATTAGTAGTAGTACCCTTGCTAAGCAGTTAGCAAGAGATTTTTACTGTTCTGGTTGTTTTAGGCTAATACCCACACTAGCTTAGCATCATTTAGTAAACATCTCCCTAAATATTCTTTCAAGTAACCAGTACATCTCTTTGCAGGGATTACAGCTGAAGTTCTAGTGGTGACCTCATTCACAGAATTGCACAGAAGAGCTCTGGAGGCCAGAGGGAAGATTGTTGTCTACAACCAGCCTTTTGTTAGTTATGGAGAGACTGTGAAATACAGATCACTTGGGGCGGTGGAAGCCGCTAAAGTTGGAGCGGTGGCATCCCTTATCAGATCTATTGCTTCCTTTTCCATTTATAGGTAAGGCTAATATACATAATTTAGCTTCTCTGTGGCTTACTTTTTTGATGTTACTTTGTTAATCGAAAAACAGAAGCTTCACCGGCTTGACCATTTGTTTTGGCAAAGTAATGAATTATGTAATCAAAGGAATGGCTAAGTACAGAAGTAAAGTAACAAGAACAAATTATAGGGTTCTGGTGATGTTCAGTATTGTCTCGAGGTTATAACAAAACTCCCACTATGGTTAGCAAAGTATTCATTATATTTATGATATATTTTATTATATCCTCCCATCCTCCTCTGATTTACATTTAACATACACAAGACCCTATTTAGTAATCATTTTTTAACATATACAAAACATGAGAAAACATTTAATAAAAAGACCCCACAGATGACTAACAGCCTAATCAGTCTGCCCAGTTATTTTGTCTGTATTGCTAAGTACACATCCCGGCTGCTGTGTGATTGCCTGCAACATTATCTCTTTGTATCTAGGACAACTTATTGTCTTCTTCCTTAGTATTCTATTATTTTGGATAGATAAGCACACAGAATTGCCCAACTTTTCTCATGTCTATCCCAAAGGCATTGCTACGTGGTGGCAAGTGCCACCGCAAAAATTGACTTGCCACCCCAGTTTCATGGGGTATTTTCTAAATCCACTATATCTTTTTTTGATATGCAGCGACCAGAATTGAACACAATATTCGAGGTGTGGTCTCACTATGGACCGATACAAAGGCATTATAACGTCCTCACTTTTGTTCTCCATACCTTTCCTAATAATACCTAACATTCTATTTGCTTTCTTAGCCGCCGCAGCACACTGAGCAGAGGCTTTCAACGTATCATCAACAACATTGCCGAGATCCCTTTCTTGGTCGGTGATTCCTAATTTGGAACCTTGCATTACGTTCCTCTTTCCCACATGCATCACTTTGCACTTGCTCACATTAAACGTCATCTTCCATTTAGATGCCCAGTCTCCCAGTCTTGTAAGGTCCTTTTGTAATTTTTCACAATCCTCTCGTGATTTAACAACTTTTTTTATTATTATTAATTACATTTGTACCCCGTGCTTTCCCACACATAGCAGGTTCAATGCGGCTTACATAGTAAATAGAATTACAAAGTCTTGAAGGAGAATGTTACAAGTTGTAGTAAACATAGTAGTAGTGGGGTTTTGAGAATATGTAAATTGAGCATGGAGAGGTAAACAAAGATAGGATGAGCAAAAGGAGAAGAGATTGGGAGGGGTAAGGAGTAGGAAGGATGAGAGGAAGAGATTGAGGAATGAGCCTAAGGAGATTGTGAGACATGGTGAAAGGTATAATAAACGTCGGGGCAGGAATCATGTGGGTGGGCTTAAAAAGTTAAGTTGGGTCATTAGGGTAAGCTTTCTTGAAGAGATGGGTCTTCAACAGTTTTCTGAATGGAAGATGGTCATTGATTGTTTGGATGGATCTTGGCAGAGCATTCCAACTTTTAATAACTTTAATAACTTTGTGTCATCAGCAAATTTAATTACCTCACTAGTTACTCCCATCTCTAGGTCATTTATAAATATGTTAAAAAGCAGCGGTCCTAGCACAGACCCCTGGGGAACCACACTATCTACCATTCTCCATTAAGAATACTGACAATTTAACCCTACACTCTGTTTTCTATCCTTTAACCAGTTTTTAATCCACAATAGGACACTACCTCTTATACCATGACTCTCTAATTTTTTCTGGAGTCTTTCATGAGGTACTTTGTGAAACGCCTTTTGAAAATCCAGATACACAATGAGGCATATTTTCAAAGCACTTTGGGAGGCTAAGTTCCATAGGTTTCTATGGAACTTTGGGAGGCTAAGTGCTTTGAAAATGAACCTCAATGTCAACTGGCTCGCCTTTATCCACATGTGTGTTCACCCCTTCAAAGAAATATAATAGATTGGTGAGGAAAGATTTCCCTTCACTAAATCCTTGTTGGCTTTGTCTTATTAATCCATGCTTTTGAATATGCTCTGTAATTTTGTTCTTTATAATAGTCTGTACCATTTTCCCGGCACCGACGTCAGGCTTACCAGTCTATAATTTCCCAGATCCCCTCTGGAACTTTTTAAAAATATTGGCGTTATATTGGCTACCCTCCAATCTTCCGGTACCACGCTCAATTTTAAAGATAAATTACATATTACTAACAATAGTTCCGCCAGTTCATTTTTCAATTCTGTCAGTACTCTGGGATGAATACCTTCCGGTCCAGGAGATTTGCTACTCTTCAGTTTGTTAAATTGCCCCATTACATCCTCCCCTCCAGCTGTCAGAACATATCTTCCCCGTTCCCTTTGAACAGTCTTTCAAAGGTCCTGTTTCTCTTTTACAAACTGTGAGAACCTCTGGTACCAGATGCAGGGCCGCCGAGAGCCGGGGCCGGGCCCAGGACAATGCTGCCCCCAGGCCTCCCACTTGAGGTCGCGTCGTGCCCCCCCATCTGAGGTTGCTGGGCCCCCCCCTTCCACCCGCTGCCAGTGCCGGGCCCCCTGATCTAACCTGAAGCACCTTCATCTTCACAGCAAGCAGCAGCAGCAGGGCAGACCAGGGTTGCCAGGTGGAAAATTTTTTTCCAGCCCAATCGAGCCCAAAAAACAGCCCAAAACCCGCCCAAACACAAACCCCGCCCCTGACACCCCCACCCCCGCGTCATCACCCCCCGCCCCCGCCATCATCAACCCCGCCCCCGCCGTCACCGGCCCCGCCTCCCACGTCACCGGCCCCGCCTCCCCGTCATCGGCCCCGCCTCTCACGTCATCGGCCCCGCCTCCCACGTCACTAACCCCGCCCAAAACGTCATTAACCCCACCCAAAAACGTCACTAACCCCGCCCACCCGCGGCTGAAAAAACCGCCCTGAAGGCCAAAAACAGCCCAAAAAACCGCAACCCGCCGCGGGCAAAAATTTCCCGCGGCGGGTCGCGGAAAACCGCCCAATTGGGCGGTAAAACCGCCCACCTGGCAACACTGGGGCAGACCTCTCCTTCCTTCCCTGCCCTCGTGGACGTTACGTCAGGCGAGGGCGGGACACGGAAGGACGGAGTGGCCTGCCCTGCTGCTGCTGCTTGCTGCGAAGATGAAGGCGCTTAAGGTGGTTAGTTGTGGGAGCGACGGAAGGCTTAAGGTTAGTTGTGGGAGCGACGGAAGGGCGGGCGGGCCTGACTGCGGCAGCGCCGGGCCCCCCCCCCCCGGATGCCTGGGCCTGGGGACTTTTGTCCCCCCTGTCCCCCCTCTCGGCGGCCCTGACCAGATGACCTGAGCTGCTACTAACATTTCCTGGTTCTTAACCAAATACCATTCACTATGGCAGGGCTCAGATGATTGCTGCTTATGAACACCTAAATAACCCCCCGTTCTTAACTGGGGATTGTATCGGCCTGCCTTCAGCTGTCAAAGTTAAACAACTACAGTTCCCTCAGTAATACCTGTATTAATTCTCAGTGAATGGATCCTCACTGCCTGACAGCACAACAGGTACAAACTTAGATTGTGAGCCCTCCTGGGACTGAGAAATATCCAGTGTACCTGAATGTAGCTCACCTTGAGCTACTACTGAAAAAGGTGTGAGCAAAATCTAAATAAATAAATCAAATTTAGTATTGCATCATACCTTATGCTAAGAGTTTATCTTGTTGGGCAGACTGGATGGACCATACAGGTCTTTATCTGCTATCATCTACTATGTACATTCAGATTTTTAAAGGATAATGCTAGTACCTTTTTTTCTCTCTTTCTACATACTCAGACTTTTTAAAAACATCTTTTGATTTGAGTCTTTGAAACAGGAAGATGCAATTACTTATATATGTCATCATGGTTGGCTTTGAATGTGAATAAACCAGTTCTAAGAGAGCTTACTTTTGAGTAATTGTACTGGGCAAAGGTTGCAATGACATTGAATAACAAGCTGTCAGAAGTGATTCTGTGGAGCTGGTAATAATCAGGTCAGGGCCAGTGGATTAATTGCCTGCAGAATGAACTTGACTCTGTCACTTGAAGCTGGTCAGTCAGATCATAGATTTACGTTTTTATTTTTGCACATTGTGGACTATTTTATTGTAAAAGATGACGGTGGATAATGACCTATTGGTTCACTCGGTCTTCTTGTTTGTTTCTACATTGCTCCATCGATTTATAGTTAATACTAGCCGTTAAGCCTGTTAAAACGGGTGAGATTTCCAGCTACCCTCCTCGCCGCCGCTCCCTCCCCCCTCCGTGCCGGGCCCCCTGCACTGACCTGACAGCGCCTCTCACCTCCATGTGAGAGGCGCTGTCAGGTCAGTGCAGGGGGCCCGATACGGGGGGGGGGGGGGGAGGGCGGAGCGGCGGCAGGGATGGGGGGAGGGGGGAGGTTGGTGCGCGCGATGTTTGTTTGCAGGCTCCAGCGGCAGCGTCCGACTCCATTTCCCTCTCTGCTCCGCCCTCTGACGTCATCACGTCTTGACACGAAGGCGGGACAGAGAGGGAAGTCTCTACTGCACATTTGCAGGTGAGTCGATCACTTGCCATTTATATGTTTGATAGGCAGATTGTTGGTTTTTTTTTTTTTTTTTTGCACCAGCTCACAAAAAGTAATCGGGGACACAGAAATGGGTAATGTCATCACAGGGTGCTAGGACAGATCAGCTCTCCAAGAGTATGCTTGGCCCTTCATGAGTTTTTGTTTTTTCCACACTGAGAAACAGATGTGAAAACAAAGGGGGTCATTTACTTAGGCGCGCTGGCATTTTTAGCGCATATTAAAAATAGGCGCACGCTAAACACCAAAGATGCCCATAGGAATACATCGGCGTCTTTAGCGTTTATTGCGCGCTTATTTTTTACACGCGCTAAAAACGCCAGCACGCCTATGTAAAAGACCCCCCATAGCTCGTATTTATGGGGGAAGTTATCAATGTGGACTACCATTAAAATGTGTTATTTTACTGTCTACCCCAGTTATTAGTAACTAAAGTCTCGTTGCATAAAATGGGATCTGTGCTAAAACAAAATTTAAGATGAAATTAAAGACTTATTATTTTCAGATGGCTTTTAAGTCTGATTTGTTCTGAGAGCGAATCCTGTGGATGGGCCTTTCAGACCTCGCACCTCTCATCTCTTCTTTCCTTTCCCTTGTCTCCTTTTCTCTTTTTCCCCTTCCCTCCCCACCTCCTTGTCTCCTATTATGGATGCATGATTGTTTTCTTTTCTGACAGATATGGCATTCCATTTCCTTAGTTTTTATAAATTTTAATTTAGGGCCCTGTTTACTAAGCCACATTGTAGGTGCGCTAACTTTATAGCGCCTGCTAATGGTAGAGACACCCATTTCTATTCCTTTTCAGAAGGGTGTTCTTTAGAGATTTTAACCAGTTCTTTAGGGATGCCTTCTTTGGGTCACACCCAGTGTATTATGGAACATCACCTTTTGCATTTTCCTACAATAAAAGGTCTAAAGGTCTAAGATGGTATATAGAAATTTGTTTCCTTTTCCAGTCTGTCAAAATTTGGACTTCTTTGCCTCAAACAATATGCACAATTCCTTTTTATATTGTCTTTCAAAAGCAATTGAAGACATACTTATTCTGTAGGCGTTTCATGCAGCAATGATGAATTGTCTAATTTTAATATATTGTATAGTGTATTCCCAATTCTGCTTCTTTGTCAATTGGCTTCTTACATTTTGTTATCCTGCTCTGAACCTTTCTTGGGAATAAAGATGGCTATAAAAGTCAAAGATAAGACAAGACACCTTTCAGCTGGTTTTTGGACCTCAGAAAAGCCAAGGTTTCCCTGTGGGTAAATCATTTTCACATGAAAACAATGAGATTGGCTATCACATCAGTAAGGGCAAAGAATAGCTCATATCTGTGAATCTTTTGGAGATATACTTACATATTCTTAACAAAGACAAGTTTCCAGACAAATTTCAAATTCCCTAAACTAGTACAACACTTTCAATTGCAAACACTGCCTTTTGGTCTCAAAGAAACTTCACCAGGATCCAGTTGCTGGAAACTTTAGGATGGATGGTACATAATGCCAAGATCAAACTATAGCCCTGTCAGACATGGGTAAAGTGTTTTTACCACAGGAACAAATCAGACACCTCTCAAGTTTTAGGTTACTGAAAGCCTACAGATCTCAATATTGGCCAGGTAGAAACGGAAGGATTTAGATAATGGCAAAAGGTTCTCATTAAGGGGAGGGCCAAGAAGAATCTTAAATCAGGTGGCTCAAAAAGATCAAACCAGAAAAGTGAATGGATCTAGAATCTCTCTGGTAATAATGACTGTAGTTTCAACCCCAAGAGCTTTGAGAGGTGGGGGTGGAGAGACACACTGCCTAGGACAAGTCATGCAGGACCCAGATGGAGTCTCAGTACTCTCAATATATTGGAGATCAGAGCTATCAGGTTGACTTTAGCCTAATACGAGGGGCCCTGTATCTGGCATGGGATGCAAAGCTCATTCCTTATAGGCAGAGAGCCATCTGTTGGCACACTCAGCAGGGCATATTGCTGGCCTAATGAATAGTTTTGTCTATAGATTGTATGCTGCCCAGAAGGCTTACCAATGTGTGGGATAGGAAATTACTAATAAATCTAGAAACCTGGTATGATTATACAATTTCTGTGGATTAACAGCCAAAATCAATGGATGGTAATTGCAAAGCCTCTATGTTAACTGTTGGAGACATCCCAGCATCTTGCCATTCAGTCAGTGCAGAGAAAAGTTCTTTACCATATGTTAACTGAATGGCAGATCACGTGATGCTGGTGGTGTTAATTCTACTGTGTTATCTTCCTTATTTAACTGCTTTCGTATGATAAATTATCCATATTCTATTTGGATTTTTATGTTAACTGTAAGATTAATTTCCCTCTTCCTCTTTAGGCATTAGCAGGGCAATTCTGTAAAGCGGTGCCTGTATTTAAGCACCTAGAGGGTATCTGGAGCCTGTTCTTGAAAGGAAAACAGGTGCCTACTTTCCTCTATAGAATACTAGTGTAACAGGTAAAATAAGCACATTTAATTTAGGTGTGACCACTTGCACCAGTCATAGAGCTGATGTGCATTCTCATGCCTAGATTGTTAAGAAAAATATGCAATATAATATATATATTTACTTGTGTAACTGTATACGCAGCCCAGACCTCACTCTTTCTAACTCTTCTTATCTATATGTTCCATCTTTGATAATACCCTACACTTTCTGTGCTGACATTGTAAGTTTGTATTGTTATTTGAATATTTGTACTTCTGTAATTGTCTATTACGTGTGTCTGCGTTATTCGTGCTGTACACCACCTTCAGTGAATTCCTTCAAAAAGGCGTTAAATAAATCCTAATAAATAAATAAATGTGCAATCATATTTAACCACCATTTTATAGAATAGCAGAGTTGTAATATTGGCATTTGCATGTGTATGTGCTGGTATTCAGGTCATATATGCATATTCTTGGTGCCTTCTTTATAGAATTGCCCCTTTGATGTAGAAATTAGTGTGCATTAACTGATAGAGTGTGCTGTCATATTAACATCTAATGCAGCTAGGTAAAAGAGCCCTTAAATGTCCTTTATCTTTCTGGAGATTTTATTATTTTTAAGTTCCAAGCTGTAGCATGGATGTTATGATTTTGGAAAAAGTGGTTTGAATAGAACTGCTCTCTGAACGGTTTTTATTTTGATATTTCTGTTGCTATATTGACTGTGTACAGTCAGTTGTTTTTTAATACTGAGAGAATAAGCTAATTACCTTATTTCTCTAATTGTATAGCAGCCAATGAGCCAAATGAACCAAATTAAATTACTTGCAGACATTTTTCAGCACATCTGGAAATATCATTTTACTTCAATTTTTAATAAACCTCATTAAAAACATGAACATTTCTTGAATCAAATATGTACTTAAGTCTACTACAGCATCGTGATATTTAAATAGGAGGAGTATGTAATATTAATGTTTAACAAAGCACTTTAAAGACATTTAGTCGTAGCATACTGCTTGCATCCATTCTCAGTGGTAAGCTTTTATCTTCTTTTTATTAAATACTTAATCAGTTTGGATTTAAGATTATCTATGGTAAATTCTCAACTGGAGTCTGGCCATTTTAACTGTAATACCCAAATGTTAGAGAGATTTAATGAATGCAGTGTTGGTTTGCTTCCTTTTCTTTAACCTGAGAGGATTGCTTTAAATTTATTGTTGATGAATACAGTTAATTGAAAGTAAAGACAGACTGCTCTGATTTATACCCAGCAAACCAATGTAGCTCTATTCAGATTTAGTTTTGTTTTCTTCTATAATATTGTGCTCAATTAAGCATATAAATGTAGGCTTAATTGTGAGTTCACATTCACCAATTACAGCGTTCAGCACAGTGGAAAATCATTGGTATCATATTAGACTTTTCACCCAAACAGGATCTAAGTGTACTTTATACTATAATATTTTTTCATAGAAAAATCTAATAGAAAAAAATATACAATAAAAAAAGAACTATATATATTTGGGGCTAGAATGATTTACAGAAGTCTGTGTCGGAAAGAGCTACAGTGCGAAAGAAACTGTTCCAGTTCAATAATGCAGGCTGTTAATATAAATAGCTATTTGAACATCTGTAGACCTGAAGTAGGGCTTCCCAAAACTGTCCTTGTAAGCCTATGGATTTTTTTTAGGATAACCACAGTGGATAGGCAGATCAATTAGCACATACTGGGTCTCCAATCTATGCAAATTTATGTCATGCATATCCTGAAAACTAAATTGGCTGTCCTTTCAGCATAGCAAGTTTGAGAAGCTCCCTCATGATGAAGTAAGAACAAGCTAAGGAGCACTGTATAGGACAGTTAGATTCAACTCTTTCTATGAGACAATAAGCTTTTAATGTAAACAGTAAAGTTTATTTTTAATAAATTGAGACTAGTGAGGCATGTTAAACCTTATCAGGCTTATTTGCGAAAGAGAAGGACGCCGATCTTTCGGCACAAATTGGGAGATGGGCATCGTCCTCCCAGGGTCGCCCAAATCGGCATAATCGAAAGCCGAATTTGGGCATCCCCAACTGCTTTCCGTCGTGGGGAGGACCAAAGTTCATGGAGTTTGTCAGAAGCGTAGCGAAGGCGGGTCTTGGGCGTGCCTAACACATAGGCGTCCTCGACCCATAATGGGGAAAAAAAGGGCATTCCTGATGAGCACTTGGACGACTTTACTTGGTCCTTTTTTTCTTACGACCAAGCCACGAAAAGGTGCCTGAGCTGACCAGATGACCACCGGAGAAAATCGAGGATGACCTCCTCTTACTCCCCTAGTGGTCACTAACCCCCTCCCACCCTCAAAAAAATTTTTTTTTAATAATTTTTGCCAGCCTCAAATATCATACCCAGCTCCATGACAGCAGTATGCAGGTCCCTGGAACTGTTTTAGTGGGTGCAGTGCACTTCAGGCAGGCGGACCCAGGCCCCCCTCCCCACCTGTTACACTTGTGGTAGTAAATGTGAACCCTCCAAAACCCACCACAAACCCACTGTACCCACATCTAGGTGCCCCCCTTCACCTGTAAGGGCTGTGATAGTGGTGTACAGTGGTGGGTTTTGGGGGTCTCAGCACACAAGGTAAGGGAGCTATGTACCTGGGAGCAATTTCTGAAGTCCACTGCAGTGCCCCCTAGGGTGCCCGGTTGGTGTCCTGGCATGTCAGGGAGACCAGTGCACTACGAATGCTGGCTCCTCCCACAACCAAAGGGCTTGCATTTGGTCATTTCTGAGATGGGCGTCCTTAGTTTCCATTATCACCGAAAATTAGAAACGACCAAGTCTAAGGATGACCATCTCTAGGGTTGACCTAAATGTCAAGATTTGGGCATCCCCAACTGTATTATCAAAACAAAAGATGGACGCCCGTCTTGTTTCGATAATACGGGTTTCCCCGCCCCTTCGCCAGGTTGTCCTGCGAGGACATCCTCAGGAAAACTTGGGCGCCCCTTTTGATTATGCCCCTCCACTTCGCCTCAGATAATTTTTGTAAAGTTGTTCAATCAATTGCTTGTCCCATTTTGGATTATTGCAATGGTCTTCTTGTTGAAGTCAAGAAGAATGCTAGTAATGCGCTTCAAATTGCACTATACTCAATTGCTAGAGTATCACTTGAATTTCTCATTTTAGTTGTATTGCCCTCAATTTAATTTCTCTTCTTTGGTTCCCTATTATAGAATTAGGTTTAAGATTCTATTATTGGTTTTTAAAGATATGTTTCTCCCACTCTGTGCCTCACTAAGATTCTGCCAACCAGCACATGTGCCGAGATCTTCTCAGAAGATGATGCTTGATGTGCCCTCCTACCGCATAACGTTGTAAGATGAGTATAGGTCATCTATTTTTTCTGTTGTTGGTCCTAAATTGTGGAACACTCTGCCTCTTGAACTCTGCGCAGTACGAAGTGTTACTCAATTTAAGAAGGAACTAAAAACTTATTTTTTTCATCAGGCTTATGGGATGCAGAAGTGATGAAATTGATATGCTATTCTGTATTTGGTTGAATCAGGATATTTAATGATTTTGTTGTGTTGGTGTATTATGACTGTTTGATCATCTGTTTGTTTTTTGTAATTTTAATATGTACTTCGCTCAGAATTGCAAGATAATGCAGATTACAAATAAATAATTTTTTTCTTATTAATACTACAGTTGATTATATCTTGAAAAACAACTGCTTCAAAATGACCTAAAATAAATGCTTCCTGTGTTACTGTATCTGCCTAATAGTAGAGTGGGCGAAAGCTGGGCATGAAAAATAAAGATGAAAGTGAAACTTGAAATATGGGCTGGTGGAAGAATGGCCAGCTGTGACGGCTAGTGCACAGGTCAGGACCTCATGCTGGCTCTCATGTCTGAACTTATCACCACCTTAAGAGGAAGTGATAAATGCAGATGTGCTATTGGCAACCTGGTATCATGCACTAGCTGTCAGAGCAGATGAAGCGGAGTTCCTTTTCCACATCCAATTTCCCTCCCCCCCCCCCCTGGATAGGAAAAAGGAATTATGTTGCGGGAGGAGATTGGAAGAAGTGATGTTGGCGGGGGACATTGGAAGGAGGGGTAAAAGTCAGAAGGGGGATCAGATGTGCGGAAGGCAGGACAAAGCAGGGGTAGGGGGGAGGACCGCTTACTTGGCAATGGTGCTTTTTAATTTATTTTTTTGAGCCTATACTGTGTTACATGCAGTGGCAGATGGCGGGGTGCTTCTATTCTATCTCGCACTTCATGTAATGCAGTGTCGTGCCAATCCGTATGCAGTGTCTACCCCAAACGGTAAATGCAAGGCAGATGCTGGACATGCCCCCCTGCTTTTGCTGCAAATGCTTTGTTTGCACTTACTGCAAAGTAATTTTTGCTGTTAATTTGTGGTAAGTGAAAAACATAGTGCACTTTAGTAAAAGGACCTCCCAGACGCCTATGTGTCTTTGGGGTCCTTTTACTAAGCTGTGGTAAAAAGTGGCCTGCGGTAGTATAGACGTATGTATTGGGCGTGCACCGAGCCAGTTTTCACCACATCTACAAAAAATGTCTTCTTTTTTTTTAATGGGACAGGAAAAGAACCTGTGGTAAAAATGGAGGTGGCATAAGGGCTCCCGTGCTACCCTGGCGATAACTGGTGCGATATATATATTCTAAAATCCAGCAGAGCTGGAAGTAGCATGTGCAAGAGGCAGAACTACTGCTGGCAGCCACAATGGGCTGGCAGTAGTTTTGGGTTGCCACGTGGCAGCCTTTTAGTATAAGGGCCCCTTTATGCAATTTGTCATGTCTTTCAGAGCACAGTGCTGCATACTAAGTAGATATAATAGGAAGTCAATTTATATGGAAATGCTCACAAAAGAAACACTACTTATGTGTCATATGATGCTGGATCAATTATTGCACTATAACGGTTCCCTTTATTGAATAAAATGAGCCTCATTATCTTCACCTCCAAGATTTGAGCAAAGCATAGAAATAGATTTAATGAGAAATTAATAAACACAATAGATATACATCCCCCCCCCCCCCCCCCAGCCTCTGGAAGGTGGTTCAGTGACTGGTAAGTTAAAGTCACAACCATTTTTAGTGCTTTTCAACTTATCTACAAAAAATGCTTTTCCCCATCCATCCAGAGGCATGATGACTTCTGTAAAAATATCAGCTGAGACTTGAAGGGGGGAGTCGGAGTGAAACATAGGACTTGAGTTTTCCCTGTGAAAATAATATTGAGGTACTAAAGTCATTTTCATTATATTGAAAGTGAAAAATACTAGAAAATCCATAGATTTTCATTTCTTGGTTTGTTATACTGCTGATGTGGTATCCTTTGATCTGCCTTTAGAATAACCCTCTGAAATAAACTGTCTTCTACTGAGGAAACGTCTTAAACTCTGGCGTTTTAGAAAGAATTATTTTAAAAATTTGATGTACTTTTAATTTTTATAATATGATTTTTATGTAATCTTATATGATGTTATAACTTTTGTGAACCATCCTGAGCCTATTTAGGTAGTAGCAGTATATCTTTGTTGTTTTATATTATGTTATGAATTAATTCACTCTAAAAGATGTGCTCTAAAAGATGTGTTTTGTTGTATTTAATAGAAAGAATATCAGTGGTGAATGTCTATTGACTATGAGGGTGGATACGCTTCAGGGATATCTTACATTGTATGGTTCTTAGGCATGGAGGGACATTTTCGATATCATGTCTCTATATTCCACCAGTGTTGCTATGCTCATATTAGCCCTCTCCTCAAGTCACTTCATTGGCTCCCTATCCGTTTTTGCATACAGTTCAAACTCCTCTTATTGACTTACAAGTGCATTCACTCTGCAGCTCCTCAGTACCTCTCCACTCTTATCTCTCCCTACTCTTTTTTTTTTTTTTTTAATGCTGGGACAGACCGAAGGTCCATCAAGCCCAGCATTCTGTTTCCAACAGTGTCCAATCCAGGTCACAAGTACCTGGCAAGATCCCAAAAAACTACAATACATTTTATGCTGCTTATCCTAGAAATAAACAGTGGATTTTCCTCAAGTCCATTTTAATAAGGGTCTATGGACTTTTCCTTTAGGAAGCCACCCAAACCTTTTTTAAATCCTGCTTAACATAAATTGCAGGAATGCCTTTGATCTGCCTATGACTCTCTCCATGGATACACCCCCTTTTTGGAAATCTTATTGCAAAGGGCCCGCTGATGGTGGCCCGCGTTTTGTTTATTGCTGCTTCAGGGAGTCAGGAGCATTTGAACAACTTGAAATTCTGCAACAGAAAAACAATATTTATTTATTGAACGCAGTACAATGTACAAGCTTTAAATAACGTACTTACTACCTCAGCAAATGGCACTCTGCCTGTTCTCAGGTGCCTACATAGTAGTCATTATGGCTGCGTGGTCTTATAAAAATGCCAACAAAAAGCTTTGATGATGTAAGTTACCCTGTTCATATCAGTTCCTTCAAAAACGTGTTTATATTTCCTCTGTACCCAGACAGTAAATCCATTGTTGTTTACTTTGCAAAAACATATGCTTCTGTCACATTGACAATGCAGTGCTTGCTCAGAATTATTATGCTGAATGTAATGTTGTACCAAAGGCTTCTAATTTTCTCAACTTCAGGCAACTCTAATATTCAATCATTCATCTTTTAAAATGGGTATAAAGTCTGTCCAACGTATACTTTATGAGATTGACATAAGATAGCATGAACCACAAACTCATTAGTGCAGTTGGTGTCTTGATTCAGCCAATAGCATTGTTGGTCAGAGAGATTAATAAGCCAAGAAGTAAGCTCTAGAGTTATATTACAAACAGAGCATTTACCATGCTGTATGATGTCCTCCAGTAGTTTGAATAAATTCTTTCTCCAGCAGGGGCTGGGTGTTATGTCTTCCTACCAGCAGGGAATTTATTTATTTTCTGAGTGAATTAAGAGAGAAGAGAGGATTCTAACTGCTAAAAACCAACATCTTGCAATAGTTGTTTACATTTCAACAGCTTCCACCCATACCATCTTTAAGCGAGTTTACCCATTAGTCAATTCCTGTGTGTAATACATATTTGTTCAGCTATCAAGGTTATCCAGAGTGGGTGATCTGAAAAGCTTTTTTTGAGGGCTTAAATATGCTCAAAGAGAACGCATTCTCTGCTATCAATAATCAATAGAGAAAGATAGACTAGTAGCAGTACTTCCTTTTTCAGTATTAAGCTCTAAAGTCTCTGAATTATTACACAATCACTAGAGAATATTGCAAGTACATGATTATTTTGAAAAACATCCTATCTGTGCTTTTAGATGGAATAAGACAGTTGGAGAATATCTTTTTTTTCCTGAAAATGGTATTAAAGTTTCAAGTATATAATACAGAAATACAATATAAACAATATGATACAGTGATATATAAACTAGAGAAACAACTTACTCGTGCACGTGAAAATTCTGATGTATCTTGGTGTTAAATTTGGGCTCACCATTGAGGATACTATAAAATTAAACTCTGAACAAATATTAAAATATATGAATGAGTTGACATCAAAATGGTCACCTTTATGGCTAACTTGGTGAGGAAGACTTGACACTATAAAAATGATGTTAACACCTAAGATTAATTACAATCTTAGCATGCTTCCAGTGTTGCTAAAACCTGGTATGTATATTGACAAATTATTAACTAAATTCCTATGGTCTAATAAGCTTCCTCGCATAGCTCTCAAGAGATTAAAGAGTACGAAGGATCAGGGAGGCCTCAATTTCCCAAGTTGATGTTTGTATTGCTATAACTGTTATCACTATAATTTTTATCTCATGCATTTTAAATACCTCATGCATTTTCTGACCAGCCTGCACATGGCATTCTATTTCCTCCATCTCATCCAACTGCTGAGCTTTTCTGGGGTCATTGTCGAGGGAGTGATCAGGTTGGGGTAGGTTTGAGCAGCCATTGAAGTTTAGTGAAATTCCAGGCTCCACAGATGAGTGCTCTACGTCTCCTCTCTTGGCACCTGCGGCAGGCATGCTGGGAAGCCAATAACGGTCCATCGGCCTCTGGACTGTTGGTTGAGGCACTTGAATCACTGGAACTGCTGAGTTTTCCTATTTTCCATCACTGTAGCAGGTCAGGTAAGCAGGAGAAAACCAAAAGGAAACAAAGCTCCACCAAATGATAGCAGCAGCATACACATTTGTACAAATCACCACAAACATAATTCACATTTGAAGATAGAAATTGTGTGCAGAATTATTCAAGGGGTCTGTAAGTACCCACCAGTGTGATACCATTAAAGTGAGATGGTGCAAATATGGTTAATCTATACTGCTTTCACAAAGTAACAGAAACAGAAAACGCTGACAGACTAGGACTGGAAGGACCACATTAGTCTTCCCATTCCCAATACAATTCCCAGTCTCAGGCTTTATCCGCCACATACTCACAACTAAGATTCTTCAGTGCTTATTCCATGCTATCTTTAATTCTAAAAATGTTCTCATCTCTACCATCTTTACAGGAGGGGATGTGCAATGTATCCACTGCCCTTCATCTTGTGGTACTTCTACATTTACTTCTTATGAACCTTATATCTTAACCTCTTTTCCCAGAATATCTAGACCATAAACCCCTCTTCCTTATTGATTTAAAGATGGTTGAGAATGTACTCTTTCAAAAACTCTAAAGCCTAGCTATTTGTGCAGGTTCCTTTAGGTTATTGAAATTATTTTGATTATTCATTATTATTTTAATTTATGATTTGTGATTGTTCAAACTGTCTTTATCTGTGGTGCATTTGTAAAACAGCTTGTAACTTATTTGAGAAAGACAGTATAAGCCTATTTAAAAAATGGATGAATATTATTAGGTTGTTGTGGTACAGATTCTATACCATTTTTGTAGCCCTTTTCTGCACTATCTCTAATTATTTTGGAGATGCAGAATCGGACACTATACTCCAGATGAGGTCTAGAGAGATTATTGCTTTTTGTTTTTTTTCTTAAACTTGTAATACCCCATTGCTGTACACTCTAGTATACTTTGGAAATATTAACCGTAATAACTAAAGATTTTATTATAAGTAATGCTTAATATTTGATCTCTGGTGCTTGAGACTTCATTTCATGCTCTGTGTCTTTCATCTATCTTGTCTTTTTTTTCAGCCCTCATACAGGCTGGCAACGTTACCAGCCTGATGTACCCAAGATTCCTACAGCCTGTATTGCAATTGAGGATGCAGAAATGATGGCTCGAATGGCTTCCCGGGGTACCAAAATTGTTATTACTCTTAAGATGGGGGCCAAGACCTATCCAGATGCAGATTCATTTAACACCGTGGCAGAAATTGTTGGCAGCAAATATCCAGAGCAGGTATGTTGTCGTTTTGCTGTTGTGGTTTAGAGAATTATCAGTAACAAGCAATTTGAATAGTTTGTTTATATAATGTACAGGCCAACCTGAATCTTGTTGAGAGAAGAGGCTTTAATTTCCAGTTACTCTGTGTTGCATTGAAAACCTCTGATTTGTACCATCGATGCTTATTGTACCTCATCAGGATGTTGCAATAACCTCTGACATAATCTGCAATGCTGATGCCTTCTGCAGGTGTTTCAAAGCAGCCTGTACTGTATTGTCTGATTGCTCTGAATTTGAAATCTTTACGCCTTTATAAATAGTAATCCTATCCCCTCTTAGCAGCCTTCTTTCCAAGGTAATCATTTCCAGATGCCCTTATTCTTTTGTCTAAGCTTAATTAATAATTTCTCTAATTAACTTAATTGCTGCTAGCTGCCCTCTTTATTATTATTATTATTTTTATTTATGTATTACATTTGTATCCCACATTTTCCCACCTTTTTGCAGGCTCAATGTGGCTTACAATGTATTGTTATTGGTAGATAATAGGTTGGGAGATAGCAATTAGTGTAACATAAAGAATAGCATGATCAAAATTTAGACAAGTAGATAAAAGTAGAAAACAGTGCTGTTAGTAGGTAAGGTGGGGATGCCGTAGAGAATAGCGTAGTCGAAATGTAAACAAACAGATGTGAGCAAGACAGTGCTGATAATAGGTGATTTGGCGATATATTACATTTCTAGTTGCTGACCTTATTGGTATGCCTTGTTGAAGAGGTGGGTCTTCAGGGATTTGCGAAAGTTAGCTAGTTCATAAGTAGCTTTTAAGTTGCGCGGCAGTGCGTTCCATAATTGTGTACTAAGGTAAGAAAGTTTGACGCATGCATTAGTTTGTATTTTAGACCTTTACAGCTAGGGAAATGGAGATTAGCTCTACAGCTATCCAAATTTATTAAGTGCTTCCCCTGTCTCTACAACAACAACAACAACAAAAACCATCTGTGTATATATAGAACACATATAATTATAAAACCAAGTACATGTACAAACCAGGGGCAGACTGACCTTTGGTCCACAGCAGTAGGGGCCCCACTCTCCCCTAGGGTCCATCTAGTTCAATCACTTTTGATAGGCAGTTAGGGGCCATGACCTTTAGTGCCTGGGAGCCTAGATCACTATCAGTCCACCCCTGGTACAAACATAAAGTTAAAAACAACATAGAACTCATAAAAATATTATGTTACATAAAAACAATTATGAACACCAAATCACACAAACAAGAGTTTCCCTCCAAGTTTTGTAAAGAAATGCCACCTTCAAATATGCACATATCAACCAAATATGAAGAGCAGCCTAGTACCAATCTACCTGTCAGTACAAGATTTGAAGAGTTTCAAGCTCATATTTCAGAGTTTTGCTTTCTTTGATGTGCTGCATATTTAAATAAAGTCTAGATATTTGAAAATCAAAATAAAGTCAACATATGCCATGAATATACGGAATAAGCATTAAACCCCTGCCATACAAACACTGCAGTCTATGGATATTAAGAACTGGCCAGTGCCCAAATAATGGTGCTGAATATCTGGGTATAAAGTGGCCAATGGAAGTTATCCAGATCCTTTTAATATTATGCATTTCTACCCAGATAACTATCTGGGCAAGTTTAGGATAGCTATGTATGTGTGTTTTGTATTATAATCAAATATTTTGTGGCACTTATCTGGAGAGTTGCTATTTTGCTGTACTAACTTGCTGATATCTGAGCAGTACCTGGATTACATCTGCCTCTGCCTTGGCTCTACCCCCAGACCACCTAGATATGATCCTTATAAAAGGCAATCTATAACTAGGTGTATGCACTTATGCATGTCTTCCACATATAAATGTACCAATTAGCAGCACTTATGCACATTCTATAAGGTAGTACATAAATGCACGAGGGGCATACATGTGGGTGGAGTATGGGCAGTCCATGGGCATGGCACCAACTTATGCAATTTAACTTATAATTCTGTGCACTGTACTGCACGGCACACTTTAGGTGCACCATCGTAGGCCAGCCACAGACCAGCTCACACACGTGATCATATCACCCCATATCTTAAAGAAGCTCACTGGCTTCCTGTCACCCATCGTATTACTTATAAAATCATACTACTTGTTTTCAAAACTTTACATGCTGGGTAGCCCTTTTATTTATTTTTTTATTTATAAATTTTTTGTTTTACATCCAATAATATAAACATGAAATATCAGCAATCAAATAAAGGCAATTAAATTACTATAACCTAAGCAAGTTAAATTATAAAGGAAAAAAGGATTTACATTTGTCCCCAATAGGTGGATCAAGACACTAGGAAATTTAAATCTGTATAGTAAATCAAAAATTAAAACGGGAGGGGCTACGGATGTCTACAGCCGACGTTACAGCACTGTAATTAGGGAGGCAAAACAGTTGGCGACTTAACATTTTCTTTAGATGAGATAAATTCTAACAATTTCAAAGGGGAAAAAATATATAGTTATTCATTTCAAAAGTTACAAAGCATTTACAGGGAAACTTTAGCAAGAAAGTAGCGCCCAATTTAACAACTCTAGATCTATAAGATAGAAATTCTTTCCTCCTTTTCTGCAAACTTCTTGCCATATCAGGAAAAATTTGAACTTTTTGTCCCAAAAACATTTCATTTAAATGGCGAAAGTAGAGTCTTAAAATATTATTTCTATCAAGTTCAAGAGCAAATGATGCAATCAACGTGGTTCTCTCTGTTACAAGCTCCAGAGAGTTTTCAAGAAACTCAGTCAAATTTAAATTTGGAGTTGCCTGTAGGTGTTCATTCAATTGTTTCACTATTCCTGAAATATATTGGGTCCTCGTTATAGGGGGATATCCCTCCATAGGAATCCCCAATATTTCACTGAAATACTTCTTGAGCATATCCACTGCTGAAATTAACGGTGACTTGGGAAAATTCAAAAACCGCAGGTTATTTCTCCTCCCATTATTCTCCAAATATTCTATTTTTCTCTCTTGGATTTCTTTATCTCAATTTGCCCTCTATGTTCTTGAACATCTTTAGCCAAATTGACAAGTCTGTTTTAAGTCCTTAATTTAGCCAGTAACAGAGACATTCATCTGAAGTAATGTCTTGTTGACCCCCTGGATTGCTTCCCACAATGTCTCCACTGTCACCCTCATTGGTCTCTCCATACCTCCAATATCCTCGGAAGGTAGATCCTGGGTTCTAGGGGCAGCGACCAGCGTCTGTCCCGACTCGTTGTTTCCTTCACCGGAGTCTGTGCGCCGATAGATCCTCATTCCGCAAACAGCAAGGCTACGTTCCCCAGCTGCTGCGGTCCTGCTGGCACCATCACACTTCCGGGTTGTGGAGGGGGGGTGGAATCGGGAGGACTCAGGGTCACTCCCTCAGCGCTGCGCTCGATTCCCAAAGGAGTCGAACCCGTCAAAGTAGGCATTCTTTCGCCCAGGGTCCCGACTCCGTAGCTCTCCAACGTCGTTTGCCTCGAGATTGGAGTCGACGTCGGCACCATGGAGGTAGGGGCCTGCGTTTTCCCCTTTCTCTTTCCCATTTTTAAAATCGGAAAGAGAACTTCTGTCAGCTTTTACGTTCGCTGGAACCGCGGAGTCCAGGACTCACACAGCCGTTAGCGTCGCCATCTTGATCCATCCTGGGTAGCCCTTTTATCTCTTCCTCCACCTTGTTCCTTACTGCCCAGCAAGAACACTCAGATCTGCACAACATGGAGGGGCATAATCGAACATCGGCGATCTATTTTGGTGGCAGCGCAACAGCTGGCCAGAACCGTATTTTCAAAAAAGATGGCCCGTCATCTTTTTTTTCCGATAATACGGTTTAGCCCGGCCAAATGCCAAAGTTCGTCGGGTTTGAGATCGGCGGTTTTGTTTTTTAGCGATAATGGAAAAAAATGCCGGCCATCTCAAACCTGGCGAAATCCAAGGCACTTGGTCGTGGGAGGAGCCAGCATTTGTACTGCACTGGTCCCCCTGACATGCCAGGACACCAACCAGGCACCCTAGGGGGCACTTCTAAAAAATTTTTAAAAATACACAAATAGCTCCCAGGTGCATAGCTCCCTTCCCTTGGGTGCTGAGCCCCCCAAATCCCCCCCAAACCCACTCCCCACAACTCTACACCATTACCATAGCCCTTATGGGTGAAGGGGGGCACCTACATATGGGTATAGTGGGTTTTGGGGGGGTTTGGAGGGCTTAACGTTTACCACCACAAGTGTAACAGGTAGGGGGGGGGGGATGAACCTGGGTCTGCCTGCCTGAAGTGCACTGCACCCATTAAAAACTGCTCCAGGGACTTGCATACTGCTGTCAGGGAGCTGGGTATGACATTTGAGGCTGGCATACAGGCTGGTAAAAAAAGGTTTTGATTTGTATTTTTTTAATGTGGGAGGGGTTGGTGACCACAGGGGGACTACGGGGAGGTCATCCCCCATTCCCTCCGGTGGTCATCTGGTCAGTTGGGGCACCTTTTTGAGGCTTGGTTGTGAAAATAAAAGGACCAAGTAAACCCGGTGAAATACTGATGAACGCCGCTTTTTTTTCCATTATCCGCGAAAGCCGGCCATCTGGTAGCCACGCCCATGCCCGCCCATGTCCCGCCTTCACTACACTGCTGACACGCCCCCTTGAACTTTCGCCGGCGAGGCGACGGGAAAGCGGCGATGCTGTAAAAAAAGCAGCTTTCAATTATACCGATTTCGCCGCTTTTGAGAGATCGCCGGCCATCTCCCGATTTATGTTGGGAAATGGCCAGCGATCACTTTCGAAAATAAGCCTGATAATCAATTAGTAGTACCCAACCAGAGAGAAATAACCCATGAGCACACTAGACATGCTGTTTTTTGCGTTCAAGGATCCAAACTGTTGAACAGTCTCCCCATTTCTCTTTGTCTACAGACTTCACTTGACAAATTTAAAACAGACCTCAAGACCCACCTTTTCAAAGATGCATTTCCAGTGGTTTCCTGCTAAGATCGCGAAGATACTTGTGGTATCCCCTCTTGTTATTTCTGCCCTCCTATCCTATCTATTATTGTAGTTCCACCGCCCTAACCTGAAGATCATGCATAAACCCCACTTCTCTGCTTTCTTATCTCTCCCACTATTTTAGATTGTAAGCCACCCAGAAAGGATAGTAAATGAATAATAAACTTGAAACTTGCACAAGTATTCTTTAACGGAATCTTGGTGCCAAGATGCCATTATAGAAGTGGTGTTCAGTGCACGAAATTGAGGTGCCTAACTTGAGACACCAAGTTACAGAATTGCCCTGATAGTGCTGAGGTAGTCAGAGATGATTTTCAGTGGTATTGTCTGGACAATGCAATGGGAAATTCGGATATAGCCCCTTTGAGCATCACTTATCGAGGGAAGAACTGTTTCTGTTCGGATAAGTGTTACTGAATATCAGGGCCAAAATCAGTAAAGAATATTAAACAAAACACACATAAATCTCCACTAGGAAATAGAGGGATCCAAGAATGCGACGGCTGGAAGAGGGGAAACGAAGGATATGTGCTTCCATCAGCTCATCTTGGGTCAACCTGCCCAATACAGTATCTCTCTATATAAAAGGCAACACCAACGTTCTATGAAGCCTCCAGCCGGAAGTGTGAAGGGGGCGAGATATCCGGTTTCCCTATGAGTGTCTGCCCCGCCCTCTCTGTAACACAGTCAGTGAAGGAAAACAGCAGAGCACGAAATCAAATCGCTGGCTCTGTAACAGTGAAGGACTCAGAGGGGGGAGGGGAGAGAGGCCAGAGGGCAGGGACACACACACTCCCACATGCACACAGAAGAAAACATTGCTAGCCCCCATGTCATTTGCATCAGAAACGGGGCTTTTTTACTAGTATTGCCATAAAAGATAGCAAGTTTTAGAAATATCAGGAGGAGAATGTCTTGCTGAAGTGAAAGGTTTTGAGGGCCATTTTGAATATCTGATATTCACATCCTAGACAGGTTATTACATGTATTTGAGGCGATGAACCCAAAGGCAGAGTGCTTGGTTAGTTCCATTCTTACATTAAAGTGGATACTGCAAACAAATTGCATTGACTGGAACATAATGCATGTGCTGGCATCTACAATGGAGGAGTAGGCTAATGGTTAGTGCAGTGGGCTTTGATCTTGGGGAGCTAGGTTCAATTCCCACTGTAGCTCCTTGTGACCTTGGGCAAGTCACTTAACCCTCTATTGCCCCAGGTACAAAAACTTAGATTGTGAGACCTCTAGAGACAGAGAAAGTGCCTGCATATAATGTGTATAGTACTACTATAGAAATGATTAGAAAGATAGGTAATCCAAAACAGTAGATTCAATGAGCTAGATCTTAAAGAGAATCCTGCCACAGTAAAAGTAGTACTTTTTTTTTTTTAGTACAGGTGTAGGAAACAATACAGCTCTTACCCAAAATAACAGTTTTTATGTAATCAAGTGATAATAGGTGGTGATAATAGGACTGGTTTGACCTTCAAAGATGTGCCTGTGTAGAAACTTTCTACTATTCTTATGTTGATTCAGTAAACATATTGCAAGCTAGAGGGAGTCCAGTTAACTTACTGCTTGACAAAGCATTCACACTTTGGATTTCAGTTTAATTACTCACTTTTCCAAATTGATTACAGTTCAGGAACACCAGATACTGTAGGTCCCTGAGGCAATGGAAGCTGAAGTGACTTGCTCAGGGTTGCAAGAAGCATAGCCAATATACAATAATAACCTTTTCATACTTCCACTGTACTACTGGGGAAGATTAATGGGAACAGCATTGCCAACCACCCTGCACAAGTGGCAGCCCCCATACGTCATTCACAACTTGGTACTTATGTACAGGGAACTACCTTTACAATTTTCTTTACTGTACCATTCTACCACTATTGTTGCAGTAAAGTGTCCAGCTTCTTCACAACACATTTGTTGCTGCTAGTTGCTTATTGTTGTCACGACTGTCAGGAATGGTGATCCCTTGGACCAAAGCTGGAGTTTTGGCAGACAAATCACCTGGGTTGGCATAGGCAGGAATCAGAACAGACTGGACTAGGATAAACTAACAGACTCAACAAGGCAGGACAGAGGTAACTAAACACAATGGACAACACAAGAACCGGATCCAGATGAGGCAAGGAAAAGAAGACAAAGGGCCAGAACTGGAACCCAGACAGAACAAGGCAAGACTCGGAACTGGATTAAAACTGGGACTGGAACCCAGAAATGCAAGACAAGGCGAAACACGGAAGTAGATTAAAACTGGGTCCAGAAAAGGGCAAGACAAGGACAAGGCCATTGCTGACCATTATGGAAGATCTGGAGTTTCGCCGGGTAGAGCAACACAAATTTTAGCTATTTATTGTAAAGTGCAGTGCTTATATGCCTTCGATTGTGTCTGAACAGTGATGAAATAATCCTGAAAACATAGGATTTTCTTCCCATTATATTGGAGTTCTTGTATAGCTTGCATGATGATTTGTTTATGTGCAAAATTCAATATACGGAATATAACAGCTCAGGGGTTATTTTCATTCTGCCGTCGGACTCCCAATCGATGCGCCCATTCGACCCTGTAGTTGGTCTTCCAGACGTAAAAGTTGAGGGAGCCATGTTTCTACCAAGGGCTGCAACTCTATCTGCTCCAGCTCCACTATGCGTTTGAAAAGCTACAGTTCAGTGATAGTGAGAGTTTGGGCCTGATCCTCCAAATCACCAGTCCTCTGTAAGTGTAAATCTAGTTCAAACCCAAAGGTATCAAGATCCTCATGAGCTTCCTCAGTTCGGTCAAGTATTTGTTATAATTTTTTATCCAGAGCAGCCTCCATCGCAGCAGGTACTTCTGCCATAATCTCGGAGGCCCATGCAGAGCTAATCGTAGGACTAGGCAGAGAGTGTGGAACCGCAATTTTGGTATCCTGTGTGTTCTGTTTATCTTTTCTCAAAGTTTTTGAAGCCATGACTATTAACTCTCTGGCTAACGCTCCCCTAATGTAAACTAGGATGTAGCTAGTTTCTCTCAAATCCCACAGACTGTATAATCTCTTGATTTGTTCAGATTAAGAGCTGGACTGGGGAGGCACGGAGGAGCGGCACAATTCAGCGACCACTCCATTCCATCATGTCACGTGACCTCTGATGGCAAATGTTTTAAATGTATGGTGTAAGATGCTTTATTGGGTTATCTGCTTTAGAATTGTTGAGTAATCTAGGATTGTTGGGAGAAAGTGGTACAACAACTTCAGCTGTCAATTAAAAATGTACCAGTTTTACTTTCTGATGATTATTCACAGCTATTTCCTTTGCAAAGAGCACTGTTAAGTAGGGCACTACTTATGGAGAAAACTTCAACACATGGTAACCACTCTGAAATGGTACACCACACTGAGCTCACAGTTGGCTGTTGAATTATTATTGAACATGGGGACCAAGGCATACTGTCACTTAGGTTGAGATGGGTGAGGGGAGAAGGTCTGGGATAGTTTTGGGAGAACAACTGACTGAAGATGAGGGTAGCTGGATTTGAAATATCTATGTGAAAGTTCTCAAGAAGGAACAAAGAGTCAATGCAGACCTCCTGGGAGATGTTCTCCAGAATTCACGTTGTCTCCCAATAATTACAAATTGTTTGACATATTAGTTACTATAGCACAACGTATGATTCTAAATAATTGGAAAACCTCTTCAGTGTTAAATGAACATTTCTGGTGGCAATCTGTTCTAATGTACCACAAGCTAGAATTGGCTTCCGCCACATTCACAGGATCAATAATTAAAACAAATACTGTATGGTCTCCAATTGCTTCCTATCTTGATTCCATTACAAATGAAACTACATAAATGATAACTACATATCTTAGATTACTATTATAACTATAATTATATAATTCCTTGGCACACTATAATCCATTATATATCTCCATAATGCATCTTTATTTCTTTTGGTTAATGTTATGTACTATTTACATTGTACTAAAATCAATAAAAAAAATCTTGAAAGGAAGTGGGGAAGGGGTTACAATAACACAATAATGGGTGAAGAGGGGAGAAGTGGGGATGATAAAGATGGTTAGGGATTATGTTTTAGGTAGAAAAATAAATTGAATCGTTAATTACAGAATGGGATTTGTTTTGGTTAGTAACTGACAGAGCATTGGTGATAGTGTAATATGATACAAAATGTTGATTTGTTATGTTATTCAGACCATATATAATGTAATGTATATGGAGAATATAAATGAAGTACAAAAAAAATATAAACTCACAACAGAGAGCTAGGGAATACGTCTGACATGTCTTGGTGAATCGCCAGCTTTTCCATGGTATTTATTTGTTCTCATGATTTTTAGAATTGATATTTGGTCTGGGTTCATTTTTTCCTTCTTTTTTCCTTTTGTCTTTTCCGGAAGCTCTGTTGCCCTTACCTGATCTCCATGGCTGTCCTGTTATATATTTCCATCTACTTAGTCCCTGAGGCAGGCGGATCATCAAAATGGAATGCCAAATGGAGATCCAAGATGGGGTTGTGAAGACCCATACCTGCAGCTCTCTGAACATTTGGCTTGATTTGGCGTTTTGGAGTTTTCTCTTCCCTAGCTGAGCATGGGAAAGATGCAGGAGTTTCTCTCGTCTCCCGCTGCAGCTCCGGCTCTAAAGGAGATGACTCTTGACTACTTTAGAGTTCCTGCGGGACCCGTGCAGGCTTCCTCACCTTCTGCCAGTGCCGGCATGTCTTCGTCGGTAAGCAGCGTAGATGGGGCTTCCTTGAGCCCTGTAGAGTGGGCGGTTCCTCCACAGCCAGGAAGTAGTGCTGCTTTGGATTGTCCTAGCCCCGGTTCTGTATCTTGTGAAGACCTGGGATCTCAGGGAGGTCACATATCCACAGCACCTGGAAGCTTGTATTCCACTCAAGATTTACTGCAAAATGCTGCTTTAATTTTGCTTCAACAAACTGTGAGTACTTTATCTCAAGTTTCCAATTTGCCTACTCCTAGTTTATCTTCGTGGGTTTTTGGCAAACCAACTGTCGTGACGTGACACTGGAGTCACTATGGGACCTTGCATTTGACATGCATTCCTTTTTACAAACTTTGACTTTGGAAAATAATAAGGCAGTGGCGTAGCCAGACCTGAGATTTTGGGTGGGCCCAGAGCTAATATGGGTGCATGCACTAAGTGAGATTACATAAAAAAAATAAAGCACAACATGAACTGGTTGCAGCAGCTCATAGTTCGCTCTGGCTCCATCCTCTTCTCTGATGGCCGTGGGACCCACTCTCCTGATCATCTGCTCTGACTCCGAGTGCAGATCAGGAGGGGACCCGCCACCAGCGCCAACACCGTCTATCTCCTGTCCCTTCCCTCCTCCTACCGCTCTAAGAAAAGCGCGGCCAGGAGGCATAGAGAACCTTAACTCGACTCCGTCCTTCGCTTCCTGCCCTCTCTCTGTGCCCCGCCCACCTAAAAGGAAATGACATCAGAGGAAGGCGGGGCACAGAGAGAGGGCAGGAAGTGATGGACGGAGTTGAGCCTGGCTGCTTGCTGCTGCTTTTACACCCGCCCACTCGCCACTGCGGGCAAGAAGAAGACTGTCATCATCGTCGTGGAGAAGGTAGCAAAAGACTGGGTGGGCCTGGGCCGAGATTCTTGAATCCTTTTCACATTTATAGTGGTTGAAAGAATATTATTTTTCTCCTATTTGGTTAAAAAATGTACATGAAGTGTTATGTATATTTCTTAATTTCTGTTTTATCTCATTTGTTGGGATATATTGAAAAAATTAATAAAGGTTAAATTAAAAAAAAAAAACGGAATGGCAAGTCAAATGCAAAGCGCTGATAAGGAAGGCAAAGAGGGACTTTGAAAAAAAGATTGTGTTGAAGACAAAAACATATAATAACATTTTTTATGTATATTAAAAACAAGAAGCCGGCAAAAGAATCAGTTGGACTGCTTGATGATCGAGGGGTAAAAGGGTCACTCAGGGAGACAAAGCCATAGCGGAGACATTAAATGAATTCTTTGCTTGGGTCTTCACCGGGGAAGATTTGGGAGAGATACCGGTGCCAGAAATAGTATTCAAAGCTGACGAGTCAGAGAAAGTGAAAGAAATCACTATGGAGGATGTAACTGCACAATTGGACAAATTGAAGAGTAGCAAATCTCCTGGACCGGATGGTATTCATCCCAGAGCACTGATAGAATTGCAAAATGAACTTGCAGAACTATTGTTAGTGATATGTAATTTATCTTTAAAACGAGCATGGTACCGGAAGATTGGAGGGTGGCCAATGTAACACCGATTTTTAAAAAAAGGTTCCAGAGGTGATCTGGGAAATTATAGACCACCTGATGAGCCTGACATTAGTGCCAGGCAAAATGGTAGAGACTATTATAAGAACAAAATTACAGAGCATAGTCAAAAGCATGAATTCATGAGATAAAGCCAACATGGATTTCCTGAAGGGAAATCTTACCTCACCAATCTATTACATTTCTTTGAAGGGGTGAACAAACATGTGGATAAAGGTGAGCCGGTTGATATTGTGTATCTGGATTTTCAAAAAGCATTTGACAGAGTACCTCATGAAAGACTCCAGAGGAAATTGGAGAGTCATGGGATAGGAGGTAGTGTTCTAATGTGGATTAAAAACTGGTTAAAGATAGAAAGCAGAGAGTAGGGTCAGTATTTTCAATGGAGAAGGGTAGATATTTATAAATGATCTGGAGATGGAAGTAACTAGTGAGGTAATTAAATTTGCTGACGATACAAAGTTATTCAAAGTTGTTAAATCGCAAGAGGATTGTGAAAAATTGCAAGCGGACCTTACGAGACTGGGAAACTAGGTATCCAAATGGCAGATGATGTTTAATATGAGCAAGTGCAAAGTAATGCATGTGGGAAAGAGGAACTCAAATTATGGGTATGTAATGCAAGGTTTCACATTAGGAGTCACCTACTAGGAAAGGGATCTAGGCGTCATCGATGATATGTTGAAACCCTCTGCTCAGTGTGCGGCAGTGGCTAAGAAAGCAAATAGAATGTTAGGTATTATTAGGAAAGGAATGGAAAATAAAAATGAGGATGTTATAATGCCTTTGTATCACTTCATAGTGCGACCACACCTCAAATATTGTGTGCAATTCTGGTCACCACATCTCAAAAGAGAGAGCAGAATTTGAAAAGGTACAGAGAAGGGCAACAAAAATGATAAAGAGGATGGGATGACTTTCCTATGAGGAAAGGCTAAAGCAGCTAGGGCTCTTCAGCTTGGAGAAAAGATGGCTGAGGGGAGGTATGATGGAAGTCTATAAAATAATGAGAGGAGTGGAACGGGTAGATGTGAATCACTTGTTTAGTCCTTCCAAAAATACTAGGACTAGGGGGCATGCAATGAAGCTACAAAGTAGTAAATTTACAATGAATCAGAGGAAATATTTCTTCACTCAGCATGTAATTAAACTCTGGAATTCCTTGCCAGAGAATGTAGTAAAAGCAGTTAGCTTAACGGGGTTTAAAAAAGGTTTGAATGGCTGACTAAAGGAAAAGTCCATAGACCATTATTAAAATGGAAATCCCACTGCTTATTTCTAGGATAATCAGCATAAGATGTATTATACTGTTTTAGGATCTTGCCAGGTACTTGTAATCTGGATTGGTCACTATTGGAAACAGGATGCTGGGCTTGATGGACCTTCGGTCTGTCCCAGTATGACAATACTTATGTACATATAAGGCATTTTATTAGTTTCTTGATATCATTTTTGACATTTAGAGAGCTGTCAGCAGTTAATTTTTGTTTTTGTAGTTTAGGATTGATTAAATAAAGTTTTTGTTATGATTAAAAGACTTTATACCTAGCTGATATTGACTATTGAGGTTTTTTTTTAATTCCCTTGCCTTGTGTTGTGTATTGAATAAGTCATTTAATATGTGGATCCTAAGGATTTATGTGCTAAATCTGCCATCCTTACTGCAGGCAACACATTTTCATTATATACTGTAGCTTTTCCATTGCATTTACATGCTTTTTGCTGTTACTTTTCCAGATTTGTTGAGGAACTTATTTTTAAATAAACAGCTTTCTATTAAGGGCGTAAATGGGGCCCTTTCTAAGAAATGTGGCATGCTTGAATGTCTTGTTTCTAGATTTGTTCCAGCAGTTTGCTAGGAATTAGATGAAACTCTCTGGTTTAGTTCTAGTACAGTTATTTTTTTGATTGGAATACATCATCCCAACAGTCTAAATATTTAGTGCTTCGTATCCTGTTCTGCTGTTGATGATAGCAATGAGAGTAGCCTATCTGCTGTGGTTTCTAAGAGAGAATGTTTCATGTTCAAGCTGGAATACACTGAAATGTCGCCAGAATAAAAACATGTGCAATTCTGTTTTACCCCTCAGTCATGGCCGCTGGGTCAGGTACCTGAGACCAAGATTCACAAAACAGATTTTATTATTTTCAGGTTTTCAGACACCGCTAATGAATATGTTTGGGAGAGATGCACGTGCAAAATCTCTCTTAGGTATATTCATTAGGGATATCCTGAAAGCATGATCTGTTGGCAGCTCTGCAATAAGACTTTTATATCAGAAGAGAGGGGTAAATAGCTAGTTATTTAGAGAGCTGGTGGAATCTCTGGACAGTGCATCTGGCCATCTCTTACCCCGAGAATCTCCATACAGTATTTTTATCTTGGTCCTCTCCCCTCTTTCAGTATATGCACATGTTTCTCCAAAGGAGCAGGCAGTTTCTAGGGGGATGGGGGGGGGGGGGGGGGGGGGTAGAGTAGATTTCCCTTCAAGACCCAGGGGTGAATTCCCCTTTCACCACTAATACTGATGACATCTGCAAAATAAATGCTACTTTAAGGTAGTCTTTCTTCCCCAAGGTTGTACAGCAGGGGTCCTCAAATCTAGTCCTCAAGGTCCACAACCCAGCCTGCTTATACATATTCATTGTGGAAATCCTGAAAACCAGGCTGGGTTGTGAACCTTGAGGACTGGATTTGAAGACCCCTGTTATACTGCATTAGGTAAACATTGTATAGTCATACATTTCTTTCATCTGTATATGAGATCCCTTTCCTCAGATTTGTCAATTATCTCGGGAAGGGATTTCCCAAGCACTGAGCCAACTTTTTTCCCTTATAACTTAATTTCATAGTCTCTCATCTCTGGGATCCTCTTTCACTCAGACTGTCTCCAACCTGGAATCTTTTTCCCAAATACCTTCTCCTGTAGTTAAGCTCCTGGTTGGCACTCCCCTCTCTCTCTTTTCCTTTTGCCTTGTGGTTCAAACTTTTCAGTTCACTCAAGTCAGCTGTCAGGCAGAGAGGTGGGCAAAACCTGTGTCTTGCACAGGTACTTCTTACAAGGACAATAACTTAATATTCAAAGGAGGCTGAACACTGGACATTAGCTAGGCTCAGTACCTGAAACTTAACACAAGCTGCTTCTTTCAGAAAGTCCACACTGATCCACCACATATGCTATGGGTCTCTGGCTTATGTATGGCCAGTCAAAACTATTGCAGCCATCCCAGATGGGGATGCTGTGTAACACAATAGTATACACCTTCTATCAGCACTAACATGGTATGGTCCTGAAACCAGGAGCATACTCAACCAGTGAGGGTCCTGAAAGAATCCCTACAGCTGGTGGAATATGTCAGGGATGGTTTAGGAGACTTAACTAGATGACCCATTGAAGTTCCCCTTCAGTAATGCCTTTCTATGATATTATATTTTTGTAGAGGTGGTTGAAGTTCTGCCTGTGCATCAGTGCCAGAACCTAAAGGACAATCCTTGTGACACAGTGAGGGATTCCCCCCCTCTTCTGGTTTTCTTGGCATAGAAGAAACATAGAAACATGACGGCAGATAAGGGTTAAATGGCCCATCCAGTCAGCCCATCCTCAGTAAAGACTAACTCCTCTTTCCCCTAAGAGATCCCATGTGCCTGTCCCATGCTTTCTTAAATTCAGACATAGTCCTTGTCTCCACAACCTCCACCGGGAGGCCATGGGCATGATAAGGAGTGGTTTGCCATTGCCTTCTCCTGAGACATTGAGGGTTAAGTGACTTGCCCAAGGCCACAAGATTCTGCCATGGGATTTGAACTTGGGCCCTTCGGGTTCCCATCCCACTGCTCTATTAGGCTACTCCTCTGTTCCCTTTATAGAATACTAATATAAAAGTTAAAATACATACTTAGAACATAGGAACGGGCACTTCCACCTTCCATAGAGCTGGTGTAAATACCCTTGCCTAAATGCTTTAGATACTCATGTAACTTTATAGTGTTCTATAAGGTAAGTGTGTAAATGTGAGTGTTCTGACCTGGTTTTACAGCCTGCCTCACTGACACAGACTACTCATTAATTACTGTGGATTCTTTCGGATTCGTATTAGGTAAATGAGACTTTTATTAGAAGTTCACTTTAAAATTGAGTGTCTAAGTCAGTATTGTCGAAGATACACAATGATTAAGCTATATACCTATCTATAGTGAAAAAGAAACAATCATTACATCACTGGTCCCTATATCCAAGCAATGCTAGGAGTTTCTAGACCAGGAAAAGAAGCAATAATAAGCTATACATAATATACATTCATAAGTGATCATTAATCTCTACATCCAGGCTCTTATTATCAGCTGGGGGGGGGGGGGAGCCCCATTCACAGCGATAGCCAGGAGTCTCTTCACCAGGAAATAGAGTTCTCTGCGCAGTACATACGCTTTACTCACAGACGAGCTCCCAATTTCACTGGCAAAAATTCCCCTTTTTATTAGGCTTAGACATCATATTCAGAGCTAAGGAAAATTACAGAATGCTTGAGAATTTCTGTGTTTTGGTGAGCCATACAAAATATGCTTGAATGTGGGAATGTGGTCACATGTTTCTCTGTTCTGGTAGCTAGCCTGAACGTGAAACATGCTCCGCCTTCCCCTTCACATAGAGCTGTGTCTTATCTTCTTCCACATTCCAAATCATTTTCACACAAACAGAATTATAAACAATCATTTTAATGAGAGAGTGCACTGTTGGCCACTCAGAGTTGAAAAGCAATCTTTAAAATCCTTTACAGTGAGTACGGTCCATGCTCTGACCATAATCTGCCTATGTATATGCTTGTTAAATACATCCTATGTAATATACACACAGGTTTACAGAATAGCATTTAAGATGATTTTTGGCATTTACACATGTAAGTGCATACATATGCCAGTATTCTAATTATTTATGCATGTAATTGGTGTGTAAATGTTACTGTTAAGTTTACAGAATTGCTCCTAGATGCCCGATAGTTTGGTTTTGGAATAGAAGGGGAAAGAGAGAGGCTGTGCATCTAACCCAGTCAATCTTTTGTTTTTGGGGGGTTTTTAAATTATGTTTTTTAAGATTGCAAACATTTGGGTCCATATTGATGTAGATGCTTTAAACACCATGTTAATTCAAGGATCATGACATTCCTACAATTACCAAACGTGTGGCCACACAGTAAAGGGTGGGTAACCAACTATCTCAAAGCAGCCTGCAGATGCTATAGTAATAGAAAACATGTTTGAACCCCTAAAATGTCTCTGCTGCAGGCAGGAGGATTTTCTGGGGTTCACTATGGTAATAGGAGCTGGTCAGTCTGGCCTGGTGGGTGGATTTAGGCGACGCGCAGCCTCCAGAGGCAGGGCAGAAGATAAAAGGGACTGTGAATAGTAGATCGGTGTCTTTGGTTGCCTTACCCCTGCCGAGACCCTGAGTACCAAGGTGGAGTTCTGGAAGTGAACAGGTGAACTCTAGCGTGTCTAGTTGCTAAAACCTCTGTCAAGGGGCAGAGGGGGTCTTATGTAGTCCGGTACCAGAATGAAACCTTTCTACTTTTTACTACACAATCAGGTGTACCACAAAGCTCCATCCTATTCCCAATGTTATTCAGTATCTTCATGGCATTCTATCTGACCCTGGCCTAATCTTTGGGTTTCATGGCTTTCATCTATGCTGATGATATTCAACTCCTGCACCCACTAGACTCTTCTTGTTCTAATTGGATCTCTGATATCATTGTCAAGTTGAACAACAATAGGATTATTCTCAATCTTGAGAAGTCCAAGTATATTCTATTTTCTAATTCCTCACAATCCATTTTGTCACAGTCTTTAGTCCTTTCCTCAGTACCGGTTCCCCAGCATTCAATTGTAAAGATATTGGGGGTGATCCTGGATGAAACCCTATCCTTTGCACCACAGATTAATGTAGTAATTTGTAGATGTTTCTGTCAAATAGGAGGAAATATTTTTCACTCAATGAATAGTTAAGCTCTGGAACTCTTTGCTGGAGGATGTGGTAACAGAGGTTAGTGTATCTGAATTTAAAAAAGGTTTGGACAAATTCCTGGAGGATAAGTCTATATATAGTCTGCTATAGAGACAGACATGGGAAACAACTGCTTGCCCTGGGATTTGTAGTATGGAGTGTTGCCACAATTTGAGTTTCTGCCAAGTACTTGTGACCTGGCTTGGCCACTGTTTGAAAAACAGGATACTGGGCTAGATGGACCATTGGTCTGACCCAATATGGCTACTCTTATGTTCTTATGTATTATTTACCCAGCCACACACAAACCTGCTTTGCTGTCTTACAGTACCTTAGCGAAAGGACCCCATTGTCATTGACCATTCTTTTGAGGACTATATGTTCCTGGTCCTGGCCAAACCCAAATTAAACTTGAGAGGGGTAACTTGAATGAATTCCATACTGTGCATCCAAGAGGTTTAACCAGGAATTGGACTTATCTCTGTTGTATGATGACCACCTTATCATAAAAGTTATCTGTATCTAGCTGCAATATAATGAATAATCAGCAGAAATAAGTTTGTTACAATTTATAATCCAACTCCCCCCCCCCCCCTCAAGTTAAGCCAAAGTTCAAGGATAAATATTTAACAAATAACTCCGTGCTTTAGAAGATAACATGAGCCAAAGTGGTTCCCAAGCCTCACGAAACCGGAGGCCCGTCCCATGTCCAAGGATAAAATCCCTTGTCTGTCTATGTGCATCTGGACCAATAAAAGTGTTCTCCATCAGGACAGCATTGGTCCAGAGTCCATCAGCCAATTCAACAAAATTGCTTTAATAATAAATAGAATAATTTGTATAAAACTCTTAAAGCTTGCCGGTGGTGGGTGTGTATAGGTGTAGCAACTAAACAGGATCAACGGATCATATGTAACAATACAGTTCCAGTAAGTGTCCACTGCCCGTAGCATTCATCTCCAAAAGCTTTCTATAGCGAGGCACACCCAAAACATGTGTCCAAGGGTTGCTGTCGCTGCCACGCACTTGCTACATTTTGCGTTCTGCGACATACCTGCCCTGAACACACGATTCCGTGCAAAATGAGTCTTAGTAAAAATTTGTAAAGCATTTCTCTCTGCTGCACAGACAGACATCTAGAGTGGAGTTGTATGTATCATTTGCAATGCTTTACTGTTACCGTGCGTTGCAGGTCTTGAGACCAGCGGGTCACCAATAGATAATAGTCCAGCTCAGGCATGATGTCTTTCAATTGTTGGTGATGAAATTTTAGTGGCACTGATTGTTGGGACCCCAACATGTAGGCCTCCGACATGTATCTACCATGTCTTCCATGAAATCAGTCCAGACCAGGGAGGATACATAATGTTGAAGCTGTATATAAGCAAAGTAGTGTGTCCGTAGTATCCTATAAGTTCGCTGTGGATATTCAAAAGATCTCATATTCCCTTCCTCAGTCACAACTTGCACTAAATATTGAAGACCATTCAGTACCCACTATGCAAACACACTCAGATCGCCTCAGGCCTTCCCTCACTGAGTTCCACCCTCATCTGATGTAACTTCCTATTTCCGTGAGGGTGGGGCACAGTGAGGGAAGGCCCGAGGAGAGGCGATCTGCAGCTTTCACACAGAGGTTGAGGCACTGCTCGCTGGCACTGCGCTGCCGATTTAGAGATTTTTTTTTAAATTCAGGGGGCCCGGTGGCAGACAGAGGGGGGGCTGTCGACAGAGCTGAGGGTAGGCAGGTGGAGACTGGGGACTGCGCTGCCGGTGGCCTGGGAGCAGGAGAGGGAGGTGACAGTAGTAGCAATTGGGGGTGTGGCGGTGGCGGCCCCGGATGCGGCCTTGCCCCGGGCCCGGTTCAGTCTCTCGGCGGTCCTGGACACCCTCCTGCCATGCTTACCTCGCTTAACGTGTTGTACCGGCCCTGATTTGGGGTTGTGACATAGGTGACCTCTCCATAGGTGCATTATTATTCTTCTCCTCTGGGAGAGGGGGGAGTCAAACAATTTTATTTGGCCACAATCATGGGGTCACAACCAAAAAAGATTGATAACCACTGCTCTACAGTCTGTGTCCTTTTACCAACCTTTGATGGAGATATTTCTGGGTTGGGGATTGTTAAAATGCATATAGTTTTAGTTGAAAACTGTACCTGGAGAAAAAGGTACAAGGCTCTGTGGGTATGTTTACCTTTGTAAACTTTCATAGTCAAATTATATTACTATACTATACTATATTGATAGTTCTATAACAATGTCTTCAAAGCGGTTTACATTAAAAGAGATGTCATAATCTGACATGAATAACATTTTATAGAGAAAAAATAAGAAAAACTTTTAGTACACAGTTAATTAAAACAGCTGAGATTTTAAGGCCTTGCAAAATAAGATGTAATTGGCAATAGTCTGTAGGGCAACTGGAATAGAGTTCCAAACTTTAGGACCCTGGAAGGAGAAAGAGTGTTCCCAGACTGATTTTAGCTTCAAGTTCTTTATGTTAGGTATATCTAAGGTTAAGTTTTTTGAGCTCCTCAGTTGTCCACTAATCCCTAAAGGCGGTAACAATCGGCCTATCATAATCAAATTCAGCCCATATACACTTTTACGTATACACATTCGCTTGAAAATGGGTGCAAATGCTGAATGTAAAAAGTACCAGTAAGAGTTTGCAGCAGTGCAGTTTGAAAAATCATCTTTGCAAAGAATGGACTAAAATTTGTGACTTTGGAGCTGGAGCTTCAGTTTTCAGCTTATGCCAAGTGCATGATCTACAGTAACACATTTTTTTTCACCATTTAAATGCCAAGAAGCTATGTTATCTTGATACATGGATTTTATGAAGCTCTACACACTCCATGTGTAACTCAGTGGAAAGGGTTACAGCAGTGTTTATAAAGAGAAAGCTGTGCAGAATGATGTTTCTGCCATTCTCAAGGAATTTGTTGATTTTAACTACAGTGATGGGTTGAAAGCATATATTTTGTGGTGTGGACTGGTGTGCAGTACATTAAATTCTGGCATATTAAAATCTAAAATGGGAACCTGACAGATATCATCTGGTTACTTGGCATCCATGAAAGAATCAGATAGGAATCTCATTATTTAGGTGCGGAAATGTTTCGTAGTATGATATATTGTTTTTTCTGTCATCAAAGGTTCAATACTTTAGAAAAGTAAAGTTAGACGTGGAAATTTCAAATAAGATTGGAAGGGAGGAGTAGCTTAATAGTTAGATAAGCAGACTGTGAACTATGGTTACCAGCGTTCAAATTCCACTCTCTCACATGACCTTAAGGCAGAACCATAGAGGTATCTATACGTAGGATAGAAGTATAAAATGGAGAGTTGGGAGAGGCTCATCATTCTCCTATACAGGAGTTCAGGGGAGAGGAAGAGTGAGGTTATAGTGGAACTAAGTCTGCTACAGCTTAACCGAACCCTGAGTGAACCGGGGTCAACAGGGAGGATCCTAGCGAGAAGAAAGGAGTAAGTTGCAGAGTTCAAGTTCCAGAAAAGAGAAGAGATAGAATTGAAGATAGTGAGTGTCCAGTTATATGACCCAAAGTAGATAAAAGGGTAAGAGTGAGCCCCAGGTGAATCCTTCTAGCCCTGCCCAAGAGGGGTCTGATGTGACTTGGACTAAGAGGAAAATGCATGCTAAAGGGGAAAGAGAAGGATCATGTCATATGATTGTACACTGAATTGCATTGAGAAGGGGGAGGCAATTAAGGTACCTAAAGGGTCCTAGTTACTGATCTGTACTGAGAAGGAGCATTTGAGAGCTGCCAGCAACTGGCCAAAGGAATTGTGCCTAGAGGAGGAGAAAGTAGAACTTTACAAGGAATCCACTGGAGGATTGCTATTAGTGGATGCTTTGTTAGTCTGTGTGCATTAGGAGAGAATTTTGGGGATAGTCATATAGTTCTGGCCACAGACTGTACTGAAATTCTGCCCTGGCTTCTGGGGTATCTCTCAGTCTCACTGACCTGAGAGGTCCACTACACTAGCTTCTCACAGTGCTATACAATGGCGATAAGTATTCAGGTACAGTAAGTCCCTACACTCCAAAATCTTACTTTCTAAGTGAGTACCTGAGTCCGTGGAGGCTGAGGTGACTTAGCGAAGGCTACAGGGAGTGTTAGTGGCAGAAACAGGATTCAGATGCTGGCTTCTCTATTTCTCAGCCAACTGCTCTAACTGCTGCTAAGCCACTTCCTTAACCCAGGGCAGGGGGGAAGGACAGTTTTGATGTCCCGCATTTGGCCCCTTTTTTCAGCTCACACACCAAAGTTCCCTTTCCTTTGGCCTTGGCTCCATGCTGTTTGCCCTTAAATAAGAACATAAGAGTAGCCATACTGGGTCAGACCAATGGCCCATCTAGCCCAGTATCCTGTTTCCAACAGTGGCCAAGCCAAGTCACAAATACCTGGCAGAAACCCAAATCGTGGCAATATTTCATGCTACAAATCCCTGTTTAAGCAGTTGCTTCCCCATGTCTATCTCAATAGCAAACTGTGGACTTTTCCTCCAGGAACTTGTCCAAACCTTTTTTAAACCCAGATACTCTAACCGCCGTTACCACATCCTCCGGCAGAGCTTAACTATTCATTGAGTGAAAAAATATTTCCTCCTATTTGTTTTAAAAGTATTTCCATGTAACTTCCTTGAGTGTCCCCTAGTCTTTGTACTTTTGGAACGAGTAAAAAATCAATTTACTTCTACTCATTCTACACCACTCAGGATTTTGTAGACCTCAATCATATAATGTTTCTTCCCTGCTTCTTTGTCAATTCAAATATCATACACTTTCTCACCATGCAGTCCTCCATCTCATTCTTTTTATGTTTGAACTACCTATAAACTTTCCATCAGTTCTTACCTGCCATTTCCTCCTCTGCAGTCAGAATCATGGAACGGGCCCAACCGCTTGTTTGGCTATGGCCCAACAAAGGGTTAATCCTGCCCTGAATCCAACTGCCTTAAGTACATAAGTATTGCCATACTGGTAAGGTATCTCTCTCCCTTCCCTTGTCCCCTCCCCCTCCCCTGTGGTTCAACATTTCTCACTCCCCCTCCCCTCGGGTCCTCTAAACTTCTTATCCTAGATTGCCAGCACCAGCAGTGCTCAAAACAGGCTGCTTCTGGTCAGTCCACGGGACCTTTCCTCTTCCAGTCCTGCCTTCTCTGATTCTGTTTCCAGAGGGGTGAGACTGGAAGAAAGTAGGGCTTGCGGACTGGCCAGAGGCAGCCTATATTAGGTAGGAAACTTAAAGGACCGTGGGAAGGGAGAAGTTTGTGAGAGATGATGAACTGGGGGGGGGGAGCTAGTAAGAGATGCCAAACTCTGGGAGGTAGGGCAAGGGAAGGGAGAGAGATGCTATACCAAGGGGGGGGGGGGGTTGTTAATGATGCTGGAACATGAGGGGGAAGAAGGAGAGATAAAGGACCTGTGGGATGGGGTGAGAGAGAAAACGATTCTGGGGCTTGTGGGGGAGGAGGAAGAGGGAGAACAGGAAATGGGATGGAATTTGGTATACCCCTTTTTTCTGGTTATAATCAAAGTGGTCTACATATTATATACAGGTACTTACTTTTTTGTAGAGATACTGGACCCACAGGTGTGGGGGAGGGGAAACAGGAGAAAGGAGGACACTTGCTGAATTCCCAAGGATGAGGGCAAGAGGAAGGGAAGAGAGGGAGAGATGTTGGATCCTTGGGAAGAGGGCAGGAGGGAGGGAAAAAAGTTGGAGATTCTGGACATGGGGAGGGATAGGGACACAGAAGTTTGATGCCAGACAGATGGAGAGGGGATATAGAGACAGGAGGGCAACTTGGGGGGGATAGGGACACACAGAAATGATGATAGACAGATGTGGCAGTTAGGGATACAGAAGGGTAATTAATGCTGGATACGACAAGAATACAGATAGAGAAAGGGGGATGCTCAACATGGTGGGAGGATAGGGACAGAGACACAGGACAAATGATACAGAGGGAACGATGGATAGTGGAAACAGAGAGAGAATAAATACTAAATGGCTAAAGAGACCCTGGCAAGACAGTTAAGAGAGGACAGAGGAAAGCAGAAACCAGAGACTGGGACCATCATGATAAGAAAAATAAAATGACCAGACAACAAGGTTAGAAAAATACATTTTATTTTCTATTTATTGATTAGATTATGTCAGTTTTTGAAATGTATATCTACCAGAACTGGTGTTAGACATGGCTGGGACCTGTGAGAACCCCCCAGCATTCTCCAGCTTTGGGATAGGCCACCCTTGTCATATCTGGGAAAGGCATAGCTGTGTAGAGGTAATAAAGCTCCTCTGGGGCAGACCACTCCAGTGGCTGTGGAAAATCAAGAACTTCAATGATTCCTCTAGCTTCAAATAAAAAATGCCCTGCTATGACAGTCTCTGGTCACAATTCTAATAGTACTGCTAGGAATCCTACTACTGCCTGAGGGTTCGTTAGTGTGGATTCCACTTTACCCTGTACCCTCCAAACACTCCCCAAGAATTATATCAAAATAGGGTTGATATTAAGCCTACTTAAAAAAGACACCCTAAACAGGGCCTTGACACTTTTGGAAAGCGAGACAGCCTGCTATTAATGAATTGGGAGGTATTGTTGTTCTTTTTCACCCAGACCTTTGACAACCCCCCATGTGCCCCTATGGAAAAGTATGTCCTGCCCTGAAATCTAGCATGCACGGTGTCCTGAGAGGTGTACAGTCTCCTAGATGACAAAACAAAATATTAGGATGAGATGCTTAACAATCATTAAGCCTATTTTATCCAGTACTGCTCATCCATTTGGGCATGAATGATACTGCAAGGTATCCCATGAAAAACAGCAAAGGTAATATAATAGCTTTGGGAGAGAGAGCGAAGCAAATAGATGTTCAGGTGTTTTCACCTTTGTCTTTCCAGTCAAGGATGAAGGCCAAAGTAAAGAAGCTTGAACTCTGAAGATGACTATATGACAGCGTTAGGCTTCTTGAACCACGGGATGACATTCCAAGGAAAGCTGAGCAGAGAGAGCATCCAACTATTTAAGGGTCAAAGCATCCTCCAGACCAGACAGGCAGACCTACTAAGGAGGGCTTTAAATTAGGATTAGTACGAAAAAATGGAACTTCTAGGAGGTAAGGTCGCCTAAAGTTAGGTACCGGGATACTGTGCACTAAGCCTGAATTGTATATCGTCAATTAAACGCATAATTGCCATTATAGAATGCTGGCATAAGTTCACATTTATGTGCCTAACTTTGTGCACAAGCGCGTATGGTAGCTCAGTGAATGGTGTAAATGCTCACATGTAACTGACAGTATTCTATAATCTTCGTGTGAAGTGCTGGACACACCCCTAACCCATCCCCCTGCCCCTCCCATATCCACGCCCTCTTGCGGCTTCATGTTATGGAATTTGTGCACTATGGTTATAGAATACCAACTAAATGCATTAACTCACATAACTGCAAATTAATGCCAATTAGCACCAATTAACACCAGTTATAGCCAATTATTGATTATGCTAATTAGTCTAGATTAACAATTAAGTTAATTGGACTAGATTTAATTCTGTAATCTGTGCACACAATTTTGTGCACTAAGGACCAGAATCTGTAAATGGCATCTCAAATCTAGACACGTCCAAAAAAAGTGCTTACTGTTATTCTATAAACCAAGCCTAAAGTTAGGCATGGTTTATAGAATAGCGCATAGGGCTGGGGAATGCACCTACATTTAGAAGTGGCCATTTACACCACTGGAAACCTGGTGTAAATACCTGCACCTAAATATAGGCATGTTCCCCCGAATTCTATAACAATGCATGTAAATGTGAGTAATGCCCCTGACATGCCCACACTCCTTTCATGGCTGTGCTCCCTTTTTAGCTAAATGCGTTGGGATTTAGGCTTGCTTCTTTTTAGAATACACCTAAAAAGCAGTGCATGTAAATTCTAATCATTGTCAATTAATGATAATTAGTTATCGGCCAATTATCATCACTGATTTGCTTGTTACTCAATTAAGGTATGCATATAAATTGGGAGTGCACCCAATTTAACACGTGCTACTCGCTGCACCTTTATATAGAATCCGGGGGCAAGCATGAAAATGAACATGCAAGATTATAGAATTAGGGGTCTAATGTAGAGACTGGAAAACTATTCCACTCCTATGGGAAGGTAAGGTATTGGATCTAGAGGTAGTCATGGAAGTGGTCGACTTGGATTTAGTGGGGGTTATGGAGAGCCATGGCTGGGATTTAGCTGTACTGAGTTATAATCTATTCAGGATAGGAAGAAAGGAACAAGGAGTGATACTATATATTAAAAAATATTTAAAACAGAAGTGCAGGGCTTATAAGGTAAGGATGAGGCTCTGTGGATTAATCTGAACAGATGGAATGGAACAACTCTTTATACTGGTGGAATATACAGAGATCCTCTGTAGGCAGAAGAAATGAATAAAGATTTAATTGAAGACATTCACAAAATCGCTATGAAAGGCAATGTTCTGTTTCTGGAAAATTTCAGTTTGCCAGATGTTGATTGGGACATCGCAGCTGTGGTGTTGCCTAGAAACAGAGAAATTGGAATCTTTACAAGGAGAACTGTTCCAGCAACTGATAATAGACTCCAGGTAGGAGGAGGTGATACTAGACTTATTTGCAAATAGGGAGAGTATTTCTGATGTTATAGTGGGTGATCATTTGGGATTCAGACATTACTGGATGATGTGTTTCAAAATTTTTGAGCACAAGTGGAAATGATTCATTCAAAGATAAGAGTCCTAGACTTCAGGAAAACTAATGATGGTAAGATGGAGAATACCTCAAGGAGCTGTTAGTTTTAATGGGGAAATCTAGAAGTCATTAGACCATTGGGAAAATTGAAATGAGAAATTGTAAAGACTTTTTAATAGGAAATAAATACACTGTAAGATGGAAAAGAGGTCACTATGGTTTTCTAAAGAAGTTGCTGAAAAGATAAAGGAAAAGGGGTTAGCATTTATTAACTACAAGAGATCACTGAAAGAGGAAGACAGACAATAATATCTGGAAAAGCTAAGAGAAGCAGGAAAAGTAGTTGGGACAGCAGGGCTGCAAATGGCATAAAAATAAATAATATGGTAAAATGGGAGGGCAAGACCCATTTTTTGGGTATTCTCGCATCCAAAAGTGGTCTTGTGAGACTCAGAGGTGAAAGGGGGGAATATGTAAAGGCTGATGAGGGATTTTCTAAGGTTGGTAGGGGCCCTAAAGTGACTGACTGTTAGAAATTGGTTGAGTGGAAGGCGACAAATTGTAGTTTTAAACAGTGTTCACTTTGAGGAAATGGGCGTTACCAGTGGTGCATCTCAAGAATCAGTTCTTGGTTTCATTGTTTTCAACATTTTTTCAAGCAATATTGCCAAAAGGGCTACTGGGAAAGGTTTGCCATTTTGTGGGTGATACCAAAATATGCAACAGACTCCCTAAAAGGTATGGAAATATGAAGTGTTCTACTGAAACATGAAGAATGGTCCAGAGTGTGGCAATTAAGATTTAATGCTCAAAGAGTTTCGGCTCATTCATTTGAGTTGGAACGACCCAAGGAACCTATACAGAATAGGGGGTAAAGAAGTTCTATGTATGAAGAAAAATGGGATCTGAGGGTGATCATATCTGATGATCTTACAATTGCCAAACAAGTAGATATAAACTGATGGCAAAAGGAGAGGAATGACCAGCCAGAAAAATGAGGTGATAGAGCCTTGGGTAAGTCTACGGTGAAAGCTCATTTGGAATACTGTGTATAATTCTGAAGGTTAGACCTTTAAAACTGGATGAATTCAGTCCAGAGGATGGATACTAAAATGATCAGTGATATTTGTCATGAAATATATGAGGACAAATTTCAAGATCTAGAAGAAAAGTGAGATATAAGGAAAAGGATGAAGATGATTATGATACAGAGGACAACTCCTGGTGGCCATATAGAAAGAGCACACTGGAGAAAGCCAGTCTTCTGTTTCTGTGAAGGCTACTCAGTGGTGTTTTCATAGTTGATGTGATTGAATCAATCCATCTTGCTGTTGGTTTTCCAGTGTCTCGTTTGCCTTCAACCTTACCAAGCATAATATTCTTCTCTAAGGAATCTGGTTGTTGCAGAATAAGATTGTTTCAATTTGGTTATTTAGACCTCAAATGATACTTCAGGTTTGATCTGGTCCAAGACCTAGCTGTTTTTCTTTTTAGCTGGCAATGGTAGTCACAAGACTTGCCACCAACACCAAATCTCAAATGTATCAATACATTTTCTGTCTTATTTCTTGATGGTCCAGCTTTCACCTCCAAAGAGTGTAAAATAGAAAAAGATTAATGGTACGCACAATTTAGATTTTTATAAGTATGTATACTTTTAATCGCACGGTTAATTGCATGATCTCACTATGGGCACCATCTCCTCTCATCTCCCTCCCCTCCATGGGCACCATTTCCTCACATCTCCCTCCCATCCATGGGCACCATCTCCTCCCTTCTCTCCATGCATGATCACCATTTTTTTCCCTTTTCCTCCTCCCCTTCTATGGCAACTATCTCCTTTCTTGAATTGTTCCACCTCTTATTTCCAGCGTCTGTCCCTCTAATGCCCCCCCCCCCCCCCCTTGCATTTTTTTTCCTGTTTCTCCCTACTGCGGTCATCTTTCTCTCTTTTTTTTTTTATCATTGCCAAAGAGGTTCCTGGCACCCTTTTAGTAGTAATTACCACTTCAGCAGCACCAGGCATCTCCTCTCCCTGCTCCTCAGACACTCTTGGTCTCAGCAAACAGTTCCTTCTCCCTCCTCGTGGCAGCTTCTTGCAGCGCACAGCTCCACCACTTAGCAACCGGCCTCACACCCGGTGCTTCTCGCAGCACAGCAGCTCTATCTCCCTGCCTCATCCGCCCGAAACCTCTGTAACAGGAAATTCCGTCCCCTCTGACAGAACTTCCTGTGACAGAGAGAGGCTTGGAGCGTGCAGAGGAGAAGGGGTTGCTGGAGTGTCATAGAGGTAAGGTCTCGTCAGAAAAAAAAAGGGAGAGGGACTTTGCAAAGAGGTAATATTTAACACACATTACAAATTTTAATGCATTAATTGTGTTAACGAGTTAAATGTACAGCCTTATCCTTTCTTTTATAAATTTTCTCTAAGCCCTTCATTGCAGCTGTGCCAAGTTCCAGTTGCTGTTGTATTTCTTGACAGTTGGAGCACTTCTCATTAATGATTGATCCCAGGTAGAAACTGTCCTCAGCCTCTCTGTCTTTGTTATCGACTCTGAAACTGGTGCTTGTTTCTGTTGTAATAACTTTTTAGTTTCAGTCCCTATGTTTCTATATGTTTAACTTTGATCAGGAGGGCCATTAGGTCTTCTTCACTTTTCTGTGATAAGTGTGGTGTCATCAGCATATTGGAGGTTGTTTATTCTTCTTCCTCCTATTTTGAATCCATATTCATCATCTTGCAATCCAACTTCTTATGAAATATTCAGGTTAAACTGATATGGTGAAAGAATACAGCCTTGTCTTACTCTTGTCAGTGGCAAATCAATCTGTTTCACTATGCTCTGTCCTGACTGTTACTTTTTGTCCAGAGTAAAAATTCTTCAGTAGAGTAATAAGATGATCAGCAATACACACATTTATAAGGACTTTTCACATTTTAATATGTTCAACACAATTGAAGACCTTGCTATAGTTGATAAAACACTTGTGTGCTTCCATCTGGTATTCTTTGGAATTTTCTATTATCCAGCAGACATTAGCAATGATGTGTCTTGTTTGCTGACCTTTCCTGTTTCCTACTTATACATCATGCAATTCCCTTAATATTTATACTTCTGGCATTCTTTGAACAGTTCAGCATTATTTTGCTGGTGTGTGATACTAAGAGGATCATACAATAGTTTGCACACTCTGTAAGGTCTCTTTTTTTTTCAACAATGGTATGTAAATTGATCTGTTCCAATCTGCTGACCATTTTGCAGTTTTCCATATTTGTTGACAGAGGTTGGTAAGCAGCTTGATCGAGTTATTTTGATTGAATTCCATGTATTCCTATGGGCTCTCTTTTTGATAGTGATCTCAAGGCTGCTCTGACTTCTTTTGGAATCAGGAGTTCTTGTGTGCAATCAATGTTCTCTGTGGTGTTGTCTATGTCAGTGTCTCTTATGTACAGATTTTCCATATATTCCTTCCACCTTTGCTTGATCTGCAGTGCGTCAGTCAGTAGTTATTGTCACTTTTTAACATGCCAGTTTAGAGTTGGAACTTCATGTTGATTTCATGGATTTGTTGAAAAACAGTCATTGTACTTCCAAATTTGTTTCCATCTTCAATTCTTTTGCAGAGTTGTTGTAATGTTGGTCCTTGTCTCTTCTAGCTGACCTCCGTAAATTCCTATTTAGTTATTTTATAAGATCTTTGTTTCTTGGGTTTTTTTTTTTTTTGCTTCTTTCCTCTTCTGTGCTATTTCTACTGTTTTCTCAGATACCCATTTGGGCTTCATTGACTTTCTGACCTTGACTGAGTTCTGTGATTTGTCTTTAATGTTGTCCTTGATTTCTGTTCATAGTTTTTTTGGATCTCTTAAATTTATCCGTGGAAATCTGTTTTTGGCATTGTCCTTGAAGGAGGTTTGTATGTTTTTAAGGTAATATTTTAGTAGCAAAAAGTTAATGATACATTCTACAGTCTGTACCAGGCCTTGGCTTCACTGTCAAAATAGAACACTTCCATTAATTCATGCTGAGAATGTAGTCAGTCTTGTTTTGATATTTTCCATCTGGTGAAGTTCATGTATATAAGCATCACTTTGGCTGGATGAAGAAAATATTTGCAATGAAGAGATCATTGGCTTCACAAAAGTAGATAAGCTGATTTCATTCTTCATTTCCTGTTCCTAGACCACAAGGTCCTACTGCATTACCTTTCTTTCCATTATCAACTTTGGCATTCTAGTCATCAATCATCAGTAGCATATCCTGTTTACATGTTATATCCATTATCACTTGAACGTGAATGTAAAACTGGATCACTTCATTTCCTTCAGTTGTTGGGAGCATAAACTTGAATTATTGTCATGTTAAAGGGTTGTCCATGATGTCTGATTGACATAAGTTGATCATTAACAGTATTATATCCTAGTACTGCCCTTGCAAAGACATTCCTGACTATGAAGGCAACTCCATAGAACAGAGACAGTTACGTGCTTCCAAGATATAAATGCATTTGTTTTTCAAATGGAAATGAAGTTCTGCAATGAGGGGTTAGAAGGCGAGGATAAAAAGGGAGTAGACTCAGGAGAAATTTAAAGAAATATTTTGTAATAGAAAAGGTTGCAAATGTGTGGGACAAGCTCCCGGCAGAGGTGACAGAGATGAGAACGGAATCTGAATACATGAAAATGTGAGAGAGCACAAAGTCTGTCTGAAAAGCAGAGGAAGGGATAGTAGGGTTTAGCAGTTGATGTGATTCAGTAGCATACTGTATATAAACTGTAATTTAATCTAATCTAAAGGCCTGCTTTACGTACAATGTACAGTGTTTTAGCCCTTATTCTGTGTTTCAATGTAAATGTAAATTGGATATGTCAAAACCACGCAGCTTATTTGTCTTCCATGACAATTGATCACAGGCACATTGGTGATAATAACCACCTAATAAAATTGATTTAGGTAACTGTGTTCATACCCTAATTAGATTGAGGAACACATGTGTATAAAAACCAAATACCAGGATATTTGTTATTTAACCAGGCTGAATTGCATTTCCCGCGCTAAGCCACATATTTTAGAAGCTGACATCACTTAAGCACTTGGATCTCCATTTTTTTTGCCTGAAGTAGTTACTAATCTAAAATACAATCTTTGAATTTTATCTCTGCAAAATGTTTGTTTAGTTGTTACTTATTTTGTGGAAAGTCCTGGCGTATCGCATAGAAAGAGGGGATTGCTAAGTTTTTCTTATAACATCCAGTGTCCAGTATAGGAGATGAACAGGCAGAGCTCATCCCTCTCTGAAGTAGTTTTTGTTCCTCACTGCAGACATATTTGTTATCAGCCCTCATAACTTGCCGTCCTGGAACTCTTACCCTCCTCCTCTTTCACATTTTGTCTTCCTCACATTTTGTGCTGTTATTGTAAGGCACATTCAGTGAGGGCATCATATAAATTCATAAGTAAATGAAAATATGAATGCTTCAAAAGATCTACACGGAGACCTTGCTTTTATTCTGGAGTTTGCAAATAGGAGAGGAAAAGATGAAGCCTTCAAGGTAGACAGATTAATGAATATAGAGAACTACAGTAAACAAGAGGTGTTACATAAAATATTGTGGGAGACATTTTAGAAATATCTGGGTGTGTAAATTATATGCAAATAATTTTAGAACACTGCCTTTTGCATGTGCGGAACTCAGGGATGCAGAGATTTCAAGGCAACATGGTGGGGGTGTGGATAGGGTGTTTGGTGGGCCAAGATATTAAGAAGCAGCTAATAATTCTGGATTTCAGCCTTTACATCTACTCCGAAATACACATAAATCTTGCGCCATGACCACTAGAGGTCAAGGATGCCATTTTGAACCCAGGCCCAAACAGAGCAGGAATGACTAGAGATCACTCATGTCCCTACTAGTCCACTACGGCCCCCCAGTAAAAGCCAGTGGGGTGAGGGTGGGGTGCTTGCCTGCTGGGATTGATTGGGTGTGTATTGATGTTGCAAGACTGTCAGGAGGTCTTGATGCTATCAAAGGGAAGTATTGGTGGGTTGGAGGGTGGTGTGCCTGGCACAGGAAGAGATTAGGGGACGAGGGGATGCATGGAACGTTGGGAGCCATAAGCAGCTTCCACATACAATTTGGGTACAGCGGGACACTCTTTTTTTCCATATGCAGCTTTTTAAAATCTCTGCTCCAGATGTTTTTGCTTTGTTCCATTAAGGCAGAAAAACATTCAAATCCTGCCCCCAATATGGCCCCTTGTGATTTGGACACATTGCATATGAACTGCATAGAAAACCATCTTTAAAACTGGTTTAGAAAATAGCAGTTTGGATGTTTTGCCAAATAAACCGTCCGTCTGCCTCTTTGTCCCGCTTTTTGGACGTTTTTCTGTTTTGAAAATGAGCTCCTATGTCTCGCATTTAAATGTTCTAGTTCTTGTTTGTATTATAGTGAAACACAACTTTACATCCTGTATGTAGTAGTTTTGTTTGTCCTGCTGATCAGTTTCTAGGGTAGCATGCAGCATCATTCTCTCCATACTGTATACAAGTACCAAATCCTGTTCTCTTAAACTATGTGCCTGCCTAGTTGCAGTCTCACATTGGTCTCTGCTCCCCTTCCACATTTTATCATCCTTCCTTGTGAATCACTAAATCCTCCACATTTTGAGTCCAACTGAAATGAAGAAATCTGCGCCAACTAGGCATACTTCGTTCTAAATGCAGGGCAGGTCACAGCTGGCTTAGCAAATCGTATCATGAACTGAGCTTTAGCCGAAAGTTGAGTTGTTTCTTGGAAGGTGTGTCCTCCCTAATTTGTATTTTGTCCGACATTATATTCCATTCTCTACAATATTATCCTTGCATTTGTAGAAATCTTTGCTAGAACATAGCAATCAGTGGTCTAGATTGGGTTTGTCCAAGTTCAATCCTTGAAATCCACAAACAGGCCAGGTGTTCAGGATATTACTTATGAATATGCATATGAGAGATTGCCATAAAATAGAAATAGTGGGCGGGCAGATCTCTCTCATGCATGTTAATTAAAGATCACATGAAAACCTGGCCTGTTTGCAGCCCTTGAGGTCTGACCTCAGACAAGCCTGATGTAGATGGAAAAGGCATTTAAGGTCACTAAGATGTCTCTCTTCCCCCCCCCCCCCCCCCCCCCCATCTTTTGTACGTTAAAGAAACTGTAGTGAATTATTATTTGAGCTAAGAATCCAGCATCATCTAAAAGATTGTAAAGTAGATATAGGTGACAGCTTCCAGTAGATGAAGTACAGCACTTACCCCTGTATCTATGTCAGTGAGTTAGAATAAACCACATTTTAACTTGTTTGGTCCAATTGTTTATGCTCCAGAAATATAACCACAGAGAGCCACTTTGTAGGTTGCATTTTTCACATAAATCATTTCCTGTTGATTTATTAGGTAGAGTTTGAGGAAAATAGACTGTAATTGTTTATTTATTTAAATGTTATTGTATCCCACTGTTATCCAAAAACAAGTTTTGGTTCAAAGTGGCTTACAATTCACAGTAAGGTGAACTTACAATTATGGTTCTGAGTTAGGAGGTAGAAAAGACATTACTAGCTTATAGAGAGGACATTGATAGATTTGGAATTTTTGAGGTGGGATTTCATTTCTTTTCTGGGATGTAGTTAGCTGTAGAATTTTTTTTGAAGAGGTGTGTTTTCAGTTCTTTTCTGAATTGAAGATAATTGGTGATTCCTCTTGTGACCTTTGGTATTGAGTTCCACCACTTGGACTCCAGATAACTAAATCCTACTGTGTATATTATTTTATAGCTTATGTTTTTGCAGTTGGGTAGGTGGAGGAGTAGATGGCCTCTGGTTTCTGGGCTTGCGTTCCTTTGGGATAGTTCGATCATACATAGCATGTATTCAGGGGACATGCCAAATAGTATCCTGTAGATGAGGATGCTAGCCTTGAAGAGTAGCCTTGCTTTGATTGGTAGCCAGTGTAGTATTTTGTGTAGTGGAGTTGCTCTTTCATATTTCAACTTCTTGAATATCAGTCTAGCTGCCATGTTTTGTACTGTTTGAAACAATTTTAGTGTGTTTTTCTTGCAGCCTACATATACTGTATTGCAGTCAGTGGTGTGCTGGAGCCGGCTCACACCGGCTCACAAGAGCCGGTTGTTAATTTTCCTTCCGACTTGCAAGCCGGTGACTTCTGCTGAAGTCTCGGCGGCCATTTTGAAGCATGAACCGGCAGCAGGGGAGAGTCAGCGCTGGTAGCGGGCAGGCAAGACTGCTTGCCCCAAAGAATACGAAAGGCAAGGAGTTGGTGAGGGACCGGATCTGGAGGGAGGGAGGAGAATTTGTGGAACAACTCAGGAGAGGGTGGCAGGGGAGAGAAGGGAGTCGCTGGGCATTTGTGGATGAGGGAAGAGAAGGGTTGCTGGGTATGGGTGCATGCAGGGCAGGGGAGAGGAGGGTCACTGCTGGACATGGGTGGATGGAGGGCAGGGGAAAGGAGGGTCACTGCCTGGGTATGGGTGCATGCAGGGCAGGGGAAAGGAGGCTCGCTGCTGGGTATGGGTGCATGCAGGGCAGGGGAGAGGAGGGTCACTGCTGGACATGGGTGGATGGAGGGCAGGGGAAAGGAGGGTCACTGCCTGGGTATGGGTGCATGCAGGGCAGGGGAAAGGAGGCTCGCTGCTGGGTATGGGTGCATGCAGGGCAGGGGAGAGGAGGGTCACTGCTGGACATGGGTGCATGCAGGGCAGAGGCGAGGAGGGTCACTGCTGGACATGGGTGGATCATGGAGGGCAGGGGAGGGTCACTGCTGGACATGGGTGGATGGAGGGCAGGGGAGAGGAGGGTCACTGGGTATGGGTGCATGGAGGGCAGGGCAGGGGAGAGGAGGGTCACTGCTGGACATGGGTGGATGGAGGGCAAGGGAGAGAAGGGTCATTGGACATGGTTACATGCAGGGCAGAGGAGAGGAGGGTCAATGGACATGGGTGGATGGAGGGCAGGGGAGAGGAGGGGAGAGAGAAGAAATGCTGGACAAGGATGGAGGGGAGGGAAGTGTGAGGAAGGAGATGAGATGAGGGAAAAGGAAGAGAGGAGAAAAACTGCACATGGATGAAGAAAATAGGCAGAAGCTGAGGACCAGAAATGAAGAAGAAAGGAGGAAAGGAAAGAAATAAATGGAAAGGAAGCCCTGGAAATGGAGTTAAGAGGACAGATAGCAGCAGAATCGGATACTGGGCCAGCATGATCAGAAAAACAGTCACCAGACAATAATGGTAGAAAAAAATCATTTTATTTTCATTATAGTGCTTGGAATATGTTCACTTTGAGAATCAGGTGCTCAACATTAAACGTTTATATTTATTTACTTATTTATGGCATTTTATCGCACATTAAACATGAATTAGATTGGAACCTGGGATCATTTAATTGTTTTTTACTGGAGTAATGCATTGCCACCCCCCAGGCTCTCTCCCTGGCTATAGCCAGCTCTGTAATTTGGGGGGGGGGGGGCGCAGAGGGGGACCGGGGAGAGAGACTGTTGTTAAACATTTACCAACACACCACTGATTGCAGTAGTCTAGTTGTGATAGTATGAGCCAGTGGCGTACCAAGGGGGGGGGGGCGGTCCGCCCCGGGTGCACGCTGCTGGGGGGGTGCCGCACGCTGGTCAGCTTCGTTCTTTTCCATGCTCCCTCTGCCCCGGAACAGGAACCTGTTCCGAGGCAGAGGGAGCATGGAAACGAACGAAGCTGACCGGTGCGCAGCACCCCCCCAGCGGTATGCACCCGGGGGGGGGGGGGGGGTTCTTTCGCCGGGGTGGGGGGGTGTCCTTTCGCTGGGGGGGGCGCATCGGCGATCCACCCTGGGTGTCAGCCCGCCTAGGAACGCCACTGGTATGAGCGATTATACCATTATCCAGAATGATTGTCTTGGTAAATAGTCTCTGATCCTTCTCAGTTTTGATGTTACTGCTGATACTTGACTGTCCAGTAATAGATGTTTATCAAGAATTATTCCCAGTATTTCTAGTTCTGTTTCAAAATGAAATGAGCTCTTTGGTAAGAATGATTGCAGCCACATTACAAAGCTCATATGAAGAGCAGTTCAGTTTATTCATAACACTTTTGTTTCTTGATTACACTCTCATGGGAAATTTCTGCAGAGAATACTGATGGTTCTTGTGTATGATCAATCCTGTGATTTTATCTGCTATAAAATAGACTAGTGAGGATGTGGTGGAATAATTGTTTTTACTACTACTGCAGGCCCCCTCCTGTGTTGTCACTAAATGGAGGGGAGGGGGTTTCAAGCCCAAGATCATTGAGAACTGGCACATTAGCTACACTCCAGCTAATTGTTACAAATAGGATGAAGCTTAACTTCAAAACCTTTAGACTGTAGGACTTTCTAAGTGGATCTTCCAACAGTCATAAGGTTACAACAACCAGGGGGGGTAGAGGTGGAGAGGAGGGGGGGGGGGGTTGATCCTGTGTCCCTCCATGTAAGGCTTGCCCCCTCTTAGCCATACTTCACATTCAAAACAATATCTTAGCTGTCAAGGGTTTGCAGAGTCATCCAGATGAAAACATTATCGGAAGCCAGAACTATAGCTGCAGTATTGACAGGGCTGTGATCATTGCAAAAGTATCAGACGTGCGCACAAAGGGTACTTTCTGATGCTGGAGATCTCTTCATCTTGGGAGATTGCATAGGCACTGCTAACTTAGTACAGGGAAGTTTACTGGAGAGCGTGGGGTAGAGTATCAGCCCTGATTCTTTCTCACCTGGGTAAGACTTGAGGTGACTGTGAGCTTAGGGGGAGCAGCCAGAAGTAGCAAATCCGACTAAAGTTTGATTCAGAATCATTTGGAGGGCTGCAAATTCTACTTGTTGCAGGTAAGGGATCCTGACTGACCTCTTGACTGCATTGTGCTGCACTTGTACCAGTTGGGGTGAATGGTGACTCCCACAGTGTCATGATCCCAGGATCTAAGCAAACTGTCACGAACTCAGGAACAACATGAGCTCTTGGGTTGCTGTCGACGAAAGGCAGCAGCAGGCAAAACCCTCTAACCAGGACTGAACTAAACAAGCAGGAATTGAGCAGACTAGAAGTGCAATAAGCACACAGGCAGAAACAGAAATGCACAGAGCACACAGGCTGTACTAAGACACAAACCAGGACTGGACTAGGCAGGGAACACAGGGACAGAACTAAGTAAAGCCAGAAGAGAAAACACTGAAATGGGCCACAAGGCCGACCTGGAACTGATGCACTCAGAGCCCTCTCATGTGGGCTGCAAGGCCGAACGGGAACCCAAACACAACAGCAGAAGGAAGAAGAAACTAGGCAGAGCCCTAGGCGAGGCAGACTAGGGAGAGCTCTAGGCGAGGCAAATTAGGCAGAGCTCAAGGCTGGGCCACATGGCCACACAAACACCCAACAGAACAAACATGCAATAACCAAGACAGAAGTGCTAGCACTAGCACACAGGCAAACTGAAGAACTGAGGCAGAAGTGCTAACCTTTGCACAAAGACAAACAGTAGAACTGAGGCAGAAGTGCTAAACAAGCACACTAGGAAAAAGGCAGAAGTGCTACACAAGCACACCGACAAACCTGGAGACCTTTGGCGTTGCAAAGGCCTTGAATGAACGTCCTCACCTTCCTTATGAGGGCCTTCACTGATGAAGTCACGACTACAGGAAATAGGCTAGAAACACACAGGAAGTGCGACTACAGGAAATAAGATAGAAGCACACAGAACATCAGAGTGAGGCTTGGAACACATAAGAAGTGGTAGCAGAGGCAACAATGCAAAGAACAGACTGGAGCCACTTCTGAAGCTGACCACCGGAAGACAAGGTGAGACTGAAAGTGGTGACACACAGAAGCAGTTAAGTGGTTTTACCGCTGTAGGATCCATCGGCCGGCGTCAGGGCGCTGCAGTTCATTCAAGCCAGGAATCACGTGGAACATAGGGGAAACGGTTGGCAACAGCACATCTTCAGGTTTAGTGCAGCATCCAAATATGCCAGGGACATCAGACTGTCCAGCAGGGCCAGTGTGTAGTTTGATGCAAGAGAACAAAGGAATTATCCTGGTGCCAAATCTCCCGCTTCCGTTCTCCCCATTATGCTTTATTATTGTATTTTTTATATAGTTACGATTCTTTCCTTACTGATATGTGTGGGTTTATGTATCTTGTTTCATATTTTGTAATGACTTTTTTTTTTTTTAGCATGTTAGCTATATTGAACTTGAAATTGTACAGGAAAATGTGGAGTATAAATGCCATAAATAAATAAATAACAAGTTCCATCTGGCACAGTGTACCTGGATGGAATAGGAGTCTCATTGGTTGATAAATCGCTTGGAGCTCAGGGGTCTGTGGAATGCTTTATGTGCCTTTGCTCTCTTTCTGGCAGGGGCCCTGGTTCAAGTTTTCTCCGACAATACAACGGCTGTGGCTTATAAGTAAGGTAGGACCTACAGCCACCCAGTGGCGCTGGAGGCAGCTTCCCTCATGAGTTGGGCAGAGAAAAGTCTTCTCTGCTTGTTGGAAGCTCATATCACTGGGTCCTTGAATGCGGAAGTGGAGTTTCTCAGCAAGCACTACTTGAACCCAGGTGGGGTTCTCCGCTTCTGGACTTGATGGCGACAAAAAAGGAATGCCAAAGTGCCCAAGTTCTTCAGCCATTGGAAAGAGCCTAGCTTGATGGGGATCTATACCTTACTACAGCCTTGGCCAGAGACACATCAACTGTATGTATTCCCTCCTTGTCCCATGGTAGGCAGCATATTGTAAAGGATTGAACTGTATTTGGGTCAAATAATTCTTATAGCTCTGGATTGGCTGTGGAGGCCATGTTCTGCGGACCTGATTCAACTGCTGGATGGAGATCCTCTCAGTCTTCTGCAGGTACACGGCCTACTGAAGCAAGCATCAGTGCTCATGGAGGTTCTGTGCCCCTTTGGTATTTCAGCTTGGCCATTGAAAGGGCTCAGTTGAGACAAAAAGGTTATTCTGAATTGGTCATTGCTACTTTGCTTCAGGCTTAGAAATGCTCTACATTCATGGCATATGCGAGGGTGTGGAGGACATTTGAGGGCTTGTGTCCTGAGCATGGACTTTTCTCTGCTCAGATCATGCACATCCTATTGTTGCTCCAGATAGGTCTTCAGAAAGGATTGGTGTTTTCTTTAAAAGTTCAGGTTGCAGCTTTGGCCTGTTTCAGGGGCCGACTACAGAAGACATCTGTTGCAATTCACCTGGATATCATTTGATTCTTGCGGGGAGCGGGGGCGTTTGAGGCCTCTCTTTTGTACACCGTTTCCAGAGTGGAACCTTAATTAAGTCCTTTGGGCTCTTCAGAAGCCTCCTTTTGAGCCACTCTAGAAGGCCTCCTTGAAAGATCTTATGCTAAAGACAGCTTTCTTGGTGGCTGTTGTGGTGGCACATAGGGTTTTGTAGCTTCAAGCTGTTTCTTGTCAGGATCCTTTCTCCACTTTTCAGAAGCAGGGGTCTCCCTATGCATGGTTCCTTCCTTTTTTCTGCAAGTGGTATCAGCGTTTCATCTTAACCCATCTGTGGAGCTTCCATCCTTTCACAGAAAGGATAAAGAGGCTCAGCATTCTTCTTTGAAGCTCCTTAGTGTGCTGTAACCAGGCGCCTCTCTTGTGCAGCCAGGGATAGAACAATCTCCTCTAACCACAGGCTCCCGGTACAATGAAGAAACAGATATCCACCAGTAACTTCAAACTCAAGGACTTTATTCCATGCAGGTTTCTAGTACACAGTTCCAACAGCAGCATTCACCTTCAATCCTACGCACCTATAAGCCACCTGAAAGTGTGTGGCCCATAGTCCCCTTTTTTTAAATCATTTATTTATAATTTTTTCATTTTACAAGGATCACTTGCAAAACAGTAAAACAGAGATGATTGTACATTAAAACAATATTTGAAGAAAACAATCTCAACAAGATAAATGGATTTTGTACAATCTTTCTCTTTCTTAGACCACAAAATAAATAGGGAGAGTGAAACAAGACAAGGAGATCAATTTAAGCAACAGCAAACAAAGAAAACGTGGTATTAACCCGATTATCCCCAGTTATTATTTATCTAAATCATTTTTCCACATTGATCATCTGGTTGGTTTCTTCAAGACCATAACGGTGCATAGTCCATCAATTTCATTGGAAACATACTTATTGTCCAATATTAGTGAAAGTAATACACCTGATTTCATTTTTTTTCCCTTTTAAAACCAGAAATTGTTTAACAATACAAACCCTTGAATCTTCAATCCAATTCCCGCTGATTAAAGTAATCCCAGTTTCACAGGCTTCACTCCTTTTGAATTAATATATTAAGAGGAATCATTTCAGAGGAAAAAAAACATTAGGAGTCATACCTGGAACTCTGGGAAAACAACAATCTCGATATTAATCATCTACAACAATATTCATTTTGTTCAAATTTTTTCTGGTCTTATTATCATTTTCAAATCTTAACCGTTTCCTACTTCAGTAGAACTTCATTTGCTGTATATTCTCAAATGATTCGATTAGATTATCCATGTGGCTCATTAACAAGACTATATCTGAAGCAAAGTCATTCTCTACCACCATCAGGTCCTGGAGCACCCTCCAGATGACATTCAATGCAACCTCCACGGGAGCCAAAAACTCCAAGCTGATAACTCTTAAGGGTTTAGGAGTAGCACCGCCGACACGGGTTCAGCTGTAAACGACTTCCGTTTCAGCATACACTCCTGACTCACTCCTCCACCCCTTTGGGCATGGTGGTTAAATGATTTTGAGCGATGAAGTTGTTTCCAGGTCCAAGAGCATCGACGCTCCTTCGTCGGCGCTAATCAAAGGACTCATCAACCCAGTGCCCATAGTCCCCTTTAAGCAGAAGGCTCTTAGCACATGTCAGGATTCAATATAGGCTACAGTCGGCTTCAGTCTAGGCTCTTTATCCAGTGCACCATAAACATTAGTTCAATTCCAAACAGCAGCATTCAATTCATCATCATAGTTAAATCACCAAGCAGCAGTTATACTTCTATTCTCTTCACCCTCATAATGAGCTCCATATTTTAGGGACTTCTCACACCCAAGGGATTCCCCCTGCAACAGCTTCACTAGTAAGGTCAGTACTTTAGGGACTTCTTCTTACCCCAAGGATTTTCAGCCTGCAAATACTTCCAAGACTTCAGTAATTTAGGGACCTCCCTGCCCAAGGGTTTTCAGCCTGCAACTGCTTCTCGCCTTCCTTGCTGCTCTCCCTGAACTGAACTGCTGAGACTCCTTCCCACCTGCCTAATCAATCCCTGGCTTCTGCCTTCACAACCAATCATTCTCCCCTCATTAGCTTCTCTACACACCCATACCAGCTGAGTTGAGCATTAGCCTAATGAGGAGCTCCTGCACACAGGGTTTCCTAGCTTTCTTTCCCCCTAGTGGCAGCCAATCTACACCTCCTGTTAGCTTACAGCCATGTCCTCCCTTATTGCAGCTAGGAGTCCAGTACGGGTTTTCCCTCTCACCCCCTGGCTTCTTGCCTGCAATGCCTTCTGGGACTTGTAGTTCAGACTGAAACTGCCTTAACCCAACTATCCTGGATGTGACTTTATCACAGTGCATAGAGTCTTCATTAGATATCTGGAAGTCACACATGAGTTTCACAAATCAGAGACAGCCTGTTTATTCTTTTTGGCAGCAGAGGTTTGGCCTCATGGCTTCCAAGTCCATATTTGCTAGACGGTTGAAGGAAATTATTGTGTCATCGTATTTGCTTTTGGGGGGATGAAGGCTCCTTTGGTCTTGCAGGCTCATGCTACGAGGTGTACAGTGACATTCTGGGTAGAGACTACCTTACTGTCTCTGGTGGATATCTGTAAGGTGGCGATGTGGTCAACGCTGCATGCCTTTGCCAAGCACTACAGGGTGAATGTTGTAGTACACTCAGAAACCAGTTTTGGGGCTTTCAGTCCTCAGGGTGGCAGCACCAGGATCCCACCCACTCTAGGGATTGCTTTTAAACATCTGGAATAATGGAAAACTATGTAATGGAAGGAGAAATTAGGTTTTACATGATAATTTTCTTTCCATTAGTCCTTCCCACTATCCCAGAGGACCATCCAAGGTTTCTGAGATGTTTAGTTGGTGCCACCTTCCTGCATATCTCATATCTACAAGCTGACCAGAGATAAGAAAGGTCCACACATGTTTTCTCATCTGGTTAGTGTTAGGTTATTATTATTATTATTAGCATTTGTATAGCGCTACCAGACGCACGCAGCGCTGAACACCTGATACAAAGAGACAAAGGTTAGTGAGTTGTTTAAGGTTGTTGTGTTTATTCTGAGTTTATCCTTATTGCTTGTCTATGTAAATACTAAGGAGCTAGACTGGATGCCAAGAGAGAGATGTCTCAGCTCAGTTTCAGTTTTCTATCTGCTCCTGCTGGATGGACACAGCTATCCCACTGGTTCTGGAATAGTGTGAAGGACTAATGGAAAGAAAATTGTCAGGTAAGACCTATTTTCTCCATTCCTCCACAGTCCCTGGTCCTCATACTACAGGTGAATTATTTTTTTTTTAATTTATGTTTATTGATTTATACTGAATTCACCAAGTACAATACTTGAATTTAGAAATACAGGCAGAAATAGTTTTTTGTTTTACATCAAATCAAATATAAAACAATGATTTAACAAAAGAAAAGTATTATGCCCTCTTTAGACCACAAAAAATATTAAGGGGGGGACGTCGGGTTCAGGAGAAAACAATAAGGGATAAGTAAAAGCATTCTATTTAGCAATCAGACGCTACGCCATAACTTAACTCTATATATTCGATCTCTCTATAAATGGAGTTAAACTTTACATAATTTTTTTTTTATCTACAAAAGATTTTAAATGTTCTGGTAAGAAAAAGTTATATTTAAGCCCTTGATATTTTATCACACATTTACATGGGTAATATAAATAGAAAGACACACCTAATAATAGGGTCTCTTTCTTTAGGGCTAAGAAAGCTTTTCTTCTCTCTTGAGTTTGTCTAGTGACATCGGGGTACATCCATATCTTTTTCCCATAAAATAAAGTTTGAGACTTCTTAAAGAACATACGTTTTACTGCTTCCATATCTTGCTCAAATATAAAAGACACTAAGCAAAGTCATTCTCTGAGTCCTTGGTTATAGATAATTCTAGAATGCTTAAATTTGCATGCTATTATCTCCGATCATAGGTGCGGTAAAGCCCTGCGCCGTTCCAGCACTATTTTTAGAGCACTGTTTGGACCAACGCAGGACTTTTGATAATCTGCCCATTAATATTTTAGCCAATTTTGAGGCATTTGGGCTATTCTCAAAAATGTTATTTCTTTACTTTTAATACTTCAGAAGATACTGTATATTCCAGTGGTTTTCTAGGGTTCTAAACTATTTATTTTGCATCCAAAATGTTTCTTAGTATAGTAGAGGCTGCTAGTATTACTCAACATCTGCATGACTTAAGCAGCAGAAAGCAATTTTAAAGAAGACATAAAGCTCTTCTGTTGTTTCAGTTTCTCTTCTCATCTCTCCCAAAGTATCCTGATGTTAAATATTTTGTGTCTTATATGACCTTGTGAGAGCTGAAAAGAAGAAAGTTACTTCTCTACTGATTTGTAGCTGCCTGCTTCACTGCGGTGGACAACTTGCACATCTGCCAGTGTAAATTTGATATTCCTTTAGTCCTTGTATGCACTTTTGTTTTCTAGTGGAACGAAAGCAGTGGACCACTAAATCAAAACTGTTTCTTATTCTATTCCTAGCAAAGAAAATAAAGTTTATGCACTTTTCTATGTGAAGCTGTTCTGGAGCAGAAATCAAAACAGTCATTATCTATTCAGGCTGTCTTCCTTGGGACTGGTCTTTGTAATGCTGCCAACGTTCTCCACATCACTGAATGTAGTAGTTAGAAAGGGAGGTCACTTTCCTGTGCTTGGAGTTTGAAAGCTGCTTATAACATGGGATGCTTTTTACATGGGAAATCAGTTTTGTGAATCTGATACAGTCAGGATCAATGGCGTAAAAAATATTCACAGCCATTTATCATCTGATTTTTTTTTTTTTTATTTTGAGATTTCTTTGAATTGAGAGACTGATTGTATGAAGCTTTGTCCATCTTAGTTTCTAAGTGCTTTTGAACGCACATTGGATGATAGAATTCAGTGATACTGTTTTATTTACATTTTACTCCTGGGGAAATTCTGCATGTAATGTCCCCTTGAGGGCATCAATGGGTTCCAGATCCAACCTGAAAGGAATTTTCCTTAGGCAGACTCCATTGATCCTTAAAGGAGCTGCTATCTGGGAAGGAAGAGTGTTAGTGGGTGGGATTTTCCTCCCTTCTCCCCAGAATAAAAAAGTATTACTGTTAATAAGGCTGGCTAACTATATTTTAAAAACTATTAACGTATTCTATTCTACACAAGAACTTAAGAATAGCCAAACTGGGTCAGACAAGTAGTCCATCTAGCCCAGTATCCTGCTTCCAACGGTGGCCAATCCATGTCACAAGTATCTGGCAGAAACCCCAAATTAGCAACATTCCATTCTACCAATCCCAGGGCAAGCGGTGGCTTCCCCTAGTCTGTCTCAATAGCAGACTATGGATGTTTCTTCCAGGACTTTGTCCAAAGCTTTTTTAAACCCAGACATGCTAACCACTGTTACTACATCCTCCAGCAAAGAGTTCCAGAGCTTAATTATTCATTGAGTGGAAAAACATTTTCTTCTGTTTGTTTTAAAAGTGTTTCCATGTAATTTCATTGAGTGTCCCCTGGTCTTTGTACTTTTTGAAAGAGTAAAAAATTGATTCACTTCTACTCGTTCTACACCACTCAGGATTTTGTAGACCTGAATGATATCTCCCCTCAGCTGTCTATTTTCCAAGCTGAAGAGCCCTAACCTCTTTAGCCTTTCCTTATATGAGAGGACTTTCAACCCCTTTATCATTTTGGTCACTCTTCTTTGAACCTTTTCTAATTATGCTATATGTTTTTTAAGATAACAGCAACCAGAACTGAACATGGTCGTACCATGGAGCATTACAGAGGCATTATATTATTCTCATTTATTTATGCAGAACATTTATACCCCGCTTAATACCACTGAAAGCGGCCTCAAAGCGGCTTACAATGAACTGATAAAACAATACAATGACAGTAGAGAGAGTAGAAGGAACAGAGGAAGAAGGGAAGAGAAAAGAGTCTAAAATGGACTGTGGAAATCCAGACGCTGAGATGTAACAGAGTGGCTGGAACAGCTCCCAACAAGGCACTGTAGTGAGACCCAGCAAACACAGTCGAAGCGCAGAAGAGGCAGCATGCAGCCTGGAAAGTGGAGGTGGTCACCGGAGGCAGAAGACAGCAGCTGGAGGCGAACAAAGCTGGTGGGGCCAACGGGTCCGGCAATAACACAATTTTCTGGAGCAGCTGGCAGTCCGATGTAGCTCCCATTTGGAGCATATAAAACCAACTGCCTCCATAAGGAGACCACACTCTCACCAGCCAACAACGAACTTGTTCTCCACATTAGTAGCAGCCTTCATTCTTATTTAATATCCCTTTCCTAATAATTCCTAGCATCCTGTTTGCTTTTTTGGCCACCACCACCACACACTGGACAGAAGATTTCAGCGTATTGTCTAAAACAACACCTAGATCTTTTTCTTGGGTGCTAACCACCAAGGTGGACCCTAGCATCAGAGAACTATGATTCAGATGATTCTTCCCATTGTGGATCACTTTGCATTTGTCCATATTAAATTTCATTTGTCATTTGAATGCCCAGTCTTCCGATTTCTTAAGGTCTTTCTGCAATTTTTCACAGTCCACATGTGTTTTAACAATCTTGAATAGTTTTGTATCATCTGCAAATTTAATGTCCTAATATACCAGGTGATGATTTTTATACTTTTATTTCCAAAAACGATATAATAAATATAAATAATTGTGATAGTGATGTACGCAGAAATCGTATGTGACTAATTGAATGTGAAACAAATCACATCTGCCCGTCACTGTCATCTATCATTGCACATCATATGTCATAAGAACATAAAGAGTAGCCATAGTGGGTCAGACCAATGGTCCATCTAGCCCAGTATCCTGTTTTCAACAATTCCAACAGTAGCCAAGCCAGGTCACAAGTACCTGGCAAAAACCCAAATTGTGGCAACATTCTATGCTACAAATCCCAGGGCAAGCAATTCCTTTCCCATGTCTGTCCCAATAGCAAACTATGGACTTTACTGGTCTGTAATTTCCTGGATCTGTTTTTTAAAATCTGGGTCATATTGGCCACCCTCCAATCTTCAGTACTGTGGACAACTTTAACGATAGGCTACAGACTACTAACAGCAAGTTCTTTCAGTACCCTTGGATGCATGCCATCTGGTCCAGGTGACTTACTACTCTTAAGTTTGTCGATTTGACTCAGTACATCTTCTAGGTTCACCAATATTTCTTTCAGTTCCTCCGCATCATCACCCTTGAAAATTCAAAATTTGATACAGGTAGATCTCTTACATCTTCTTCCGTAAAAACCAAAGCAAAGTCTTCATGCAGTTTCTCAGCTATGGTCTTGTCCTCCCTGAGTGCCCCCTTTTCTCCTTCCTGATCTAATGGTCCCATAGATTCCCTCACATGCTTTCTGCTTCTGATGTACCTGAAAAGATTTTTACTGTGAGATTTTGCCTCTTTGGCAAGTTTCCATATTCTTTTTTAGCTTTCTGGAACGCTCTAGCATCAAAGTTAAGAGACATCCGATCACAGCCAGTTCAAGAAATCCTTAAAGACCTACCTGTGTGATCAATCTTACTCCTCTACTGCTTGATCTTCTGGATCCCCGCATTCCTCTCCCCTGTTGATTCCCTCTCTACCCCTCATCTACTTTCTACCCTGATTTGCACTTATAAGTCAAGTTGTACTTTTCCTTAACATTGCAAGCCACATAAAGCCTGCCTTGGTGGGATTATGTGGGATATAAATGTTCACAATAAATAAATAAATAAATAAATTCTTTGCATCTAGCTTGACAATGCTTATGTTGCTTCTTATTTTCTTTGAGTCCTTTTCCATTCTTTGAAGGACATTCTTTTGGCTTTAATAACGTTTTTCACTTCACCTTTTAACCATGCTAACTGTCGTTTTCTCTTCTTTCCACCTTTGTAAATGCATTTGGTCTGGGCTTCCAAGATGGTATTTTTAAACAATGTCCTAACTTTTGCTGCCGATCCTTTTAGCTTTATCGGTCACTCTTTCAAAAATTAAATGCTGTTACAGTTGATTTCCTTTGTGGCTTCATTCCAGATAGTAGCTCAAACTGGAACATGTTATGATAACTGTTTCCCAGTGGACCCAACACAGTTAGCTTTCATACTATGCCATGCATTCCATCAAGGACTAGATCTAAGATGACTCCCCCTCTTGTTAGTTCCTGGACCAGTTGCTCCAAGAAGCAGTCATTTATTACACCTAGGAATTTTATCTCTTTGGTGCTCATAAGTACATAAGTGTTGTCATACTGGGACAGACCGAAGGTCCTTCAAGCCCAGTCCAGGTCAAAAGTACCAAGCAAGATCCCAAAACAGTACAATACATTTTATGCTGCTTATCCCAGAAATAAGCAGTGGAATTTCCCAAGTCCATTTTAATAATGGCTTATGGACTTTCCTTTTAGGAAGCTATCCAGACCTTTTTAAACCCTGCTAAGCTAACTGCTTTTACCACATTCTCTGACAACAAATTCTAGAGTTTAATTACACATTGAGTGAAGAAATATTTTCTCCGATTTGTTTTAAATGTACTACTTTGTAGCTTCATTGCATGCCTACTACTCCTAGTATTTTTGGAAAGAGTAAACAAGTGATTCACTTCTACCTGTTCACTCCACTCAGTAATTTTATATACCTCTATCATATCTCCCCTCAGCCGTCTTTTCTCCAAGCTGAAGTGCCCAAGCTGTTTCAGCCTTTCCTCATAGGGAAATCATCCCATCCCCTTTATCATTTTCGTCGCCCTTCTCTGTACCTTTTCTAATTCTACTTTATCTTTTTTGAGATGGGGTGACAGAATTGAACACAATATTCGAGGTGCAGTCGCACCATGGAGCGATACAAAGGCATTTATCCAGGAATTATTGGGGTAATTGAAATTGTCCATTATTATACTGTTGCCCAGTTTGCTAGGTTTCCTAATTTCTGTAAATATTTCTTCATTTGTCTGTTTATTCTGTCAGGGCGGACAGTAGTATAGCCCTAGTAGAATATGCCTTCCCTTCACACATGGAATTTCTATCCAGAATGATTTCACACTGCTTTCTGTTTCATGTACAATGTTTATTTTGTTTGACTTAAACCAACAGTGCACTTAACTGGTTGAGGTATTAAATGTTTTGAAGCATAATCATTCAAAGAATCTCTTATACTTTTCAATAAACCATTTAGGTAAATAGCAGTCCCAAGGCCAACACAGTATTACCAGTTAGGTAACTAGCCCCTAATAATTTCCCTGTATCTGCTGCTAGTTGTGCTCCCCATTGTTCGTCCCACCATACCCCAAGTCTCATCCATAGGTAGGAGTGCAAACAGGACCAATGGCTGCTGGAAATCCTGGGGGAATCTGTGGTGTCTGATCTGCTCCTCTGTCTGGTCCCAGAGCTCCACCTCTGTAGCTACTCAGTTTTTACAGCAAGAAAGACTACCAATGTGGAGGAATGGAAGAGTCACTACTGATGCCTCAGGAAGGATGGAGGAAGAGAAGTGGAATTCATTGACAGACCCTCAATGAACTCCACTTCTCTTGCTCTATGCCACTCTATCACCTCTCTGCTGCTGGACATCTCTCTTGCCTGGAGGGGTATCAGCACTGTCATCTCTCAGTTGCTAGGTCTTCCTCCTGCCTGGGGGGTTACCATCCTGTTGCCTCCCTGATCACAGACCACCTGGCCATGAGTTGCATTCCTGCTAAGTTCAAGGCTCACTAGCTCTGGCTGTTTGCTAGTTAATCTCTTAGCAACCTCAGCTCAGAAAGATTCTAGAAATCACAGTTTATGGACTTCAGTTCAGTGTTCTCAGCCTGGAAAAACCCATCTCCTCTCCTCTGTGTCAATAAAGCAAGACAGATATTCTATGTAATCTTTTTCCAATTTGTTCTAGTTATTCTGAGTTCAGGGCCTCATGTGTACTCGTACTATTTATTGTTAGGTTTGAAAGACTGCTTTCCCTATGAAATACATTCCTCTATAGACTCTTTCCCTTGCAGCTGAGACTGGTATTAGTATTTATGTATGTACTGTGATACTGTGAGCAAGGGTTGAGGGAAGGCCTTCACAATAACACAGCTGGACAAGATTGTAAACATGAAATAAGTGTTTTATTAACATAAATCTGAGGCCTGTTACTTCACAGGCCTAGAAACAAAGGTAAAGTCTCTTATTTTCTGAGGGTTAAAAGTCTTAGCAAGGGCCTGTGCCCAACAGGGCCTAAAACAATCTATTGCCTGTGACAGCCACACCCCAAACACAGTTTGTAGTTTCTCTCTTTCTCTCTTTGGATTTACAGGTCTGGCTCCAGCCAGACCTCAGAACAAGGCTCACAAATCTTCAAATAAAAGATTGGCTTACTTCAGCCAGGTCATACAGTTCTTCCTTCTCTGGGCCTCCATATCCTTATTCTGGTCCTGCCTTTTATACTTCTTGGTTTCTGTCCTTTTAGCTCCACCCCTCCCATTTCACTTCCTCCCGGGGCAGGAAGAGTGATTTTAAGGTGGCTCACACTACATGAGGGATTATCCTTTAAGGTGAAGGGCAGTGTTCTGTAAACCCCCTCACATACCCTCCCCCTGAGTTCAACCCTGCCCAGTTGAGTGCATCAGGGTCCACCTCCTAAGACAAAAAGTCAACATTAGCGTGTTATTGGCCTGCACAATATTTCATCCAATAGATAAAGGGCTGGAGGCTAAGAAACCAGAGTATGATACTTGCATTTGAGACTTTTTGTCGAGCCATTCACTGAAGGGGTTGATGGTCGGTGACCAGCAGAAAATGTCACCCCACCAATATTGGAATGTTTCAAGGGCCCACTTGACAGCTAGAGCTTCCTTTTCAATTACCGCATAATTTTTCTCTCTTGTGAACAGCTTCCAGCTAATGTATGCCACCGGATAGTCCTCCCAATCTTCTTCTTCTGCCAGAATGACCCTGAGTCCAACCCCTGACATATCAGTCTTCAGGATGAAGGGCCGGTTAATGTCGGGGCTCACCAGCAATGGCTCTGAAGAAATAGTCCTCTTCAGGGTTTGGAAGGCAATATCCAGCTCTTCAGTCCAGTATATGTTTTTTCGATCCACTTTCTGCAGGTGGTGGGTTAGAGGTTTTCTCTTCTCAGTGGACCCTGGAATGAACCAGTAGTAATAACCAATGAGCCCTAGGAAGACTTATACTTGTTCTTTATCTGGGGTACTGGCACCTGGGTGATTGCCTCAACCTTCCAGTTTTGGGGTCTCACTTGTCCTTTCCCAACCGAGTACCCCAGGTACTGGACTTCTTGTCCTCCCTAGAAGCACTTTTTAGGATTCGGTGTTAGCCTAGCGGTCCATAGGCAAGCAAGGTTGAGATGAGCCTTTCAATCCTTAATGTCATCTAAGTAGGCAGCTGCATAATCTCCATGCAGTTTAGGTATGGGGTCCATGAGGTATTAGAAAGTAACAGGAGCTCCATGAAGGCCAAATGGCAACACTGTGGACTAGAGAGCTGCACGGGAACAGGGTTTGTGGAAATCCCGTGGGTACCATAGAGATCCCACAAGGATGGACCCAGGTCCATGAGGATCCCACAGGGATGGACCCAAGACCTGCAGGAATCCCACGGGAATGGACCTGGGTCCTTCGGGTATCACACAGAAGTGTAGGCTAGATGAGTCAAGTCTCCTCTTCCCTCCCCTCTCCTCCCCTCCCCTCCAGCCCTGGGAGCATTCCCCGAATGTACCTCGTGGTGGTCTAGTGGCCTCTTACAGGCAGGAAAGACCCCCCACTGTTTCCTGCCTGCTGCCGCTGTTCCTCTCACTGCGGCTGTTTCTTTAAAATGACTGCTGAGACTTCCAGCGGATCGGACAAAATGTTCCTCAAGCTTTAATCATGAGGAAGTGAAATCTACACAGAGTGCTGGATGTGGCTCTGAACACCCTGTTGTGCAGACTGGATAGAATGTGCAAGTCTTTATCAGCCAACATTTACTTTACTTTGAGTCAATCATGTACACAGTAGTAGCCAGTCTGGGAGGTGAGGAAGTATGCAGTGCCTATTTAGTCATACTGCCCTTAATTCTGTAAATAGCGCTTTAAATTTCATGCACAAATTTGTGTGCAAGCCCAATTTGTGAATGCAATTTAATTGAATAACAAGCCCATAATTGCTGATAATTGGAGTTTTAGCAAGCAATTATTGGTGCTAATTGTCTTCAACATTTAGGTGCAGGATCCGTGGGTTATTTTTGCTCACAAGTCCAAAAGGGGGGTGCAGCTATAGGAGGGTCATGGGCAGATCAGGGGCATTCCTTTAATTTATATACATTGTTATAAAATTCAGATCTGCACCTAATTTAGGCTTGGAGATTTACAGCACAGTTTCATTGGTATAAATGGTTGCACTTAAAAGTAGTCATGATTCCCAGCGCTAAGCACTATTCAGTAAATTGCACCTAACTTTGAGCACTATTTATAGAATAGAGCTTAGCATGCTTTTTTCAGCACCAATATTTTAGGCGCCATTTATAGAATTTAATCCACTATCTGTTCATATCTTCTAATTAGCTACCAATCCAAAATAAGACATTGTTTTTGTGTAGGAACTTTAATTTTATAAGGAGTTTCTCATTTCAGTTCATTTATTGTATTTATACATCACTTTCAGCGGTATACAGAAATCAAGCATAAGAGTTGTGTGCAAAAATGTAAACATCCCTGCTCAAATTGAACGTATCAACGAATCCTTAAATGAAGACGCTATTTACATTTGCACATCTGGAGCACTCTGTTCATCCTGGAGAAAACTGGAATCTAATTTGTGATAACTCTTAAAGACCTATTTGCAAGAATTCTGACACCTCCAGTTTTCTAGTTGTTTCCAGTCTGATGACTTCAGTTATGTTCCTACCCCTCAGCATCTTATAAATATAAAGCTTCCTTTTCCCAGTTCTAGAGCCATATCTGAAGAAGGAGCCTGTGAAATCTCAAACTTAGGTACTATGCAACATGTTTATTGCTGGTCCTTTGAAAGGTAATACAACTTACAAATGATTATTTACTTGTAATTTGAAATATGAAGAGAAGTAATTTCTTATTTATGGAAGCAGCATGGACTTGTGGGTAACTTTTGAGAATCTGTGAATGAGTAGTTTCATATCTTCAGTGTGATGCACGTGATGTCCAGATAGACAAGTTGTGAGGTAATAATATACTTTGGTTTAGGTTTCTTGTCAAAGCTGAATCTGCACCACCAGCACCAGTTTTATTCTTAGCTATTTGGTTCTGAATGTGTCCAGTATTCTGCCTGCTGATATTGAAAATATTCCTAAATTGGAAAAACTTGCTCCTGGCCTGCCAGTAAAATTTCATGTCCATGAAGTCCAGCTTTTTTTTGTTTGTATTTCTAAACCATGGGTTCTTTATACTGGTGAGTGAGAAGTTGTTTTCCCAGTGGTAGGCCTGGAGCGATCAAAGACTGTGTCTGAACAAAATGTGTCAGTTTTCTGTTTGGAAAAGGTTGTTTTTCATGCCTTGAACTATAAAAATTCCTGAAATGTTTAGTGAGTGAGCATCTGCAGAAAGGCCAGAAGCTTTGACTTGTGCTGTAGTTTAGTGTAATATTTTTATAATGTTTAGTACTGTCCAAATTTTAATTCTAGCCTACGTTCCCATCCTGTACAGTGCATATAAATGACTTGATGCCTTTTCATACATTATTGTTATTGCGTTTTTATGTTTTCATAGTGGTATATTGCTTGTTTTACTAGTCAAGGAACACTGAGTACAGGGCATTTATTTGCCTTCACCACTTAATATCTTGCTTCCAGCTCAATATTTCTTGTTCTGAGCTTAGCGGATGGTAAATATTTTGAATAACATGTTGGTTTTTTTCCAGTCTCTGAGTGAAGTACTGTATGCAGAAGATTTTACCTGAGAATATTGCTTTATAATTAACTTTTGCTTTTCCAATTTATATATGTAGCACCCATTAAACACATGGTAGACAATTCTATAAAAGTTCACCTATACATAGGTGTCCAGATGGTGCCCGACTGGCGCATATCCTATAAAGGAAAGGAGGCACTAACTTTCTCTTATAGAATACAAGCTTAACAGTGTATGTACATGCATATGCACTTAGGTGTCAGCATTTATGCCAGCCATAGAGCTGGTATAAATGTTCATGTGATACATGCATTAAATTATAGTTCTCTGTAAAATACATATGTAATTGGGTGCTCTGTCTAGACGCCATGTATATACCCACCTTCAAAGATATGTTCTTAGTTATAGCAGTGGCGTACCTAACTTGGTTGCAACCCGGAGCAGAGCACCCCTCCTCCCAGCGTATCACCACCCCCCTCACCATCCCTCATTCAAGCAGGGGGATGCAATGAGCAATTGCGCAGCTGTTGGCTCTGCCGGTCCTCTGCTCCCTCTGACGTCAACTTCCTTTTCTGGGGCAGGGAACTGGCAGAGCCGACAGCCGTGCCACTGTCTGCACCCGGAGCGGACCACACCCACCACCCCACTTTTGGTATGCCACTGAGTTACAGAATAGCGCTTAGGTACGCATTGGCATTTAGGTTCATGTATGCACACGTATGCACTTATATGCTAGCATTCTAAATATTTACCTGCATAACTAGCATAAAAATGTTAGCACCTACTTTCTAGAAGTATAATAGTAGATGGTGGAAGATAAAGAACTTGCGCCCAACATTCAGACCACGGGATTTAGCCCAACTAACTCCCGCAGTCAGCACTGAGCCCAGTTATTCAATGCCGGGCCATTTCCAGTGACCGGCATTGACTATCTGGTTTATTTTTGGCTGGTTTGAACTCAACCAGACAAGCTGATATTCAAAGATATTCCAGCTATTGACACAGCCAATATCGGCACTGACCAGCTATGTCACGCGACATAACCAGTTATCCAGCTAGCTGCTAAGCGCTGATATTCAGCCAAGATAGCCAGCTATCTCACGCTGAATATTAGCGCTTAGCCGGCTAAGTACCATTTAGCCAAGTGCAGTTCCTGGCCAGTTACATGGTTTGTAATATTGGGGGGCTAGTGTCTCATACAGTCTGCACAAGGTTTTTATTTTGTTGGGGGGGGGGGGGGGGGGAGGATCTTGAATGTATTCCTAACTTCAGTAGCCAACCAGTGTAATCTGCTGAAAATGGGGTTAATATGATCTTAGTGACTGACTGGGTTAAAAACTGGTTAAATGGAAGGAGACAGAGGGTAGTGGTAAATAGATCGTGATCTGAGGAAAGGGTTGTTATCAGTGGTGTACCGCAAGGATCAGTGCTTCGGCCAGCTCTTTTTAACAGCTGGTAAGGTTTGTCTCTTTGAGAATGATACCGAAGTCTTAATAGGATGGGCACCCCGGAGGGTGTGGATGGCATGAGGATGGATCTAAGATTTAATGCTAAGAAATGCAGGGTCATGCACTTGGGTTACAAGAATCCAAGGGAACTGTATAATATAGGGGGTGAAGTGCTAATGTGTATGAAAGAAGAACGGGACTTGGGGGTGATTGTGTCTGATGATCTTAAGGTGGCCAAACAGGTAGTAAAGGCAACGATCAAAGCTAGAAGAACACTTGGTTGCATAAGGAGAGGAATGACCAGCAGGATAAAAGAGGTGATAGTGCCTTTCTATAGGACTCTGGTGAGGCCCCATTTAGAGTACTGCATGCAATTCTGGAGACCGCATCTACAGAAAGAGATAAATAGGATGGAGTCATGCCAGAGGGTAACTAGCTACAAAATTGGTAAGCGGTCTCTGTCATAAAACATATAGGGACAGGCTTATGAACCTCAACATGTATACATTGGAAGAGAGGCGGGAGAAAGGGAATATGATAGAGACAATTAAATATCTCCGTGGCATTAATGTGTATAGGAGGTGAGCCATTTTTCAAATGAAGAAAAACTCTGGAATGAGAGGGTGTAGGATGAAATTAAGAGGAAATAGGCTTAGGAGGAATCTAAGAAAATACTCTTTCACGGAAAGAGTGGTGGATACATGCATTGGCCTCCCGGTGGAGGTTATGGAGATAGGAACTGTGTCAGAATTTAAGAAAGCATGGGACCAGGCATGAGGGATCCCTTAGAAAAAGGAGGAGTTAGTGGTTACTGAGGATGGGCAGACTGGATGGGCCATTTGACCCTTATCTGCCATCATGTTTCTATGTAACCAACGGATTGAGGCAATTCTCTGTGCATTTAGGTATATTTATTTATTAGGATTTATTTACTGCCTTTTTGAAGGAATTCACTCAAGGCAGTGTACAGTAAGAATAAATCAACTATGAGCAATAAACAATTACAGCAGTAAAAATATTGAAATAACAAAACAAAGTATGGCATAGTATACTACTAACAATGTCAACACAATATGTAATAGAACATTTTAATTGACAGTGTAGGGTATGAGCAAAGATTGTTGTATTGATCGGCATTGTATTCATGTTTGCCTGTTGTCTTACCAATAAAATTGTTTCAAAGTAAATATCTCTAGTATATCATCCCTCTCCTGACTTTCTTCCAAAGAATATATATTGAGATTGTTAAGTCTGTCCCCATATGCTTTATGAGTAAGACTACTGACCATTTTAGTAGCCTCCCTTTGGACCAACTCCATCCTGTTTCTTTTTGAAGGTGCAGTCTCCAGAATTGTACACAATATTCTATATGAAGTCTCAGCCATTCCTCTCCATATGTCCACAAGCATCTTTCTACCTTTCACCATCGCCTGTTCTGCCTATTTGACCACATTAAGATCATCACATACGATAACACCCGCTCCTCTTTCGTGCACAAAAGTTCTTCACACCCTACTGTACCATTCTCTCAGGTATTTTCAGCCCAAATGCATGACCCTGCATTTTATAGCTTTAAATCTTAGCTGACAAATTCCAGACCATTCCTCTAGCTTCGCTAAGTCTTCCTCGTGTTATCCACACTATCAGGGGGGTCTAACTTATTGCAAATTTTGGTATCATCCGCAAAGAGGCAAACCTTACCAGACAGCTCTTCAGCAATATTGCTTACAAATATGCTAAAAAGAACCAGCCCCAAAACTGAACCTTGTGGCCAGAAAGAGCTCCATTTACTACAATCCTTTGTCGCCTTCCACTCAACCAGTTCCTAGGCCAGCCAGTCACTTTAGGACCCATACTTAGCACATTCAGTTGATTTATTAGTATCTGTGTGGAACAGTGAAAAAGGCTTTGCTAAAATCTAAATAAACCTCATCTAGCACTCTCCCTTGACCCAACTCTCTGGTCACCCAGTCAAAGAAATTAATCAGATTTGTCTGACAAGACCTGCCTCTAGTGAAACCAAGTTACCTTGGGTCCTGTAATCCATTAAATTCCAAAAACTTTACTATTCTCTGTTTTAAAAGCATTTCCATTAATTTACTTATCATAGAAGTCAGATCTACTGGCCTTTAGTTTCCAACCTCTTCCTGACTTCCACTTTTGTAGAGAGGGTCCACATCTGCTCTTCTCCAGTCCTCTGGGACCACTCCTGACTCTAGAGAAGCATTGAAAAGGTCAGCTAGTGGAGCTGCTAGAACTTCCCTACGTTCCTTCAGTACCTTTTGATGTGTGCTATCCGGCCCCATCGTTTTGTCCATCTTTAGTTTAGCCAGCTCAAGCTCACAGTCCTATGAAAATCATCAGGGATTACCACCCCTCCATTCCTATTTGTCTTTGTCTTCTGTGGTCCTGTTCCCAGCCCTTCAGCTGTGAACACAGAATAGAAATATTTGTTAAGCAATTCCACCTTATCTTTATCAGTTTCTACCTATTCCTGCTCTTCACCTTTGAGTCTCACAGTGCCACATTTGCACTTCCTATTACTAACATATCTAAAGAAAAATGTTTTGTCCCCCTATTTTACATAACACAAAAAACTTCTCCACCATATTCACACCATACTGTTCTCTTCCCATCTCACAAAACTTGAAAATTCTTGGAGTTACCATTGATCGAAACCTCACTCTCGATACCCACGTGAAGAATACGACGAAAAAGATGTTCCACTCCATGTGGAAGCTCAAAAGAGTAAAACCTTTCTTTCCGAGATACATCTTCCGTACCATGGTACAGTCAATGGTAATAAGTCATCTGGACTACTGTAACGCACTGTACGCTGGCTACAAAGAACAGACTATCAAAAAACTCCAGACAGCCCAGAACACTGCCGCCAGACTCCTATTTGGAAAAACTAAGTACAAAAGTGCAAAACCCCTAAGAGAGAAACTTCACTGGCTCCCACTTAAAGAACGCATTTTGTTCAAGATCTGCACGATTGTACACAAAATCATTCACGCAGGTGCCCCAATCTACATGCTAAACCTCGTGGACCTACCTCCCAGAAACGCCACAAAGTCATCCCACAAATTTCTCAACCTGCACTTCCCCAGCTGTAAAGGACTAAATACAAGCTGATGCACGCCACTACCTTCTCTTACATGAGCACTCAGTTATGGAATGCACTACCAACAGACTTGAAAACAATCAACGAAATAACCAAATCTCTGAAGACATATTTCTTCAACAAAGCTTACAAAGAGAACCTACAGTCCTACTAATCCACTTCACTAACCCACCCAACTATGAAAGTCCACTTCTACAATTACCCGCTTAATACTTTCCTTCTTTCTTCCCTTACTTAATCTTTGCACATTATTAATTGTATCTGACACCCTGGATTAACAATGTCATAACAAAACTATGTAAGCCACATTGAGCCTGAAAATAGGTGGGAAAATGTGGGATACAAATGCAAATAAATAAATAAATTTTGTCTTCCATTTTCATCTTTGCTTTTCCGACTACTCTGCCATCTTCTCTTAGCTTTTCCAGATATTGTCCCCTGTCTTCCTCTTCCTATGATCTCTTGTACTTTATAAAGGCTAACCTCTTTTTCCTTACCTTTTCAGCTACTACTTTTGAGAACTGAAGCAACCACCTTTTCCTCTTACATTTATTTACTTTCTTTACAAAAAGGTTTGTTGCCCTTAAATTAGCTACTCTCAGTTTTGCTCACTGCTTTCCAGCTTCTTCCAGATGTTCCCATCCACATAGGGGATTGCCTCAAGGAACTGCTATCTGAACAAAGATTTTTTTGAAGTCTAGAACCTTAAATACTACTACTACTACTACTTAACATTTCTAGAGCCCTACTAGGGTTACGCAGCGCTGTACAGTTTAACAAAGAAGGACAGTTTCTGCTCAAAGGAGCTTACAATCTAAAGGACGAAATGTCAAGTTGGGGCAGTCTAAATTTCCTGAATAGAGGTAAAGTGGTTAGGTGCCGAAGGCGACATTGAAGAGGTGGGCTCTCCACACCTATCTTAATATTAAACCACATCACCTGATGATCACTCGATGCCAGATGATCACTTACTATAACATCAGAAACACTCTCCCCATTAGTAAGCACTGAGTCTCGTATGGCCCCATCCCGTGTGGGTTTCATTACCAACGTCTGGAATAGTTCCCCCTGTAGAGAATCCAGGATCTCCCTGGTTCTAAAAGACCCCACAATAAGGATACCCCAATCAACATCTGGCATATAAAAATCACCTTTTAGTAGTATGTCCCTTTTCACAGCTATAGTCTGTATGTCTTTAATTAAATCTCTGTCCATTTCTTGTCTATGAAGGAGGCCTATATATCACTCCCATGTAAATACATTGCCATTCCTTCTTTCCAGATTTGACCCACAGTGCCTCTTCCTTACCACTTACATCCTGCAATTGTGTGGCTTTAATATTATATAATGCCACTGCTACCAAGAGGAGGTTTGCCTCTTTTCCTTGTTTTTTGGTTTTTTTGTTTACTGCCTTTGATTTGGTGAACCATTCAATACTTCAATGGGGTTCAGACCTGCATTTATTTATTGCATTTGTATCCCACATTATCCCACCTATTTGCAGGCTCAATGTGGCTTACAGAGTTTGGTTATGACATAGTTATTCCATGGTATTTGATACAATTAGTAATGTACAAAGATTGGTGAGGGAGGAGAGAAGGAAGGTGTTAGGCATGATATAAGGTGTACTGTACTAGTTGGGTGAGTTGGTGAGGTAGTTTTGTAAGGCTATGGGTTCTCTTTGTAGGCCTTGTTGAATAGATGTGTCTTCAGAGATTTGCGGAAGTTCGTTATATCATCAATAGCTTTCAGGGGTGCAGGTATTGCATTCCACAATTGCGTGCTCATGTAAGAGAAGGTGGTGGCGTGTATCAGCTTATATTTTAATCCTCTACAGCTGGGGAAGTGCAAATTGAGAAATTTGCGGGATGATCTGATGGCGTTTCTGGGAGGCAAAACTACAAGGTTTAGCATGTAGATTGGGGCATCTGCGTGAATGATTTTGTGTACAATCGTGCAGATCTTGAACGCAACTCGTTCCTTGAGTGGGAGCCAGTGGAGTTTCTCTCTTAGGGGTTTTGCACTTTCATATTTGGTTTTTCCAAATATGAGTTTGGCGGCGGTATTCTGGGCTGTTTGGAGTTTTTTGATAGTCTGTTCTTTGCAGCTACCAAGAGGAGGTTTGCCTCTTTTCCTTGGATTCTTTTGTTTTTACTGCCTTTGATTTGGTGAACCATTCAATGCTTCAATGGGTTTCAGACCTGCACATTTCTGGAACTGTGCTTGCTTGGTTCCAGTCTTATTTGGATGGTAGATCTTTTTGCGTCAATTAGAGCAATTCTTTTCTATTTCATGCAATTTATCTGGTGGTGTTCCCAAGGCTCAATTCTTGGTTCTGGTCTATTTAATATTTTTCTTGGCTCTCTTAATCCAGATCTTGAGAATTACGTTTTTTATGTATGTTCTTAACAGTTTTAGATTCATGCTCATCACGTGTGATTTTGGAGATCTTGTTGAAATTATAAAAATTTGTCATCTGGCTGTCTAGGACTCGAGCTGAATCTTTCAAAAAGAAAAGGTATTTTATTGTCTTGGATTCACCACCACACATTATTCCATCCGTTGGGAATGGGGTCAGATTCAGCTAAAGAATGCAGTAAAAATTCTGGGAATCACACTGGATAAACTCCTAACCTTTGGTGTGCATGTTTCTAATTAATAAAAAGGTTCTTCTTTTTTTAAAAACAGTTACATGCAGTGCACTCTTTCTCCTAGATTCTGTATAGGTTGCCCAAATTTGGGCGCAGAGCCAAGATCCACTCCCAGACTAATTAGTTAATGAGCTGTTAATAATCAATAATTGGTGTTAATTAGCATTCGTTTGGGTTTGTGTGTGGATTTGCCCTGCACCCTATTCTATAAAACATGCTCCTAAATTTTATAGCATGCAGCTCAAAAGGGGGTGTGGCCATGGGAGGGGCATGGGTGGGTCAGGGGCATTCCCAGAACTTAGGTGCAATGTTATAGAATAGGGTCATTTGCGTGCCCAACTGCCATTAGTTATACGCCAGCATTTATACCAGGTTTTAGCAGGGTAAGTACTCGCGCCCAAGGTTTGGCACAAGATCCGCGCTAAGCTTATATTCCGCAAAGGGAGCTGTGCCCAGGGCACCCTTTGCAGAATACCAGTTTAGTGTGGATCTTCTGGCACCTAACTTTGAAGACCATTTATAGAATCCCCCACTTTATTCTTATTCTTGCTCTTATCATCAATTGTCTAGACTGTTGTAATTCTTTATTCTAAAGTACGATATGCTCCCAAATAAGAATTATCCAACATATTTAGCTGGGTATATATATCTGCTCAGTGTCTTTCCGAGAGGTGTCTCCTCTTACTGTTGTCAGTCACTCGCAAGTGAGCCAGCCTCTTATTCCAGAAGCAGTGGGGGTATGTAAAAGTCAGCATACAGTTCTCTGGTAGAGTCATTACAGGTCTCTGCTGCTCCTTAATGACACAGAATCCTAGGGTCTCCACAATGTACACAGCAGCTTAGTAAGAACATCTGATTATTCCTTGCAGTTCTCTCCCTTCCTCTTTTCTAGGCTCTACAGGGAGATTCTCGGGACCATAGCTGTGTTAGCTGGAATAGAATCCCCTAGGGTTGCAGGGGAATATCCCAGAGACTAATTCCACCTGAAGCTCTAATGCTCCTTCTCCTCAGCTCAGATATGAGAGAACCTTCCAGACTTTTTCTCCCCTCCATGAAAGTGCTGGGACCCCACCAGCTTGCGCTTATCCTATGTTCAGGCCAACTTGGCAAAGAACCCTTCCATGTGGCTGCTTTCACACTGTACCTGAGGTGATGCTGAGCTGGGTGTGAAAGCGAAGTTGGGGCTTCCAAGTCATCTTACAGAAGTAAATAGCCTAATGGATCTTTTTTATTCTTTTTCTAGAACAGAGTTTATCTCTGTCCCTGTCCCTGCTATCTAAGTGGGATAGAGAAGGCAGATGGGCTATAGTGGCAAAACCAGCTGCTTCCTTTTGGCTGTCAAGATTTTGCAAAAAGACAGTTTTTGTCCACAACCATGGGTATATATAATCTCACTAACTACCCTCCCAGTCCCTCCTACGGAGCTAGGCCCCTTTGCTGTTTAAGTTAAGTTACTTGATATGGACTTATGCTGATTCCAGGATACAGACTTCCATGCTATAACCAGCCTGTCCAGAGATAGGGGCTAACACCAGCCTTTCGTGACACCTGGATCTGGATGTTACTAGGCAACGTTATTACTATTTCAGAAATACTACAGTAAACCTATTTATTTTTGAACAACCCTAAAATCTATCTGACTGCATGGTTTGTTTTCTGAAAGGTGTAGAGAAATTCCAGAACTATAGAGGCTTTAAATCTCACCCTTTCACCCTTGCCGGAGGAACTCAGGAGCCCCATGGGTGCCTGGTGTACCTTAAGTGACTAGCTGTGCCTATGTATCCAAGAAGAAAGTAAAGCAGAAGTTACAGGTCTGTTGTCAATTTCCTTGAAAAGCCTTTTGAGACTGTGAGTGGATCAGAATACAATGACACTTAACTATGACATAAGTATCTTGTGGCTGGTAACATAATCAAGTTTTCTGTTTGTGATTTTTTTCATCAACAACTGAGTGACAGTGTTAATTTAAATGCTGGTGCTGGCATTTAAATTAATACGTATATTCACAGCCACTATACAAGTAGTCAGCAATGTTGATTGTACACATTAAAGGCAATTCCGTTATCTAGGTGCACACATAGCTCTCTGTGCACATCCTATATAATAAAACGCACCTCCAACATTCTGAAGCTGACTGCATGGCTGAGGCATTCCTGCTCTCGGTATCCATCTCCTGAATTGACATCACGTACTTCCGGGTCCGTCACAAGCAGAAGTGACCAATCACACGAGGTTTCTCGGCTTCAGAATGTTGGAGGTGCATTCTATTAAATAGTCAGTTCCTTGAGGCACAGCCAGAGCTCAGCATCCTGCACAGTAAATAACGCTCAGACACTAGAGAGAGAGAGAGGGGGGGGAGGGCTGACACCAGAGGGTGGGGGAGGTATCTCTGTCACACACACTCTCTCTCTCTCTCACAGTCAATGTCTTTCTCTCTCTCACTCTCACACACTGTCTCTCACACACTCTATGTCTCACACTGTATCGCATTCACTCTCTATGTGTCACACAGTCACTCACACACTCTCTTGGTCTCATACACTCAGTCTCACAGAGAGTCTGTGTCTCACACACACTCTCTCTCTCTCACACACTGTATCTGTGTGAAACACACTCTCTCTCACACTGTGTCTCACATACGCACTTGCACACACTCTCATTCTCACACACACTCTCTCTCACAGACACATTCGCACCCAGACTCACTCTCTCTCTCTCTCTCACACACACACACACTCGCACATTCACTCTCTCTCTCACACACAGTCACTCTCACATACACTCTCTCAAACATACACACTCCGAGGAAAACCTTGCTAGCGCCCGTTTCATTTGTGTCAGAAATGGGCCTTTTTTACTAGTAATTTATATAGAGTACAAGCATGTACATGCATAAATGTACACTTACCACCAAAAATACCACAAAGATCCCTAAATTCTGTAATGGTGCATGTGACATGACATGTATATGTAAGGCGGGGCATTTATATGGGTGGAGCATGGCAGGACACATGTGACTTACAACTATAAGCCAGGAAGTTCCTGGGGGTTATCCATCAGGAGGAGGTGAAGAATTCCCACCGAGTTAGAAGAACAATCTGAACCAATGGACACTAGTGAGCTTCTGCCCCAACAATCATGCTTCCTGTTCCATGTCAGGATTAGGGCTACTAGCCACCTTGGCCAGTGCAAGTTAAGCTGTTCGTTTTGTTGTGTTACTGTTTTCCCTCGTTTAGCTGTGGAGGAAACAGCAGTGAGCTGGGGAAGAGAAATTAAGTTCAGAGACGTTACTTACCAGCAGTGCTGGGGATTGCTTTCTTTAATTGTGTTTAATGTTTACTAACCATTTGATATACCGCCTAAACTGAACAAGCAGGTCAAGGCAGTGTCACTGTGAACTAAACTGCAGCTGTGAGAGAGACAGAGGAAGCATGCAGCAGAGAGAGAGAGGGAGGGGTGTCTCCCCTGCCTGTGCTGCAGGATCTGGACTGTGTTAAAAGGAAAAAGGATTGGGGGACTAAAGCTTGATAAAATGATTCAGACGGTTTGTACAGTGCCTTCTCCCTGAGGGACCGGAGATGAAACTGTTTCACTTCTAGTGTTGTTATCAAAATTGCAGAAGGGAGGCACTGAAAGGAGTAAGGTAAGGGCTGATAGCCGCCTGCTGCAGCCTTAAAGGGGCTACATACAGAGATACCCCAGCTTGGTGTCTCAGCATAAAGCTTACTAGGAGTGTATAAAGAAAATGTATGGGACTTGGTTACTCTAACTGATTGATTTGGGGGGCTGAAACTGTGCTTAAATCAACAGTGACCAGTCAAGAAGGTTAATTGGAGATAAGCATGAATTGTACTACCTATGACAGCACCCAGGTGACGTTATAGCGGGGGTGTAGCCAGACCTCACGGTGGGAGGGGGCCAGAACCCGAGGTGGGGAGGCAAATTTTGGTGTGCTGCCTCGCCACCCCCCCCCCCCCCCCCCCCCGCTCTCCCCCGCCACCCACTGCCGCAGCAAATACTTTGGCTGGCAGGGGCCCCAACCCCCGCCAGCTGAAGCGTTGTCCAGCACCAGTCTCCAGCGTCACCGCATTACCTGCCATGCTCTGTCTTTCCCTCACCCCCACCAGCAAAACCAGGGACCCACAGGAAATTTTTTTTTTGGGAGGGGGGGGGGGGCCAGTAGCTACGCCACTGCGTTATGGAACAGACTCCTACTGTGCATCCTCGGGGCACCTAAATGGAGGCCCTGAGTTGCACAGGAATAGGTGGGACTCCCAGTTATGGGTATAACTTACAGAATACTGTAAATTACATGCATCCCTGCCATATTTGAGCATAGCATTTACACCAGCTCTATGGCTAATGTAAACACAGGCACCTAAATGTTGGATACACTGATACCAGGTTGCGCTAGTATTTTATAATGGAACCTGGACACCCTGATCCTTGCGTGCATAGTTTGAATGAGGTATATCTTTCTTGTCTAAAAATGGAGTTCCTTTCTTACTTTTGTTTTGATTTGGTATAATTTTTTTTGTACACTGTTTAGGTCTGCTAGTTAGAAGTATGAGCGGTATATTAAATTCTAATAAATAAATCAATATTATAGAATAGGATCTCACCATGCAACATCAAGGAGCCTAACTCTGTTCTCTCTAAACTGAGCGGGAGTCCTCCAACTACCTCGCTGCCAGTAGGGGTGGTGCTTTAGTATTGTGTTTCCAGTCACTAGGTACAGGCAGGTTCCCTGGAATCCTACAGAGCATACCTGTCCCTCACTATTGAAAATGTGATAGTAAAACAGTATCCTCCAGTGGCAGGATTATAGATAGAGGACTTCCGCTTAGCTTAGAGGGAACAGTGGTGCCTAAATGGAGAAACCCATTTATAAAATTGCCCCCATAGTGCTTTAATATTGCCACTCTCTGGATAATATTGCATCACTACCCTTGATCCACTTTCCCTCCACGTATTGACTATGCAGGCAATTCTGTAACTGGGCACCACAATTTAGGCAGCCAAACTAACACTGGTAGTGACTAGTGAGCCTTTTCTATAAGAACACTTTTGGGGAGAATCTCTGTATGGCACCTAAAAATTGGCACGGAAATCAGTGCTGATTTAAGTGTATTCTGTAAGTGGTGCCTAGATTTAGGTGTGGTCTATAGAATACGCTTAGTTGATATTTCAGCACCTAAAACTATGTGCATCCATTTACACCAGTGAAAATGTGGCATAAATCCTGGCATGTAGATTTAGGCGCACTGGGCCATATTATATCACTAGACGTGTAAATTTCAGAACGCCCACGAAATGCCCATTTTCCCGCCATAATCACGCTCCTTTTTGTCTGCGTGCACTAGAAGTTAGGTGCATTGCATTACAGAATGTGCTTAGCAAGTTGTGCGCGTAAATTCTAATTAGGTCTTTATCTGCCGTCATTTACTATGTTACTATGTTAGTGCTCATTATTGCTTGTTACGTTCTGTTATCAGTGCTCATTAGCTTCTTAAGCTTGTTAAGTTACATGCGTTGTTATAGAATCTGCTTGGATTTCGGCATGGATCTTTAGGCATGCTATTTAGAATCTGAGGGTTTCTGTGTGAAAATGTTCATATTGAGGGGCATAATCAAAAGGAGCGCCCAAGTTTTCCTGAGGACGTCCTCGCAGGACGTCCCCGCAAAGGGGCGGGGAAACCTGTATTATTGAAACAAGATGGGCGTCCATCTTTCATTTTGATAATACGGTCGGGGACACCCAAATCTTGAAATTTAGGTCGCCCCTAGAGATGGTCGTCCTTAGACTTGGTTGTTTCTGATTTTCGGCGATAATGGAAACTAAGTACGCCCATCTCAGAAATGACCAAATGCAAGCCCTTTGGTCATGGGAGGAGCCAGCATTCGTAGTGCACTGGTCCCCCTGACATGCCAGGACACCAACCGGGCACCCTGGGGGGCACTGCAGTGGACTTCAGAAAAAGCTCCCAGGTATATAGCTCCTTTACCTTGTGTGCTGAGCCCCCCAAGACCCCCCCAAAACCCACTCTCCACAACTGTACACCACTACCATAGCCCTTATGGGTGAAGGGGGCACCTAGATGTGGGTACAGTGGGTTTCTGGCCGGTTTTGAAGGGCTCACATTTACCACCACAAGTGTAACAGGTAGGGGGGGGATGGACCTGTGTCCGCCTGCCTGAATTGCACTGCACCCACTCAAACTGCTCCAGGGACCTGCATACTGCTGTCATGGAGCTGGGTATGATATTTGAGGCTGGCATAGAGGCTGGAAAAAATATTTTTTTAAAAAATTTTGAGGGTGGGAGGGGGTTGGTGACCACTGGGGGAGTAAGGGGAAGTCATCCCCAATTCCCTTCGGTGGTCATCTGGTCAGTTCGGGCACCTTTTTGTGGCTTAGATGTAAGAAAAAAAGGACCAGGTAAAGTCATCCAAGTGTTCGTCAGGGACGCTCTTTTTGTTTTCCATTATGGGTCGAGGACGCCCATGTATTAGGCACGCCCAAGTCCCGCCTTTGCTACGCCTCCGACGCCCCCGGGAACTTTGGTCGTCCCCACGACGGAAAGCAGTTAGGGATGCCCAAAATCGGCTTTCCATTATGCCAATTTGGGCGACCCTGTGAGAAGGATGCCCATCTTGCGATTTGTGTTGAAAGATGGGCGTCCTTCTCTTTCGAAAATAAGCCTGATAGAATACTAGTGTAAGTTGGCATCAACACATCTACATTTAGGTACGCCCACTAATGCCAGAACTGTAGCTGATGTAATTGGGTGTGCCTAAATGTGATCCTTAAGCCCATAACATGCAGTATTCAGTAAGTTAAGCATGTAAATGTTGGCCTCCCCTATATCCCACCCATGCTCCTCACCAGTTAACATCCCCTTGCGCTTAGGCGCTGAGGCATTTGTGTGTGTACATTATAGAATATCACTGGTCACTCTACAGCACTTGCACAAGTAAGTGTACGTTCACCCACATAAGTGCTAGTTTTCTATAAGTGCACAGATGATCTGTTATAGAATTAGGGGGTATATGGACAGTATTCAGCGGTTTATATGGATTTTTAGCCAGATAGTATCCGTGTAGCAGCTGAAAGGAGCATCTTCTCGGCCTTTGCTAAATTGCAAAATAAGGCTCTCTTCCTTCTTGTAGGGCATCACTGTAAAGGATTGAATATGAATTGTACTTCTTGCCTAAATATAGAGTTGCAGTAAAAACCCTCCTGGTAATCATGCAAAATTGCTTTATAGTTATGCCAGGTTTTCTTTGCTCATCTTCTGTATATTTCTTTGAATGTTTTCTTTGAATGTATGCAGGGGAGGAGAGAGACATTGAGTTTTAGAAAGGCCGTGGAGATAGGAATTGAGACATCAAGGTCAGGATGTGCACAATTCCTCATGTAAAATATGTGTAAGAATGTACAGGACCACACACGCCCATGCCTTTCCATGCCCCACGGGAGCAGTGATTTTAAAAAGCTGCAGGTGGGGAAAAATAAATATGCTTCCACACTCCATGGAAGCAGCTTTTCAAAATTGCTGATCCTGATACAGTGGGGGAAATAAGTATTTGATCCCTTGCTGATTTTGTAAGTTTGCCCACTGACAAAGACATAAGCAGCCCATAATTGAAGGGTAGGTTATTGGTAACAGTGAGAGATAGCACATCACAAATTAAATCCGGAAAATCACATTGTGGAAAGTATATGAATTTATTTGCATTCTGCAGAGGGAAATAAGTATTTAATCCCTCTGGCAAACAAGACCTAATACTTGGTGGCAAAACCCTTGTTGGCAAGCACAGCGGTCAGACGTCTTCTGTAGTTGATGATGAGGTTTGCACACATGTCAGGAGGAATTTTGGTCCACTCCTCTTTGCAGATCATCTCTAAATCATTAAGAGTTCTGGGCTGTCGCTTGGCAACTCGCAGCTTCAGCTCCCTCCATAAGTTTTCAATGGGATTAAGGTCTGGTGACTGGCTAGGCCACTCCATGACCCTAATGTGCTTCTTCCTGAGCCACTCCTTTGTTGCCTTGGCTGTATGTTTTGGGTCATTGTCGTGCTGGAAGACCCAGCCACGACCCATTTTTAAGGCCCTGGCGGAGGGAAGGAGGTTGTCACTCAGAATTGTACGGTACATGGCCCCATCCATTCTCCCATTGATGCGGTGAAGTAGTCCTGTGCCCTTAGCAGAGAAACACCCCCAAAACATAACATTTCCACCTCCATGCTTGACAGTGGGGACGGTGTTCTTTGGGTCATAGGCAGCATTTCTCTTCCTCCAAACACGGCGAGTTGAGTTCATGCCAAAGAGCTCAATTTTTGTCTCATCTGACCACAGCACCTTCTCCCAATCACTCTCGGCATCATCCAGGTGTTCACTGGCAAACTTCAGACGGGCCGTCACATGTGCCTTCCGGAGCAGGGGGACCTTGCGGGCACTGCAGGATTGCAATCCGTTATGTCGTAATGTGTTACCAATGGTTTTCGTGGTGACAGTGGTCCCAGCTGCCTTGAGATCATTGACAAGTTCCCCCCTTGTAGTTGTAGGCTGATTTCTAACCTTCCTCATGATCAAGGATACCCCACGAGGTGAGATTTTGCGTGGAGCCCCAGATCTTTGTCGATTGACAGTCATTTTGTACTTCTTCCATTTTCTTACTATGGCACCAACAGTTGTCTCCTTCTCGCCCAGCGTCTTACTGATGGTTTTGTAGCCCATTCCAGCCTTGTGCAGGTGTATGATCTTGTCCCTGACATCCTTAGACAGCTCCTTGCTCTTGGCCATTTTGTAGAGGTTAGAGTCTGACTGATTCACTGAGTCTGTGGACAGGTGTCTTTCATACAGGTGACCATTGCCGACAGCTGTCTGTCATGCAGGTAACGAGTTGATTTGGAGCATCTACCTGGTCTGTAGGGGCCAGATCTCTTACTGGTTGGTGGGGGATCAAATACTTATTTCCCTCTGCAGAATGCAAATAAATTCATATACTTTCCACAATGTGATTTTCCGGATTTAATTTGTGATGTGCTATCTCTCATTGTTACCAATAACCTACCCTTCAATTATGGGCTGCTCATGTCTTTGTCAGTGGGCAAACTTACAAAATCAGCAAGGGATCAAATACTTATTTCCCCCACTGTATGTACACAGCCCCTCGATTTCAACCCCCCCCCCCCCCGAAAATGTCTTGAAGCCCCCATGAAAGCCCTGACAGTGGCAGCAAACTTTTTTGATACACCCCCAAGCATCCAACCCCCCAGATTAAACCCCCTCAGCAGCTTCCCCCATCCCCACTCTGATCCCCCTGGTAGCCTAGTGGATGCAGGAGCAATTCCCAGCTGCTCCTGCTGGCCCCTGGTTCAAAATGACATCTGCAACTCTAGTGGCAATTTTGCGGTGGGGGATCAGGAGATGCTAATACTGTTGGGGGGGAGGGGGAGGATCTGGAGGTGCTGACACTGGCAGGGTTGAGGGGGATCGGGTAGGTAAGCTGGCGTCAGCATTTCCTCCTGCCCCTTCCTGCAAGCACTTATAGTGTGCCTCAGTGCAGGTGTACTTGCCAGTGTCTGCATTTTTTTCATATCAATGTGTATTCCCCAAGTTACTCCCTTTCCACACCCTAAACACCCCCTTGCAATCTACATATGGGGTGGATCCCCTACAAACATGATTTGACAGAAATCACCAACGAAATCAAGCTCAGCTTAAACATCATGAACTCATGGGCTAATGCATTCCATCTAAAACTCAATACAGAAAAAACACACTGCTTCATCATCTCATCCCAATACAGTACATACAAACCCACAAACATTAACACCCCAGGCTACACCCTCCTTATCTCAGACAGCCTGAAAATTCTCGGAGTAACTATCTACCGAAACCTCTCACTAGAGACCCAAGCGAAATCCACCATAAAGAAAATGTTTTTCTCAATGTGGAAACTCAAACGCGTGAAACCTTTTTTCCCGAGGGAAATATTTCGTAACCTGATACAATCAATGGTACTAAGCCGAGCAGACTACTGTAATGGAATCTATGCGGGATGCAAAGATCAAATCATAAAAAAACTTCAGACCACCCAAAACACAGCAGCTAGGCTTATATTTGGAAAAACACGTTTTGACAGCGCCAAACCACTCCGAGAAAAACTGCATTGGCTACCAATCAAAGAACATATCACTTTCAAAATCTGCATGACTGTTCATAAAATTATTTACAGTGAAGCACCTGGATACATGACAGACCTTATTGACCTGCCAACTAGAAATACCACAAAATCTGCACGATCATACCTAAATCTCCACTACCCAAGCAGTAAAGGATTCAAATACAAATCCACCTATACATCCAGTTTTTCCTACTTAAGCGCACAACTATAGAATGCACTGCCAAAAACAGTAAAAACTATGCCAGACCACCTTAAATTCCGGAAAGCACTAAAAACAGACCTGTTCAAAAAAGCATACCCCATCGACCCAACATAAAAATACATGGACCTGGGCACAGTAGCGATAGTGGGCAAGAAAGAGTGGAGTTCTTTCCCGCCCCCGAAGAAGCTATTAGACGACCAGGGAGGGCCCAATTTGGCTAAGGAGTCTGTAGTGTGTGGGAGGGGGTGGCAACTGCAGTGGTGGGGGAGGCTGTAGTGTGCGAGAGAGGGGGCGGCGCTGCAGCAGTGGGGCAGCGGGCAGTGGCCAGAGGGGGGCCCCAATGACCTTTAGTGCCCGGGGGCCCCGGTCACTGTCAGGGAAGCCAGGGTTCAAATCCCACTGATGCTCCTTGAGATCTTGGACAAGTCACTTAACCCTCCATTGCATCAGATGCAAAACCTAAATTGTAAGCCCTCCAAGGACAGGAAAATACCTACTGCACGTGAATGTAATTGCCTTGAGCCATTACTGAGAAAGGTGTGGTATAAATCCAAAGTCCAATACCAGACATAAAGTGAAGAAATACAAAACACTACATACATCGCTCAGGACCTATAGAGCAATTCCAACATACCATAATAGCAGTAACTTCCATGAGTCACACAACAAGGACTTACTTAGGAAAAAGCACTACAGTGGGTGCTAGAACATCAATACACCGACTGCAAAACTAAAGAAGCCAGCCTAGCACAGATTGATCCTGCAGTCAGTGCTAACAGAAAACCATGTCTCTGTCGCACATGCAGAACACAAACCCTCACTCAGTATAGAATAAGTGACCACAAACTAAAAATAGAAATAGCAATTAAGCAAAACCCCCCGAGAAGCCAGACTCTGCATACAGTTTAACGCCAGAGAAAGAGAAAGCAATGCATGTCCCCCTGTATCTTGCAAAATATAAAGATATCAGATGTAAATTTCAAAAACTGACATATTCCAATCACTACATTATAAATTAACAAATACAAATAAAACAAAAAAAATGAATATATGATACCATTTTATTGGACTAAATACATTTTTCAATTAGCTTTCAGGGGCCAAAGCCTCCTTTCTCTGGTTAGGAAAGTATACTGCTGTTATGGTATCCTGTCTTGACCTGAGGAAGGAGGTTTTGGTCTCTGAAAATTAGTCAAAAAGTTAATAAAATTAGTCCAATAAAATAACACCTTTATTTCCATTTTCTATTTTTATTTATTAACATGGCTACCACACTACTTTATCTTAAATGGAAAATAAAATTCTTTTTTTTCTACCTTTGCCTTTTTTTCAGTTGTGTTGGTCTCAGCCTCTGGTTTCTATTTCCCTTGTCTTCTTTTAACTCGCTTGCCAGGATTTCCTGTCCATTTGTTATTTTTCTCTCCACCTTTTCCTTTCAGCTTTGTTCAGTTTATTTTCTGCCTCTGTCTAGATTTAATTCTCTCACTATTCAGTCCTCAATTTCCTTCTTTTCATTGTGTCAACCTATAGCTTGCCATCTCTTTCCCTCACCCAGCTCTCCTATTTCACTTCCTCTTATTCTCCCAGGATCTCACTAACTCTCCCCCCCCCCCCCCCAATCCAGCATCTGCCCTTTTTCTTCCCCCAATCCAGCATCTGCCTTTCTCTCCTTCCCACTTCCACCCAGTATCTGCCCCCTCTCTCCTCCCCATAAGTACATAAGTATTGCCATACTGGGACAGACTGAAGGTCCATCAAGGCCAGCAGCCTGTTTCTAACAGTGGTCAATCCAGGTCACAAGTACCTGGCAAGATCCCAGAAAAGTACAATACATTTTATGCTGCTTATCCTAGAAATAAGCAGTGAATTTTCCCCCAAGTCCATTTTAATAATGGTCTATGAATTTTCCTTTAGGAAGCCATCCAAACCTTTTTTAAACCCCGCTAAGCTAACTACTTTTACTACATTCTCTGGCAACGAATTCCAGAGTTTAATTACACATTGAGTGAAGAAATATTTCCTCCAATTCATTTTAAATTTACTACTTTGTAGCTTCATCACATACTAGTCCTAGTATTTTTGGAAAGACTGAACAAGCAATTCACATCTACCCGTTCCATTCCACTCATTATTTTATAGACCTCTATCATATCTCCCTTCAGCCATCTTTTCTACAAGCTGAAAAGCCATAGCCGCTTCAGCCTTTCCTCATAGGGAAATCTTCCCATCCTCTTTATCATTTTTGTCGCCCTTTTCTGTACCTTTTCTAATTTCACTATCGGGCTTATTTTCGAAAGTGATCGCCGGCCATCTTCCGACATAAATTGGGAGATGGCCAGCGATCTCTCAAAAGCGGCCAAAACGGTATAATCGAAAGCGGCTTTTTTGGCAGCATCGCCGCTTTCCCATCGCCTCACCGGCGAAAGTTCAAGGGGGCATATCGGCAGCGAAGGGAAGGCGGGACATGGGCAGGCATGGGAGTGGCTACCAGATGGCCGCCTTTCACGGATAATGGAAAAAAAAGCGGCGTTCATCAGTATTTCACTGGGTTTACTTGGTCCTTTTATTTTCATGACCAAGCCTCAAAAAGGTGCCCCAACTGACCAGATGACCACCGGAAGGAATCGGGGATGACCTCCCCGTACTCCCCCAGTGGTCACCAACCCCCTCCCACACTAAAACAATAAAACTAAAACCCTTTTTTGCCAGCCTGTATTCCCAACTTGTGATTTAAGAGGAAGTTTATATCTCTCAAAAGAGATTTTGATGTCAGGTATGTGCCAACTTGTGTTAGAGATCCACAGGAGCTCAGTTTTACTTTTTAACGGGCAGTAATTGATTCAGTGCACATTAAATTGATTTAGTATGCACTCATTTTTTTTTAAGGTACACTAATGACCAAAAGTGAAATAATGAATGCACATCCCTATTCTTTTTTTTTCTTTTTTCTAATTTCCAATATATAGCTTATATAAGCAAACCAAGAAAAGATTGCATAAAAGAAAATATCTGAAGTATGAGCAACAAAACATTGTGACACTTCAGTTCTACAAATACCTTCCCAGACATCTTCCAAGGCTACTTTTGTAGTCCTACAGAGCTTTGGGCCAGAATGAGCTAATACTAGAATTATCTTCGGGAGGGGAATCGAGGCTGAAGAAATTGAACCAACCTCAGTGGTCCCAGTTTCTACCTGCTCTGTAGCACCTGATGGAAAATTCTCCTTAGCTCCAGCATCAATTTTCACAGCCAATACTCCTCCATTGCTGGGCAACTTCTTCCCATGGCATTGATTCAAGCTGTGTAACTTTTGGATTCACCATCCAGGCCTCTCAGGGTTTGTAGCAGGATTGAGTGGCCACTGGAATTCAGCGTCAAGGCTAGCTCGCTGTGGAGTGCTTCACTTCTCCCTCTCAGGTTCTATTAGATGTGCTAGGGGATAGTTGATAACCCATTGGCTACTGGTTTAGAAACCGAAGAAACATGAGTTTTCCCCCTCCCCCTCACCAGGAAAGAGCCAACAAAGGTAAAAAAATCAGCCAAACACACTAGGAACAGTCTCATGCTGATCTAATTTATATTCCTAAGCAGGTAAGAGACAGTAGCTGAAGTGCCATCTTGGAAACCCTTCCCCCTTTTCCTTGTTTCTACACTTGCTTTCTATTATACCTAAGGGGAAAATGTAGCCTAGAATGACTTTTCTTCATTTTATTATCACTTCCAGTGCTCTCATTTATATCACCTTAAGTAAGCCTTTTCATCTGTTTGCTGTAACTAAAGTCATGCTGGAAAGATTTCTTGTGTGGATTCTTTTGTAAATAGATTATAGAAAAGGTTAAAACATGATTACAAAACCAGGCAAAAGGCATGAGTTCAAAGTAATTTCATTCTATATTGTATAACCTGTGTCATCAGAGTGCTTATCTCATGTTCTGACTGCATGCCTCAAGGCTTGGATGCTGGCCCTTGACTATGGAACATTTGCAGATAAAGCTTAAAAGCAAAACAGTGATGCAGTTGACTGCAGTTGTTTATAACCACCCCGTGGAAGAGATGGCAAAAAAAAGCATATTATCTACCAAAATATACATATGCCATAAGACGTCAGGCATTTCAGAGGTATATTGTAGATGATATGGAGTTTGCTGGGAATGGCTCATAATTTAATTAGAATGCTTACAGAAATTGCTTGTTCCAAAAGTATAATTGTGGTGCAGCTTTTTTCCAGATGTTCTTTAATATCCAAAGGCTAATCAGTTGCAGCAGGAATTTTATATAAAAATATTGTAGCTGGTGCAATTTTATTTTATCATTTTCCATGGCAAGTCTAATGATGGTACTTGGAGGAAATATGTAAGAATGCCCACAATCCAATATTCTTGAACCAGATGGATGTCCAACTTAAGTTAAATATCTCATAACCTGTGAAAGGTCAACTTAACTAAACACTTTAGTTCAATATAGTTTACAATTAGCCTGTATAATGCACTCTCTAACCAACTTCCGCAAACTACTGAAGACCCATGTCTTTAATAAGGCATACCACAAAGATCAATAATGTGAACATACACCACTCCTTCACAGATATTCAGAACTGTCTTATAATATCTGCTTGTTATATTATTATCATGTTCCCCATGATTCTTCCGTAACACTAAATGTCTATTTTCTAAGATATCTTCACCATTCGTGATGCATTGTAAGCCACATTGAGCCTGCAAAAAGGTGGGAAAATGTGAGATACAAATGCAATAAATAAATAAATACTTTCCATCTAATTCACCAGTGCTAATGCTGTTTCCTGGTTTCTTCGTTCAGATCCTTTTTCCATTTCTTTTAAAGATTTGTTTTTTTGGCCAGAACAGCCTCTTTTACCTCACCTTTAACCATGCCAGCTGTTGACTGGCTTTCCTTCTACCTTTCTTAATATATGATCAGGGCTTACTGCATGGCATTTTGAAACAACATCCATGCTCAATTTAGATTCATAAACTTTGTAGATGCTCTTTGTTGCTTTTTTGTAACCATTTTCCTCATTTTATCATAGTTGCCCTTTTGAAAGTTAAATGCTAATGGAGTCGATTTCCTCAGTGTTTTCACACTAGTTTTTAACTCAAATTTGGTTATGTGACGTCATTATTGCCAAATGGTCTCAACACTGTTACCTCTTGCACCACGTCATCTTGTTGGTTCCTGAACCAGCTGTTCATCTGTGAACCTTTCTAGCATTACATGACATTTATCCAGTCAATATTGAAGTAATTGAAGTCACCTATTATTATAATGTTGCCAAATATGTTGGCTTCCCTAATTTCTGCTAATATTCCGTTATCTGTCTGTTCATTCTGACCAAGCCCTGAGTCTAAGGTGGTGCCAAGGGCCCTACCGTAGCAAACCTTTGGACAGTTTACTGCCAAACCAGCAGAAGAGAGACCCAGAAAAGACACTTTCCCTCCACAAATGAGACCTTAAATGAGCTAAGAAAATCCACCTAGCTCTCCTGTGGACACATCTCACCCAGTTAGAAAAATCTTTAGTGCTTCTTACAGAGCAGTCCACCTGTATAAGGGCATAAAAAAATCCACACTATTATCTACAGAGCTGTTAGTGTCACCAGGATTACAATAACAGAAGTTTACAGGGTCATATATAAAGTGTATATATCAAATAAGAGAGTTACTGGTGGCAGTTCTGATAGCTCAGTGTTATAGTGTGCACGATGACTTCGCTTGTGCTTATATTACAGGCAGTTCATTTTTCCAGTAGCCGATTGAAAGTAAAATAAGTGTGTGTGCATTTCAAAATCAGCTTGTTATCTTCCCCCAACCTAAACATACCTCTGGGAATGCTTTTTTTGTACTGTGGTTAGAATATTCATTGTACAAAAATACACCTCTAGTTTTAACCTTTTTCAAGGCAGCAGTTTTCAGCCTGACCAATTTGTTCAGGTACAAGACTTAGAAAATTATCCAAATATTGTTCAGTCACAGACTTAGATGTGTAGGAACGTTTATCTTCAGAACTCCCTTTGGGTGCCTTAAATATCCCTGGATACATTCTGTCTTATTCAAAATGATCTTTATTCCCATTCTGTTCCAGTGTGAAAGAATCTTTGAGTTAGGCCTAGTGCAGGAGCATGTAAGAGAGGAAATAGAGAGTAGGTTGAATCTTGTGGTTCCCCTTACCTCCAGCCCTCAGTGATCTGGAGCAGCCTGGCAGAAATATGCCTAGAAATTTAATTTTGAAATCCCTTAACCTACTTTTTCTTTGTTTGTCCTGCAGAGTATGCTGGAGAAAATCTCTGTGTGGCTCTGGTCCCTCAGTGACTTTTTAAAGGGAAACTTTCTGTTTCCCTGTTAATAATCCTTTTGCAGACCGACAAGCTAAGCATAAGGGCTAAATATTGCCTTGCCTAGTGCATGTCTTCAGAAAAATAGTGCACAGTGTTTCTTGAATATTACATAGTGTGGTGGTGTGGCTAATGGCTGGCTTCAGGAGCTCACATACATGTGGCATGCTCACACAGGTTTCAGCTAAAAGTTAAAACATTTTATTCATGTTACACAAAGGGATAGCAGTCAGTTCTGTTATTTTACAGGCCTAGTCCTTTTAATTAGAGTCTCTCACTCTCAATATAGTCACGAGAAATACTCTTAACAGGGCTGGATCCTAGCCAGGTCCAAACACAGTGGCTCTTAACGCTGTCTTGGGCCCCATCTGAGCATACACCAAAATCAGGTACTCTCTGGATATACTTCAAAGTTATCTCCTACCTTGGCAGTCTTCCTTATATATATAATTAACTCCTGGAAGCTGAGTTGAACACACACAGTTTCCTACCCCAGGGAAACACTTAAACTCGGACTTCTTTTCTTCCTTGGCACTTCCCTCAGGTACTGTAGCCTTTTCTCTGCATATGCTGGGAGGTCCTTACTCAGGATCACTCCCTTGGTGGCTACTTGATCCTTAGGCAGGACCGCCCCCTTGGAGGCTTTTTGATCCTTACTCAGGATCGTTCCCTTGGAGGCTTCTTGACTCAGAAGACTTCTTCAATTGAGGCCTCACTGATCTATTCTGCTCTGGGTCATTTAACCCCCTTGCCCCTCTGACTCAGCAGGTAAACTCCAGCTACCCTAAGGTGGCTCACTATCAGCACCAGTGAGGGAGTGTTGCTGAGGAAACCTACCTCTGTACTTCTCATTCCCATGCACATGGATTTAAAGTGAATTTAGTATATGGTTTTGTTCTGCACTATGTTGAACATTGCTTTCTGTTCTGTACTTTTGCAGCTGCAGATTTACTTTTAGTAAATGCAAGTGATAGTTAGGGCAGTGGTTCTCTATCCTGTCCTTGGGACACACCCAGAAGAAGTAACAGTGTGTAGAGCAACAGCAACTACACAATTATTTGGGTTACTGTTTCCCTCTGATCTAGTGATATAGTTAAAATTGCCTTTACTAGGATGTGCCTTCTTGCAGCCCCTAGACTGTCTCCTCCATAACAGTGTTCAACAGTCAGCTCTTCTAAGAGCACGGATTGTGCTGGAAGGGGTGAGCCACCCCTGATCCTGGTGACCTTATCTACCATTTGATCTCATGTCCTCACTTGTGTCCAAGGTCCTCTGAGCAGGGGCGGCGCAAAGTAATGTGCCACCCCCTGTCCCCCCTCCCCCCCCGAGTCCAACATCTCTCCGTTCACTCTCTCTCTCTCCTCCCCCCCCCCCCCCCCGGCCATGGTCTGTCATCTTCCCCCTTCCTTCCTCAAACCCCTTCCCTGAATCTACCTTCTTTTCAAAAGGTGGAAGCGGCAGCGATGCTCACAGGCTGTCCTGCTGCCGGCACCGGCCTCTTCTTTCTGCTACATCCCACCTCTGAGGAAAGAGGAAGTTACATCAGACAGGTGGGCTATAGTAGAGAGAAGAGGCCAATGCCAGCGGCAGGACAGCCTATGGGCATCAGTGCCACCAACGACTTTTGGAAAACAAGAAATGAAGGTAGATTTGGGGAAGATGTCCTCAGTGTGGGGGGGATGCCGTACTACAAAGAGTGCTGTCTGAGGCCCCTGCCTCAGTTGGCCTAATGGTAGGGCCACCTCTGCCTCAGTCCTCGATACCTCTTGAATACTGTAAACACAATTTGAATCTATTGTTTGGTAGAATGGTCCGTATTCCTACAATTCTCTCCACAGGTCAAGCGCTGAAATGTAGATTCACTGTGGTTAGGGACACATTTGTTCCTAAGGTGGTTAGTACATTAAAACATACAAGCTCCCTGTTTTTACAGCGGGTGCAGTCATGTACATGCAGTGTTTTCAGATGTCCCTTATAATTATTGCAAAAGCTGATCTTACCATGGTACCATTATTCCCCCCCCCCCCCCCCCACCACCACCACCAAAAAAAAACCACCAAACTGTTAAGTGGTGACAACACACTAAGTATAGAATATGACTGTTTCTTTTTTGGATTTCTACTTTGTGGCTTAGTTTCCTGTCATTTCAAATTATAGCACATGGAAAGGACTAAGTATAGCCTTGAAATTCCAAGTTCAACTCATATAAATGTTTTCCAAAGTATGCTACAAATAATCTAGCAATATGCAAAAACAATATTGGGGTTGATTTAAAGTGCTGCTTAACCAGGCAGCAGAGGGTCTTACCCAGTTCCATAGCGCTGATTGGGTCGGGACATAATATTTAGCAGCACGTAAATGGATAGGACTGCTGAATATTATTTCTGACTGCCACAGCACTACTTGGTTGCCAGGGCAGTTGATAGATGTTGTTGGGGTGGACCCAGAAGTTATCTGGGCACCGCTGATATTCAGTACCGATACTTGAATACCTGATTATTAATGGCAGAGTGGATTTGAACTAAGTATTAGTGGAATTAGAAAAGGTGTAGAGAAGGCTGACGAAAATGATAAAGGGGATGGGACGACTTCCCTATGAGGAAAGGCTAAAGTGGCTAGGGCTCTTCAGCTTGGAGAAAAGGCGGCTGAGGGGAGATATGATAGAGGTCTATAAAATAATGAGTGGAGTTGAACGGTTAGATATGAAGTGTCTGTTTACACTTTCCAAAAATATTAGGACTAGGAGGTATGCAATGAAGCTACAATGTAGTAAATTTAAAACAAATCGGAGAAAATTTTTCTTCACTCAACATATAATTAAACTCTGGAATTCGTTGCCAGAGAATGTGGTAAAGGTGGTTAGCTTAGCTGAGTTTAAAAAAGGTTTGGACGACTTCCTAAAGGAAAAGTCCATAGACCATTATTAAATGGACTTGGGGAAAATCCACTATTTCTGGGGTAAGCTGTATAAAATGTTTTGTACTTTTTGGGGATCTTGCCAGGTATTTGTGACCTGGATTGGCCACTGTTTGAAACAGGATGCTGGGCTTGATGGACCTTTGGTCTTTCCCAGTATGGCAATAATTATGTACTTATGTATTAGTCGTTTCACTGCACTATTATTGAACAGTAGAGAATTTCAAAGATCAGTATGGAACTGATCCTTTTTGGTGTATGCAAGTACCTAGCCAGCAATAATTGACAATATTGAGACCGAGGGGCCGATATTCAGACCACGGCAGTTAGCCAGCTAACTCTTGCAGTCAACGCTAAGCCTAGATATTCAATGCCAGGCTGTTTCTAGTGACCAGAATTGAATATACAGTTTATTTTTGGTCAGTTTGAGACCTGGGGGTCCTTTTACTAAGGTGTGCCAAAAAATGGCCTGCGCTGTTGTAGACACATGTATTGAATGCTCTCAGGTCCATTTTTCAGTGCACCTGCAAAAAAAAAGGCCTTTCTTTTGGCCGAAAATGGTCATGCGGCAAAATGAAAATTGGCGCCCGTCCATTTTGGGCCGTAGATCTTACTGTCACCCATTCACTTAGTGGTAAGGTCTCATGCATTAACCAGGCAGTAATCATCGGTGTGCATACAATGTTGATTACCGCCCGGTTAGCGCCACATGCCAGAAAATCATGAAATTACCGGCCGGGCCATGCGGTACCCAGGCGGTAGTTCCAAATTGGCATGTGTTGGGCATGTGTAGCGCCTACGCGGCTTAGTAAAAGGACCCCTTAGCCATTTATGTTCAAACTGGACAAGAATATCCCCTGTATTCATGTGGCCAAATACAGCCGCTAAAGTCGGGCTGAAAATCGGCAGATAGCCGGTTATATGGCCCAGTATAACCAGGTAGGCACTAAACAGTGATATTTAGTGGGAGATAGCCAGCTATCCCCTGCTGAATATCGCCAAATAGCTGGTTATCAGGCATTTAACCGGCTAGGTGCCAGTCCTGGCCAGTTAAATGCTTTGAATATCAGGGGTTGTGAATTCTTTTTTTTTTTTAATGTTTTATATTTTTCAGTGGAGGTTTTTTTTTCGGATAAGTGATGGTATGATTGGTGCTCTGTTTTTGAATATTTGGAGCTTGAATAATAAATCTGAGATCTTTGTTCTTTACAGTTTGGAACTAGTTTACTACAACAGTATTGTTGACTGGTCTTCTATTCCTCATAGAAACATATATATTTTTTTTACTTTTCTCATGCACTAATGTTACCATTAGTGTGTGGCCACCTAACAGTTGTTTTAAACTTAGTGGGTGGGACCAGTGAATCTGTTGGGAGAAAGCAAATTAGCCTTTGAACAAACAACTCATAGAGGATCTCCCCTTCTGGAGATAGGCAGGAATCCACTTTGCCCTCCTGCTTTAAGGTGCCAATCAAATTTAATGGACTTCATTTCAAATGTTAGTGTAACCAACTCAAATGTATTAATACTGGGTGATATAAATCTCCATCTAGAAGACCCAAACTCCACTCATACACGTGTGGAATTCCTACATTCATGTGATCTCATATGGCCACTAATGCAACCTACCCACATTAAAGGTCATGCATTGGATCTCTTCTCCTACAAACTATCCACAGAAAATAACATATTAGTTAATAATACCAAATGGACAAAGATTCCATGGTCTGACCATTACCAATTAAACATATCCATGACCTGGAGGAAGAAGGTATCACACCATACATGAGAAACCACAACTTATAGCACAAGAGGTCAAATAGACCCAGAAGTATTCTGGCTACAGATATACAATCAGGAGTGGAAACCACAAACAGACTCCATTCATTTCATCCATGATTGGGATGTCAGATGCAAACATGTACTAGATGAAATGGCACCCTTAAGATTAAGAGTAACAAGAAGACAAAATTCGATCCCTTGGTTTAATAATGAACTAAAAAAACTCAAAACACAAACTAGGAAATTGGAACGAGCATGGAGAAAACTAAAGGATGAGATCTCACTCAACGCTTGGAAACAAGCACATAAGAAATATAAATATGCAATAAGACAATCCAAAAGATCTTATTACAAATCCAAAATAAGCCCAGGATACAATGATTCAAAGAAACTATTTCAACTCGTGAATAAGCTATTAGATACCACTCCAATTATCGCCAACAATTCAGACACCCCATCTGCAGATAGTGTCGCTAAATATTTCTGTGATAAAATAATAAAATTACGCAATACACTTCCCCAACATAGCAACGACATTGAAAATTTCATCAATGATATGGACTCTAACTCTGGCTCATGCCCAACTGACCGTAGCCAGATCAAATTTTCTCCTCTCACCACCGACTCAGTAACTCTAGCTCTTCTCAAATTCTCCAACAAACATTGCAAACTGGACACTTGTCCCAGCTACCTTCTCAAATCTGCTCCCAATCAATTCTTAAATGACCTCTCATCGTACTTAAACTACATGCTCCTACAAGGTCATTTTCCTGAAGAATATGGCAACATCTTACTCACCCCTATACCGAAGGATGCAAAGAAAAAAACAAATGACATCACAAACTATCGACCAGTTGCATCTATCCCACTTGTAGTTAAATTGATGGAGAGTTTAGTGACCAAACAGCTCACTGACTGTTTGGACAAATTCTCTTTATTACATGAATCTCAATCTGGTTTCCGCCCTTCCCACAGTACCGAAACTGTGCTGGTCTCCCTACTGGCCAAATTGAAGAATGAAATAGCCTTAGGAAATAGCATACTCCTACTTCAATTCGACATGTCGAGTGCATTCGATATGGTCAACCACAGCATACTTCTTCGACTTTTAGATCACTTTGGAATTGGTGGAAATGTACTTGACTGGTTTAAAGGCTTTCTGACCACCAGGTCATACCAAATTAAATCTAATACAAATATATCATCATCATGGAAATCAGACTGTGGAGTTCCCCAAGGTTCACCTCTATCACCAATACTCTTCAACAATTTAATGATCCCATTGGCCAAGTCCCTATCGAATAATGGTCTCAATCCATTCATCTATGCAGATGATGTTACAATCTATATCCCTTTAAACATGATTTATCAGAAATCTTCAACGATATCAAAAATGGATTGAACATCTTGCACTTTTGGGCCAACTCATTTCAATTGAAGCTGAACACCGATAAAATGCATTGCCTTATCCTCTCATCCCAGAACAACAATTATAAACCCACAACTTTATTCACTCCCTTCCCATCTCTGATAGTCTCAAAATACTAGGTGTCATTATTGATAGTAATCTTACACTTGAGTCCCAAGTCAACTCCACCGTAAAGAAAATGTTTCATTCAATGTGGAAACTCAAGCGTTTAAAACCTTTCTTCCCAGGAGATGTTTTCCGCAATCTAATTCAATCAATGGTATTAAGCCACATTGATTACTGCAATGGAATCTATGCGGGATGTAAGGAACAACTCACAAGGAAACTCCAAACGGCACAAAACACAGCAGCCAGACTGATATTTGGTAAGACACGATTCCAAAGTGCCACACCACTCCATGAACAATTGCACTGGCTTCCTATCAAAGAAACGCATCTCTTTCAAAATCTGCACCTGTGTTGCAAAATCTGGATAGTTTCTTTATAATTGCCAAGTACAGGATTATATATATACTACTACTACTACTTAGCATTTCTATAGCGCTGCCAGGGTTACGCAGCGCTGTACAAGTTTAAACACGGGGAGGGACAGTCCCTGCTCAAGAGAGCTTACAATCTAACGGTAACAGACTACGTAGTCATTGTAGGTAACAGGAATGGGGAAGGTGGTTAGGCGCCAAAAGCAAGGGAAAAGAGATGAGCCTTGAGTAAGGACTTGAAAATGGGCAGGGAGGGCGCATGGCGTATGGGCTCAGGAAGTCTGTTCCAGGCATAAGGTGCTGCGAGGCAGAAGGGGCGGAGTCTGGAGTTAGCGGTGGTGGAGAAGGGTACAGATAGGAGTGATTTGTCCTGAGAGCGGAGGTTACGGGTGGGAACATACGGGGAGAGGAGGGTAGAGAGGTAATGGGGGGCAGCAGATTGAGTGCACTTGAAGGTCAATAGGTTGAACTGTATACGGTAGCGGATTGGGAGCCAGAGAAGCGACTTGAGGAGAGGGGTGATATGAGAGTATCGGTTCACGCGGTAGATAAGACGTGCGGCGGAAGTTTGGATAGATTGAAGGGGGGATAGGTGGCTAAGCGGGAGGCCAGCGAGGAGAAGGTTGCAATAGTCAAGACGAGAGGTAATGAGTGAGTGGACGAGGGTTCGGGTGGTCTGTTCAGAGAGGAATGGGCGAATTTTGCTAATATTATAGAGGAAGAAGCGACAGGTCTTAGCTGTCTGCTGGATATGGGCAGAGAAGGAGAGGGAGAAGTCGAAAATGACTCCGAGATTGCGTGCTGAAGAGACGGGGAGGATGAGGGCGTTGTCAACAGAGACGGAAAGTGGGGGAAGAGGAGAAGAGGGTTTGGGTGGAAAGATAAGGAGCTCAGTCTTTGCCATGTTCAATTTCAGATGCCGGTTGGACATCCAGGCAGCGATGTCGGAAAGGCAGGCTGAAATTTTAGCCTGGGTTTCGACTGTGATGTCGGGAGTGGAAAGGTAAAGCTGGGTGTCACCGGCATAGAGATGGTACTGGAAACCATGTGATGAGATCAACGAGCCTAGGGAAGAGGTGTATATCGAGAAGAGAAGCCGTTGAGCCCGTAAAAACGGGCTGGTATTGGGGTTTTCGGAGGTCGACGCTGGCTCCCCCCCCCCCCCCCACGATGTCGGCGCTACTGTTCCCCCCCCCCCACCCTGGGAATCGCCGCCGCCACCCCTCCATCTGGCCCGGGCCCTCTCTTCGCTACTGAACTTACATCCATTCGCCGGAACGCAGCACGCACATCAGCTGAGCTGCCGTCGGCCTTCCTTCTCTGCCTGTGTCCCGCCCTCGTGTGACTTAACGTCAGCGAGGGCGGGACACAGGCAGGGAAGGAAGGCTGATGGCAGCTCAGCTGATGTGCGTGCTGCGTTCCGGTGAATGGATGTAAGTTCAGTAGCGAAGAGAGGGCCTGGGCTGGGTGGAGGGTTGGCGGCGGTGACTCCGGGTGGGGGGAGTGGTAGCGGAGACCTCGGGGGGGGAGGTACCGGTAGCGACCTCGGCGGCTTCGCGCAGTTTCCCTCTCTGTCCCGCCCCCGTCATCATGTATTGACGCGGGGGCGGGACAGAGAGGGAAGTCTCTATTGCGCATTTGCGAGTGAGTACAGTCACTCGTCATTTATATGTTTGAAATATATATATATATATATATATATATATATATATATATATATATATATATATAGTCAACATAGGATAGGACAAAGCTACTTAAACTATTAATCATTTTCACAAGGGAGGTCATAAAAACATTAAACAAAAATGGTGACAAAGGATTGAGCTGTTATACAAGTCATCCAAGAGCACAAGTGCTGGAAATGAGACCTAATAGATGACTCCTAAAGTATTACTAATTCCTGTGTAGTCATTATGACTTTGAAGGCAGTACAGGAAATTCTTACTTTAAATGCTGAAATCATTCTATTTACAGCAACTGCTCTTATGAACGCTGCCAGTGCCTCTCAATCTGTGGTAATAATGCTGCCTAACAAAATTGTATTGTTACTCTTTAAATGCCTTTAGCTCTTAAGTCTCTTTATCTAATGACTCAATTCTAAAATGCTAGAAATTTCAGGCAAATCATAACCCTTAGAAAGTGGCTTGCATTGAAATATTTCACTGAATAATTAATTTGAGTGTGAGTAGAGAGCAGGTTTAGCAGGCAAATAAGGCCACATAAAAAGAGGCCTATCTTTGCCCACTAAACCATGTAGACTTAACCAGTCATGCCATATCCAGCATTGAAAAACCCAGATATTCAGTGCTGGTTGCAGAAATGGCCTTGCATTGAATATCTGGGTTGAATGCCAGCAACAGGCAGTGAAAGTGCTGCCTGCTGAATATCAGAAGGCAAGTTTTTATTTCATTGACGTGGCAAGTATATGCATTTATTTATTCAAAGTAATGTATAATTCACCCATCATATATTCTAAGCAGAGTAGAAAAGAACACTAGATATAATAAAGCAATACAGTAAGATAAAACAACAAGGTCACACAATACAAAATAATTAACTCTCCATGCAGACCTAAAACCACGTTAAACGCCTTTTGCAAATGTTTCCATAAAAAGGACACTTTGGTCTTTCAGAAAGTAAAAAAGATAAATGTCCAATTGCAGTTCACCTGGCAACCCATTCTAGTAATGGCAAAAGCCCTGACCTTAGGTAAAAGCTGAATGGTTTCTCCACTGATAGGCATGGCTAAAAGATCTGACCCTGCGGACCATAAAAAAAACCCTGGCTGATAAAAGGAAACTGATGCCTGAAAATAAGTAGGTCACTATCAATTGTAAAATTCCAGGGGAGAGACACTCCAAAATACCAAAATAAACAATAGTCAATCCCTGTATGGGTATATAGGATGCTCAAAAAAGGATTCCACACTTGTAAAAAAATATATTGTCAAACAAATTAAAGAAGGGGAAACAAATAGAAAATTCAGTATAGGCTGTTACCAGAGCCAAGCTAAGCTTCCAAGCAAACAGAAGCTTAATTTAAGTTTTCATCCCTGCCTGTTGGTTTCCAATATGTCTAGTGCTCTGCTATTTTTGAATTACAATTTGGTATAATTATTTTTACACAATTTCATTGGACTTTATGTTTGAAGGGTTCCTCAGAAAAGGGCTATACAGATTTTCATGAAAGTTTTTCACACTCATTTTTGAATATCTTTGAATTTTGTGAATTTATATATAAAAAATAAAAGTTTGAAGGGTTTCAGAGTAAGCAGTATTAATGATGTATAGAGCGTGTATTAGTGAGCCGTTATTACGGCTAGACTCACTGAAAACTTAGCTCAGCTGTGGTAACAGCTTATACTGAATTCTCCTTTTGTTTCCCTTCTTTAATTTGTTTGACAGTATATAAGTAGGTGCATATGTAAACATTTTAAATTGCACACAATATCTAATTGGTAGCCAATTCAAAGATTAAAAATAGGAAGTTATATGCTCTTTTAATATGCCCAGTTGCAAGCTGGACTGCAGCATATCTTGGCAAACAGACATATCATGAACTACCATAATCTGGCACTGGAGTTATCAGTACCTGCAGCATAGAGTGAAAGACTGACCATCAACTAATGGTTTAAATTTATGCTGTAGTTGCAGCTTATAGAAGGCCTTTTTACATTCAGTTAGTGGGACCAGTGCACTACGAATGCTGGCTCCTCCCACGACTAAATGCCTTGGATTTGGTCGTTTTTGAGATGGGTGTCCTCGCTTTCCATTATCACCGAAAACCAGGGACTACCTCTCTAAGGTCGACCTAAATTTCATGATTTGGGCGTCCCCGACTGTATTATCGAAACAAAAGATGGACGTCCATCTTGTTTTGATAATATGGGTTGCCCCACCCCTTTATGGGGCCGTCCTTAGAGATGGGCGCCCCCTTTCGATTATCCCCCTCGTTGGGACCTTTTTACTTAACAGCACGTGAGCAGTTACCACCCCCTTTTTGTAGGCAGTAGGGACTCACATGCTAAACCTGCACTATTCGGTTAGCATACGGCAGTGTAGTTTGCGCTAACCAATTAGCGCGAAACATGCCCACACCCCACCCCCAACCCCCACAGACACACCCTTGCACCCCAAAATAGAGAATATTTTTTAGCATATGGGTAGCAGAAGCACATCCCAAAATTACCATGGGACGCCTCAATGCGCCCCATGGTAAAAGCCAGTTTTGCTGCAGTAAGCACTCGTTAGTGCTTGCTGCAGCTTTGTAAAAGGACCCCTTAATCTTTTGATTGGAGCTAGATATCACCTACTTATTAGGTTAAATGTAAGGAACCTAGGATGTTTTAATTTAATTATCTTAGTGTTATCAATAGAAATCAAACAAAATAAAACATGGAAAAGAAAATATGATGATACCTTTTTTATTGGACATAACTTAATACATTTCTTGATTAGCTTTCAAAGGTTGCCCTTCTTCGTCAGATCGGAAATAAGCAAATGTGCTAGCTGACAGTGTATATAAGTGAAAACATTCAAGCATTACTATGACAGTCTGACAGGGTGGGAGGATGTTGTTTGGGAAGCTTGCCAGGTGCCCTTGGCCTGGATTGGCCGCTGTCGTGGACAAGATGCTGGGCTCGATGGACCCTTGGTCTTTTCCCAGTATGGCATTACTTATGTACTTATGATGGGAGTGGGTATCTTAGTGGAATTTCTTGGATATGTATTTTTTATCATTGCCATTTATTGTTGTGATTTGATTTTTATGAATCTAATGTAATTTTAATTTTGATGTAATGTGCTTTGAATATTAGTTAAGTGGAAAGTAAATACACAAATGAAATTATATTCTTCATTTGGGGACCTAAAACTAAAACTCTCATCAAGGATTAAGAGGTCTTGGCACCATCCATACCGAAGATGTTCAGTTTGTTTTGGATAAAGGAGATTTACAAAGAATTAGTTCAAACTGCATTCCAACACATTCATGTTTGTTTATTTAAAAATATTTCTAGCTCACTTCTTGCCATATCTGTGGGAAAGTTCAGTGTTCAATTTTGACAAAAGCTGTGGAAATATCAAAAATTAACTCAGCAGAGGTATATTTTGGGCACATAATCACCAAAGAACTGCAGAACAGTATGTAGGTTCAGTGTAGGTTAAGGAATATAGGAGCCCTTTTTACTAAAGCTTAGTGTGCTCTAAATGCTAAGAAGCCCATTTTATACCACTGGACTTCTTAGCATTTAGGGGCCTTTTTACAGAGCGGCGGTAAGTGTAATGCGGGCTTACCGCTCGCTTTTCTGGGACTACTGCCATCTCAACGCGGCTGCTGGTGGTAGTCCCTCCATAAGTGCACGCCATTTCCAGGGGAAAAAGAAAACCCCTGGAAATGGCTTGCGCAGCAATAATCTGGCGGTAATTGGGCATCGCTGCACACTGCCTGGTAACCACCGGGCTAGTGCGGGAGCCCTTATTGCCACCTCAGTGGGTGGCGGTAAGGGCTCACCGCTGCATGGCCACTCGGTAAGAGTTATCTCACCGCGTGGTCATTTATTTTGGTGGGGGGGGGGGGACTTTTACCGGCTGCAGAAAAAACGGCCTGACGAGCAGGAAAAATGGCCCCCACCACTAGCGCAGGGCCCTTTTTTCCCACAGCTTGGTAAAAGGACCCCTTAAGTGCACTAAACTTTAGCAAAAGAGATCCATAGTTTAGGGCCTCTTTTATCAAACTGCGCTAGCGGTCCCTGTTGCAGCAATGCCATTAAAGCCATTCACTTTAAATGGGCTTCATTGGCATTGCTTGATAAAAGAGGCCCCTAGTGACCAAGTTGAATTTTGAAATGACATTTTCCAGACTATTGGGTAGTAAACTGAAAATGTATTCTGACTAGAAAAAATTGGTGGCAAAGAGGGGCATAATCGAATGGGGCGCCCAAGTTTTCATGAGGGTGTCCTCGCAGGACAGCCCCGCGAAGGGGCGGGGAAACCCGTATTATCGAAACAAGATGGGTGTCCATCTTTCATTTCGATAATATGGTCAGGGATGCCCAATCTCAACATTTAGGTCGACCTTAGAGATAGTCGACATAAATGTTGAGATGGTCGACCTTAGAGATGGTCGTCCCCGGTTTTCAGCCATAATGGAAACCGAGGACGCCCATCTCAAAAACGACCAAGCCCTTTGGTCGTGGGAGGAGCCAGCATTCGTAGTGCACTGGTCCCCCTGACATGCCAGGACACCAACCTGGCACCCTAGGGGGCACTGCAGTGGACTTCAGAAAAAGTTCCCAGGTGCATAGCTCCCTTGCCTTGGGTGCTGAGCCCCCTAAAACCCACTCCTCACAACTGTACACCACTACCATAGCCCTAAGGGGTGAAGGGGAGCACCTATATTTGGGTACAGTGGGTTTCAGGTGGGTTTTGGAGGGCTCACATTTACCACCATAAGTGTAACAGGTAGGGAGGGGGATGGGCCTGGGTCCACCTGGCTGAAGTGTACTGCACCCACTAAAACTGCTCCAGGGACCTGCATACTGCTGTCATGGAGCTGGGTATGACATTTGAGGCTGGCATAGAGGCTGGCACAAAATATTTTTAGTTTCTTTTGAGGGTGGGAGGGGGTTGGTGACCACTGGGGGAGTAAGGGGAGGTCATCCCCGATTCCCTCCTGTGGTCATCTGGTCAGTTCGGGTACCTTTTCACGGCTTGGTCGTAAGAAAAAATGGACCAAGTAAAGTTGGCCAAGTGCTCGTCAAGGACGCCCTTCTTTTTTCCATTATGGGCTGAGGACGCCCATCTCTTAATCACGCCCCAGTCCCGCCTTCGCTACAGTGTCGACACGCCCCCCCTGGGAACTTTGGTCGTCCCCGCGATGGAAAGCAGTTGAGGACGCCCAAAGTTGGCTTTCGATTATTCCGATTTGGGCGACTCTGAGAGGACGCCCATCTCCCAATTTGTGTCGGAAGATGGGCGCCCTTCTCTTTCGAAAATAAGCCTGATAGCATATCACTCATGCACAGTGACAGTGAATAGATTTCTTTCCCTTTAGACCTGTTCTGCCTTTATGTATAATTGCTTGCTTTTTTTACGTATTCTCAATAATCAGTATCTTGTGAATTTGTGTAGCTTACAAGCAATCAGAGGGTGGTTGTCTCTCTCTCTCTTTCTCTGCACATATCCAACAGACTGCTAAAACCTGTTGTTTCTTTCTATATAGCATCACCAAAATTCATCCCTTACTTTCTAAATACACTACCAAAAAACGTATCCAGACTCTCATCACATCACGCTTAGATTACTGCAACTTGCTTCTCACAGTCTTCCACTCAACTATTTCTCTCCCCTTAAACATGTTCAAAATTCTACTGCACAACTTATCTTCCACCTGTGTCACACGAATAGCCATTCTGGGTCAAACCAATGGTTTTTTTTTTTGTTACATTTGTACCCTGCGCTTTCCCACTCATGGCAGGCTCAATGCAGCAGGCAATGGAGGGTCAAGTGACTTGCCCAGAGTCACAAGGAGCTGCCTGTACTGGGAATCAAACTCAGTTCCTCAGTTCCCCAGGACCAAAGTCCACCACCCTAACCACTAGGCCACTCCTCCTGTTCCATCTAGCCCACTATCCTGCTTTCAACAGTGACCTAAGTACTCCCTCAGCTATCTCTTTTCCAAGCTGAAGAGGCCTAACCTCTTTAACATTTCTTCATATGGGAGGAGTTCCATCCCCTTTATCATTTTGGTCGCTCTTTTTTTTAACCTTTTCTAATTCCACTATATCTTTTTTGAGATATGGCGGCCAGAATTGAACACAGTACTCAAGGTGAGTTCACACCATGAAGAGATACAGAGGCATTATAATATTAGTCTTATTTTGCATCCCTTTTCTAATAATTCCTATCATCCAGTTTGCTCTTTTGGCGGCAGCCGCACACTGGGCACCTCTTTGAGGCTGCTTTATAACGCTTTAGCTATTCACCTTTTTAGTACCCTTGGAGGGGCTTAATCGAAAGGGATGCCCAAGTTTTTCTGAGGACATCCTCGCAGGACATCCCCATGAAGGGGCGGTGAAACACGTATTATCGAAACAAGATGGACGCGCATCTTTCGTTTCGATAATACGGTCGGGGACGCCCAAATATGGAAATTTAGGTCGACCATAGAGATGGTCATCCTTAGACTTGGTCGATTCGGATTTTCGGCGATAACGGAAACTGAGAACGCCCATCTCAGAAACGACCAAATCGAAGCCCTTTGGTTGTGGGAGGAGCCAGCATTCATAGTGCACTGGTCCCCCTGACATGCCAGAACCAACCGGGCACCCTAGGGGGCACTGCAGTGGACTTCATAAATTGCTCCCAGGTGCATAGCTCCCTTGCTGTGTGTGCTGAGCCCCCCAAACCCACAACTGTACACCACTACCATAGCCCTTATGGGTGAAGGGGGGCACCTAGATGTGGGTACAGTGGGTTTCTAGTGGGTTTTGGAGGGCTCACATTTGCCACCACAAGTATAACAGATAGGGAGGGGGATGGGCCTGGGTCCGTCTGCCTGAAGTGCACTCCACCCACTAAAACTGCTCCAGGGATCTGCATACTGCTGCGATGGACCTGAGTATGACATTTGAGGCTGGCACAAAATATTTTAAAGAATTCTTTGAGGGTCGGAGGGGGTTAGTGACCACTGGGGGAGTAAGGGGAGGTCATCCCCGATTCCCTCCAGTGGTCATGTGGTCAGTTCGGGTACCTTTTCGTGGCTTGGTCATAACAAAAAAAGGACCAAGTAAAGTCTTCCAAGTGCTCGTCAGGGACGTCCTTCTTTTTTCGATTATGGTCAAGGATGCCCATATGTTAGGCATGCCCAAGTCCCGCCTTTGATACGCCTCCAACATGCCCCCGGGAACTTTGGTCGTCCCTGCACGGAAAGCAGTTGGGGACACCCAAAATCGGCTTTTCGATTATGCCAATTTGGGCGACCCTGGAAGAAGGACGCCCATCTTGCGATTTGTGTCGAAAAGATGGGCGTCCTTCTCTTTCAAAAATAAGCCTGTTGGTTTTTTTCTTGTTTTTTTTAAATCATTCCCACAATAAATAACTCCCTAATCCCATATTTGACCTGTTTGCCTGTCTTTAATAAATTATAAGCTGTCAAGCAGAGACTGTTCCCTACTTGTTGTACAGAAAAGAAGCCAGCAGATCAATATAACATCAGAAAGATTTATTGAAGATACCGTATGTAAACAAATTGCCCGACACAGGCTGTGTTTTCGCCCACCAAGGGCTGCATCAGGGGCTAATTTGAAACCTTCTGAAAGGAGCAACTCTAAAAACGGAAAACTTGTGGTGTATAATAGATTGGAAAAAACCAGCCCATACAGCAGATGCCTAAAATGATGTGACTCTTAACACAATGCAAGCAGATGCACTGCTGTCAAACCTGGATTTTGCAGATCGTTTGCCTTGTTGTTTTTTGGGACCCTACTTGTTTGTATACAGAGCTGTGTACATCTAGTAGTGCTATAGAAATGATTAGTAGTAATAGTGGTAGTAAATAAGCTTCAATTAAACCAACAGAAGACCAAAGCATTATTGAGGTGGCATAAATTGTCATGAGGTCTCTTGGCCATTTGTGTACTGGGATGGGGTGGTGTTGAAGGTAATAAAGTTTCTAACATGGGGTAGAATTAAATGGGAATTCAAACCTCTAGGGTTATAAAAGTAGAATTTTACTATCTCTGGCAGTTGTACAGGATCTGTCCTTATTTTGAACAGCAGGAGTTTTCCATCTAGTACATAGGCAGTTTTATTATCTTGTTTGTATAGTTGCAGCAAACTGTCTTTGATCTATCAGTAAAGAATGTAGGCATTTGCAACAAGTACAAAATGCAGCAGCCAGATTATTTATGTTAGTAAAATTGAAGATCATGTTCTCCTATTTTGCAGTCACTTCATTGTCTGCTGATCTTTCAGTGGATTCATTCAAAGCCATGGTGTTACACTGTTGTGGCTGTTACGTTTTTGACTTGCTCAGTGCCTCGTTGCATATCTGAGCTGCTGGTATATAATCATTCTCATTTTTCTCTCTGTTCTCAGAATGATAGAACCTTTGTGCTTCCATCACTTGTGAGATCATTAAGAGCCCAAATGAATGTTTCCTTTTCTTATATTTCAGTGTAGTGGAATAAACTGCCACCAAAACTGCAGGCTTTAGTTGGTATTGCAAATTTAGGAAACGCAGACAGTAGTGTTCTATAACAGAAAGTGGAGATATACCTGTAGCAGGTATTCTCCGAGGACAACAGGCCTTATTTTCTCACAACCCTCCCACCTCCCCTTGCAGTTGTCTCCTTTTTTTTTTGCTGTAGTATTGTACTGCGGTAGCTGCATTCTCGTGGCGGGTGAGAAGGCACTCATGCATGCGTAGTGGAGAGTGTCTCGCACTCCACAACGCTCTTATTAGCTTGTTATAAGCTGCGGACCGGGCAACGCAGGATCGCATTACTATTGTGTGAGACTATAAGGCCTGCTGTCCTCAGAAAATACTTGCTACAGGTGAGTATCTGCTCTACTGTATTTCCAGCTTTTGGTCAGTTATTCTGTGTGTGACCAAGACCAGGTATTCTTTTAGCATGAATTTTTTATTTAGCAATCTGTAGTAATTTGGCTTGTTCAGTTTTCCCAATAGACGTATTGAAGTTTCGTAGTATATTATAATAATTGATAGGGTCTTTGTTTTGTAAATTAGTGCTGGTATGGTAGATTTGCTCTAGGTACTGAGTGACTTTTTTGTAGAATTCTATCACTTCAAAATATTCCTGGTACTGAGAGGGTTTATGTTGCTGTTAGTGAGATTACACTAGAATCGGAAATGTTTTTGTGTAACGAGTTTTATGAGGAAACTAGTAAAACATGCTCGTTTCTGACACAAATGAAATGGGCGCTAGCAAGGTTATCCTCCGAGTTCCAGCTTGGCTCCCTCCCTCCCCCTCTCTCATCCGAGTTCCAGGCTCCCCTGTCCTCCGAATTCGAGGCCCCTCTCTCCTCTGAGTTCCATGCCCCCGCCCTCCCTCCCTCCCTCTCCTCCCCTCCGAGTTCCAGGCCTCCCTCCCCTCCAAGTTCCCTACCTCTCCTCCCCTCCCCTCCAAGTTCCATGCCTCCCTCCCTCTCTGTCTCTCCCCTTCGAGTGGCAGCCCTCTTCTCCCAGTCCTCCGCCTGCCCCTCGCCTTCCTGCGTGCCAGCCTGAATTTAAAAGTTCTTACCTCGGGGTCCGGTGGCAGCAGTAAAAGGCGAGCAGGCACAGCGCTTCAGCCTGCCTTCTCTTCTGTCTCAGCTCTACCTCTGGTCCCGCCCTTTTGGAAACAGGAAATGAGGGCGGGACCAGAGGCAGAGCTGAAACAGAAGGGAAGACAGGCTGAAGCGCTGTGCCTGCTTGCCTTTTACTGCTGCCGCTGGACCCCGAGGTAAGAACTTTTAAATTCAGGCTGGCACGCAGGAAGGCGAGGGGCAGGCGGAGGACTGGGAGAAGAGGGTGGGTAACGCAGGTCAGGCTGCCACTCGGAGGGGAGAGAGAGAGAGGGAGGGAGGCGTGGGGGTCTGGAACTTGGAAGAGAGGGGAGCATGGAACTCAGAGGGGAGGAGAGGGAGGGGGCTGGAACTTGGAGGAGAGGGTGGGCCTGGAACTCGGAGGACGGGGGGAGGGAGGGGGAGATTCTCCTGCGATTGTATCCTCACTTCCTACGTTCTGTGGCTGGCTGGTGCTGGTTTCCCTTCCCTCTCATGTTCAGATGCGAGGGTGGACCAATGGGAATTGTGTTACAAACCCAGGCATCCAGATGTAGAACGTTGGAGGTGCAAATTATTATATAGGATGGCCTAGTCCTTCTCTGCGTCCATTGTGTGAAGGTGGTTCTATGGATGCAGAATTTAGCTTTAATATCGTATAGGAGAAGTATATGTGTATTGGAGAACTGTGACTTAGTAGGGACTGAAGAGTGTAACCCCAAGTACTTCCCCCACCCCCTCAGCCCTCAATTTGGCCTTCAATAACTGAATGCTATACTGCTGCCCTGCAGTTATTTTGGGGGGGAAGAGCATGGAGCAGAGCTTGGGTACGGCACATTGGATTTTTGTCTTTCAAAAAATTAGCAACCTTAGGAAACCCAGTTCCCAAGAAGCATTATAACCTTATGTCTCCCCTACTTTCCCCCACAGCCATAACATCATCTCAGATATTTGAAGGAAGAAAAAGAGAGGTTGGATCATCATCATCATGGTGGTAGGAGAAAAATGGACATAGTAGGTGTAAGAGAGAGAGACAGAGAGAGAGAATGAGGGGAGTTAGGGAGCAAGAGGCTAAAGAGAGAAGGGGGCAGTGAGACACAAAAAGTTGAGTGTGCAGTATGGTTGGGTCTTGAAATGGTAAACGAGAAGGAGTGGGGCAAAAAGGATACAGAGGGGAGAGGTTGGTACAGAGGGGAGAATTTGGAGTGGCTAGAGGGAAAGAGAGATGGAGTTAGGGCTGGGGCAGGATAGAAAAAAAAAGAGTGTGGTAAATAGAGGGGAAGGGGGGCAGAGTGAGGGAAGTTCAGGACACAAAGAGGGAAAAGTAAAGGAATAAGGACAGAGGGAAGTGTGGGTGGGGTTAGGATAGGAAAAGAAGGGGGTATGACAACAGGAGGGGAAGAGATGGTAATGAGAGTGAGAGGGTGGGGGAAGAGGGAGGAGGTACGTGGACAGCAGGATAAGGAGCAGGGGGGTATGGCTGAAGGGATGGGAGACAAGAGTGAGGGGAAATGCAAGGAATAAGAGAGATAAGGAGAGGGAGAAGCTGTTTGGTACAGTTTACAGGGGGGGAAATGATTGGGAGGTGGTTTGGACAGTGTTTTTGTTGGAGTCACTGAGCCCCACTATGACCTGTTAGGACCACCAAGCCCCTTTTGTTTTCTGTCAGAGTGGGAGATGTTACGTTAGCCCACCCCCACCCCACGTTCCTCTTTGTGTTCTTGCTGAAGCAGGGTGTACAGTGTTGGGGCTACCAAGCTCGTTTTGTTTTTCTGAGGGTGGGAATTGCTATGTTGGTACTGTTGAGCCCCTTTTGTTGTTTGGCACATTTACTGAATCTCTTTGTAAATGTCACTACATGCTAGTGCTGACAAATAATCAACCACCCCTAGAGAGTCATATGCCGGCTATTTAAACAGGTCACTTCATACTGTTATGTCAGCTACATTGTCACTGATAATAAAATAAAATAAAAGTCCTTGGGAGTTCAGACAGCCATTGATTTATTCCTGCAGCTTTGATAACATGTCAGCATGAGGAGAATATTTGTGAAACCAGGATATGCAAAGGGCATTCAGTTTACAGTAAATTGCTAAAAGCAACACTTTCTGCAATAGTGCTTAATGATCTATGACACATATAGTGATGATTCATTTGTTTACATGTCCAGTGTTTTGTTTGGCAGCATTCAGTGATGATGGTGATGAAAAGCATGACAAGTTCGCAGAAGTTGCAAAGGGTTAAGGAGTTTAGATGCCCTGTACCAACAATATAAACAAATCTCTTGCTGGAGAGATCAGAGCAATGATTAAGGGCCTGATGGCTACAGTGGAGAGGAGTTATCCATGATGAGGGAAGGTGTACAATGTGTTGATAAGATCAGTACTGGAGCATAAGAAAGAGCAATGAGAAATAGCTGTGTCAGAAATGACAATGCTACACTGGATGCTTAAGGTGATATTCAGCAAAATGAGGAACAATATAATTGGAGAAGGCTGAAGGTGGCTGAGATTGCAGAGAACTTGGAGGAAGGAGAGCCAGTGCAGTTTTGGCCTGCGAAAGGAGTGGGAAAAGTAGTGCTAGCAGGATATAGGGCCAGATTCTATATATGGCACCTAAAAAAAATCTGTGTGGTAAACATTTCCACCTAAATTTAGGCATGGTGTATAGAGTATGCCTAGGTGGAATTTGCAGTGCCTAAAACTAGGTGCATCTATTTACACCAACAAAAATGTGGTGTAAATCCCGGCACGTAGATTTACACGCATTAGGCCATATTCTATAACAGAGTGTGTAAAGTTTGGAACGCCCACAAAATGCCCATTTCCCCGCCTATAACCACACCCACTTTTGCCTGCACACGTTGGAATTTAGGTGCATTGTGTTACAGAATACGCTTAGGGATTTGTGCACCTAAATTTTAATTTTTGCCAATTAGTGCTCATTATTTATTTATTTGTTGCATTTGTATCCCACATTTTCCCACCTATTTGCAGGCTCAATTGCTTAAGTGCTGTTAACAATGCTGATTGGCTTGTTAAGCATTGTTATAGAATCTGCTTGGATTTCGGTGCAGAACTTTAGGCGCACTATGTAGAATTCGGCGGATAGTGCTGGAGATATATGTGAAAGGAGGAAGACCAAAACTGATGCGGCTCAGTACCAGTCACTGAGACCAGTGGCTCAGCAAGGTTGTGCATTGTGGAAGGTGCTTAGGACCACACATGAGTGGAAAATGCATGTAGAACAGTACATCGATGTTGTGTATAGAAATACAGCTCTAGCGAAGATATGGAATTTTATGTTGTAGGCACTAATGGGATAATTATTAAAGCTATTTGTATTTGTGGATTTGTAGAAAATTGCCTGGACTGTTTGTGAGTAGAAGTATACATATACTGGGCAATTCTATAACCTAGGGCACACATAAATGTCTAGAATATTAACACTTGTAAGGGTTAGCTGGGCGCCTAAATGCTGTTCTGCAAATACCCGTGTAACTTACATAGCACATATTAGTAAGGGGGCAGAGCATGGGGGGGGGGGGGACCTCCCATTTAGGCGTGTAGCTTACAAAATACTGTAAGTTGCATGTGTCCCTGTTTTATCTAGGCAATATTGCTGGTGTAACTGGGGGCACCTAAATTAGGCATGCTAATAGTGGGTTACTCTAGTATTCTCTAATGGAACCTACTCACCTATAGCCCACTATAGAATAGACTCCTACTGTACATCCTCAGGGTGCCTAAATGGAGGCACCCAGTTGTAGAATTGCCTCTGTAATACTATTTTGCAAATACTTGACTCATGGCAAGTAGAGGCCTGTAATGTTGTCTGAGAAAATATTGTCTGTATTAAATAGTAGGGGTAAATGTGTGCATGTTCTTGATTCTGAAGTGCTTCATGCAATAATTTCATGCTTTCCATAGTTCGAATTTGGGTTATTGTAATGTGATATAGGCAAGGCTCTCTAAATCAGATTACAGCCTCTCCAAAATATGCCTGTCTCCTTTGTAAAGCCAAAAGCCTGGACCAAGTTTCCCCACTGTTCTGCAACTGCACTGGCTCCCGTTGCAGTAGAAGGGAGAAAGAGATATTAGATGGCATGGATGTGCAGACTGGATAGGCCATATGATCTTTATCTGCTTTCATTTTTTTCTCTATTTCTTTGTTTCTAACTAAGATCCTAATTTGGCCTTCAAAGCACTGAACACAGCCACCCCAACTCAGCTCTCATCACTCTTGATTTCCTCTTGCACTCTTTAAATGATCACACCGGCCCTTCCTGGCCCTTCTTTAGCCAAATGGGAATCTACCCAGAATAGTGCATTCTTCTTTTTTTGCCCCCTACTTCTGGAATAGCTTGCCCCTACCTCTTCGCTCAACACAATCTTACAAAGCTTTTCGGAAGTTACTGAAAGCCTATTTGGCCTGGCATTTGGTAGGTTGGTGGGGATCTAGGCAGATGACCAGGACTCTGCTGAGTGTTTGATGTATGTTGTGTATGACTTTGTGTGTCTACTTGATTGAATGCTTCCTTTTTTTGTAATTGTATGGAGTTCCTTTCCTTTTACTAAATATTTAGATTATAAATCACCAAGACTTGCTTTGTAATAAAGTGGTATAGCAGGTTTCTTAATAAATCATAAACCATTTAGTTTCATTGAGGTAATTTTCAAAAGGAAAGTCTGTTCTTACTTTCCTTTTGAAAGTTAGTATAACTTCGGCATGTATTAGCTACACAAGTTAGGCAGATGATTACAAAATACCCTTTCAGAGCCTTGTTTAGTAATGTGTGGTAAGATTGAGGACGTCCCTAGTATCTTCCTACCAGCCGTATAGCCAGACCTCAGATTTGGGGGGGGGGGGGGGGGGGGGGGACCTGAGCCCAAAATGCTGGGATACAAAATTTCTGCCACTTTGTGCTAACCTCCCCCCCCCCCCCCCCCCCCCATGAGCTGGCAGGGATCCCCAAGCCCACCAGCAAAATCCCTCTTCCATCTGAAGTCTGGTAGTTAGCAACACTTTTCCTGGGCTGCTGAATTCCGCCCCGTCCCACCCCCCCAGCAGATGCTTGTTTTTTTGTGAAGCTGAGCATGCACGAGGGAGAACTGTCCCCTGAGAATGCTTGGTTTTCATGCATACGTTGGGGGCGGGCCTCTCTTGTATATGCTTAGTTTCACAAAAGCCAAGCATATACGGAGGTGGGACGTTATGGTGCAGCAGCAATCTAGGAAAGGCTTTGCATAGAGATTGCTCAAAATGCAGTAGCATGGGTGCTTGTAGGTAAATCAATTAGGGAATATGTTACAGCTACTTTAGCATCACTGCACTGGTTATCGATTGTGTATAGGATTGTATTTAAGGTGCTCACCTCGATTTTTAAGAAGCATTGAGTAATTCAGGTTCCACTTAGCTGGCATCAGATCAGACAAAATACAGGCCTGTTAGTTATTTAAGGTCTGAGAATAAGTGTTTGCTTGATGACCCGAGTTTTCAATCTGTTAGCATAGTAAGGTTCAGGCCCCCCACCTCCACCCTTAGCTACACCCATTGCTTCCCACCCAGTTAAAACAGATAACGAAATTAGTAAGCGGTCTTGAATGCAAAAATTATAGGCACAGGCTTATGAACCTCAACATGTATAAGCTGGAAGAGAGGAGGGAGAGAGGAGACATGATAGAAACGTTTAAATATCTCAAGCGCATTTATGTACAGGAAGAGAGCTTTTTTCAAATGAAGGAAAGATCTGGAATGAGGGGACATATGACAAAGTTAAGAGGGAATAGGCTTAGGAGTAACCTAAGGAAGTATTATTTCACATAAAGGGTGGTGGAGGCATGGAATGGCCTCCCGGTGGAGGTGGTGGAGTCGAGGACTGTTCCAGAATTTAAAAAGGCATGGGATAAGCATGTGGGATCGCTTAGGAACAGGAAGAATTAGGGGTTACAGAGGATGGGCAGACTGGATGGGTCATATGGCCTTTATCTGCCGTCATGTTTCTATGGTAGCCTTATTGTAGATAACACTGTGCAGTTCACTCCACTTACTATTTAGGAAGGACAGAAATGGTCAAAAAGATTGGAAGAGTAGCTCTATATATGAGAAACAATATCAAAGTGGACTGGGAAGTTTCATCTGTGGAATCAGAAAGAAGTAGAGAGATTATGGATGCCTTTCAAAGTGCTCTGCCCAGACAAATTGTGATGGAACCCACAAGGGAAGGAGCAATGCTGAATCTGGTGCTCACAAATGGTGAAAGTGTGTCTAATGTCCGAGTGGGTGCCTACCTGGGCAGTAGTGATAAACTGATTTGATGTAACAGCTAAAGCAGGGAACAGCTACTCAAAACTCAAAGCCCTGGATTTCAAACATGCTGACTTTAGTAAAAATTTATTTATTTATTTATTTATTTATAGCATTTGTATCCCACATTTTCCCACCAGTTTGCAGGCTCAATGTGGCTTACATTTGCCGTAATGGCAGTTGCCATTTCCGGGTAGAGTTACAAATGGTGTTGCGTTAAGATGCATACATACATGATAACATACATGGAACATAACATATATGGAACAGATCATGGTGTGTGTATATATATATATATATATATATATATATATATATATATATATATATACCATGTGCGTACATACATGGTAAAGAAGAATACATTATGGTATTGCATGAAGGTTCTTGAGTAATTAATTGGATTATAATCTTCATTAGGTCATCAACTATAGAGAGACCCTGTTTGACATAAGGTTTAAGGTGGTAGTGCTTGTTATGTGATAAGATTTTGGTTTTGTATAGATCGTGTGTAGCGTACCTGAAGAAAGAACTGATGGGATCGGAGGACATACAAGAAGTGGAAAGACAGTGGTCTAGTCTGAAAGGAGCCATAAAAATGGCTACTGTCCTTTATGTGAGGAGAGTAAATAGAGAAAAAACGGAAACCAATATAGTTCTCCTAACAAGTGGATAAGAAAATAAAGGCAAAAGAGTTGGAGTTCATGAAACACAGTAAAACTCAAGAAGAGGAACACAGAGAAGAATACCGGATGAAACTGAAAGAAGCCAAGAGAGAGATATGTCTGGCAAAGCACAGGCACAGGAATAAATGGCTTGAAATGTAAGAAGAGGAGACAAGAATTTTTTCAGGTATATTAGTGAAAGGAGGACGGCTACAATTGGAATTGTGAGACTGAAAGGTGCTGTGGACCACTATGTGGATCGCGAGAGGCGTAACCAGCAGAAGAAAGGAGTTGTTGATGCCCCTGTACAAGTCATTAGTGAGGCCCCACTGGAGTACTGTGTTCAATTTTGGATGCCGTATTTTGCTAAGGATGTAAAAAGACTGGAAGTGGTTCAGAGGAAGGCGACAAAAGTGGTATGGGGTTTGCACCAAAAGACATATGAGAAGAGACTGGAAGACCTAAATATGTATACCCTAGAAGAAAGAAGAAACAGGGGAGGTATGATACAGATATTTAAATACTTGAAAGGTATTAATATAGAAACAAATCTTTTCCAGAGAAGGGGAAATGGTAAAATTAGAGGACATGAATTGAGTTTGCAAGGTGGTAGACTTAGGAGTAATGTTAGGAAATTCTTTTTCACAGAGAGGGTGGTCGAAGCCTGGAATGCCCTCCTGAGGGAGATGTAGAGACAAAAGCGGTGACAGAATTCAAAATGGTGTGGGATAAACACAGAGGATCTCTAATTAGAAAATGAATGGTATAAAAAAACCTAAACTTAAATGACTCATGAGTGTCAAGGTATGAGAGAAAGGATAGGGATAGGCAGTGCATTTTTTTCTAGCGAAAAGGTGCCGGTACTCAAATGCCTGGCCACCCTTCAGGGGTGGGTTAATCGCTGAGGAACCCACCCCACACTAGCCAGGCCCCCTGCAACCAGTCACAGAATCTATGACAAGGCAGAATTGGTGTGTAGAGCCTGAGCTCTTTCATTAAAACTTGGGGACCACGGGTCAATTTTAGCAGACAATGGAAAAGGTGCCGGTACTCAGTACCCCCAAGTACCCCCTCAAAAAAAGCCCTGGGGATAGGTAAGGAAGTGGAGTGATAAAGAGAGGTAGGGGAAGAGCATGGAGGGTAATAAGGTTGGTAGGAGGTAATTTCTGTGTCATTGTTGTTAATGATTAGATGAACCGGTAAATGGATGGTTTGCTTATGTTTGCTTATGGTAGGTCAAGTCGTTCGGGTAAATCTGGAACGTAAGGATAGGACCGACGAACTTCTATGGTCTCAGAAATGGCAAAGAAATACCATGATGAAGTATTTTACATTACATTCATTGTTGATGTAATCGTGAATTGATAATTGTTATGGCTCAGCCGTGACTCCCACCCCAACCGACCTCCTCTTTGTTGGGCTCCACGGCATTCGTCGTGGCGGGCCTCCGGCATCTTTAGGTGGTTGAGTGGCCTTGCAGTGTTTCTAGGAGCACTGGGACGCCGCCCGGCTGCCTCTCCGATCTCCTGTGCAGGTTGATACTGGGAGTGCCTAGGCGCACGTGTGCGCCAGATGCCCCTCCTTTGAAGATCCCATGGTGGGAGTCTCCAGGGAACGCCTTCCTGTGGCATCTTCAGCGGAGCCCTATTTTAGGGTGTTCAGGACTCTGCTTGGATGCCTTCGCAGCAACTCCTTTTGGGGCCTTCCTGCAGCCTTGCCAAGCTCCAGCCCTGTCTTGTCTCCAAGTTCCTGCCAAGCTCCAGCCCTGCCGTGTCTCTGAGTTTCTGCCAAGCTCCAGCCCGACTTTGTCTCCAAGTTCCTGCCAAGTTCCAGCCTGGCCTTGTCTCTGAGTTCCTGCCAATCTTCAGCCCTGTCCTGCTTCCAGACTTTGCCTTGCCTTGGACCCAGCCAGTCTTGCCTTACCTTGAACTCTTGTTCCTGCCCCAACTAGTCCTGTACCTTGCCTTGCTTTGTCTTTAGCGTATAGTCCTATTCTTGTCTGTCTTGCTTGTTGTCTTGTTCAGCCCCATCCGGATCCAGTTCTTGTCTTGCCCTCATCTTGCCTGTCTGGACCTAGTTTTAGCCTAGTTTCTTGTCTTGCCTTGTCCTGTCTTGGTTCCAGTTCTAGTCCTGCTGCCTTGCTTTTCCTTGCCTTGTCTGGATCCAGTTCCTGTCTCTTCATTCTTGCCTTATCCAGCTGTGTCTTGCCTAGCCTTGCCTTACCTTACCCAGTCTTGTCTAGTTCTAGTCTTATCTAGTCCTGCCTTGCCCCACGTAGGCTTGTCTTGTCTAGTCTTGCTTTGCCTTACCCAGTCCTGCCTTGGTTCTTGCCTGGGATCACCTTGCCTTGTGCCAGCTCAGGGACTTGTCTGCCACAGTTGGGGTCTGGCTGCAGCCCAAAGGCTCAGCGTTCTGTGTTCATGACAGTTGTTCAAACTGGAGAACCGTTCAGATCTTTATTTGACAACACTTACTATGTTACTGTGCTATTGAGGTGGCATATTGGAAGCTTTGCATGGCAGTTTTACATTTAAATGCTGGCCTTTATATGTGTAGATTTACATGAAGAATTGCTACAGGACATGCAGGTTCAAAAGGAGTATGATCTGGGTGGTGTATGGATGGACCAATGAAATACGTGTATTCCTATTTTACAAAGGCAGCCAGTCAGGAATAGAGAATTATTTCCAATCCGACTGTGTGTGCATATTGTTATCTGTTTCATATACATGTGTGTATGTTGTTTCATATACATATGTGTATGTTGTACATTTTTTTGCAGTCCCTTATTTCTGGAATTCTATGCCGTTACCTTTTACGCAGTGAACTAAGTATCAAGAAATTTAAGGCCATGCTGAAGACCTGGCTATTTGAGCAAGCCTACTCTGGTTGGTTGATTGGGTTGACCTACAGGGTATCTGTGCTCAAAAGAGAAATTTTATGTCTATTTTAAACAAAATGCTTATCTATGCTTGTGTGCTTGCTTACCTTTTCTGTCACAATATTGTAGTTCTTTTATTTGCCTTATGTTTTGTTATTATTTTTGTAAACCCCCTTGCTCCCTCTGGCAGTTAAAGGCAGTATATCAAGTCTCAAATAAATAAATAAATAAATAAAGGGATACGTCCCCTATCCATCAATTTTCAGCAGCACTGTTATAGATGGTTATCTTTCCTCCCTTAAGAAAATAAGACTAGCCATACTAGGTCAGACCAGTGGTCCATCTAGCCCAGTATCCTACTTCTAGCAGTGGCCAATTCAGGTCATAAGTACCTGGCAGAAACCCAGTTAGTGAGTAACATTCCATACTACCAGCTGTGGCTTCCCTATGTCCATCTCAATAACAGACTATGGACTTTTCCTCCAGGAACTTGTCCAAACCATTTTTAAACCCAGATAAGCTAACCACCATTACCACATCCTCCAGCAATGAGTTCCAGAGCTTAGCTATTCTTTGAGTGAGGCAATATTTCTTCCTATTTGTTTTAAAAGTATTTTCATGTAATTTCATTGAGTGTCCCCTGGTCTTTGTACTTTTTGAATGAGTGAAAAATTGACTCACCTCCACTTTTTCTACACCAGTCAGGATTTTGTAGACATCAATCATATCCCTCCTCAGCCGTCTCTTGTTCAAGCTGAAGAGCCCTAACCTCTTTAGCCGTTCCTCAAATTAGAGGAGTTCCATTCCCTTAATCATTTTGGTTCTCTTCTTTGATCCTTTTCTAGTTCCTCTATATCTTTCTTGCGCTATGGTGACCATAAATGCACACAGTACTCAAGGTGAGATCACACCATAGAGCAATATAGAAGCATTATATTATTTTTTTGTCTTATTTTTTATATCTCTTTCCTAATAATTCCTAGCATTCTATTTGCTTTTTTGGCTACTGCCAAATACTGGGTGGAAGATTTCAGTGTTTGGGTGTTGACTCCAGAGGTGGAACCATCAAGATAACTATGATTTGGATTATTTTTTCCAATGTGCATCACTTTTTTTTGTCCACATTTGGATTCCCAGTCTTCCAATTTCCTAAGGTCTTCCTGCAATTTTTCACAGCCTGCACACGTTTTAACAACTTTGAATAGTTTTGTGTCATCTGCAAATTTAACCACCTCACTCGTTGCTCCATTTCTAGATCATTTTAAATACGTTAAATAGCACCAGTCTCAAACCAGATCCCTGTGTAACTCCACTATTCACCCTTTTCCACTTAGAGAAATGGCCATTTAACCTTACTTTCTGTTTTATATCTATGAAGCAGTTCCTAATCTACAACAGAACATGGCCTCCTATCCCATGGCTTTTTAATTCCATAACTAATATAGCCTCAGGGTCATTTTTCTCTCAAATTCATCCCACTCAGAATATGACGTTTCTTTCTTTTTCAGTAAAAGCCAGTACTACCAAAGTCAGAATTAACTTTCATCACTTCCCACATAAGTGGCTGCAACGTACGCCTCGTAGGTTCTCACTGAACTATAACCTATCAAAATTCAGCTGAGTAACTTATCTGCCTCCAGCACTATTGTAATCTTTGTTCTGGATGCTTTTTATATGTGAAAATGTAATACTTTGGTCTGGTTGTTTTAAAAAGAAATCGTTATATAACTAATAAAAGTTGAACTTTAGTATGAGAAAGTGTCAAGAATGCAAATTTAAACTTGGTCCTATATTACTGTATGTTTAGCATTAAAAATATAGAATTGGGTTTCCTTACATATTTTCTTTTGATCATAAACCAATTTGTCTTATGAGAATCTTCAAATGTTGCATCAAAGCCATAGTATTAAGTTTTGTTCTAAGTAGGAATAGCTATACCAGAACTTTTCAGCTGTTGAGTTTTCTTTCAATCTTAAGAGCCATTATTATCATCAGTTGATGGTAATTGCGTAGTGGAGATGGTCTGTACAAAAATGTATGCAGATTATGTATTAGCCAATAATTTTATCAATGCCACTTAACTCTAAGCCAGTCATTTATTGCATTTGCATTGCTGTTTTGATCCATAAGTGTGACTGTTCTAAGTTAAATTTAATTCAGAAAATGGTTTTTACTTTCGCAGTCCTCTTGCCTCTCAGGTTCATTGTGGTACAATTCTCTACAGCTCCTAATGAAACATGCTTTAAACTTTTCAGTCCAATGAAGGGTTATATCACTTTCTGCTGTAAAGTTTTCTTCTTGTAAAATGTGTGTAATCCTCTATAGCAGTAAAAGTGTCATTCTTCATCAGAAACACAAAGGGACCTATGCACTGAAGGTTAACATGCACAAAAATATGTGCGCTTTGTATTAAGGTCCAGCATTCATATTAAGACATTTCAGGGTATGCACTAAAATTAGCATGTACCTAAATGCAAATTAGAATTTAGCCAGTATTGGGAAATTGCATGGTGTTCACCCACTGTTTACTATGTTCCTGCTAAGTCTAAAATTTAACACCTGCCTCAGACCAGTTGTTAATTTTTAGCAGGCAGCGTATTGAAAAGGCACAACTAATGATAAGAATTAGGGCTTACAGGTGGAGGAAATGTGTTATAGCTCAGATGATTACAATGAATTTTTGCAGTGTCATCTCTTATAATATCTTCCTGGACTTTTCTGTGTAAAAGAAAAACACACCAACACACACTTGAACACTTCAGAAATAAAACTACATTTATGTTTAACCGGTAACTGTGGATATTCAGTGGAGATCACCGGTTATCTTCGCTGAATATTTGCGGTTAGCGCATAGCAGCTAACTGGCTGTATCATGCGACATAGCCGGATAGCAGTAATATTCAGTGCTGGGTTTAGTGTTTAAATAAAACCACATAAATAGCTGTCCTATTTTTAACCACTAGGAACTTAACTGATTAGTGTTGAATATCGGCTTAATCAGTTAAATCCCGGCAGCCAAAAATGAAACAGGAAATTCAATGCCGAGCGCCAGATATGGCGAATTTCCAGGTTCAGAGCCGACCATGGTACTTATGTGGACTGCCTTCCAGTGGCTGAATATTGGGCCCAATGGGTTTTCTAATATTATTTTACATTTCACAAGGTACTGTATAAGTTGCCGTGTTGTCACAAATGGAAAGTGACTAATATAACAAGGTTCAAAAGATGTTTGAACAAGTTCCCAAAGGACAAGCCCTTATAAATATTAGCCAGTCGTTTTCCTGAAATGAGCCATGAGAAGTTTGATCTACTTTTAGAAATGTGCTGTGTACATGTGACTGAGACTGGCCACCACCAGAGACAGGATGTTGGGCTTGATGGATCTGTCTCACTCAGCCTGGTATGTCTTACTTTCCTATGTAAATTCTGAGCCATGGTCATGTTTGTGCACAAACATTTCACAGCATGTGTTCTTTAGTCTCAAATGGTTCCCACAGTCTACAAAACAGATGTTCTTTCAGCCTACCAGTTCTTCCATTTTGGTTTGGTTGCATAGTTCTCTCGGTGCACATTTGACCTCAACAATGCTACTCATAGAACTAGAATGTTTAGATGATGTAGCCCTCCCAAATCTAGGATGTCTGATTCCTTGCAGAATATGACTCCCCTGGGCTGGTATAGATATCACAGCCCTGGACTTTCCAAGCTAGATGTCATATGAGAATGAAAGAAAGCTGTATGGCACAATTTCCTGTTCTGATTCCTCTCCTTTAGTGATAACTACAGAGTTCAATAGTCAACAACAATGGCTTTTGGGCGTTTGGGGTGTTCTCCATTAAGGCTCTGGATCTTGAAAAAGTGCAGGTATAATTCATATTGTTTAACAAATGCATTTATTTTGCTATCATAAAATTATGCTATCCTGCAGCAGCAACTTTCCCAGCAACTCCCCTACATTGCAGTCTGCATGTAGTCCAGTAAGCTCTGAGTCTTTCCCAGGCTCAGTTTTCCCCTACTGTTCTGCATCTTCTACCCCCCAAGTCAGCTCCAGTATATTGTTGATCCTATATAAATAGAACCCATAAGGCTGACAGTATCATCTTGATCCAGTTTTTCAATGGGGAGTTGCTCCATTGGTGTGAGGCAAATGTCACAAACATGACTAAACACAATGGGAAGAGCTGGGTGTTGCACTCAAAAAATTTTTTTTTGAGGGGGGGGGCATTTTAGAGCTGGCCAGCAATCCTTGTGCAATGAGAGCTGTCTCTTCACTAACATGCTTCAAAGCTGTCCCTTTAGTGGAGTCTAATGGCTAGCACATCACCCTCTGATGCTGGGGTTCAAGTTCCACTATAGCATCTGGGCAGCAGACACATGTTACCCAAATCAGCTGGCTTGAGTCATGGAGAGAGAGATTTTGCTTTGGAGAACAAACCCAGTCAGAGGCAGACTGACAGTGAACTTGGGCCCCTCACCACCTATCAAAAAAGGAAGGAATAGATGGAAGCTACGGGAAAGTGGGTTCCTCTACTCAGTGGCATAGCGTCAGTAGGTAGGTTGGGTGGGCATGCATTTTCTCTTCCCTTACCACCCCTCCCTCTCGAACTTTAAAAATTAAATACCTTAGCTAGGAAAGATCTCCAGCCCTGCCAGCTGAAGACATCCACAACCCACAAAGCCATGTTTATAACAAGTGCAGTAGTTTAAGGCAGTGCTCTGAGCCGCTGACACCGGTACCCTAGGCATGCTTAGTTCTCACGCATAAACTGAACAGATATGAAAACTGAGTATGCCCACAGTGCTGGTGTCAGCAGTTTGGAGCAGCACCACTGACTGCCACGTTTTTTTTTTGATGGGTTTAGTGGGCTGCAGATGTCTTCAGTTGGTGGGGTTTGCCGATCCCTGCCAGCTACGTGAATGGTATGTCTAGGGTTGCCAACTTTTTGAAAGATAAAATTTTGCCACCTGCCACCGCCCTGCTCCACCACTGTTCTGCCACTTGCTACACCCTGACCCACTCCCAACAGTGAGGGCAGCAGTACAAGACTGAGCACCTGCAGGCCACATCAAGAACCGGGAGAGGAGGTAGTACAAATGGTTGCTCTCTTCAACCCCCAATGAGCCACAACTCTTTCCATAGTCCCTCAACATACATATGCTTCCTCCATACAATATTAAATCTAAGCATATATTTTGTATTTACAGAACCACCTGACCTCTCCCCCAAGAACTGGTGTACAGCACAGCTTAGATATTTCCCTATAAAACATGCTATATCAAAAATATTTGTTTCTAATACAATCTCAGTAACTAAATTGTCAGTACTAAGCATATTGTAAAGTAATACAAAACTGTACAAAAATTCACTTATTCTGCCATAACTTCCAAAAGTCACATAAAGATTATACCTAGAGAGAGGCAGCACAATAAACACGCAGTGAGCCCTAGAACATCAGCACAGCTATTGGTAAAACTGAACAAACCAGATTACTACAGATCCTTACGTGGAGGGGCATAATCAAACGCGAACGCCCAACTCCATGGCTGTCTATATCTGAGAACGGGTACGTGAAGGGGTGGGACAAACCGTATTTTCGGAAAAAATGGGCATCCATCTTTTTTCCGAGAATACGGTTTGTGCCAGCCAAATGCATCGGATTTGTGTGGATTTGAGCTGGGCGGTTTCGTTTTTCAGCGTTAATGGAAGCTGAAGGCGTCCAGCTCAAAAATGACCAAATCCAAGGCATTGGGTCGTGGGAGGGGCCAGGATTCGTAGTGCACTGGTCCCCCTCACATGTCAGGACACCAACCGGGCACTCTAGGGACACTTGTAACAATTAAAAAAAAGTTAACTACCTCTGAAGTCCATAGCTCCCTTCCCTTGGGTGCTGAGGCCCCCAAATCCCCCCCAAACCCACTGCCCACAACTCTACACCATTACCATAGCACTTATGGCTGAAGGGAGGCACCTAGATGTGGGTACAGTGGGTTTTGGGGGCGGTTTGGAGGGCTCCCATTTACCACCACAAGTGTAACAGGTAGGGGAGGGGAATGGGCCTGGGTCCACCTGGCTGAAGTCCACTGCACCCACTAACAACTGCTCCAGGGACCTGCATACTGCTGTGATGGAGCTGGGTATGACATTTGAGGCTGACATACAGGCTGGAAAAAAACGTTTTTAAAGTTGTTTTTTTTGGGTGGGAGGGGGTTAGTGACCACTGGGGAAGTCAGGGGTGGTCATCCCCGATTCCCTCCGGTGGTCATCTGGTCATTTAAGGCACTTTTTTGGGATTTGTTTGTGAAAAAAAAGGGTCAAAACAAAGTGACCCAAATTCGCGCTAAAAACGCCTTTCTTTTTTTGATTATCAGCCGAGGACGCCCATCTCTCCTCGGCTGATAAACACGCCCCAGTCCCGCCTTCACCACGCCTCTGACACCCATCAACTTTGCCCATTTCCGCGACAGATTGCAGTTGAAGACGCCCAAGATTGGCTTTTGATTATACCGATTTGGGCGCCCACGGGAGTAAGACACCCATCTCCCGATTTGGGTCGAAATATGGGCGTTTTTCTCTTTCGAAAATAAGGTGGATAGAAACTCCATCAATAACAGAATATCTGCCCTCCACTATTCGCACAGAACACACACAAATATACCAAATACAAACTTAGTGACCATAAACTAATAGAAATATTATAGATAAAAATTCAGCTGAAACCCCAAGAAACCAGACTCTAGCATGCAGTACAACACGAAAAAAAAAATATTTCCCCTTGTACAGTAAAAAAAAAATATAAAGCTAGCAGATGTCAGGGGACAGCGCTTTGGGGGAAGGGGGAAGTAGTTGCAGTCAGGGCAACTGCTCTGGGCCCCAAGCATGCCTGAAGCTAAAGAAGGCACAGCCAGGTAACAAGCTTTGGGGTCCAGCAGCATGCCCAGCAGCATGCCCCACAAAGTCCTGGGGAGAGAGGTAGAACCAAAGTTACATTGAAAAAAAAATGACCATCCCCATGATTTAATTTAAGGAGACGTACTCACTTGTGTAGGACATGATTTGCCATCCTAGGAGCCAGCTTTTCAAGATTATTGGTGATTAAAACACATGCCTTCTCTCTCTGGGGTTGGGAGTTCACATCTTGTCACTAGTGCCTGCTAACCCCCCCCCCCCCCCCCCCCCCCCCCCCACACACACACACACACACCTGCATTTATTTTGTTCATCCCTCCTCATGGACGCTGTCAGAGAGTTTGCTGTTCAAGGAAGGAGGTGGCAGAGTGGTTAGAACACTTGCCTTCTCCTTCTGAGATGGGAGTTCAAATCCTGTTACTGGTGCCTGTGTGCACCTCCCCCCCCCCCCCCTACACCCTGCACTTGGCTCCTCAGTAGTAGCAGTAGCCCACACCTCATTGGTCCAGATATTTTGATTAAACATTTTATTCAAAACCTTGTTTTCAGACCTAAATTCTTAAACATGCTTTTGCAATAGTGAACTTTTGCAGTAAGATTTAAATGGCTGTTCCCAAGATTGGATCTTCTGCCAACATGGCCAGATTTTGTGCTCTTCATCAGGGTTAGCAGTCTGAATAATATAACCGCAGCATGAAACCCTGCCATGTAGGCAGAAGATCCAGTCTTGATTTAATGTAATTCCCTTTAATGCTCTCTTATCCTACATTTTAGGGTTGGCTATCCATAGCTTTAGACAGAGTGCCCACACTAAGTCCTCAGTCCACTCTGGCACTATCCGGATACTGCCAAGGGAGTCTTAAGAATTTTCAACATTACTGTCTATATGGGACAATTCTGAAACATTGGGGCCAATGTTTATGTGCCTGTTACACAGGTAAATATTTAGAATAATGGCATTTATGTGCTTACATGCACAAAGTTGTTCATATATGCCAAAATTCTGCTTAAGTGCCATAGGCGGTCGGTGGCCCAACTGTTTGGGGAGGCTAAAGGGGGTGGAGTTAGGGGTGGAGCCAGGGGCGGAGCTTACAGCCACAAATAACACAGAAAAAAATAAGTAAAAATAAAATAGCCACAATTAATACCTTTTATTAAAGTGGTTGCTCAAAGCATATTCTAACCACAATCGTTCAACTGCAAAACACTATGCACAACTTTGTGTAAAAACACACTCAGAACCTTACTGTACCATAACACTAGGCAGACCCTAATACACCAATATACCACCCATATGGAAAATGCAGACCGTCAACAATATGAAACAAGGGATCATAATATCACAATTCTCATGTAGAGCCACAAAACACCCTTTTAGGGTGGATAGTGTTCACAATGAGCTCCTTTTATTAACGACTATATGTAGATCCTTCAAGAGGTAGTGTGTCATGATTTAGGATCTAAAACCCTTTCCGATGTTTTGGTGTCACCTCAGTAAAGCCAATACACAATCTCTCCACTACAAAACACTATACAGAAACTTGTGCAAAAACACACTCATAACTTTACCAAACCATAACAGCACTAATGCCAAGGACAGGACGAGCTACCTAGTCTCGTGCTGTCTTATGCGTGGAAAGGCAGCACTGTAATTACACCGGGCTCTAAAACACCAGTACACAACCTAGTGAAACAAAACAAAACCCAAAAAGGGCTGTAAATACAAGTAGAATACTGCACCTTGATTACACATGAAAAACACATGACACAACAGATATGAAGGCAAAACTGGAAAGTTACCTCAAAAAGTCTGACTCGGCATGCAGCAATACTAGAAAAATTGAAACTTACATGCAAAATATCACAGATGCACATTTCCAAAAGCTGACATATTCCAGTTAATAAACTCTGAATAAAATACTTTTTTCTACCTTTGTTGTCTGATCATTTAGTTTTTATATTCGCTTTGGTCCCAGTGTCTTCTTTCCATTTGATATTTTTTCTCTCAACATGTCTACCTACTATTACTACTATTTAGCATTTATATAGCGCTATATCCCTCCATCCGTATCCAACATTTCTCCTGTCTTCCCTGCCCTCCACTCCATCCACGTCCAGATTTCTCCTCTCTTCCCTCCCCTCCATCCATCCATGTCCAGCACCTTCCCTCTTTCTCTTCTACCCTTCCATCCAGTGTCATCCCTCTTTCTCTCTCCATCCTTCTACCCATTACCCTCTCCCAATCCTTTCGTCTATTGTCTCCCTCTCCTTCCATCCACTGTCTCCCTCTATCTACCCTTCCTTCTAAACATTTCTCTCTCTCGACCCTTTTCCATTCAGTATGTCCTCTCTATCCCCACCCTTCCAGTGTCTTTCCTCTTTCACTCCCTACCCTTACGTCCAGTGTCTTCCCTCTTTCTGCCCCCTCCTACCAGCATTTTCCCTCTTTCTCCCTCCTTTCATTCAGCATTTCTCTGTCTGACAGCTAGGGTCTCCCCCAGTTTCTCCCCAGCAGCTTCTCTCTCTCTCTCCTACCCATGTCCCCTCTTTCTCTCCCCATCTTTCCACTAATCTCTCTCTCTGTACCCCTCTTCTATCCAGCATCTTCTCTCTGGCTCTCCCTTGCTCTTTTCCATGGCCCCTCTTTCTCTCCCCATCTCTCTCTGTCTCTTCCATGCTCTTTTCCGTGTTCCTTGCTTTCCCCTGCTCTCTTCCATGTCCCCTTTTTCTCTCCCCATCTCTCTCTGGCTCTCCCCTGCTCTTTTGCATGTCCCTGGCTCTCCCCTGCACTTTTCCACTTTCTCTCTCTCTCTCTCTCTCTCTCTCCTTCAGCGTCCTCATGCATCTCTCCTCTCCCTCATGCATCCCACCTTTCTCTTCCCTCCCCTTCTTGCTTCCCTTAGATCTAGACTACCATCACTCTCACTCCTTTCTCCACCCTCCCCTTTTCCCATTCCCATGCCCTGCCATTGCTTTCCTTCCTCCCTCTTCCCCTTAGATGTGGCATCACATCCTCCTACCATTTGCAAGATTAGAAATGAATTGGGGGCTCTTTCTCTGGCTGCCTGGGTAGAGCTTAAGTTTTGTCTTCTTGCACTGCTGGAAGAAGGACAAAAACTGAGATATGGGGGCTTGATATTTTTCATTAATCTGCAAATGAAAGGAAGAAAGCCTTACCCTTTGCTTCTTTCAGGACACAGACTGATGACATCAGAAAGGGAAAGGCAGAGCTTCACAACAAAGAGGTGTGATTGGCCCCAGCCCTAGCTCCCTCCTTCTTCCACCCTTCCTTTCCTCCATTCGTCATGCGCCTCAGGAATAAAGCTCAAACTCCTCCTCTTCCCAACCCCAGAAACATTCTGACCAATGAGTTTCCAAAGAAGGAACTAAAACTCCTCCTCTCCCCTCCCCATCAGTGTTAGGGGCGGACCCTTTTACTGCTCTTCCAGTCCCTGACCAATCAACAACATTAAAAAACGGATAGAGCTTAGAGCCGACTCAGCCGAGACCAGAATGGACTCTCTCAGCCAAGGAGGTTAGAAGATTAAGAGCCTCAATCAAACCTCAACTCAGTCAAAAACGTCCACCCTCTGCAGCAGCAGCAGCAGCAATGATGTAAGCGCTGCTTTCAGCCTGCCCCTGAAACACTCTCTGTACAGCTTCCCACGTAGGAGGGATGCTGTCCAGAGAAGGCTTCCGGGGCAGGTTGAAAGCAGTGCTTACATCATTGCTGCTGCTGCTACCGGAAGAAAGCCTCGAAGTTGAAAGACGACGTGACAGGAGCGGAGGGGGACAGGAGCGCAGGGGGAGAAGCGATACCACACTAGACAGGGGGGGGGAGGAGAGGGTGTGTAAAGATCACACGGTCCGCCCACCGCCCCGCCCTTGCTGCACTTCTGGCTGGGGAGGCTTAGCCTCCCCAAGCCTCTTATACTGGGCGCCTATGCTAAGTGCTATTCTGCAAATACTTGCTTAGCTTACATAGTTCATATTTACAAGAGGGGCATACACAAGGATGAAACATAGGCAGGGCTCACACTTACATGTGTGTGAATTATAGAATACTCTAATTTATGTACATACCTCTGGTATTTAGGCACTAACACATACTCCAACTCTATGGTTGGCATAACTTCTTATGCTCGAATGTTAAGCATGAATATACCCAGTTAGACTAGTAGGTACCCATTTTTTATAGAATAGACTGCTAGCAGGGGCCCTGTTACAGAATTCTCTCTTTATGCCACTGAAGATTCACAGATAGGGCACTTATCCAGATAGTGGCTACTGCTGTCCAGCTACGTGCTTATGACTATGTGGCCCATATGAGCAAATTGTTCATCTTTATTACAAAAGAAAGAAAGAAAGAAATGCTGTCTTGATTCCACATGCAAAATTGATGATGTTATAAATATGCACACAAATGCCATTTTGTATTTTATAAAAACTGGAATACCCATGGGGTTTAAAGGTTGGCTATCAGGGGGTGAGGGAGGATAGGTAATGTGAGGAGAATGTTGGATCATTGTTATATCTAGGCAGGGGGTTATAAGAAAGAAAATTCTCTACTCTTTCCTGGCGATGTGATGTTTGGCTCTTGATCTGAGGATTAGGGGTGGGGGGATAGGGGTGGGATTTAGGTGGTTGGGGGGTTCTTGCAATTCATGTAATTTGTTTTCTCAGGTTGTTCTGTTATTGTTTACTGGTAAAAATTAATAAATTTGTATTCTAAAAATTAGAATGCTATTTTGTTCTTATTGTTTTAGGTTGTATTGATCAGTGGACATCTGGATAGCTGGGATGTTGGACAAGGAGCAATGGATGATGGTGGTGGAGCATTTATATCCTGGGAAGCCCTATCCATTATGAAAGACCTTGGTAAAAATTTATTTAAATAAGTATTTTAGATAAGATTGCAAAAAACTGTCTTTTTCACTTTTTATATTAGAGATATACTAAGCTTTAGTAAAAGGACCCCTATAAAGCCCAAACATAAAAAAACCTAATAAAACTATAAATCATTCAGCAAAATATTATTTATAGTTCAACTCTTTCATAATTTGTGAGAATGTTGCTGTAAGTTAACATAGGAACTTGTAGTCCAGACAGGCCAACAAACATTGATCCTCTTCCTAAGCTCTGATAGTGAAAAGCTTCTATGGGGACCTTTTATCTAATCAGATCTCCATTATCTGCATAGATTGGGCATCTTAAGATCAACAGGATTCTATTTTTAGAAATCCTAAAACTCAGCATGAAATCTTCCCATATGATTCTATTATATCCTGTTCAGGGTGCTTGCCTAGTCAGGGGTTCATTGTGTGGATTGAGACTGGATCTTGTCTTGCACAGAAGGAATGCTATGTGCTAAGAGATGCCCTCTGTCTCTGTTGTACTCGCCATCTCTTGGCTAACTCACTGTTGTGATTTCCTTAACACCCAGTACATATATCCCTGAATCTGCAATAGCATTGCTTTCTACATTGCACTGCATTCAGGTGATAGCGTATTTGCTCAGTGACCCTTGTGACCACATGTCTTTGCAGAGATGCCCCATGCCCAGATGACAATCCTCGGGTACTTCCCATACCTGAAATTCACTGAAGTAGCAAGGGCCTGTGAGAGGTTATGTCATTCAACCACAAACTGATGTATTTACAAACCTCAGCTAGATTATTCTGTATCTTAATTTCTTTCTAATCTTACTATAATTTAGCCATGCCTCTTGCCAAAGGTCATATCAGAATACCTCAGTAAGCCAGTATAGCTCAGGTGTCCTCCCTTTCATCAAGCTGTCCAAGATATATTAAGCTAATTTCCACTGGTAGGCAGTCTTATGCATTGTTTGCTTCTTACTCTTTCCATCCAGCGTGTCCTTTGACTTCTTAATTTCTTCTTGATTCCTAAGAGTGAAAAGACATCAACATATTCTCTCTTACAAAGTAACACAGTAGAAGGCAGCAGAAAATCTCTGACTGACCTATCTGATCTATTCAATTCTTCCTGTCCATTTGCTAAGAAAATATCCCAACTGCCAACTATAGCACGTTACCAATTCTAAGATATCACTGTTTATCCAAGTCTATTTTCTTCCTTTGCACTGTACTATCTTGAGTAGAAAAGCCTACAAGATTCCTTATTTGGATTTTTAGACTGCCTTCCCATGTAATATGTTCAAGCTGAAATTATAGTTAAGTACATACGTATTGCCACACTGGGACAGACCAAAGGTCCATCAAGCCCAGCATCCTGTTTCCAACAGTGGCCAATCCAGGTCACAAATACCTGCAAGATTCCAAAAAAGCTCAATACATTTTATCCCAGAAATAAGCAGTGGATTTTCCCCAAGTCAATTTAATAATGGACTTTTCCTTTAGGAAGCCGCCAGACCCTTTAAAAACCCCGCTAAGCTAACCACCTTTACCACATTCTCTGGCAACGAATTCCAGAGTTTAATTACATGTTGAGTGAAGAAAGATTTTCTCCGATTTGTAATAAATGTACTACTTTGTAGCTTCATCGCCCCCTAGTCCTAGTAATTTTGGAAAGAGTAAACAAACGATTCACATCTACCTGTTCCACTGCACTCATTATTTTATAGACCTCTATTATATCTCCCCTCAGCCATCTCTTCTCCAAGCTGAGGAGCCCTAGATGCTTCAGCCTTTTCTCATAGGGAAGTCATCCCATCCCCTTTATAATTTTCGTCGCCCTTCTCTGTACATTTTTCTAATTCCACTATATCTTTTTTTGAGATGCGGTGACCAGAATTGAACACAATATTTGAGGTGCAGTTGCACCATGGACCAATACAAAGGCATTATAATATCCTCACTTTTCTTTTCCATTCCTTTCCTAATAATACCCAACCTATTTGCTTTCTTAGCCGCCACAGCACACTGAGCAGAGGATTTCAACGTATCATCAACAACGATGCCGAGATTCTTTTCTTGATCGGTGACTCCTAACGTGGAACCTTGCATTACATAGCTATAGTTCGGGTTCCTCTTTCCCACATTCATCACTTTGCACTTGCTCACATTAAACGTCATTTGCCATTTAGACCCCCCAGTCTCCCAGTCTCGTAAGGTCATCTTGTAATTTTTCACAATCTTCTCGCGATTTAACAACTTTGAATAACTTTGTGTTGTCAGCAAATTAATTACCTCACTAGTTTACTCCCATCTCTAGATCATTTATAAATATGTTAAAAAGCAGCTGTCCCAGCACAGACCCCGAGGAAACCCCACTATCTACCCTTCTCCTTGAGAATACTGACCATTTAAACTACTCTCTGTTTTCTATCCTTTAACCAGTTTTTAATCCACAATAGGATACTACCTCCCATCCCCTGCCTCTCCCATTTCTCTGGAGTCTTTCATGAGGTAGTTGTCAAACGCCTTTTGAAAATCCAGATACACAATATCAACCGCCTTTATCCACATGTTTGTCACCCTTCAAAGAAATGGAATAGATTGGTGAGCAAGATTTCCCTCACTAAATCCATGTTGCTTTGTCTCATTAATCCATGCTTTGAATATGCTCTGTAATTTGTTCTTTATAATTGTCTCTACTATTTTGCCCGGCACCAACATCAGGCTCAACGGTCTATAAGGGGGCCTGCGCTGGTGTCAGCAAGTGTTTTCGACATACGCTGAGGCCCCCTTTTACCACAGCAAGTAAAAGATAGATCTTCGGTTTTTAAGGAAATGGCCATTGGCAAGTGAAGCACTTGCCGTGCAGCCCATTTTGGGAGGGAGCACTGCCCAATTACCGCCGGGTGCACACCGGCACTACAAAAATAAATATGACGGATATGACGGTGCGCTGGAGGTGGGAATAACTGCTGGGCTGCTGTGGTAGCCCAGCAGTAGTTCCTTTTTAGCAAGCGGTAAGCCTGCATTGGACTTACTGTCACTTTGTAAAAAGGGTCCCTACTTTTGCTTAACAAAGTTTTACCCAAAGCTACAATTGAGCCCACCACAGTTTCAATACTGTATTGTTTTTGAAATCTAAAGATGGCCGCTGACTAAAGGTCATGGGAGCAGCTAGTTCCGAGGACCCGAGGACCCTGTGAGTGACCAGCTGGGGCCGGGACCATTCGACTAAAGGTCACGGGAGCAGCTAGCTCCGAGGACCCTGTGAGTGACAAGCTCGGGCCGGGGCCATTCGACGCGACTGTTCGACACGACCGTCGGACCCAGACGAGGACGCGGAGGTTCGACAAGCTGCCTGGATGGGCGATCTCACCTAGATTGTGAAACTGGAGGCACCGTTGACCTGGGCCTTCTCTCAGACATCCTGTCCGTGCTAGGGCCGGGAGTCAACAGTGGCTTCCCCCGTTCCCAAGCCACAACGCTGCCCCGGTCCAAACCTCGGCACCCGTCCATACCCTCGGCCTTGTTATGAGTGAGGAGAAGCACAAGTGTGCCGCGCACGCGGCCATTGAATTGACAGAGGGCAGACCAGGGCGCAGTTTTCGGCGGTAGCCTGGGAGACCCGACACAGGTGATCAGAGAGACGTGTGGTCAACTGACCATTCTGCACCACATGCGCCGATGACCCCAGACTACACCCTCCCTATCTCAGACAGCCTGAAAATCCTCAACGTTACACTGGACTGTAACTTAACACTAGGGAGCCAAGTGAAATCCACAACAAAGAAAATGTTCCATTCAGTGTGGAAACTCAAACGCGTGAAACCATTCTTCTCGAGGGAAACATTTTGCAACCTGATACAATCAATGGTACTAAGCCATGTAGACTACTGTAATGGAATTTATGCGGGATGCAAAGAACAAATTATAAAGACGCTTCAGACAGCCCAAAACACAGCAGCCAGACTTATCTGGAAAAACGCGATTTGAAAGCGCAAAACGCCTCCGCGAAAAACTACACTGGCTCCCAATCAAAAAACATATTGCCTTCAAAATCTGTACCTTGGTCTATAAAATTATTTACGGCGAAGCCCCTAGATACATGACAGACCTTATTGACCTACCAACCAGAAACACATCTAAATCAACACGAACATATCTAAATCTGCGCTACCCAAGCTGCAAAGGTCTTAAATACAAATCAACTTACGCATCCAGCTTTTCCTACATAAGCACACAACCCTGGAATGCATTACCAAAAGCCTTGAAAACAATGTACAACCACCTAAACTTCTGGAAATTACTAAAGACTAACCTGTTTGAAAAGGCATACCCTACCAATCCAACCTGCAACACAACAAAAGTAAAGTACGTAATGGATATAACACAACTCTTCCACTGACTGCTCCACATGAACTTTTTACTACCACAACATCACTTCGTAGTTGTTCACACCGGAGTCTGCGAACGCCTCTCCGGTACTGTGTAAGCCACATTGAGCCTGCAAACAGGTGGGAAAATATGGGATACAAATGTAATAAATAAAAACCCATACTGAGACTGGTGTAAAATATAATTTCTTTCCAGATATGTCTGAAGTTGCTGTATAGCTAAAACCTCCATTAATTTTGTGGAATTGAAGCATTAGGTCTATACTAACCTCTGACAAATTGCCATTAACATTTTTACTATTATATCCTCATGACCACGACATAAATAAACTACCACTGTACTTACTCCACATAAGCAGAGAGTCAGTGAGTTGCCATGGTAAAACAACAGCTAACTTCTCCTCAGCACATTCAAATGCAAGGCTTGTTTATCCTGGTGCCGTATACCATTGTATGGTAACATTGAAACTATAAAGCAGAACTATAGGTCTTTAAAAAGAATTGGCATGCTCTGTATTTATTATCTCATTGACCACTACAGAAACCCTATACTGTACCTTTTTCATATGGTTTAAATCAGAGCTTCCCAAACTGTAGGTTGTAAGTAACCCTAAATTGGAGTCATGACCAGGCCAGGGGTAAAAATAACCATCACTGGCACATGTCTCCCATTGAGCCTGTTCTATAATTAGGCCTGCATGGGCTCAGAGGCAGAGGAGTTCAGCAGCATTGCAGCCAGTGCTACAGGCATCAGCAGCAACAAAGAGCTTGAGGTCACATGTTCATCTGTCATTGGAAAAATGGGGTTGCAGTCCCACAAAGTTTGGGAAGCACTGATTTAATAACCTCATTTAGACATGGAATTCTCCCCTTTAATGTTTTAAGTATCAGCATTATGATTTCCAACTTGACCATCAGTAAGGGGAAAGGCAATGGGACTTGATATATTGGCTTTCTGTGGTTTTTGCAACTACATTCAAAGCAGTTTACATAGTATATACAGGTACTTATTTATGTCTGGGGTAGTGGAGGGTTAAGTGACTTGCTCAGAGTCACAAGAAACTGCAGTGGGAATCGAGCCTAGTTCTTCAGGATCAAAGCCCGCTGCACTAACCACTAGGCTACTCCTCTGAAACTCTTCAAATTTTGGTTCATTTGTTCCCTTAAACTTCAATTAGTGAATAGATTCACAGCAGCGTTTTGTACTAACTAAAGCACAGGGTGAGTAAAGGTTAGAAATATCTCTGACAACACCCAAAGACATCATACAATGTGACACCTGCCAATAAGCCTTCTCTGGAGGTGCCCCTATACTCTGGAATGCACTCTCTGAAAGACTTCACTCAGCAAAAGACTAGGAAGCAGATGAAAGCTTGACACACACACACACACACACACACTGCACACACTGTAGCAGGCCTTGCTAGTTACCTATTCTTTATTTAATTCCTATTATTCTATGTTGTCTGTTTATATGCTCCACCTTCACTTATACCCTATCCTGTCTATTAAGATGCGTTATTTTGTATTGTGCCAACATTGTAAGTAGTATAGTATGCCATAATGTGTACCGTTGTTTGAGTAATTTTTCTGTGGCTATTGTCTGTTGGCTATGTTCAGATTAATCTTGTTGTACATCAATTTGGGTGAATTTCTTTAATAAGGCAGTAAATAAGTGCTAATAAATAAATAGAATAAAAGTAAAACAAAACTCTTTATTAACATGTTCAAACAATATATGCTAAAACCTGTTCTCTTCACAGGTGTGATAACTGAATAGTGAAAATAAAACCGTTTGCTAGTCAGAACCGACACGAGAGGATTGGCTTCTGCCAGGCCTCACAATCACAGCATGCACCAGCTTAAATCCAGTATTAAACAAAGGCCTGGCTCTGGCTTGACCAAAAAGTAGTCGGCATTCTCACAGTTTTCCATGGAAAATTTTGTCCTACTTTAATCCATCTTCAGATACCTTAAACATAGGTTGTAAGGCTGTTCCTGTCTTCTGAGGGCCTCCTTGGCTTGCCTTACTCTGCCCTGACTGAACCATGTTATGAGCACTCTAGAGCTAGGCCTCTTAATGTGACCCTGTGAAGGAGTGCACTTAAAGCAAACCAGCTGTTTCCTATACAGTCCATCCACACACTTAGAAGAGAGCTTGGCAAACCCACATAGACTTTGTTATAGTAATTGATTTGAGAAAGTACTAAAACCTGTAGGAATATTTGCTACTTGTCCAGTAGGAGAATGTAGATAAATCTCTTTATTAAACATAATTTTAAAAATGTAGCTCCATCTACTTTCTTATTCTGGGATAACCTAGGCAATTTGGTATGCAGTGTTGTGCTTAAGTTACATATTTCCGAAACTACAGGAACCAAAGTCTCTTCCCATATTACTAGGCTAATACCCTGAACCACAGGGCCATAACTCAGAGATAGCTTCTATATAGCAACTTATATAGTCAAAGTTTCTGTAAAGTGCCCCAGATGTTTTAATTTAATCACTTATGCTGTTAGTGCTACCAACACCTGTATAAGTCATTTTACATATTGGAGCGATAAAAGTTTACATTCAGAACAATGTTTCCTTCTGTATTGAAAGCAATAAAAAAAAATACTATCCTGCTTATAATCGAATGAGAAAAACGCCCAAGTTCCGACCTAAATCGGGAGATGGACGTTTATCTCACAAAACCGAATAAAGCGGTATAATCGAAAGCCGATTTTTGGACGTTTTCAACTGCAATCCGTCGCGGATGCAGACAAAGTTGATGGGGGCGTGTCAGAGGTGTGGCGAAGGCGGAAACTGGGGCGTGGTTATCTGCCGAACAGAGATGGCGCATTTCACCGATAATGGGAACAAAGTATGCGTTTTTAGCTAGAATTTAGGACACTTTTCCTGGACCCTGTTTTTTCACGAATAAGGCCCCAAAAAGTGCCCTAAATGACCAGATGACCACTGGAGGGAATCGGGGATGACCTCCCCTGACTCCCCCAGTGGTCACTAACCCCCTCCCACCACAAAAAATGAAGTTTCTCAATTTTTTTATTTTCACCCTCAAATGTCATACCCAGCTCCCTGACAGCAGTATGCAGGTCACTGGAGCAGTTGTTAGGGGGTGCAGTGGACTTCAGGCAGGTGGACCCAGGCCCATCCCCCCTACCTGTTACAATTGTGCTGCTTAATGCTTATTAGTCGTCCAACCCCCCCAAACCCACTGTACCCACATGTAGGTGCCCCCCTTCACCCCTTAGGGCTATAGTAATGGTGTAGACTTGTGGGCAGTGGGTTTTGAGGGGATTTGGGGGGCTCAACACACAAGGGAAGGGTGCTATGCACCTGGGAGCTCTTTTACCTTTTTGTTTGGTTTTGTAAAAGTGCCCCCTAGGGTGCCCGGTTGATGTCCTGGCATGTGAGGGGGACCAGTGCACTACGAATCCTGCCCCTCCCACGAACAAATGCCTTGGATTTATTCGTTTTTGAGCTGGGCGCTTTCATTTTCCATTATCGCTGAAAAACAAAAACGCCCAGCTCACACATTGTTGAATAAAACATGGGCGTCTATTTTTTCCCAAAATACGGTTCGGTCCGCCCCTTCACGGACCCGTTCTTGGAGATAAACGCCCATGGAGATAGGCGTTTTCGTTCAATTATGCCCCTCTATATGCCATGTAATCCCACAATAGCCAATTCAGCTGAATTTTACACATGATTTTTTTTTTTTTTTTAACAAACTAAAACAACTGAAAGGCTTTTAGATGAGTGGGAAGATATAATGATAGAGAGCTTGGTGGAAAAGTGGCTTTTATAATCGGCAGGTAGAGAGTATAGATCAAATCGCTGCAATTTAGTTGACTGTGTTTTTATAGTTCAGTCCTGTGTTTGACATTTTATTTGGTTTATTAAAGAATTTGCAGCAGGTTTTGATTACAGCCCGTATCATTCACAATAATTTGTTTAAAGTCAAGTTCGGACACAAGTAATCCAGAATTGCTTGTACATTAAAACTGCAAGCATAATTGCAAAATGGTAGAGACTATTATAAAGAACAAAATTACAGAGCTTATTCAAAAGCATGGGATTAATGAGACAAAGCCAACATGGATTTAGTGAAGGGAAATCTTGCCTCACCAATCTATTACATTTCTTTGAAGGGTGAACAAACATGTGCATAAAGGTGAGCCAGTCGATATTGTGTATCTGGATTTTCAAAAGGCGTTTGACAAAGTAAGTCATGCAATTCTCCAGAGGAAATTGGAGAGTCATGGGATAGGAGGTTGTGTTCTATTGTGGATTGAAATCTGGTTGAAAGATACAAAACAGAGTAGGGTTAAATGGTCAGTATTCTCAATGGAGAATGGTAGATAGTGGGGTTCCCCAGGGGTCTGTGCTGGGACTGCTGCTTTTTAACATATTTATAAATGATCTAGAGATGGGAGTAACTAGTGAGGTAATTACATTTGCTGATGACAGAAAGTTATTCAAAGTTGTTAAATCGCAAGAGGATTGTGAAAAATTACAAGAGGACCTTACAAGACTGGGAGACTGGGGGTCTAAATGGCAGATAATGTTTAATATACCAGCAAGTGCAAAGTGATGCATGTGGGAAAGAGGAATCCGAATTATAGCTAAATACTGCAAGGTTCCACGTTAGGAGTCATCGATCAGGAAAGGGATCTAAGTTTCATCATTGATGATACATTGAATCCCTCTTCTTAGTGTTTGGCAGTGGCGGCTAAGAAAGCAAATAGAATGTTAGGTATTATTAGGAAAGGAATGGAAAACAAAAATGAGGACGTTGTAATGCCTTTATATTGCTCCATGGTACGACCGCACCTCGTATATTGTGTTCAATTCTGGTCACCACATCTCAAAAAAGATATAGTGGAATTAGAAAAGGTATAGTGAAGGGCGATGAAAATGATAAAGGGGATAGGACGACTCCATATGAGTAGAATGTAAAACGGCTAGGGCTCTTCAGCTTGGAGAAAAGACAGCTGAGGGGAGATATGATAGAGGTCTATAAATTAATGAGTGGAGTGGAACGGGTAGACATGAATCGCTTGTTTACTCTTTCCGAAAATACTAGGACTAGGGGGCACACAATGAAGCTACAAAGCAGTAAATTTAAAACGAATTGCAGAAAATATTTCTTCACTCAGCTTGTAATTAAACTCTGAAATTCGTTGCCAGAGAATGTACTTGGCACTGATTAGAATTTACGCGTACAACTCGCTAAGGGCTTTATTTACTAAGCTGTGCTGTAGGCGCAAAAATATTTTAGTGTGCGCTAACAGTAGCAACACCCATAGGAATATAATGGATGTGTACATCAGTGTGTGCTAATTTTTAGTGCACGCTAAAAGGTTAGCGCGCCTGCAACGTAGCTTACTAACAGGGCCCTAAATGCAGTGCTTTTTTTGTAGAAAAAAAGGTGCTGGTACTCATTATGGGTGGGGTCACCACATATGGCTCCACCCCTAGGATAGCCACACCCACATTAACCTCACCCCTTATACCAGTTATGGCGCATATAAACAGACATCATTGAAAATATTATGCTGGTATAGGAGGACAAAATAACGTGATTTTTTTCATTATAAATAATTTCTGTAAGCTGTTACAGCTCCAGTATACCCAGTGCAAAACAAGACAGCAGATGTAAGTTCTCAAATTGGACATATTTCAAACACTAAAATGAAAATAAAATGATTTTTTCTACCTTTGGTGACTTTGTTTTTCTGATCATGCTGGCCGAGTATCTGATTCTGCTGCTGCTATCTGTCCTCTTAACTCCGTTTCCAGGGCTTCCTTTCCATTTATTTCTTTACTTTCCTCCTTTCTTCTTCATTTCTTGCCCTATATCCATAAGTAACATAGTAGATGATGGCAGAAAAAGACCTGCACGATCCATCCAATCTGCCCAACAAGATAAACTCATATGCCGGGCTGGTCTTAGGCAGAGGCGACCGAGGCGGCCGCATAGGGCCCCGCGTGGCGTGCCTCAACTCCGCCTCGCCTCTCCGACCACCGCCACTGCTCATCTGCCCTCCATGTCCAGCGACACGACTCTCCAGTCCTCGTTCCCCTGCTCCCCCTCCCTCCAGCCGTCTGAGCCCCCCCCTGTCTGAGCCCCCCTTGCCCGACCCACCAAACGACCCTCTTCTGCCACCCGACCTGCCGGCACCTCACCTGACCCAGCATTTTTTAAAAATCTACAAGCGGCGGTGCCTCGCGTCTGAGTAAAAGAAGAAAACTCGCTTTGTCCATTGGCCGGCCTTCCCTCATGTCCCACCCTTGCGGAAGTTACATCAGAGGGCGGGACATGAGGGAGGCCGGCCAATGGACGAAGCGATTTTTCTTCTTTTACTCAGACGCGAGGCACCGCCGCTTGTAGATTTTTTAAAAATGCTGGGTCAGGTGAGGTGCCGGCGGGTCGGGTGGCAGAAGAGGGTCGTTTGGCGGATCGGGGAAGGGGGGCTTAGATGGGAGGGGGGCTCAGGTGGCTGGAGGGAGGGGAGCAGGGGAACGAGGAGAGTCGCGTCGCTGGAAATGGGTGGAGGGCAGGGGGGACGGGGGGGTTTCTGGACATAGGTGGATGGCAGGGGAGGGGGGTTTCTAGACATAGGTGGATGGCAGGAGAGGGCAAGGGGCACAGGAGGGTTCCTGGACATGGATGGATGGCAGGGGAGGGGGGTTTCTGGACATAGGTGGAGGGCAGGGGGCACAGGAGGGTCGCTGGACATGGGTGGATGGCAGGGGAAGGGGGTTTCTGGACATAGGTGGATGGCAGGGGAGGGCAGGGGGGCACAGGAGGGTCGCTGGACATGGATGGATGGCAGGGGAGGGGGGTTTCTGGACATAGGTGGATGGCAGGGGAGGGCAGGGAGGACAGGAGGGTCGCTGGACATGGGTGGATGGAGGGGAGGGGGTTTCTGGACATAGGTGGATGGCAGGGGAGGGCAGGGAGGACAGGAGGGTCGCTGGACATGGGTGGATGGAGGGGAGGGGGGGTTTCTGGACATAGGTGGATGGGAGGGAAGGGAGGACAGGAGAGATGCTGGACATGGGTGGATGGAGGGGAGGGGGTTTCTGGACATAGGTGGATGGCAGGGGAGGGCAGAGGGGACAGGGGGGTTGCTGGACATAGATGGCAGGGGAGACAGGAGGGTCGCTGGACATGGGTGGATGGAGGAGAGAGAAGAAATGCTGGACATGGATGGAGTTATTAATTTGTACAGCGCTGCGTAACCCTAGTAGCGCTCTAGAAATGTTAAGTAGTAGTAGTAGTAGGTGAGGGAAGAGTGAGTAAGGAGATGAGGTGAGAGAAAAGGAAGAGAGGAGAAAAAGTGCACATGGATATAGAAAATAGGCAGAAGCTGGATCCACTGGACAGTCAAGTCTGCGGAGGACCCAGCTTTTACTTACGGATGTAGGGCAAGAAATGAAGAAGAAAGGCGGAAAGTAAAGAAATAAATGGAAAGGAAGCCCTGGAAATGGAGTTAAGAGGACAGATAGCAGCACAATCAGATACTGAGCCAGCATGATCAGAAAAGCAAAGTCACCAGACAACAAAGGTAGAAAAAAACTATTTTATTCAGGATTAATTAATTGGAATGTGTCAATTTTTGGAAATGTGCATCTGTGATATTTTTCTTGTAAGTTTCAATTTTTGTAGTATTGCTGCATGCTGAGTCTGACTTCTTGAGGTAACTTTCCAGTTCAGTATTTTGCCTTCATGTGTTTTTCAGGTGCGATCAAGGAAGGTGCAGTATTCTGCTAGCGTATAGTTTGCAGCCCTTTTTGTTTGTTTTTTTCACTAGGTTGTGCACTGGTGTTTTAGAGCCCGGTGTAATTACAGTTGCCTTTCCACACCACACATAAGGTTGAAGCTCGTCCTGTCCTTGGAATTAGTGCTGTTTATGGTTTGTTAAGGTTATGAGTGTGTTTTTGCACAAGTTTGTGTATAGTGTTTTGCATTGGAGAGATTGTGTGTTGGCCTTACTAAGGTGGCACCAAACATCAGAAAGGGTGTAGAGCCTAAATCATGACACACTACCTCTAAAAGGGTGTTTTGTGGCTCTACATGAGAATTGTGATATTATGATCCCTTGCTAGCTTCATATTGTTGACGGTCTGCATTTTCCGTATGGCTGGTATATTGGTATATAAGGTATTAATTGTGACTATTTTATTTTTACTTATTTTTTTTTCTGTGTGTTGTCAGACAATTATGGATGACAGACAGTCGGAGTCTTCTTGAGTCAGAGAGCTGTGGTATATATTTTAAAACAATTTTAATACCTTGGTGGTCTATATGTTTTTATATTGTACATTATATTTCACACATCACTTTATTTTATTGTATATCTTTTCATTTCATTTTTATTTTATTGCATATATGGGTTACAGAGTAATAGGGGAATTTGAAAGTACTGAAACTTTTCTTAATATTTTTCCTTTATTCTCCTTTGTTATGAGAATTGGAACTACTAATTGTAGTGGACTTGAACTGAATAATTTCTGGGGAGGGGAGGTTTCATGATAGCATTGTGCTTATTATTTCAATCAGTTTTTTTGTACAAGTTTAGCTTAATTTGTCTTTATTTGAAATTTCATAACTAAAAAATGTTATAAAAATGGAATAATCTTATCAATGGGGTGGAGCTAGGGTGGGGCGGGGCTATGGTGGGGCAGGGCTAGGATGGGGCCCCACCAAATTGGTCTGCATAGGGCCCCGCACTTGCTAAGACCGGCCCTGCTCATATGTGCTACTTTTTGTGTATACCTTACCTTGATTTGTAAAAGCTGGGTCCTCCGCAGACTTGACTGTCCAGTGGATCCAGTTTCTGCCTATTTTCTCCATCCATGTGCAGTTTTTCTCCTCTCTTCCTTTTCCCTCATTTCATCTCCTTCATCTCTCTTCCCTCCCCTCTATGTCCAGCAATTTCTCCTCTCTCCCTGCCCTCCCATCCATATCCATCCATGCCCATCTGTCCCCTGCCCCCTCCATTCATTCCTATCCAGCAATTCCCCTCTCTCCCTGAGCCCTGCCCTCCCATCCATGTCCATCCATGCTCCTCTGTCCCCTGCCCCCTCCATTCATCCCTATCCAGCAATTCCCCTCTCTCCCTGAGCCCTGCCCTCCCATGCTCCTCTGTCCCCTGCCCCCTCCATTCATCCCTATTGTTATTTAATCTACCCCTCTATAGACCCTCGTGGGATCCTTCCACACGGAGGTGTACAGAGGGTTTGTTCTTCTATGATCTTGTGGACCGCCTCCCTGAATTCCTGTGAGACCCCTTCCCATGGGTATCGCTGTTGGGGAGGCATCAGAAGGCGCAGTTCAAGCCTAATTCCCATGACCACAGCTCTCTGTCTCTTTGGATCTAAGTTAATCTTTGGCCAGTTATGTGCCCGCATTAAATCTATAAAATATCTATAACGCCGTTACAGTTAGAAATCTTACTTATGTGTGTGTTATATTGTAAGACAGATGAAAGGTAGAAAATGGATTGAAGTGAAGACAAAGACAGTTCAGTTCAAGAAATAGTCTTTTTATTCTTACCAAATCAGGTATTAGTCAGGTACATTCAGCAGACAGATTGTGGGTCCAACCGGCCAGAGCTCCGCACCTTACGAAACGTTGGGGAAACACTCCAACGATCTATCTGCTGTCCATCTCTTATATAGTATCTGGTCCTAATACAAGTCTATGAAAAGGGACTTTTTTCTAATCTTGCATAACCTCTGAATCATACTCAACTGCCGGTCAGGTGCCCACCTCTCCTTTTCCGTTTTAGTATTGCAACTTATTGTGCAATTTCCCTTTTTGTAAACAACTCCTTGGATACTAATATCCAAACATGGGCAAATCTTTCTCATATCATCTTGTGATCTGGGTGCCATCTTCTAAAGACAGACTCCATGTTATGAACCAAACTTCTATCATTTCTGTCTTTAATTTCTTCATCGTAGGTGTTACACTCAATTTGGAAGTTGCACCAGGTTTCATTAAGACTCACCAAGCAGTCCTGCTCTTGCAGGCTCTCTGCTATAAGGCCATCATCTGATTTTCAGGCCTAGTCAGTACTTATCAGCTGTTTAAAGCTATGTAGCTTGGCCCACCACTATTCCAGTAGATAGGTCTCAAGCTAGAACACATATTAACATTCCCCTCTTCACCCTATCTCATAGGGTGATACCAGGGTTAACATACCATGGTACCATCCATTCCAGAAGGTATTCTATAGGTTTATTGCATTTGGAGAGTCTAATTGAAAACCTGTATAGTCCAACTTATTTGAATTTAGATTACCACGCAGGCACTACTTCTGTTATTTCGATCCTTCTTGGGACTTACCCATATCTGCAGTTAAGTAACATACCATAATTACAACAACAATATTTTTCAACCTATTAATATGCAGGTTCTATCTTATTCTTACCTATGTGTGTATATATTGCTAACAATCATTCATTCTTTGGTTATATACTGATTATATCCTGAGTATACATTTGCATAGATTACATAGTTATATTGATTATTGATCACATCGTTTCATAAAGCTTTACGTTATTATATTGTATCCCTGTGTGCTACTACCTGATTATACAGTTGCAGACATTTCTACAGTGTCTCTAGCATTTGCATAGCGATTGGTCCATCTCATAGGGAGATAGTCCAATGTGTTATCTCCTGTGGTGTTAGGAAGGAGATTTTCGTACAGGGCATATTGTCCTGCTGTTGTCTTTTTTTGTTATTGCGGTTTCAATTAAGCGTTCTACTAAGCCTCTAGCACAAGGGATTATGCAGCATCCTACTAATACAAAAATTGCAACCACTATGATTATGGTGGTAGCTGCAGAAATGATAAATGTCTTCCATTTACCAAAAGCTTTATCCATCCAACCAGTCCAAGATGTGTCAACACCAGAGTTCTCTGCCAATTCCTGCGATAGTGAGGTAAGGCCTTTCAAAGCTCTGGTAATTGACCCATCTGGAGCAGTTTTGTTGGGGATAAAGGTGCAACACTGTGTACCTATTTTGTGGCACACTCCGCCATCTGCCGCCAGAATCTGATCAAGCACTAATCGATTTTCTAACTTCATCCTGCTAGTGGCGTCTAACTGTGCTGCAATTCCTTGAACCGCATCTCTAGTATAATTTACAAATCTCTGCTGGTTGTAATATATATAGTTGATCCAGTCTAAGTTCTTGTTAATCGTAGCCCACCAAAAGAAGGCAGATTTGAACCCTGCAGCAATCTGGTTTCTGGCTTTGAACTCATCAGGGACCCCTCTTGGAACTCCAATTGCATCTATATATACCCGATCATCAAAGGATCCAGGCATTGCATGTCTCTTCACTCGTGAGGAAGAGCTACTATGAGGAGGAATTAAGGATGCTATAATAATTGGGATTACCAACTTGACCAAGGCACATCTGCCTGTCCAACTTCTGTGAAGTGTATGGTGGATGGTGTGGGTTCCACAATACCACCATACATCTGCTCTAGCTTGTGCGAAGTCTGTAAGGTTCAGACCCCTCAGAGCTCCTTTTGCTAGGGAACTATTGCAATTGGTCAAATTTCCCAAAAACCGTGAATATTTCACTCCATATCGTTCCAGACATGTATGATATCTGGTGCCAGGATCTGGAATCCTGAATGCAGGAGGTACCCTCATCCGAGGGGGCAAGTAGGGGTGGTGTTTGTCAAGATGTTGACAAGACTGATTAATTTCAGTTGTTACCTGTAGTAGCTCTAACATACACCAAAAACCATCTGGATCGTTGTAAAGATCTAAAGGAAAGGGGACTACTGTTGGTTCTGCTCTTGCATGGGCACAAAAATAACAATTAGAAACATTCAAACTCTTTGTAGTATAATGGGCCCATTCGAGCCACAGATTAGTATCCCCAAATCCTGTTTCTAATGCCATTAAATCTTTGGAATTATTAATTGGTACAATCTGATAAGGTATCTCTACTTCAGGGATCTTTGTTGGCATCAAGGGGTTCTTGTCTGGTTGGGGAGGGGGAATAATCTGAAATTTTCCAATTGGATCTCTGCCTGTGGTATCAATTCCTAAGGAATAAGTTCTGTACGTGACAGCAGTTACTCCTCTGAAAGTGATAGCCACTTGATTACATTTGGTCATCAGACAAAGGTTAGACACTCGTATTTTCATAATGGAAATACTCTTTTTAAGATCAGGAATTTCGCTACCTGAATAGGGAACCCATGAACCTGTGTACCACCATACTTGTGCCCAACTTCCGCAGTTGGAAAAGGGACACAGGTATATCTCAGAAGCTGACAGATATTGCTGCACCGGATGCTCACCACACATAGTGTAGGCACACACGTCAAGGGTTATTGTGGTCGTCTGTTCAGTAGTGGGTAATGTTATTTTGTAGGTGGTTGTAAATTTCTGCAGAAAATTTTCTAAGTCCTGTGCTCCTTGTACGATGGGCATAGTGAGCACACCCAAGAGGAGGGCCAGGCACATCATGTTGGTAGTTTTCATGATTAAACACTGTATCAGGACTGTACGAAGGGCAAGTGACAGCTAATGATTAAGGTGAGTAACAAAATTATCCCTAGGGTCTTAGCAAGAGCTGCTATCACAACAATCACTATTCCGAAATATACCAAGGCTTGATATATCATTAGGAATTACTTGAGTAAGGGGGAAAAATTCTAATAGCTCCTTTTTCGGTGGGATTGGGTACTTCAAAAAGGCTAAATACCTCCAAAGATCCCCATCCAACTTCTCTAATGAATAGAAACGGTATCCAGTCGGTGCCAAGTACGGCGTATGTGATTAACCAAAAATCCACAACTTCACCACTTTCTGGTCTTACTAAGAGCACTTCAGTTTGTTCTACTTGTAAACCTAAACTTCCTCCAAACAATGCCAGAGTATGTGTAACCATTCGACTGGGGCCCAGTGTCCAACTCTCAAGTAAGGGTTCACACAGTATCTGGTACCGGGTAAGAGGATCCCAAGTGGGATCGTCTTCTGGAGCTGGGTCCCAATGGGGATGGCCTAACTCTCGAGGGTCTAAAAGGTAAGTTGGGGGTTCAGGGATTACGTGATCACCTAAATTAAAAGGTGACAGCGGTGGGGATTCGAGAGAGGGAACGGTTTGTGGCGGTGAGGGCTGGTTGTTCAGTCTGCTATGGGACATATATTAATATGTCACGGGTGTAAACGTACGGCAGCAAATGAACCTCTGCCGTCTGGTGAAATACAATACTTCTCAAGAGGTCTGTTCCCAATTTTTCTAATGAAAAGCCACGGCAACCAATCCGTACAATAGAGCTTGTAAGTGACAATCCAAAAGATAACTTCTTCACCTGTCTGAGGTCTAATAAATGGGAGAATACTTCGAGCTACTTTTACTGTCACTGCGTTGTGAAGTATTGAGGCAAGATGCTGTACGATTCTGGCGGGTTCAGGACCTGGGGCGTGTAATAAGGGCTCACACAACAAATGATATCTGTAATTGGGGTCCCAATAACTACAATCGTCGGGCGCAGGATCCCAATATCCGGGCAAACTATGTAGGGGGTCAGTTTGACTCATATGGGGGATAATAACAGTTAATGGGGGTGCTATCTGGGCGGGCGTGTGGCTGGGACTCTGATACCTGGAGTGGTTAAGGTAGTATTCGTGGGATAAGGAACGTCACTATTAGACACCAGAGGATAAGGAGGAGGGGTGGTTCGCAATTCAGACAAGGTAATATTATCCTCAAAAGTAGTTGTAATAGTGGGGACAATATTGTCCGAGCTACTGTTAGTATCAGTAATTCCTCTCTCTTCCTGAGCCCTGCCCTCCCATCCATACTCCTCCGCCTCCTCTCTATAATTCACCCTTTCCTCTCTGAGCACACCACCCGTACTCTCATCCACTCTCTCATTACCTCTCGCCTTGACTACTGCAACCTACTCCTCACTGGCCTCCCACTTAACCATCTATCCCCTCTTCAATCCGTTCAGAACTCTGCTGCACGTCTTATCTTCCGCCTAGACTGATATGCTCATATCACTCCTCTCCTCAAGTCACTTCACTGGCTTCCGATCAGGTACCACATACAATTCAAGCTTCTCTTATTAACCTACAAATGCACTCAATCTGCAGCCCCTCATTACCTCTCTACCCTCATCTCCCCTTATGCTCCTACCCGTAACCTCCGCTCACAGGACAAATCCCTCCTCTCAGTACCCTTCTCCACCACCGCCAACTCCAGGCTCCGCCCTTTCTGCCTCGCCTCACCCTATGCTTGGAATAAACTCCCTGAGCCCATATACCAAGCCCCCTCCCTGCCCATCTTCAAATCCTTGCTCAAAGCCCACCTCTTCAATGTCGCTTTCGGCACCTAACCATTATTCATCTATTCAGGAAATCTAGACTGCCCCAATTTGATTGACTGCACTTTTTTGTCCTTTAGATTGTAAGCTCCTTCGAGCAGGGACTGTCATCTGTATTAAATTGTACAGCGCTGCGTAACCCTGGTAGCGCTTTATAAATGTTAAGTAGTAGTAGTAGTAGGTACAAAATAAGTACCTGTATATATGTAAACTGCTTTGAATGTAGTTGCAAAATACCACAGAAAGGCAGTATATCATCCCATTTCCCTTTCCCTTTATTCTGTGAGGGGGCATCCAACTTATAGGTCCCTGATTCCCCAAGCACTGTTTGACCTGCAGGTAGAACTGTGAGAGGTGGATTTAAAACACTAAAAAGAAAATGAGTGAGAAACTAAGGAATGTTTAAGCTGCCTCTAATAGCCTTGAAGTCGAAACTGGGGCAATAAGGAAAATAAACTGTTTCTAGAAATACCAATAGTGGAACAGGTACTTTCTGCAGAACAGTGGTATAACCACAGGTGGGCACAGGCCCACCCACTGTGGACTCAGGCCCACCCAGCAGCAGCACAGCAGTGATGTGCCTGGTGGGGATTCCCATGCCCCGCCAGCTGAAGACTCCGGCATCTCTTCCTCCAGAAGATCTGGGGGGGGGGGGGGGGGGGGGGGGGGTCACGACCAGACTCACTCAATGGTAGCTATCTGTATCTGCTAACAGTGTTAACGCTAACACAGCGCTAAAATTACAGTAATTTGCGGGACCAGGAAGTTGTGTCAGAGGGAAGGCTCAGAGCCAGTACGAGCAAGGGGAATGAGTTGCTGCTTGATGTTAGCAAAGACCTAAATGACTTAAAGGTACTGGGGGGGTTGGAGGAGTGGAGTTGATCGCTTGAGGGAGGGAGGGAGAGATGCTGTGGTGGGGGCGGCAGGAGTAGGGGTTATCACCCCACCCACTTTGGACTGAGGCCTGCCCAAAATTGGGTGTCTGACTACACCCCTGCTGCAAAGAAATCTGCAAGTAAATAGTTGCTGCCCCAGAGAAAGAAAGGATTAGACAGAGCTAGTGGCCTCATACCTTACAAAACCCTTCCTGAGAAGCAGCAACCAGTAGGTGAGTCTCCTCATAACTGCTGACCTAGTCAGAGTTTAAATCAAGGGTTTTTAACCAGAATAGAGAAGTGTCTTAAGATCTAAGGCAATTTATTGAAACTTTCTAGACAGAGTGAAAGCTGTTATTAGGGCAGTTATTGGTAGTATAATTGTGTACTACTATAATTTTAGCAATATATTAGCAGTTAAAACTGGTAGCAGCTAACAGTTATTGACATACAGGGGGATAGCTACCACTGGTGAAAAAGTCCAGGGCTGTCCAATGGTAAGGGATGCCTGTTGTCACAGTGCCCTTTATATCAATGGCTGTCCAGCATTTTTCTCTTTCACCTGTCCTTCCCTCCCCCCCTCCCCCCCAGCATTCAGACTCTCTCCCTCTTCCTCTGCCCCCTCCACTACAGGTCCTTTATCGTTCTCTAGCCCCCTGCCAGACCTCCAACCCGGTGCTAAAAGCAGCAGCAATAACAACAGCTAGTCTTAGGCTCCACCAGGGTCTTTCCTCTGCCAGATCCCACCCACAGGATGTTATATCAGTGGAAGTGGGACCCAGAAGAAAAAATCCCTGGCAAGTTGGTCAGCCAAAGGCTAGCTGTTGTCATTGCTGCCACTACCAGTGCTGGGTTGGAGGACTGAAGGGGGGAACATGGGCCTAGAAAGAGACACCTGGCTCATGGGGGGAGAACAGGAAGGGAGAGGTTCCAGATCTGCATGAGGTGGTTAGGGGCTTCAGAGAGATGCTAGGGGGGGGTGGAGGGAGAAGGATGAGGAAGATGCTGAGCCTGTGGATGGGGGAAGAGAGAGAGAGAGAGACTCGGACCAAAAGAAATGGAAAAAGAGAGAGAGAGAGAGAGGGAGAAATTCTGGACTTAGGGGGAAGTGGAGAGAAAAGAGAGACTGGACTAGGGGGGGATGAGAGGGAGAGATGCTGGACCCAGTAGCAAAGCCACAAGGAGGACCTGGGGGCCTGCCCCCCCCCCCCCCCCCCCCCCCACTCACCATACATAGTACTTGCATTGGTTTTTTTTTTTGTTGTTGTTGTTGTTACATTTGTACCCCACGCTTTCCCACTCATAGCAGGTTCAATGCAGCTTACATATTATATACAGGTACTTATTTGTACCTGAGGCAATGGAGGGTTAAGTGACTTGCCCAGAGTCACAAGGAGATGCCTGTGCCTGCAGTGGGAATCGAACCCAGTTCCCCAGGACCAAAGTCCACCAAAGTGCCAAAGAGAGCTTCCTTCTGGAGTTTGTAAGATGTTAGGTGTATAGGCAACTTATCCAGCTGCTCTTGGAAATTCTTTTTTGATCAGGCCTGTGGCACCCATAACAATGGGAATATTTCAATAGTCTTCTGCCACATTTTCTTGGTCTCAGACTGCATTTCTTGACACTTGAAGATCTTTTCTCTCTCTACACACCTCACTGACACCTGTATGATCCAAGGGTCCCTGTGGGAGATTCAGTGCTCATCTTTTAATTTCCCATTGACTTCCTGTCAGGTTCTCAGGTTCAAAGCACGCAGGCACGGACTCTGGAGCAATCGTGAGCCCTTGAGCTGCTGACGGGGAGCGGCAGCAGCAGGCAAAACTCACCAACCAACACTGGGCTAGCACACCGGCAAAAGCAAGGACTGAAGACGCGGGCAAGCGAGCCGGAACACACGGACTGGTACGCACTGGACTGGTACGCACTGGACTGGAACACACTGGACTGGAACGTACCAGACTGGAACACACCGGACTGGAACACACCGGACTGGACCTAGGCTTCACCTACACTTAGCCACCTTTCCTTTGGGGTTGAGCCCCCGGGTGCAGGCAGTCAACAGGGCTTGGAGGAAAACTGGTACTGGAACTAGCAGGCAGGAACACCCGAGAACTCACACTAGGAGGGACACTAAACAAGCCAGACCACAACAGGGTTCAGGATAGGAATCAGGATACAGGATTTCCAAACAGACCGGACTGGAAGGAAACTGAAAGCAAGCAGGGCAGACACAAGCAGGAGGGGTACTGAAGCTGAAGCCAACCAGCCCCAACAGAGGAAATACAGATACTGTACAGGGAGAAGGACTTTAAGACAAGCTTGACTAACCAGGGTGGGGCAGATGCCCAAGGAACCAGGGAACCAGGATATAGCAGTGCCCATAGGCACCCAGATAAAAAGCAAGGTAGGAGAGCTAACTGCACAAGGGGTTCAAGGTTCTAAGACAGGAGGGAAAGGAAACCAACAGCAGCCAGGATTCAGAAGTGCCCACAGGCACCTAGACAAAAACAGGGCTGAAGTGCTAACTGCACAAGGGGTTCAGGGTTACACAGACAGGAAGGAAAGGGAATCAACAGAATAGAATTTCAGCTACAAACAAACAAGGAATACAAACCTGGAACAATACCTATGAAGCAAGACAAGGCAGAGGTGGACCTTTGGTGTTTGCAAAGGCCCTGAATGGAAGAACACCACTTCCTTATCAAGGGCCTGACTGATAATGTCACAGCTACAGGACTCAGGCAGAACAGAAAGCATACTGAAGCACAGAAAGGCTCAACACACACAGATGCAGTGTAGTGGAGTAATTAGAGCCACGCCGGAAGCAGCCAGCACACAGAGACAGAGGCAGAGCTAACTCAGGCAGCACACACTGGTGCAGTATAGTGAAGCAATTAGAACCATGCTGGGAGCAGCCAGCATACAGAGACAGAGCTAACTCAGGAAGGACAGACAAAAGCCAGCTCAGATACTGACCCCCAGAAAAATAGGGTAAGTCTGAGAGGGGTCACGACCACAATCGTGACACTTCCATTGAAATTAATGGGAACTTAAATCTTTACTTCACCTCTAAAAGTGAAGTGAAGTTTCAGTACTAATCGGAACATCAAAACAAGCACTAATCTATTGCACAGCTTGTTGCATCAGAAATGGTTCCATATTTAGCCTATTAGCATGTATTTACTTGCTCATTCAGATAAGATTAGCATAGCTGCTCACTTCTGGTGTACTCCTGATTTTGTGTACCTTCTGTTTACTTTTGCTGTAATAAGTATCATGGTGCACAAAAAAAATCAGTTCTTAATCCAGAACAAAGTAAGGCTGGGTCTGGAGCTAAGTTATCTTTTTAGCTATGTTTGGAAGCCTGTAAACCACTATATCATGGGATGTCAAGTACAGACATGCATTTTTGAGGACAAGATGCAGCTAACAGAATGAATACTTGTCCTTGAATGCTCATGCCTCAATAATTTGTTTCATTTATTAGGTACCGCCAGCCACAGGGCTACCCCTCTAGAGGCTGCCTTGAGCAGTCTAAAATTATTTCTTACCTATGACTTTCAGCATCAAGGTGAATGGGATTTCATATACCACCTTTCTGTGATTACAATCAAAGCCTACAGGTACTTATTTTGTACCTGGGGCAATGGAGGATTAGGTGACTTGCCCAGGGTCATGGGGGCTGTGGTGGGATCAAACCCAGTTTCCCTGGTTCTCAGGCTACTGCACTAACCATTAGGCTACTCCTCCCCTCCCCTCCACTTCACTCCTCATCAGTACTATTGTGTGACTGCTTTGAGTGCTTCTCAGCATTGTAGCTCACATGGGGCCCAGAGATACACAAGCTTTAAAAATGCTCACTTTATTTCCTTGTCTGACAGATGCAAACAGAGGTTAAGTCTCTATCTTTAAAATTATATAGACTAAAAATAGCTGTGGCCTGAAATAGGTTGTCAAAACTGTTTCATTTAATGGGTTTCCTTTTAACTTGGCTGTTCTTTTATTTTTGTATTTGTTTGCATTAAAAGTAAGCAATATTTGCACTTTATCAGATTGTATTTATCAGATGGTATATCTTTTTCTCATTAGGGCTTTCTCCTAAGAGAACTCTGCGCCTGGTGATGTGGACTGGAGAAGAGCAAGGTGGAGTGGGTTCCAGTCAGTACTATGAGTTACACAAGGTAAATATTTGGGCATAATTAACCTATTTTCCATCTCTCATGATGTATCTGGCAGAGGTGTAACCAGACCTCGATTTGTGAGGGGGCATGAGCCCAAAGTGAGGGAGGCACATTTTGCCCTGCCTCCCTGCTGCTCTCTACCTCCACCATAACCCCACATACTTGGGTTTGCGTGGGTTCCCAAGCTGCTTGCCCTGCTTTCTTGCCCCGGCACACATGCTCGTTTTTAATGAAATTGAACATGGTGCAAAGCTCGCACATACTCAGTTTCACTAAAAATGAGCATGCGCACAGAGGAGGAGGAAAGCAAGGCAGGCATTGTGGTGACAAATATTGCCTCAGGAAAGCAGCTGCTGGCGGGGCAGCCAAACCAGCAGACCTTGGGGGGCCCCAAACCCAAATTTGGGGGGCCCTGGCCCCCATGGCTCCGGCATTGGTATCTGGTTTTGCATATCTAGCTTTCTTATGGTCAGAAAACATGATGTAAAAACACATACATCCTGACATTGTGCAGGGGTTTCCAAACCTCTTCATGAAGACAGTATATTCTCAGTGAATATGAGACAGATTTGAATGCACTGACTCCATTGCATGCAAATCTTTCTCCTGCATATTCATTGAAGATACCCTGAATACCTGACTGGCATGGGCATCCTCCAGCACCGGTTTGGGAACTCCTGATATAATGCATGCTATTTTGAAGGCAACCCAAAGAAAGGCTATCAAAATGGTTTAGGATTTGAACCCAAGACCTTATGAAATAAGTTTTAACGACCTAAATATTCATGCTCTAGGAGAGATTCAAGAGAAGAAATATGATAAAGATATTAAAATACCTCACAAGTATAAATATTTAAGTAAATGTTTTTCACTACAAGCATTTAATTTATACAATAATGAGGTGTTTTACATGCATTTGCAGCTTATTTGGTAGTCTGCAGTAACCTAAACTAATGTGTGTTATGGTAATATGGTGTATGTTATTACTATTTAATTCATGTCAAGGGGCATTTATCATGCAATATTGCCTTAATGCATTTTACTAACTACCCCCCCCCCTTTTAAATATATTTCCATAGCATCCCACAGATCAATCGAGAGACTTGTGGGTTATGTCCATCTACCAGCAAGTGGAGATGGGGAGAACACCAGAGCTCTGCCATATAAGACTCTGTGCAGTAGCCTCACTTCCAGTATTCTATCTAGCAGATAGGCGGACATATCCTGTGCAGTGGACATATCCTGTGCAGCTCTGTGTGGGTGCCGGCTCCTGGTCTCCCTTGTGGGTCAGTTGAGCATCAGGGTTGAGAGAGACCCGGTGGGCTTAAGGTTATACCTGGTGGTGCCAGGTCCCTCCCTTTCCTCCCCTGCTATTCTGTGTGCTGAGCTCCCTAACTGTCACGCCTTTTACCTCCTCGTCGGCGCGCCTCTCCGGTGGCATGGGGACGCTCGCCATCTCTGCGGGTCCGGCACTTCGGGGCGGTGCTGCGCTCTTCCGCGGCCCTTTCCGGTGCTGTGCGCACACCCTGGTCCCCCGTGTTGCCCTGCCTGCGGTCGGATCGGCGCACTTCCTAGGGAGCTTCCGAGGTTGCTTGTGGCCACCGGCCCGCCTTCCTGCTCCGCGGACAGGCTTCTGCGCCCCTCCCCTCATTGCCTTCCTGACCTATCAAGCTCTCCTTCTCCAGCTGCCTTCTGTTGACGTCAGAAGCCTGCACTACTTCAGGAGAGCTTTCCTCCGCATTATTGCTTCAGCTTCTAGTTGGTAAGCGTTTATCTTCACTGTGTTCTGCCTTTGTTCCTGGTTCTTGACCTTGCTTGTACCTGGATTACTCTCTCGTCTGCTGCCTGCCTGTAAGACCTTGCTTGAACCTGGATTACTCTCTCATCTGCTGCCTGCCTGTAAGACCTTGCTTGTACCTGGATTACTCTCTCGTCTGCTGCCTGCCTGTAAGACCTTGCTTGTACCTGGATTATTCTCTCGTCTGTTGCCTGCCTGTTGGACTGTTGCCTGTACCCAGGCTACTCCCTTCTACTCTCCTCCAGCTGGTTTCCTCAGCGCCCCTCTCATCTTCTCTCTACGTAAGTCCTGTCAGCCGCCCGCACCTGGGGGCTCAACCCCCGGGGAACAGCGGTCACTGCAGGTGAACCTCGGGGTTGCTCAGCCACCAAGCACAGTCAGGGTGCTCTGTTTGGTACAAAGAACTCACAAACGTGACACTATCCTGAGAGACCGTGGAAATCTCCTGCCTCACTTATAAAAAAAAAAATAGAAACCAGCAGCTTCTTTTCCTTCCACACCTAGTGGCTGCAGTTAGCACGTGTTCTGGTGGAGGCTGAGGCTTTTTGAGCCGTTGGGGATGACAGCAGCGTTAGTGGCTGGTTGGCCACTGGCTACAGCACCATCTTCTTCTAGCTCTGCCTCGACACAGTGGGAATGGGGTGAGTACAAATTGCCTGGTTTCTGATGTCTTTGCCTGTCACCACTGAGATTGTGAATCACTGCTCCCGGTACGGGGGCTGGAAAGCAGTGTCAGGCATCTGCAAGGGGTGTGTTTAGGGTGCTGCACAAGACTTCCTGCCAGACAGTGTTTCCTCTTCTCCCTGCACGGAGCAGTCGACTGCAGTAGCAAGGGAGGTTTTGGCGGGCTCTGAACTCGGCATCTGGATGTTTTCTCCTCGAGGGGGAGGTGGCATGGGAGGTTGATGCTGATGAGGCTGCTGAGGAGGGAGGCACTTCGGAGGAGCCATTTTCCCTGGAATTTGTGCATTTAATGCACAAGGATTTCCTTTTAAAAATGCCTCAATCAGCCTAGCCCCTCCCCTTGACCAGGCTTAGTGGGAGTAGATATGCCTCAGCGGGCTAATTGGGTGCACTTGGATATCCCCCAAGTCCCTGAGATACCCAAAGGAATAAAATGAGCATCTCAGCGTTCAGCATCTGATTTTTAGCGCAAACTAAAAATGCTAGGGCACCTTAGTAAAAGACCCCCTTAACCCTCCATTGCCCCAGGTACAAAGTAAGTACCTGTATATAAATATGTAAAGCACTTTGATTGTAACCACAGAAAGGTGGTGTATCAGATTCCATCCCCTTTGTTTTGTGTGAATAGAATGATGAAGTTACACACTGAGTGGATCTTAAGGAAAAATGCTGGATACTTTAAATGATTTGGATGTATTATTATCATTATAATTATTATTTGTAATTGATTTTCTACTCAGTGTACCTAACAAATCAAAGGTATACAAGAGCTTACAATTAAACTTTATGTAGATAAATTAAAACACAAACTATGGACCAAACCTAAAATCAGCAGCGAAAAAAATACAAAGTAAGAACATAAGAGTAGCCATACTGGGTCAGACCAGTTATCCATCTACCCAGTATCCTGTTTCCAACTGTGGCCAATCCAGGTCACAAGTACCTGGCTGAAACCCAAATAGTCCACAAGATATATATAGGAGTACATTAAAATGTGGAAAAATACCTTGGAAATTCAATTTTATAATATAAGCTATACCCTGTTACTATATTTATTTATTTCTGTATTTTTCTTTTACAGCCAAGAGGCATCATTCAATAGTGATTCAGGTTATTGGATCTCCTATAGCCCACAGCTATTTCAGATCCAAAGCACTTTTAATTGTATTAATCATTTGCCTCTAAAGCTTCAATATTTTATTATTATTATTAAACATTTAATTATGAAAGATTTTTATGAAAGTTGTGTCAGCCAGCGTCCCCACCACTTAACTGAATCAACAGGAACACAGCACCGTATAAAAGTTAATGTTCCGACGCCTACAAACTGCAGAATGGCGTTTCGGTTTCTCAAACCTGCTTCTGGGGTAGTTTTAGAACAGACCATTGCATGAATTGCACAGCATTGTACTTTCTGAACGAATAAAAAAATTGATTCACGTCTACTCATTTATATCACTCAGGATTTTGTAGACCTTCAAAAGAGATGTGTTTGAAAGAGCAAACAAGAGTACTAGAAAACAAAATAGAACAGTTTCTGGAGAAAGTGAATGCAAGGAGAAACATAGGTTTCAGTAATATAAACAGAAATTACCTACATATTCTAGAAATAGAGAATGTGCAAAGAGGAGAGCAGTCCTATGAGTGTCATGGAGAAATTCTGATGAATTGTTAGAAATAATTAATGATGACTTTGAAGTAGAGTGAGCACACTGAGGGCCTCTTTTACTAAGCCACGCTTGCGATTCCCATGCGGCAAATGAGAGGAAGCCCATTCAGTTCCTATGGGCTCCCTCTCATTTGCTGCACCGGGACTCACTAACACGGATTAGTAAAAGAGGCCCAGAGTATTGTCATACAAACCACAAGGCATGAAAAGACTGGAGGATTTTAAGCAAGGCAAAAATGCAAGCTTTCCCATGGTAGAATTTGAATGCAAACTTCACTAAAAAGAGATCTGGTCATATGTTGAAATCAGTTGAAAAAGCTTGAAAGTTAGAATTGACCTATTCAGCTTGTAAGACGTGTGCGTGTGAAAAATTTCATAAATTCTGTATCTAAGAATGACATGAAGACAAATTGAAGAGAGACTGACACAAATATCCAAACAGGAATGAACCAAATTTACTCTTAAGGGGGAGGGTACTACCAAGCCCTGTCAAGATGGCCACTTTATCTTGTCCTTTCTTCTCTGGATTTTCCACCTTTACAGCATTTTTGTCTAGTTTATAACTACTTGTAGCTTAACTCTTGGAATATTGGTTGTAGAACTAGTGTTTACCTGAGAGAAACTTAAAATCTGATCTCAGAGAAAGACTTATTATGACTACAGGCATTTGGAGATAAAGAACAGCATGACCCCCCCCCCCCCCCCCCCCCCCCCAGCCTGCTGAACTGATGGTTTAGTTGGAGTACATCATGGACAACTCAGTACAGCAAGGAATGCTTCAGGCACTTGAATCAGCCACACAATCTCTCAAACTCAATAGTGAAATATTGTGTAATTTCCACTTGTATTTTTGGATATCTGGAGATATTTCTCAGAGAAAGGCTGAACACAACGTGGTCACCAGTATTAGAGGCTTATCTGATAATACATGTTTTACCTTGTTGGGAACTCCTCTGGAGACCTCACAGGAGACTTATAATATCAGCTTCATGACTCTGCTACATCAACAAAGGTAAGCTCCATGTCAGGTTCCATTAACATATCCTATTCCTGTCAACCAGCTAGCTATTAGTGCCATGGATAACTTTCAAGAAGGCCACTAAGTACATTTGGTATGAGTCCTGCTCCTTGGTGAGAGTAAACAATGATTTCCTTAGACACAGAAAAACCTTACTGCACAACTATTCTAGTTAAATTTAGCAGAACCCTAAAGGAAGTTCTACCTACCGAATCCTCAGGAAAAGCAGCTGAAGGTCAACCAGCGTCACTCCCATCATTGGATATTCATGGTTCACTTTTAAAAAGTGGCATAGCAACACTTTTATGCAAATTACAAACTCTTCTATGGGCTGAAATATCTACTGCATTATCTACTCTGCATTCGGGATTAAAGATTTACAAAATCACATTGAGCAGGCTGAGTTACGTAACAGTGAGCAAATAGATAGCAGAGAACACGTCTTCCAAGATAAAAGCATTGGAGCACAAGATCAAAGTATTAGAAATTGAAACAAGGAGGCATGGAAACTGTCAGCATAGAACTAATATTAGGATACATGAAAGTGCATTTTCGATATGATGTCCAAATCTGATTTTGGATGTTTTGCAAAAAACAGCCAAAATTCTAGTGTCAAACATGATCATTTTTGAACCAGAAAAATATTTATCTTTTTGGTTCAAAAATTTCCCTAATTTAGACGTTTTTGTGCTCAGTGCGTCTTTCTTTAAGGCCCATTTAAAAAAAACATCCAAGGGGAAAAATGAACAAAAACAAGACACTGGTAAATCTGGGGGTCATGAGTCGTACTAGACTGGCCACACAGACATCCCAGCAGAGCAGTGGGGCAGCCTGGAAAACACTGCAGTGAACTTCACATAAAAGGTGCCAGGTACACATCACATCATAACCCCCTTACATTGTATGGTGAGCCCGCCAGCAATAGCAAAACTGCTATACCCAATTGTACACCAGTACAATAGCCCTTATGGCTGCACGTGGGTTCAGTAGGTATTTTTTGGTTTTTGGGGTGCTCACACTTTTCACCAGAAGTGTACTAGTTAGAGTAGGATATGGACCTGGGTCCTATTCTCCATAGTCAACAGCACTGACCACTAGGCTACTCCAGGGACTTTCTTGCTGCTCTAAGAGAAATGGCCATTATATGTGCAACTGTCATAGAGCCTGATATGTACTGTCACTTTTACCTTTTTAGGGGGTGGGAGGGGTTAAGTGACCACTGGGGGATAAAGGAGGGGTCATGCTTTTATCCCTCCAGTGGTCATCTGGTTAATTTGGACACCTTTTTAGCACTTAGTCATTAACCAAAAATGTCCTATTTTTTCCCCTGAATGTTTTTACAATGTTCCTTTATCGCAGAAAAATGTCCAAATCATAAGTCTGCCCTAGTCCCTCCTAAACATGCCCCCTTGAGATTTAATGAACTGCACAGAAAAACGGTTTGGACGATTTTACGAGAAAATGTCCATCTGCTGCTTTGTGCCATTTTTTGGACATTTTCTCTTTTAAAAATGAGCCCCTTGGTATTCTTGAAAAAGGCAAAAATGAAGTCTCATTCAATATAGTCTGAGATCTTTTACATCACGGTGGGTAATAAGAAATCAAATGCACCAATCACTTGCTAAAAGATAATCTTCTACTAATCGTCTGCACCTAACAGTGGTGTTTCCACTATTTCCAGGACAGACAATTCTTTCTTGCAAAAGCCAGAGACAGATCTGCCCTCAAATATAAACAGTTTCCAAATAAAGGTTTTCCTGATTTGTCACTTATTGCTTTGAAAAAAGGCATGGGGTTTCGGCCTCTCAACACTTGGCTTCAGTCAAAGCAAATAAGATGTCAGTGGAGATTTCCTCTTGCTTTGCAGTTTGAGTTTCAACATAAGAATAACTGTATCTCAATTACTGAAGATTGTTTGGAAACTTTAAAAGTATTTCTGAAGCAAATGGGTACAACTCAGTTGACAAAGAGGCCTCCCTCCTTCCCCCCTCCCCCATGGCAAGAAAACAGGTAAAGAAGAAGAAAACTCTCAATGGGATTAAGGCAAAGAAAAGAAGAAGAAGCGAAGGAACCTCCTCTTCCCTGAAATGACTTTGCCCAACCACCACTTTCCAGTATCTCCAACACTGAGATGGACCATTCAAGTTAGTTTTGCAAGTGGCAAAGGTCATTTAATTATTTAGGCACATCTGTTTTGGTGGGTGGTCTCAGAGAGTTAAGTAGTGATGGGTACACATCAGTAAATCTCTATGGATCAGAGCTGAATATCCCCTGACCTAATACAAATATATTTAGTAGAATGTAAGAAAAACTGTTGTGGTTAATATCTCTGGATATTACGACTATTATTAAACACTAGTAAAAAAGGCCCGTTTCTGAGAGCAATGAAACGGGCGCTAGCAAGGCATTTGTTTTCTGCAATGAATGTTTTGAAAGGGATTTTGTGGATAATTTTGTTGTGTTAGTAATGAATAATTGACATTGTAGTATTATGTGCAATATGATTTTGTAACAGGGGGGGTTGGGCGTGTTGTTGTTGGCTTGTATTAGTGTGGTGTTGTAGTCTTTTATTTTTTGTTGTTGTTGTAAATGTTGGTTTTGTGGGGGGTTGGGGGATGGCGAGGTTGTTGAAGTGTGAGGGTGTAGTGGGGGAGAGACTGAGTGGCCATCTGTCCATGTTGTGGATCAGTGTTTGTGTTTTTTTTTGGGGGGGGGGGGGTTGGGGGGGCGGTGGTTGTGAGTGTGAGAGACAGTGATGATGTGTCACCAAGATAGATTGTGAGTATGTGTTTGGAAGTGAAAGAGGGTGTGGCAAAATAGTAGTGCGGGGGTGGTTATTGTGTAAGAATGTTGGGGAGGGGGTTTGGTTTGCGATCTGTAACTGTGCTTCACTGTGTGGGTGACACAGAGAGTGTGTCTGTGTGTGTGTCACAGATAGCGTTTGTGTAGAGGGTGTGGCGGTCAGGGTGTTTGCAGGGGAATGTGTTTGTTTCTGTGGCCCCCCCCTCCGTCGCTGCCAGTGGCCCCCCTCCCTGTCTCCCTGCTATGTGCGAGTGTGTGTTTGTGACAGAGAGAGTGAGTGTGTGTGAATGTGTGTGTGAGAGAGTGTGTGTTTGTGGGAATGAGAGTGTTTTGCAGGATGGGCCCCCCTGCCAGGTGGAAGTGTGTGTTTGTGATTTTGAGAGAGTGAAACTGTGTGCGAGTGTCTCTGTGGGAATGTGAGTGTGTGTGAGAATGAGAGTGTGTGCCAGGGTGGTCCCCCTCCCTCCCTGCCAGATGCAAGTGTGTGTTTGTGACTGACAGAGAGTGATTGTGTGCCAGTGTGTGTGTGTGTGTGTGTAAATGAGAGTGTGTGCCTGGGTGTCGGCCCTCCCCCCTCCTTCCTTGCCTGCCTGCCTGCCAGCGAATTGGACTTATGTCACTCCTGCATAGCATGCTAGTTGTGTCTTGTCTGTGAACTGGTGGATTAAGGAGTTCATTTGTTCCCCCTGCGGGTGGTGGTTTTTTGGCACGGAACGGCACCGCTTCTGGAAAGGGGCGGAGCTTGTTTAGAAAGACAGCTACCCCCTGAGGAAGGGGCGGGATTTGTGTGTTTGTTTTTTTAAGTGAATGTCGCTGCTTTTTCTTCGCTGTCCCCCTCCTGCTCCTCTGCGGTGCCGATTAAGGCAAGGTGGTTTTGAAGTCCACAGGAATCATTGACAGCTGATTCGTCTGCAGGAATCATTGACAGCTGATTCGTAGGCAGGGGGCCTGTTTCGCGATAATGCCGGCTTGGAGAATCACCGCATCAAGAGCTTGCAGAGTAAGGGCCGCGATGTAGAGGTGGTTTAGTGGCGGCCTTCGGCTGCGCTTTCCTCGCGGTTGGTCCCCGTGCTGGTAGCTACCCCCTCCTCAGGAAGGGGCGGGACCAGGGGCGTATCTGCGTGGGGCCTCAGGGGCCTGGGCCCCCGCAGATTTCGCCCTGGACCCCCCTACCGCTGCCAACCCTCCCCCTCCGTTGCTCGCCTACCTTCGCTGGCGGGGGACCCCAACCCCCGCCAGCCGAGGTCCGCGTCCTCCTGCCGCTGCCGGCTGCCTTTGGTCCTTTAATTCTTCCATTGAAGCTGGCGCCGACGAAAGTTTCTTTTGAGTCTGACGTCGCTGCACGTTGTACGTGCAGGACGTCAGACTCAGAAATTGTTTCTGAGTCTGACGTCCTGCACGTACAACGTGCAACGTGCAGCGACGTCAGATTCAAAAGAAACTTTTTCGTCGGCGCCAGCTTCAATGGAAGAATGAAAGGACCAAAGGCAGCCGGCAGCGGCAGGAGGACGCGGACCTCGGCTGGCGGGGGTTGGGGTCCCCCGCCAGCGAAGGTAGGCGAGCAACGGAGGGGGAGGGTTAGCAATGGCAGCGGCTGGGGGGAGGGGGATCGGCAATGGCGGCGGCGGGGGGGGGGGGGCTATAATGTGCCCCCCCTCTCTGGCCCTGGCCCCCCCTACCGCCGCAGTTCAGATACGCCCCTGGGCGGGACCCTTTTTTTTTTCCTGAATGCCGCTGCATTTTCCTCACTGTCCCCCTCCTGCTCCTCTGCGTCGCCGATTAAAAGGCAAGGTGGTTTAGAAGTCCGTGTGAATGTTTGGGAGTGGGAACCGAACTGTGTGCGCATCACCTGAGGCACAGCCAATCAGGAGCGCAACTCGGTCGGTGTGTGTCTTTGCTCCGCCCTCGACGTCATCACGTTTGACATGTGGGCGGAGCAAACACTCATGGACGAAAAGTGGTCTCTGCCGCCTCACTTTAGAATGTTGGGAAAGTGAGGCTTCATTAGAACGTTGGAGGTGCGTTTTATATAGAGAGATAGATTCCCAGATTCTATAAATGGTGCTCAAAGTTGTGTGCAGAATTTAATTGAGTAACGAGCCAATTAGTACCCATAATTGGGTGCTAACAATTATGGGCATTAATTGTCAACAATTTGGATTTGCATTTGCATCTTGCTAAGCGTTATTCTATAAAAATGTGCATGCAAATCTATTAGTGTGTAACTGAAAGGGGGAGGGACATGGGCAGGTCAGGGATGTTAACTAAACATGCATGCAATATTTTAGAATTGGAGGGATTTGCACCTAATTTATACACAAGGATTTACACCAGGTGTCAGTTGGTTTAAATCTTCACGCCAAAAGTTGGGTGTGGACCCAGGTGATACACAGTATTGCATAAAGGTGCATAACTCAGAGTGCCATTTATAGAGTAGCACTCAGTGTGCATTTTTTTCAGTACCCAAATTTGGGTGCCATTTACTGAATCTAGTCCAGCATGTCTCCAAATGCACATCAGAGAAAGTGTTTGTTCTATGGCACTTACAATCTAGTCAAGACAAATCAGAGGGTTCAGAATATATGTTTATGGATAGTATGGTTAAAATCAATAAAGCTCTGAGCAAGGAGAAGCCAGGGTTTAAGATTTAAAAGGAACTGTTACCTTCTTTGGGGAATTTTACAGATTTGAAGCCCTAGGGGCCTTTTTACTAAGCCGCCTACGCGTGCCCAGCATGCATCGGGTTTGAGTTACCACCCAGCTACCATGTGGCCCTTGCGGTAATTTCATTTTAGATGTGTGTCTGCTGCGCATGCCGGAAAATATTTTTATTTTCTGACGCATGGCCGGTAATCGGCATTCTAAGCGTATAGACCATTACTGCCCAGTTACCGCGTGAGACCTTACCGCTAGGTCAGTGGCTGGTGGTAAGGTCTCAGACACAAAATGGACACGCAGCAGTTTTCATTTTGCTGCATGTCCATTTTCGGCAAAAATTTTAAAAAGTCATTTTTTAGAGGTACGCAGGCCATTTTTCAGCATGCCTTTGTAAAAGGGCCCCCTAGTGAATATTTTGTAAGTAATACCGAATATTATATATAGAAATAAAATTGTTAGGCATCATTTCAAAATTGTAACTATATTATTGCTTGGACTGAGTTCTTTTCAAGCTTTCTAGTCAATGTAATATAGAGAAACAGTTATAAAAAGAGGGATTCATGTTTGTTCATCTGGGGTAAGATAGCTCTCCAAGAAAAGAATAGAAAGTCATCAAACTGGGCACACAGGAGAAAAATAAGAATATCTCAGACCAATTCAAAAGCATTAAAAAAAATCAGAGAATGGAGCCTGTCCAAAAATCCTTATTTCTTTACTACAGGCTGCAGAATATTGGCAAGCACTTCTCCCAGTGCTTTATTCTAATTTGTTCAGTTACTATAAAACAGTTCAAACTTTAAAAAGCAAGTAAGAAAGTGTGAGCCACATACACACAAACATGTATGTATAATCACACATGTTTTTTTCATGTGTCATTAATAGTGCACACTCTTACAGAAGAGTGCACTCTTGTGAAAGAGTGTGCTTGTTTTCCGAAAGAGCACTTGCTCCCTCCAGACAAGCGCTGACTCTTAACATTTCTTCCATAATGAAAATATGCCAAAAAATATCCCTAAACAAAGCAAAAAATCTTGTGAACCATATGGGAAATGGCACAGCATGAATAATTTCAGGCCATTCTTTTACTTAATATATAATGTAAGAATGTGTGGTAAGGGCTCCCTGTCGCATGGCCATGTGTGCTGGGGCTTTTTTTTACCCGCTGCGGTTGCATGTTCCCTGTATTTGTTTTATAGTCTCTCAGGTCTGTGGTCTATCACCAGGTTTACATGCTTGAGGAAAACATTTGGTCTACCCAAGACCAGGGAGGAGTAGCCTTGTCTTTGGCTCCAAATGTCCAGTCATTATAGTACTACAACAAGGGGAAGAGGCTTGGCTCTTGTCTCCTAAACCAAAATACATCTGCTGAAAGGGAAGAGGGTCTCTGACTATCACAGCCACTGCTCCTGCAGAAATAAAGGATTAGGGTGCACCTAACAGAGTCTATAAGGCTGCTGAATTTGCACAAGTAGAAGCTGGAACAGGGAACCAGCCCTCCACCACAAATCCTGCTGAAGGAGAGGGAGAAAAAGTAACAGGATCAAGTCTGGATAAATAAAATGGGGCTAGAGGAGAGAACCCCAGTAGTAATATGCCCATTGGGAAACAGACTACCTACAAGGACTTTGAACCCAAGTTCTTAAATAGCCTTGCTACAGGATAGAGACTTACAGAAGAGCTCTCCTGTGCTAGAGGGGATGAAAGTTATAAAGGACTTTTACCAAGAACCTCTATCAAGGCAGACTGGTCATAAGAAAACCTAAGAAATACTGTGTTTGAACTACTTAATTATAGTATTGACTGTATATTTTTCTTTATTTTTAGAATATTTTTAACCTTTTTGAAAGAATTCATTCAAGGTAGTTTACAGCAAGAATACCTCTGGATGCTTGTGGTGTATTGGTCCTTCCCTTACTCCCCCCCCCCCCCCCTTTTTTTTTACAGCAAGAATAAACCAGACATAGGTATTAAAGCGGTAAAAATATTCAAATAAATGATATGCATTATAGCATACCTGACTACTTATCATGTCAAGATAATACCCATTAAAACATCTTAATAGACAGTATAGGACAGTGGTTCTTAACCCAGCCCTCTGGGTATGCCTAGCTAGTCAGGTTTTCAGGATATCTATAATGAATATGCATGAGATAGATTTGCATACCATGGAGGCAGTGCATGCAAGTCTATATCTCATGCATATTTATTGTGGAAGTCCTGAAAACCTGAGTGAGTTGAAAGCCACTGTATAGGGTATAAGCAGAAGTGGCACATATAGACAGATAAAACAGAGTAACTGGAATTAGAAAAAAGGACGACTAACTTAAGGAAAAATTGAAGTCAGAGAAGTTGCAATAAAATGATCTTGGCTTGGTCTGTTGAGATTTACCAAAATGCCTTCCATGATGGCACATTACGTAGAGGTAGAGTTAAGTACCAGATAGGAAGTAAGTACAATTGCAAAAACAAACTCCCTATACACACACATGACATAATGACAGAAAAAGACTACAAGGCCCACCCACACTTCCCATTTTTCTTTTCTGTTGCAATACCCCATACTTAATTCTATAACTGTTTTTGACTCTATCACTCCCATCAGAAAGCTACTCCATGCATTCACCCCACTCCCTTTCTATGACACAATAGTTCCTTGATACACTTCAGTCTACCCCCTTTTAGCCTCACACTATGACCTTTTGTTCTATGACTGCTTCTCCATTAAATTTTTTGGAGGTAATTTTATATATGGTGTCGAAAATTAACACACCAAAAAGATCCACACTGAGCCCCTATTCTATAAAGGATGCCCAACCTTTATAGAATAATGGCATAGTGCATTGGTCACACCTATCTCTGGGCGTCGGGCCTATGTCTGATAGAAACAGGTATAAGTCTGGCGCTCAAAGTTAGGCACAGATCGGCACTATTCTGTAACTTGGCACTTAACTTTTGAGAATGCCAATGACCTGCCTGTACCCCTCCCATGCCATGTCTCCTTGTGGGTTGTGAGTGGGAAAAGTTTAGCACCAAGTTATAGAATAGTGTGCAACTTCAATTAAGTCCCAATTAGCACCAATTAAGTGGACAATTGGTTGCCCATTTCTTCATTAAGTTGCTCACAGATCTCAGATTTGGGTGCAAATTCCAGCATCCAACTTTTGCCAACGTATATAGAATCCAGAGGCTTGTGTATCCTTTATACCTTTGAGGTATTTGACTGCTTCAATTATATCTTCCTGCTCTCTTTGTAGGGTATATATATTTAAGGCCTTACTTCTTGCCTTGGAGGTGCAGACTTAGAGAGGGATATTATGAACTTCATTTTTTGTATCTTCTAATGAAAAGAGCTTGGTACTGGCAGGTCCACAAGTTTGCAATTACATTACATTACGTTACAAATACATATAATAGCTAGCGATAATGTAACCATACAAAATGATATAGTTAGTCCATACAAAAAAATGGCTAAGCGTAGAAATAAATTACATCATTGTTTATCTTTGCTCCTTTTTTGCTACACTTTTTCTAATGTTTTTATTTTATTCATGCAGAATAGTAAAACCAAATTCTATACTGAGGAAAATAACTAGATCGAAACACTTAGCATGAGCTCCTTATTAAATCTCCTGCTATGCTTTTGTTCTCTTGCATTTCTTAAGATGGCTACCTAATTCTGTGCCTGCATGGGAGTACTGTACTACTCACAGTATTAACACATTTTCTGAAATAATTTAAGGTTTGTTTTATGCTAGCCTGTACAAAAGGTTCTGCTATTGCAAAGCCGGTAAATGGTTTTAACAGCAGCAAGATGTGGTGGAATACATATCAACTTGTTTACTTTTACATTACTCTATGACCCACATCAGTTGCATAATGAAAGAATTATCTTAGACATCATGCTTTCCATGCTCAAGAAACAATAAATATAAAGGCCAGTATATCTTAGATGGTAATTAATGTCTATATATTTTAGACAGTATCTAAGCAACAACGTTTACAGAGCTTAAGATCATAAATTTGTAGTCCACTTTTTTGTTGTACTGTAAAGCTAGGATGCATCGGGCATATGTTCTCCCCCATGAGTTGCAAGTCAAGAAACAAAGAAGGGAGATTAGAGAGAAACCTGGTACACTTGACTTAATATTTCAACAACTGTCGAGGGGATTTCAACATATATTACAAAAGAGTAGCCTAATGGTTAGAGCAGTAGGCTGAGAACCAGGGGAGCCCAGTTCAAATCCTACTGCTGCTCCTTGTGATCTTGAGCAAATCACTTAACCCTGCATTGCTTCAGCTACAAACTCAGATTGTGAGCCCTCCAGGAATAGAAAAATGCCTACTGTACATGAATGTGCGCCATTTTCTTGGCAGTATATAAGTAAAGTGAAAAAAAATAGTGAGATGGTAATTTCCCAGGGTGAAAGGCTGGAGCTTTGCCTTTAAGCCATTGAAAGTTAGCAGGCCAGAAGGGCTTGCATGCAGCCTTGATGCCTAGGCTTGCAAACTTGCTACAAGAAACACATTATTTAAAAATATTATTACATCAATATTTCCCTATTATCTTGGGATATTTGTACCTAGGGTGCCAAAATCTAAGTATCAGCAGGGAGGAGAGACAGTGAACTGCCTCTAGAAGTTTTGTTAAGAAAATTACTGACTTATCTTAGCACAGACAGCCATGCATTCGATTAGTTTTTGTGCAAGTGAGTAGGGCCGATAAGTTGATGACTAAGAAGAAGACTATAACGATTCCTACTAGACTATAAAGACTTCTAAAATGTATTACACAGCAATGGCAGCTGCTCTTCACTCCCTCCCTCTCTAGCCAAGGCACCAGTAGTTTTTGTTCCTAAAGTAGAAAGATTGATATATCCACGCATAAAGCACAGCAGTATAGATACGATCACTATCCAGAACACATACCTCTTGTGGTTAGTTAACAAATTGCTGCAGGGGCTTAGCCATGGGTGGGTCCAGACCCACCCAGCAGCAGTGTATCTTGCAGGATCATGGAAGCACAGCTGACACTAACATCTCCTCCCTAAAGCATCGCTTCCATTGGACACTGGCAGCAGCAGCAGCAATTCCCAGACACTGCCTGCTGCTAACCTGGAAGCCTCTTCTCTGCCGGAGGAGGGGCGGCTTCTGGCTTATTGGCAGGCAGTGTCTGGGAATTGCTACTGCTGCTGGTGACCCACTGAAGCCAGAAGGAGAGTTATGAGTAGTGTGGGGAAGGGAAGGAAGTAAAGGTTCTGTATCAGAGGGGAGATGCTGCATGGGGGGGGGGGAGATGCTGTATGGGGGGAGTTGGGCAGGGGGTGAGAGAGGGAGAATTGTTGGATATGGGGGGAGGGATAGATGTTGGACATAGGGGTGGAGGGGAGAGAGAGATAGATGGTGCATGGGGAGAGCGGGAGAAATGTTGGATGTGATGATGGAGGGGAGGAAGGGAGAGATGCTGCATGGGGGTGGGGGAGTTGTTGGACCTGGAGGACAAGGGAGAGGGAGAGATGGTGGACATAGGGGTAGATGAGAGGGAAGGAAATACACAGGCGGGGAGAAAGAGGGAGATGTTGGATTTAAGAGCAGAAGGGAGTGATGTAGAGATGCCAGACAATGAGAGCGAAGGAAGAGAGAAAGAAATGCTGGACCATGGGGGAGAAGGTAGGAGAGAAGGGCCAGGGAGATGTCAGGTTATGAAGGTAGGGAGGGGAGGAAGAGGGAACAATTGCTGGGCTAGGAGGGAGGAGGAGGGGTGTCAAGGAAATGAATGAGAGGATAGTGATTACAGAGGGTAGAAATATGGTAATGGGGAGTAGATTAAAGATGAAAGGGAATGTAGGACTGGGGAAGGAGTGATATGAGGAATGGGAGAGCTAGTGGGTGAAAAAAGAAGATGGAAATTTGATAGTTGAAAAGTAAAAAAGGAGGAGAAGAAAAGAGAGAAAGAGACAGAAAAGAGATAAAAAGGAATGATATGTCAGAGGCAGATATAGTGAGGGAACAGACAGGAGAGAGGAGAAAAAACAAATGGACAGCAGCCGCTTGAAGGAGAACTAGCAGACAATAGACAGAAAAGCAGAAAAGAGAAACAGGAATCAACAAGATGGAAAAATAAAATGTCCAGACAACAAAGGTAGAAAAAAAAAAGCATTTTATTTTGAATATTTTAAATGTAATATGTTAGCTTTTGGAAATGTGCCAAGCTAATGTCTTTGTGTTGTGTTCAGTAGAAAAGGAAATGTATTTCTGTTTTATATCTCCAGTGTTGCAGTAATGCTAAGTTTAACTTCTTGGGGTTCCCAGTTCAATTTTTGTGTAAATATTTTTACTTTTAATTTGTGATCCCATGTTCTGTATTTGGTGAGGGTCTGTTGGTGTTATGGTGATGGCAGGTGGGGAAATCAGAGGGGACGCAGAGAGGAAGGGGAATCGTGGAATCAGGGACATTGCTGCTGCCTGCCAACTTAGTAAAAGGGAGTTCTGGCCACTCTTGGGGGAAGTCTTCAGCCGACAGACTTTGGGGATCATCATTTACTAAAGTATTGATATTTTGAGTTGGAAGGTGCTGAGGGAGAAGTAGAGAATGGAGGAGGGGAAAGGAGGAGGCAGAGAGAAAATTTTGTACCCACTTGCTTTGAGCTCAGACCCATCCAAAATTGGCTGTCTGGCTACACCACTGAATTACTGTAACACATGTTCAAACTGCAGGTGGAGGAACTAAATTACATAAGAACTGTGGAGACCTTGTAGGGGTAACAGCCCTGCCACCATCACTGGTAATTTTTAGAGCTTGACTACATGCAGACCTGTTCTACAAAATACAAAGGTGCAGTGCTAAGGCTCCAAACAAGCATGAACTTTGCTGTGATTTTTGCCAATGCTTGCACTTCGGAAGGAATGATCAACTGTGACAAGGACTTGGGTCAGATCCTACAAAAATAAAGATACAAGACATTCCTGTGGTCACTTTAGTCACAACAGAGTGCACCAACCAATCACCTGTCTGGATCTTATCAGACCATCCGAGACATTACTGATATCAAAATGATATAAAAAAAATGGTACCTGCAATGGCAAGAGACAATGGCAACAATGAGGATGACAATAACCTATCAACTTATGTCATCAGCTGTCTTCTCTACATCACCTCAGTGACTGATCAGCATTGGAACACTATCAAGCACTGCCTGAAGTCCCTTCTGTTCCCAAGGGAAGTAATGGCTCCTCGATCCAGGTCGTAATCCAAGCTCTAGAATCACTTGCAGATAACAGGTAACACATATTTTTTGTGTTTTAGGAACGTGTGTGTTTGCTCGAACTAAGATCTACTTGGTTTGCATTCTAGTATTTAAAGAACTAATATTTTACTTTTATTCTATGATATTCCAAAGTTAATATGTTACTTTTATATTCTAGTAATTTCTGACCTCATTTATTTGCTTATACTTTATTCTTATAAATAGTTCTAATCTTCATGTAAATATATTCTGTGTTATGTCTATCAGTTTTGAGTTTTTGCTTTAGTAGTATAAACATATCTTAGGAGTCTGTACTCAGTACTACCAATTGGGAGATGTGGTTTACAAACTAACATCTAAGGGGCCGTTTCACAAAGCAGTGGTAAGCCCAACGTGGGCTTAACGCTTGCTAAAAAGGAAGTACCGCTGGGATACCACAGCAGCCTGGCGGTAGTTCCCACCCGCAGCCCGCCATCATAACCGGCACTACAAAAATATTTTTATTTTTGTAGTGCCAGTGTGTACCCGGCAGTAATCAGGCAATGCAGCATGCTTCCCAGTTACCACCGGGTTAGTTCGGGAACCCTTACTGCCACCTCAATGGGTGGCGGTAAGAGCTCCCTCCCGAAATGGCCACGTGGCAAGTGCTTCACTTGCCGCACAACCATTTCTTGAAGACAAGAGAGACTTATTTTTTCCCTGCTCTGGTAAAAGGGGGCCTCGGTGTGTATCAAAAACGCATGCCAACGCCAGCACAGGCCCCCTTTTGCTGCAGCTTGGTAAAAGGGGCCCTGAATGGATAACGTAAATTAGTATCTGCACATCCTGTCTAATGACTCTGCCATATAGAATGTGACATTTTATATCACTCAGAAATTTCCAGTAGTGGAAGGGTTCCTGAGGTATTGGTAGGAGGAGCTCCTCAAAATGAATGGAAATCTGAATGCTATAAATATTACAACACAAGTGCAGTTTCTTGTCTTTGGCTAGCTTAGCCATCATACCTCCACAGTGCTTTGTGGTTTTGACCAAGCCATTACATCTCTATTTAATACTTATACAGAGGAGCCAGAGGGCAGGAGGAGGCCTCAAGTCAAGAGAGCAATAAAGATTTCCCTGATCCTGGAAAAGAGAGGATTCAGGGGACAACCTTAGGGGGTGTTTCCAATGTTCCCTCTCAGAATTGACAGCTTGTGTGCAAAATTTTCAGTCCACGTGCAAAATAAGTGCAGCGGAAGCTATTGATTAAAAATTGAAATAATATGGCACCAAAATTAAGGAAATAAAATTTGTATTATTACCTTAATTGCAATACATTCATACCATTTACGTTATACTTAATATCATTCACATTTCCTCCCTGCCTCCCCTCTGATCTCCCCACCTGCCAGTACTATCCCACCCAAACACCTATGAGATAAGTATCAGCCATAGAATCTGTGGGGTCAAATAAGGGTTATTAGGTCTCTCATGGGGCATTCTAGCACAAACCACAACCCAAAATCACCACATTGTTTGTAATCATTTACTTTTCTCATTCATACTGACTTATTTATAACTCCCCAACATCATTCAATAATTCAAAGCAATCCAAAAGCACCTAGCTTAAATCATGGGCACAGCTGTCAAGTCCATGAATTTATCTTGACTCAACACTCGCAAAGACCTACAATAATACATCCACCGGACAAGCAGTTCTTCATAAAGCGTTTTGGCAGACAATCTCCGCCTTCATCTGGAGTCTCTCCAAACATCAACAGGACCGCCACTGATCTTATTACCCACAACGGGTCTAACACGCTGACTCAATGAAAAAAATGTAGGCACAAGTGAAGGCAGCTGACATTCAATTTTAATGATGTCTCCCACCACACGTTATGTGGAAACTAGAACTTCTTCCTTTACTGTTGCCGGTACGCAACTGTGGAGCGCTCTTTACAGGATACTTGCAGCTCTATAGTAATGTGAAGAAATGTAAGAAACTTCTCAAAACACGGTTGTTTTTGGCTGCATTTCATTGAGTTTTTGGAATGTTATGGCCTCTGATACATGAATTGAATTGTGATTTGTATAAAAACAGTGTCTATGTTAGGTTCTATATAACATGATTATGTATGTTCTTTTGTAAACCACTTGAGTTAATTAAGTGGTATATAAGATTTCAAAATAAACCATTCTGCTATGTGCATTTCCCAAAGTTAACATATTTCAGTTAATAAATTAAAAATAAAATGTTTTTGTTTACATTTGTTTGGACATTTTATTTTCCATCATATTGGTTCTAGTTTCTCTTTTCTGCTTTCCTTTCTGTCCTCTGCTAATTCTCCTTCAAGCAGCTGCTGTCCATTTGTCTTTTATCCTCTCTCCTATCTTGTTCCATTATCTCAGTACACTTGCCTCTAACATATTGGTTTTTCCTTTTTAGCTCTTTTCTCTCTTTTTTTTCTTTACTGCCTCTCTTCACCCGAATTTCATCCTCTTTCTCACTCTTCTCATTTATACTTTCCAGCTACCTATCAAATTCTACTCTACTCCTGCCCACTGGCTCTCCCAGTCCCCACCTCACTCCTTCCCCAGTCTTCCATTCCCTTTCATCTTTAATCTACTCCCCATTACCATATTTCTACCCCCTGTTATCACTATCCTCCTCTCTTTCATCCCTCCCATAGCCTCTCCCACGTGGTTACAAAATTCCCAGTGCCTTCACCCTTCTAGCTCAGCATCTGCTCTTTCTTTCTCCCCTCCCCACCTCACCCTTGAAACCTATCTCCCTATCCCTTCCACCCCACCCTCCTCCCCCTTTTCTCTTCCCTCCTGCCCTTTCCCCTGAGGTCTGGCATTTCTCCCTCTTTCTTCCCTCCCTCCCTCACATTTTCCATCATTTCTCTATCAAACCCTTCTGCCCCTGGAACCAACATTTCCCTCTTTCTCTCCTCCCTCTCCTGAGTATCTCTCCACCTCCATCCCATATCCATTTCTCCCTCCCTCTCCTCCACCCAATGTCCATCATTTCTCCCTCTCTCTTCCCTCTCTCCCACAGTTCACCATCTCTTTCTCTCTTTCCCCCTTCCTTGCATCCTGAGTCCAACATCTCTCTCCTCCCCATGCAGCATCTTTCCCTCTGTCCCCTTGGGAGGAGGGGAAATACAGGGAAGGGATGGAGATGCAGGACCAAAGAGAGACCATATTATGGAGATAGGAGTTAATACATACAAAATTTTTAAAATAAACATCAATAGTGTAAATTGAATTCTCGCCTGGCCCAGCAGCCACTGCATTTTAAACAAAAATGAGGTGACATGATCAATAGATCTGCCCCCTAAAATAAGTTTAGCTGCCACATTTTGCACATATGTTAGCTGCTGTGTCATATAATGGCCGCTATAATGTCTGTCTGCAACAAATTTTCTGTCTGCATCATTCCTTTTAAAGTATCAGTTGCATTCAGTTCTTTAAAGCATGCTTTTGAAACCAGATACTGGTGAGTAGTACAGTGAGTGAGCCAAAGTTCTTTCTGATTGCCCAATTACAGTAGATGCAGTACGGAGGCTGAGAAGAAAGGAACATACCATATCATGCAGCCAAAAAGTTACTGAACTCATTTAGGACAACTTGTTCTGTCTCTTGCGTAAGCTGGCATTTTCTTTGCTGATTATTACAACTGTGGAAAAGGATGCTCAGTGACTCAGCATATTAGTCACAAAGCCTTTTAGCTTTGGGATCTTGATTTAACTCTACCACTGAAATCAAACACAATTATTACCATTGGGATCTGTTAATCTCTTGTTTTCTCCTGGAATATGGTGAATGGATAATCCAGAATTTTTCAAGGTCTATTGCATAATATGAAAGTTAGATAATTCTTTTTCTTTGGATCATTGTTAGTAATAATATTTCAGAGCTTTAACTTTTCAGTGTCAAGCAGAGGCATCGTTAATAGCATTTCTCCGAGGACAAGCAGGCTGCTTGTTCTCACTGATGGGTGACGTCCACGGCAGCCCCTCCAATCGGAAACTTCACTAGCAAAGTCCTTTGCTAGCCCTCGCGCGCCCGCGCGCACCGCGCATGCGCGGCCGTCTTCCCGCCCGAAACCGGCTCGAGCCGGCCAGTCTTCTTTTGTCCGCACTCGGTACGGTCGTGTTTTCGCCGTGTCGAGCCCCGGAAAGTCGACCTCGCGCGTCCAATTTGTTTTGAACGTGTTTTTTTTCCTTCGGGAAAGCTTTGTCCTAGTCGGGAAGTGCTCCGGAAACCCCCCGCCGGGTTTCGTGTAAATCCTCCCCGTACTTCCAGCTTTTTTGCCCCGGTAAGTTTTCTTTCGTCGTCGGGGTAGGCCTCTTTTCGGCCTCGGTCGAGATTTTTTCTCCCTCTAAATTTGGTGCTTCAAATTTCGCCATTTCGGCTTTTGATTTCGCCGGCGTGATTTTTCCGCCCATGACATCGAAGCCTTCCAGCGGCTTCAAGAAGTGCACCCAGTGCGCCCGGGTTATCTCGCTCACTGATCGACACTCGTCGTGTCTTCAGTGTCTGGGGGCCGAGCAATCGAGTGCATCGAGGCATCGGGCCTCTGCATCGGCGCCGAGACATCGGATAGCTGCATCGACGTCGGTGGTACCAGGACCTCGTCTGCTGATGTCGTCGGACGGTGGTGCATCGGGTGGAGTGCAGGTGAGGGCTGTCCATTCCCCTGCTGGTGGCGGTGAGCCCTCGGGTGGGTCTCCGCCTACCCTGAGGGCTCCTGCGGTACAGCCCCCCCGAGATCGACCTTCTTCAGTCTCGGCCCCGAGGAAGCGACGGATGGATTCGACGTCCTCCTCGTCGGTGCCGGGGAGCTCCGGTGACATGCTTCGGAAGAAATCGAAGAAGCATCGACACCGGTCTCCTCCCCGTGTCGGCACCGAGAGCTCTGGGTCGCCGAGGGATTCGGCACCCAGCAGGCATCGGCACCGAGAGGACCGCTCACCCTCTGTTCAGGAGGTGTCGATGCGCTCCGCTCTGGACAGCCCGGAACAGCCTCCACGCCCGGAACAGGTACTGACGTCGACGCCTGCATCGACCTCTCAGCCTTTCTCTGCAGCCGCTCTAAACGAGAGCCTCCGGGCCGTTCTCCCAGAGATTCTGGGAGAGCTGTTGCGCCCTACCCCTCCGGTACCGGCGGTGCTTGCGCCACCGGTACCGTCGAGCGTGGCGCCGGCTGGCCCATCGCCCAGGTTGAGGTCCCCGACGTCGGTACCGCGTGCGGTACCGACCGCGGCCACCTCCCAGGAAGGCTCCCCGACTACGTCGGCGGAGGGAGCTTCGCCGATGCGGGCGAGGGAGTCTACCTCTCGACGCCCCCATCGTGGACGGGGTTCCACGGAGTCGAGCAGGGCGAGGTTGCAGACACAGGTCCGTGAACTTGTGTCTGACACCGAGGGTGAGGCCTCGTGAGAGGAAGAGGAAGATCCCAGATATTTCTCTGACGAGGAGTCTGAGGGTCTTCCGTCTGATCCCACTCCCTCTCCTGAGAGACAGCTTTCTCCTCCCGAGAGTCTGTCTTTTGCCTCCTTTGTCCGGGAGATGTCTACGGCCATCCCCTTCCCGGTGGTTGTGGAGGACGAGCCCAGGGCTGAAATGTTTGAGCTCCTGGACTATCCTTCTCCACCTAAGGAAGCGTCCACTGTTCCCTTGCACCATGTCCTGAAGAAGACATTGCTTGCGAACTGGACCAAGCCATTAACTAATCCCCACATTCCCAAGAAGATCGAGTCCCAGTACCGGATCCATGGGGACCCAGAGCTGATGCGCACTCAGTTGCCTCATGACTCTGGAGTTGTGGATTTGGCCCTAAAGAAGGCTAAGAGTTCTAGGGAACATGCTTCGGCGCCCCCGGGCAAGGACGCTAGAACCTTAGACTCCTTTGGGAGGAAGGCCTACCATTCCTCTATGCTCGTGTCCAAGATCCAGTCTTACCAGCTCTACACGAGCATACACATGCGGAATAATGTGCGGCAGTTGGCGGGCTTGGTTGATGCTCTTCCCCCTGAGCAAGCCAAGCCTTTTCAGGAGGTGGTCAGGCAGCTGAAGGCGTGCAGAAAATTCCTGGCCAGAGGAGTTTATGACACTTTTGATGTTGCGTCCAGGGCCGCTGCTCAAGGTGTGGTGATGCGCAGGCTCTCATGGCTGCGTGCCGCCGACCTGGAGAATAGAATCCAGCAGCGGATTGCGGACTTGCCTTGCCGTGCGGATAACATTTTTGGCGAAAAAGTCGAGCAGGTGGTAGAGTCTCTCCACCAGCGGGACACCGCATTCGACAAGTTCGCCCGCCGGCAGCCTTCAGCTTCTACCTCTACAGGTAGACGATTTTTCGGGGGAAGGAAGACTGTTCCCTATACTTCTGGCAAGCGTAGGTACAATCCTCCTTCCCGACAGCCTGCGGCCCAGGCTAAGCCCCAGCGCGCTCGCTCTCGTCAGCAGCGTGCGAATCAGCAAGGCCCCGCGGCTCCCCAGCAAAAGCAAGGGGCGAGCTTTTGACTGGCTCCAGCAGAGCATAGCCGACATCCAAGTGTCAGTGCCGGGCGACCTGCCTGTCGGAGGGAGGTTGAAAGCTTTTCACCAAAGGTGGCCTCTCATAACCTCCGATCAGTGGGTTCTCCAAATAGTCCGGCAAGGATACACCCTCAATTTGGCCTCTCAACCTCCAAATTGTCCACCGGGAGCTCAGTCCTACAGCTTCCAGCACAAGCAGGTACTTGCAGAGGAACTCTCCGCCCTTCTCAGCGCCAATGCGGTCGAGCCCGTGCCATCTGGGCAAGAAGGGCTGGGGTTCTATTCCAGGTACTTCCTTGTGGAAAAGAAAACAGGGGGGATGCGTCCCATCCTAGACCTAAGGGCCCTGAACAAATATCTCGTAAAAGAAAAGTTCAGGATGCTTTCCCTGGGCACCCTTCTCCCCATGATTCAGCAAAACGATTGGCTATGCTCTCTGGACTTGAAGGATGCCTACACACACATCCCGTTACTGCCAGCTCACAGACAGTATCTGCGATTTCAGCTGGGCGCACGCCACTTCCAGTACTGTGTGCTACCCTTTGGGCTCGCCTCTGCGCCCAGGGTGTTCACAAAGTGCCTAGCTGTGGTAGCAGCGGCGCTTCGCAGGCTGGGAGTGCACGTGTTCCCATATCTCGACGATTGGCTGGTGAAGAACACATCCGAGGCAGGAGCCCTGCAGTCCATGCAGATGACTATTCGCCTCCTGGAGCTACTGGGGTTTGTGATAAATTACCCAAAGTCCCATCTTCTCCCAGTGCAGAAACTCGAATTCATCGGAGCCCTGCTGGATTCTCGGACGGCTCGCGCCTATCTCCCAGAGGCGAGGGCCAACAACTTGTTGTCCCTCGTCTCGCGGGTGCGAGCGTCCCAGCAGATCACAGCTCGGCAGATGTTGAGATTGCTGGGCCACATGGCTTCCACAGTTCATGTGACTCCCATGGCCCGCCTTCACATGAGATCTGCTCAATGGACCCTAGCCTCCCAGTGGTATCAGGCCGCCGGGGGTCTAGAGGACGTGATCCACCTGTCCACGAGTTTTCTCGAATCCCTGTATTGGTGGACGATTTGCTCCAATTTGACTCTGGGACGTCCCTTCCAAATTCCTCAGCCTCAAAAAGTGCTGACCACGGATGCGTCTCTCCTGGGATGGGGAGCTCATGTCGATGGGCTTCACACCCAAGGAAGGTGGTCCCTCCAAGAAAGCGATCTACAGATCAATCTTCTGGAGTTGCGAGCGATCTGGAACGCTCTGAAGGCTTTCAGAGATCGGCTGTCCCACCAAATTATCCAAATTCAGACAGACAATCAGGTTGCCATGTACTATGTCAACAAGCAGGGGGGCACCGGATCTCGCCCCCTGTGTCAGGAAGCCGTCAGCATGTGGCTCTGGGCTCGCCGTCAAGGCATGGTGCTCCAAGCCACATATCTGGCAGGCGTAAACAACAGTCTGGCCGACAGGTTGAGCAGGATTATGCAACCTCACGAGTGGTCGCTCAATTCCCGTGTGGTGCGACAGATCTTCCAGGCGTGGGGCACCCCCCTGGTGGATCTCTTCGCATCTCAAGTGAACCACAAGGTCCCTCAGTTCTGTTCCAGGCTTCAGGCCCACGGCAGACTGGCGTCGGATGCCTTCCTCCTGGATTGGGGGGAAGGTCTGCTGTATGCTTATCCTCCCATTCCTCTGGTGGGGAAGACTTTGTTGAAACTCAAGCAAGACCGAGGCACCATGATTCTGATTGCTCCCTTTTGGCCGCGTCAGATCTGGTTCCCTCTTCTTCTGGAGTTATCCTCCGAAGAACCGTGGAGATTGGAGTGTTTTCCGACCCTCATCACGCAGGACGAAGGGGCTCTTCTGCATCCCAACCTCCAGTCCCTGGCTCTCACGGCCTGGATGTTGAGGGCGTAGACTTTGCCTCTTTGGGTCTGCCAGAGGGTGTCTCCCGCATCTTGCTTGCTTCCAGGAAAGACTCCACTAAGAGAAGTTACTTCTTTCATTGGAGGAGGTTTGCCGTCTGGTGTGACAGCAAGGCCCTAGATCCTCGCTCTTGTCCTACACAGACCCTGCTTGAATACCTTCTCCACTTGTCTGAGTCTGGTCTGAAGACCAACTCCGTAAGGGTTCACCTTAGTGCAATCAGTGCATACCATTACCAAGTGGAAGGTAAGCCGATCTCAGGACAGCCTTTAGTTGTTCGCTTCATGAGAGGTTTGCTTTTGTCAAAGCCCCCTGTCAAGCCTCCTACAGTGTCATGGGATCTCAATGTCGTTCTCACCCAGCTGATGAAACCTCCTTTCGAGCCACTGAATTCCTGCCATCCGAAGTACTTGACCTGGAAGGTCATTTTCTTGGTGGCAGTTACCTCGGCTCGTAGAGTCAGTGAGCTTCAGGCCCTGGTAGCCCAGGCCCCTTACACCAAATTTCATCACAACAGAGTAGTCCTCCGCACTCACCCTAAGTTTCTGCCAAAGGTTGTGTCGGAGTTCCATCTGAACCAGTCAATTGTCTTGCCAACATTCTTTCCCCGTCCTCATTCCTGCCCTGCTGAACGTCAGCTGCACACATTGGACTGCAAGAGAGCATTGGCCTTCTATCTGGAGCGGACACAGCCCCACAGACAGTCCGCCCAATTGTTTGTTTCTTTTGATCCCAACAAGAGGGGAGTGGCTGTAGGGAAACGCACCATTTCCAATTGGCTAGCAGATTGCATTTCCTTCACTTACGCCCAGGCTGGGCTGGCTCTTGAGGGTCATGTCACGGCTCATAATGTTAGAGCCATGGCAGCGTCGGTAGCCCACTTGAAGTCAGCCACCATGGAGGAAATTTGCAAAGCTGCGACGTGGTCATCTGTCCACACATTCACATCTCATTACTGCCTGCAGCAGGATACCCGACGTGACAGTCGGTTCGGGCAGTCAGTTCTTCAGAACCTGTTTGGGCTTTAGGATCCAACTCCACCCCCCGAGGGCCCTGTTTGTTCTGTTCCAGGCTACACTCTCAGTTAGTTGGTAAATTTTTTAGGTCAATCTCAGTTATGTCCTCGCCGTTGCGAGGCCCAATTGACCAATGTTGTTGTTTTGAGTGAGCCTGGGGGCTAGGGATACCCCATCAGTGAGAACAAGCAGCCTGCTTGTCCTCGGAGAAAGCGAATGCTACATACCTGTAGAAGGTATTCTCCGAGGACAGCAGGCTGATTGTTCTCACAAACCCGCCCGCCTCCCCTTTGGAGTTGTGTCTTCCCTTGAAGTGTATTGTCTTGCTACATACTGGACTGGCCGGCTCGAGCCGGTTTCGGGCGGGAAGACGGCCGCGCATGCGCGGTGCGCGCGGGCGCGCGAGGGCTAGCAAAGGACTTTGCTAGTGAAGTTTCCGATTGGAGGGGCTGCCGTGGACGTCACCCATCAGTGAGAACAATCAGCCTGCTGTCCTCGGAGAATACCTTCTACAGGTATGTAGCATTCGCTATCCCTGATATTCAGCTGACAGCAGTCAGCATTTCCTTGCCTGCTGCCAGCACTAAAACCGGAAATTCAATGCTGGGCCCTGTCCAGGCTTCAGCATTGAATAGTCAGCTTTTTTAAAGCTGGCTAGCACATGACTGGTTAAGTCAATATTCAGACTTAACCACCCACCCTCTCAACTTCAACTTCCTATTTAGTATCAATCAGGAAGTTGCAGTAGAGAAGGAGGGACTTGGCTGGAGGAAGGCCACAGAGCCGGCATGTGTGAATCGCTGCTGGCTGGCTGCAGGAAAGTGTAAGTGACACCATAACCACCTCGAGTGACAACCTAAGAGGGACGGGAGAAAAGTGCTGGACCCATGGGGAGGAAGAGATTGGGGGGCTGGAGGGAAAGGAGATGGGGGTTGGCTGGACCCATGGGAAGAAGAGGGCTGGAGGAAAAGAAGGTAGGGGTTGGCTGGACCCATGGGAAGCGGGGGGACTGGAAGGAAAGGAGAGATGTGGAGGCTGGACCCATGGGAAGCGGGGAACTGGTGGAAAAAGGTTGGGGTGGAACCTTGGAAGGAGGGCAGGCTGGAGGGAGAGGAGAGCGGTGCTGGCTGGACCCATAGGAGGAGAGGAGGTTGGAGGGAAAGGAGAGAGGTGCTAGCTGGACCTTGGGAGGAGGGGGAATACAGGGAAGGGATGGAGATGCAGGACCAAAGGCAAGAAGGAAGAGGGAGTCAAATACTGAACCCACAGCAGGAAGGAGAAAGGGAAAGAGGGGCAGGCAGGTGAACTAGATGCTAGAATGGGTGGGGGGGGGGGGAGAAAGAGAGAAGCTGGGTTGGAGAGGAGAGAGACACATTGTTGTGGAAGAGGAAGAGAGGGGAGAAGCTGGACACAGGAAGGTAACAGAAACAGAGGAGAAATGATGTGCATGGTGGGGACACAGGGACAAATTGGGGAGTTGCAGTGTGAGGAGGCAATTGCAGACGCAGAAGAGAGATGTTGTTCAACACAGGGGGAGAGGATAGGGAGCTAGAGAGGTGATGATGGATGTGAGTATATGAACACAGGGAAGATACTGGACCGGGAAGTATAGGGACACAGAAGGGAAATGCTGAATGTAGAGGACGATAGGGACACAGAAATAGAAGATGGATGGTGGACATGGAGAGAGAAGAGAAGAAAAAGAACCTGGTGAGTGAGTTAAGAGAAGACAGAGAGAAGCAGAAACTAGAGCCTGAGACCAATATGATTTTAAAAATACAATGACTAGACAACAAAAAGTAGAAAAATAATTTTATTTTCCATTTTGTGATTGAGTATGTCAGATTTGAAATTTACATCTTGCCAGAACTAGTGTTAGACATGGCTAGGGGGAAAAACACCCAAGACAGATGAGGGAGTAGCAACCCTACGAATGCAGTACAGTTAGTCCAAGAGTAGGGTAGGGAAGGCACTTCCAAAAACCACAAAGATGACAATGTAGAAAACAGTCAAGGATATTTATTGGAAATACACCAAATCGACGACACAGCGGCCGTGTTTTGGCATGGCTGGGGCTCAGGGCAGAAATTTGGTAGGGGACCCCAAATCCCACTACCGGGTTGCACTTTCTTCAGCTTTCATCAGATTTGGTGCTCTCTCTGGTCAGCTGCCAAGAGCAGTTGCCCTAGTCGCACTCCCCTAACACCATCCCTGGCATATGCCATCTTTATATTTTGCACAGTACAGGAATAAATGCATCTCTTTCTATATCTCTGGCATTGTACTAAATAACTGTTTGGGGCTTGTGCAGATGGGGGTCAGAGCTTAGTGGGACAGAGCTCACGGGGACAGGAACAGAGCTTGTGGGGATGTGGACAAGGGCAAGGACCAGGACAAAGCTCACACGGACGGGACAGGGAAAAACTTTGTCCCTGTGTCATTCTTTAGGTAGGACAGCTATTTATACGGTCTTATTTATATGCTAAACTTGACTGGTTACATCTGAACATCAAAACATAAATGATCTCCACTCCTGGAATGCCTCCAACATAGCTAGCTTGAAGTTCAGTGCTAACCAGTCATTTTCAGTGGCATTAACCAGTTAAGTGTCACTGAAAATGACCGGATAACTACAAACAAGTGAATTAACCGGTCGGCGGCTGTTCCCAGCTGGTTATCTCACTTTGAATTTCGGCCAGAACGTATATAATTAGCAAAATTTGTGCTGTATGCTTAATAAGAATATGCATTTTACAATGTTCCAAATGTGGTCTGACCTAAAAGCTTGAGAAAATCAACAAGACTGATAAGCGTTGTTTCGTTTAATATTACTTAGCCTGTGTTTAATCTTTTTGCACAGTACTGGGGTTTGTTACTAGTTGCAGGCCCAAGGGCAGCTTCTATGGCTTCTAAATGTTTAAATACCAGTGGACCCAATATTCAGCCTGTGACAGTGAGCAGTTTTCAATCCTGGATATTCAGTGCCGGGCCATGTGCAGGCACCTGGGAATTAACTGAGCACCAGCCCATATTCAGACTGGTGCCTTGTGAGCTCAGTGGATAAAGTTAGGACAGCCTTTTTGTTGTCCTAACTTTATGCACTTACTTAACCGTTTGTGGACTGAATATTGCTGCTAACCAGTTAAGTCCTGTCTCTAACCAAACTCTGCCCATGGACTGCCCAGCTCTTACCAGTTTCATGGTGGTCAGAGCCAATATTAAGTGACATTTCCTGGTTAAGTGCCACTGAATATCAGTGGCTGGCCTGATCAGCCTGGTTTAAGTGGACAGGAGCCTCTGCTCCCCATTTTAACCATGCTGAAAATGGACCCCAGTGTTCACAGATGTAAATGTGCTACCATATGTAAGTGCTAGTTCTGCAGTGCTCATAGAAGCTGTGGGAAAGCCGAAGTATATATGTTTTCACATTTACAATTAGAATACAAGTATATATTTTTTAAAATGTCCTCAATGGTATTTACATCCATTCTGAGGTATGCCAGCTCTCTGCATGTTGGGACCTTGGACCGCCATCATCGTTTGAGGCTGCAGCTGGACTTACGTCTGTGGTGTCTAACATCACTCAAAATTTCAGCAGAAAAGAGTTACTTCACTCGGGTCCTTAATGGACTCCCCGTGTGGGTTTCTGCCAGGTACTTGTGACCTGGATTGGCCACTGTTAGAAACAGGATACTGGACTAGATGGACCATTGGTCTGACCCAGTACGGCTATTCTTATGTTGTATCAGTAGTTTTGTGAAATCCAGCACTTGCACATCTAAGTGCAGGTAAATACATCTGTATGTTACAAGAGCAGTACTTAAACATGTCTTTCAACAAAGAGAGGCAAATAGTTTATGAAGTAAACAAAAAAAAAATAGCCCTAAGAAATGAAGAGATAAAACAACACGCAGATCCCAGTTTGGCAGAAAGGAAGATTTATTCAAAGTGGGTAGACACTATTGACCCAACACAGCCACATTTTGGCATTTGCCTGTATCATGAGTATGGTATTACATGAAAGTTCTCATCAAAACCCAAACAGCGAAGAATGACTTTTCAAGGAGGAAAAAAGATCCCATACAATGGTGGCAATTAATTAGCAATTCTTCTGCACACAGTGCAAAAAGTAATCATGGATCAAAAACCCCCATAACAAAATATTTTTATTGTTTTTTTTTTTATCTTGCACTATAAAATCTTTCAAAATCTTTCCAGCTCATATAATATCATTAAGGCACATCATACGCACTGCCCCACAATCGTTTATACACAGTGCTATTCACAACGCACTTGACATTGAAAGTAAAAAAACTTATCTTTGTGGTGCTGTGCAGTTCATGTGAAGCGTGGTTACACCCCAGCAGGCTGATATAACATTGTGCAGTCCCAACGGTCCCGTTTCACATCCGCTTCTTCAGGAAACCACACCGATGACCATTTTGGTTCTAAAACAAAAAACATCATTTAGACACAAACCATGAACTAAAAAAATCATGCCAAAAAAGAAACACAAAGAAAACTGCAGTCATGCCACTAACTCTGGCTCACTGGAGGGTAGACGTCCCACTGCCCCACTTCTGGCAAACAGCGGGACAGGACGGGTGGTTGTCTATAAGAACCATCCACTCAGCTGCTACCCAATCAAAAATTGCCACCTCATAATCATCTGATGACAGGACAACCAGTAGAAATTAAAAAATGAAAATACACTACCAAAAATCAAAAATACAAATAAAAACGAGCAGACTACAAGAATGCTATCCAATGCATAGTAGAATTCAGTCTATGAGGTTCCAAAGATTTTAAATAATAAATCCAGCGCTGTTCAATTTGCAGAAGCCTCTTACTATGATCTCCCCCTCATATGTGGTTAGCGATGCTGTCAATCACCTAACTCTTTTGGTTAGACATGCAAGATTTATGTTCACTCAAATGTACATTTAGAGGGGCATTTTTGAAAGGGATGTCCAAGTTTTGATTTGGACATCCTCGAAAAACTTCCCGATCCAGGGGCGGGGAAACCCGTATTTTCGAAAAAAGATGGACGTCCATCTTTTGTTTCGAAAATACCGTCAGGGACGTCCAAATCCTTAAATTTGGTCGTCCCTAGACATGGACATTTCTGATTTTCGGCAATAATCGAAGCCAAGGACGTCCATCTCAGAAACAACCAAATGCAAGCCATTTGGTCATGGGAGGAGCCAGCATTTGTAGTGCACTGGTCCCCCTGACATGCCAGGACACCAGCCGGGCACCCTAGGGGGCACTGCAGTGGACTTCATAAATTTCTCCCAGGTACATAACTCCCTTACCGTTTGTGCTGAGCCTCCCAAAACCCACTACCCACAACTGTACACCACTACCAGAGCCCTTAGGGATGAAGGGGGGGTGGGTACAGTTGGTTTTAGAGGGCTCGCTGTTTCCTCCACAAACGTAACAGGAAGGGGGGGATGGGACTGGGTCCGCCTGTCTGAAGTACACCGCACCCACTAAAACTGCTCCAGGGACCTGCAAACTGCTGTCACGGACCTGATTATGACATCTGAGGCTGGCATAGAGGCTGGCACAAAATATTTTGAAATGTTTTTGAGGGTGGGAGGGGGTTAGTGACCACTGGGGGAGTAATGGGAGGTCATCCCCGATTCTCTCCGTTAGTCATCTGGTCATTTTGGGCACCTTTTTGTGCCTTAGTCATAAGAAAAACAGGACCAGGTGAAAATGTCCAAGTTCTCGTCAGGGACGTCCTTCTTTTTTTCGATTATGGGTCAAGGATGTCCAAGTGTTAAGTGTGCTCAAGTCCTGCCTTTGCTACGCCTCCGACATGCCCCCCTTGAACTTTGGCCATCCCTGCGACTGAGTGCAGTTGGGGATGTTTCTGTGAGAAGGACATCCATCTTCCGATTTGTATCAAAAGATGGACGTCCTTCCCTTTCAAAAATGAGCCCGTTAATCTCCTTTCAGTCTTGCCAACATATAGCTTCCTACAAGGACATTGAAGAACGTATACCACATAATCAGATCTACACGTGGTCTGATGTCTCAACTTGTACATCTTGCCAGTTTTTGATGCACTGATTTTGGTTAGACATGCAAGATTTATGTTCACTCAAACGTACACTTAATCTCCTTTCAGTCTTGCCAACATATAGCTTCCTACAAGGACAATGAAGAACGTATACCACATAATCAGATCTACACATGGTCTGATGTCTCAACTTGTACGTCTTGCTCCTTTGGTGTCCCATTGTAAAGAGCTGCAGCACAGTTTTGATGCACTGAAGTGTTGGGTGATTGACAGTGTCACTAACCACATACGAGGGGGACATCGTAGTAAGAGGCTTCTGCAAATTGAACAGCGCTGGATTTATCTTTTAAAACCTTTGGAACTTCATGGACTGAATTCTACTATGCATTGGATAGCATTCTTGTAGTCTGCTCGTTTTTATTTGTATTTTTATTTATATTTTTAATTTATGGTAGTATGTTTTCAATTTTGAATTTCTGTTGGCTGTCCTGTCATCAGCTGATTATGGCGTGGCAATTTTTGATTGGGTAGCAGCTGAGTGGATGGTTCTTATAGACAACCACCCGTCCTGTCCCACTGTTTGCTAGAAGTGGGGCAGTGGGACATCTGCCCTCCAGCGAGCCAGAATTAGTGGCATGACTTCAGGTTTTTTTTTTATTTCTTTTTTGGCACGATTTTTTTAATTCATGGTTTGTGTTTAAAAAAGTTTTTTGTGTTAGAACCAAAATTGTCATCGGTGTGGTTTCCTGAAGAAGCGGATGCTAAACGGGACCGTTGGGACCGCACAATGTTAAATCAGACAGCTGGGGTGTAACCACGCTTCACATGAACTGCACAGCACCACAAAGATAAGTTTACTTTCAATGTCAAGTGCGTTTTGAATAGCACTGTGTATAAACGATTGTGGGGCAGTGCGTATGATGTGCCTTAATGATATTATATGAGATGGAAAGATTTTATAGTGCAAGATAAAAAACAACTAAAAATATTTTTATGGTGGGTTTTGATCCATGATTATTTTTTGCACTGTGTGCAGAAGAATTGCTAATTAATTGCCACCGTTGTATGAGATCTTTTTTCCTCCTTGAAAAATCATTCTTCACTGTTTGGGTGTTGATGAGTATCTGCAATTGATTTCAGTGGAGTTGATCTGTGTTGTGATTCATTATATGAAAGTTGCCAAAAAAACTTAGTGCTTCAGCAGAAAACCTTAAAATGGAAATGAGTTATGTGGAACCATCCTTTCCACCATAGTGGGGTCTGCGTGTTTGTTTTTTTTCTCCTGGTTTCTCCAGATCAGGACTGTTTTATTGGTTTATTTCTTAAATATGTCTTTGCCAGTACTTACACATGTAAAGACTATAGGCATAACTAGGACTGATTTTTTGGTGTGGCCTAAGGTTAACATGGTTAGGCGATAAAAATTGCAGTTGATGCTGCCTCCAGTTCTCATCTCTCTGGCCTGTTCTTTGCCGGTGATTGGATGGACCTGATTCCTACATCCCTGGTAAAGCCCTGCATCCATGCCACCTTTTTCAACATATTTCTATAATGGCTTTTGCCATTGGACATACCAGCAAATACACATGTATTTCCTGACATCCATAATCATATGTTACAAAAGGCTCCAACTTCAGCAGAGGTTTTTGTAAAATACTTCAGGAACTGTGAACATCCCAACCTGGATGCCCTGTACAAAGTGAAGATTCATATCTCTTAACCAATATAAAGTCAGACTAAAGAGCTCTAGTTCAGCTGTACAGAATCAGAATCATTGCAATCCCATTTCCCACAGAAATCAACCAAATTGAAGAGAGTCATATACTTTTTAATGTATTCTAGCAATTGATATATGTGCAGGGATGAAATGACATTACAGTATACCACACTGAGGTTATCTCATATTAGATGTGTGTGTGGGGGGGGGGGGGGGGGGGGGGGTCCGCTATCTTTTAATGCTAGTTTTTCCTTCTCTAATTGTAAATGTTATATTCAAGAATAAGTCAGTTCTATTTAATTGTAATGATTTCTAGCAGTTGTATATTTTGCCTCTTTGCCACCATTACTTATAACTAGACACAAAAGTGCTAAATGTGATGCACCAGTCTTGGCTAAGTTATTTGCAAGATATAATTGCTTGTCAGATACTTTGTATTATTTACCTTTAGGATCATCTTTCTTCACTTTATCACATGACCCCCCAAAGAGATAGGAGCATTCATAAGTGCATTTGTTTATTTTCTGTTTGATTTATTACCTTTGTTTGGCCCTAGGATATGCTGCAATTGCCAATAAATATGCAGTTTTGCAGTTTATGCTTGGTGTAATTTGTCCCCTGAGAGCTCTGTTCCAAAGCAGTTGTACCATTGCATGATTAATCTACTAAGCGTCATCTTTGTCTTTTTATTTTCCTTCTTCATTATGAGTGTGATGCTGTTTCTTGAGGCGATTATATTACTCTCACATCCACTCCTCTGGCACAGTGAAGTTACAGCCCCTGGTGTCCCAGCAGTGCTGTGGAGATGGAATTTGAATAAATCTTGCAATGATTTTGCCTTGGACAAATTGCATGGCTATAGTATATTTGCTCAGCTCCTGTTGGATAGGCAACCTTCCAAAAAATGCTCTAAAATAAATACATGAAAAGCACAAACGCTTTAAGGGAAATATGGCCCTTTTAATAGAATTGTGCCTGCACATGATCCTATTACCCAGTTGGAATCGTGTCCTGTGTACCACACACCCCTAACATTCCCATCTCACCCATTGAACCACAGCCACCACAAGGGAGACAATAGAAAAGTAATACTCTCTCCCCTGTCTCCCTCACGCTCTATATAACTGCACCATCCGCACAGCACTCAGGATGACCCTGTGATTCCCCAGTGATACTTGAACTACTGATATTTTAAAGTCAAATTTCAGGTTTTTAGGGGGGGAAAATGAGCTAAGGCAGAAAGTAATCTGTGGATCTTACATGTATTTTCAACCAGTTCTGAAAAACACTGAGGATTTGATAAAGATCATTTATCCAATGTAAACCATTTTTGGGCCATTTTTTGCCTATCAGCATCATTGGTGGCCAGTGCTGAGACCCGTTCTGGGTTCGATTTGAGCCTGTGGGTGTTTGGAGCCACAGCAAACGTGATGTGCCATGATGCTTTACAAGCCAGGAATGAAGACTGACAGGCAGGGGGAAGGCAGGAAAATGGCTGGATTGTGGCCTGGCTGCCAGAGCTCTGGCTTGCGTGATGCGTACCTGGAGCTCCAGTAGGCACAGAATGAAGCTAGGACCTAAATTTGTTTGGGGGCCCAAAGAGTTGACATGTTTAATTGCGAATTTCCACCGCTGGTGCCAGAGGTCCAACCGAACCTAATCCAAGGATGGAGTTGGCCAAAAGAAAGTCCTGAGTCCCATGTAAAATGTTTGCTGCGGTTCTTTTTGTTTAATTTTGGAAGGGGGATTGCCAGTTTTGAATCTGTTGATGCTGGGGCTCTGGGGGTCATTTTTTAAAAATTCCTTTTTGTGGTCAAGGTCTTTAGAGGTCTTAGAAAAGTGGGCTATGGTGGTCTTTTGTGTGGGTGGCTCTATTTTAGAGTGAAAGTTGATATTTTGGTTGCAGAAACCTGCAGGCTTATTTTCGAAAGAGAAGGACGCCCATCTTTCAATACAAATTGCAAGATGGGCGTCCTTTTCACAGGATCGCCCAAATCGGCATAATGGAAGGCCAATTTTGAGCGTCATCAACTGCTTTCTGTTGCGGGGATGACCAAAGTTCACAGGGGCATGTCAGAAGCATAGCGAAGGCAGGACTGGGGCATGCTTAACACATGGGCGTCCTCAGCCGATAATGGAAAAAAGAAGGGCGTCCCTGACGAACACTTGGATGACTTTACTTGGTCCTTTTTTTTTACGACCAAGCCACAAAAATGTGCCCTAAATGACCAGATGACCACCAGAGGGAATCAGGGATGACCTCCCCTTACTCCCCCAGTGGTCACTAACCCCCTCCCACCCTCTATGCCAGCCTCAAATATCATACCCAGCTCCATGGCAGCAGTATTCAGGTCCCTGGATATTAGGCTTCTCACGAAAACACTGGGTTTGTGAGCCCTTGGACCACTGCCGAGGAGCAGCAGCTTTAGACAAAATCCCCCAACCAGCACTGGGCTAGCACACCAGCAAGGCGGGGACTGCAGACATAGATAAGCAAGCCGGAACACACGGACTGAAATACACTGGACTGGAACTAGGCTTCACCTACACTTGACTGCCATTCCCCAGGGGTTGAGCCCCTGGATGCAGGCAGCCGGCAGGACTTAGAGGAAAGCTGGTACTGGAGCAAGCAGGCTGGAACACCAAGAAACTCACACTAGAAAAGATTCTTAAACAAACTTGGCCACAACAGGGTTCAGGATAGGAATCAGGATTTCCAAACAGGCTTGGCTGGAATGAAACTGAAAGCAAGCAGGACAGACACAAGCAGGAGGGGAACTGAAGCTGAAGACAACCAGCCACAAACAGAGGAAGAATGGATACTATACAGGATAAAGGACTTTAAGACAAGCTTGACTAACCAGGGTAGGGCAGAAGCCCAAGGTGAACAGGGAACCAAACAAGACAGACTAGACAGGACACAAAGCTAGGCTACACAGACAAGAACTAGGCCAGTGACTGAAAGCTGCCAAGCAGCCACTAAGAAAGACATACATACAAGCAATAAAGCTAGACTGAAAGCAGAACCTAGCAGACAAACAAACAGAGAACACAAAGGCTAAAGTACACACAGGCACCAAGATCTAAACACAGAACAGGACAAGGCTAAGGTACACACAGGCACCAAGAAATAAGCACAGAACAGAACAAGGCAAGAGTGCAACTGCACACCGGTTACCTCGAGACCCTTGGCAATGCAAAGGCCCTGCTGAAAGGGCCAGGTGCCTAATAAAGGCAATCATCAGCTGAGGCTCAGCTGCAGGAATCTCAAGGCAGCTAAGGGTGAGGCTAGCTGCCAAACTTCCAACCAAGTCTGGAGGGCTAGAATATCTGGACCGGACTAGAATGAAAGTCTGGAATGTGTAGGGAGACAGCAAGACAGTCTATGGCAGCCACCGGTTCTGGCCACCAGAGGGTGAGGTGAGCACAGCCAAGGAAAATAGTCACTATCGTGACACTGGAGCAGTTTTAGTGGGTACTGCAGTGCACTTCAGGCAGGCAGACCCAGGCCCATCCCCCCCCCCTACCTGTTACACTTGTGGTGGTAAATGTGAGCCCTCCAAAACCCACTACAAACCCACTGTACCCACATCTAGGTGCCCCCCTTCATCCCTAATGGCTATGGTAGTGATGTACAGTTGTGGGGAGGTGGGTTTGGAGGGGGGTTTAGGGGGCTCAGCACACAAGGTAAGGGAGCTATGCACCTGGGAGCTTTTTCTGAAGTCCACTGCAGTGCCGCCTAGGGTGCCCAGTTGGTGTCCTGGCATGTGAGGGGGACCAGTGCACTGCGAATGCTGGCTCCTCCCACGACCAAATGGCTTGGATTTGGTTGTTTCTGAGATGGCCGTCCTCGGTTTCCATTATCGCCGAAAATCGGGGACGACCATCTCTAAGGATGAACTAAATGTTGAGATTTGGGCGTCCCCGACCGTATTATCAAAATGAAAGATGGATGCCCATCTTGTTTCGATAATACAGGTTTCCTCGCCCCTTCGCAGGGACATCCTGCGAGGATGCCGTCAGGAAAACTTGGGCGCCCCATTCAATTATGCCCCTCCTGGTGTCCTTAAAAATGTGTGCAAAGGTATTCCATTGATTGTAGCTGAGAGAGAGGAATTTATTTTACTTTTACATGTGAGCATTAAGGTTTAAATAGGATTTTTGACAATTTTGGGGAGAAATATGTGGGATGTCTGGTAAAATATTTAATTTAAAAATCTAAAATTACAGACTTAGATATGGTTCTGATATGGCAGCATGGTGATTTTGGTGGTATTTAACTGTAATTTCTGTGAAAAAGTGAGATAGTTAATTTTCCCTATTCAAGTTAATGGAAAAAGCCTGCATGTGGGAGGAAATAAATAAATCATACAGGTGTTACAGGCACGCGGCAAATCTGAAATTACTGCCAAAGGGGCGCAGTAGCCTGATAGAAGTCTCATTTTGACTTGCACTGCATACGCATAGAGCCTAATGTGCCTTTGTAAAAGGGCCCCAGACAAAATTAAAACTTCAGAGCTCTCATCCTACTCTCGATACATGGGTAGGTCAGGGGCATTCCCATAACTTCAGTCACAATATTATAAAATTCCAGGGTCGCACACTCAGCTTGAGTGCCAGAATTATACCAGGTTTCACTGGTTGTAAGTCCACGTTCCCAAAGGTGGTCATGGGAATTGAAGCTGAGCGCTATTCTATAAAAAGTGTTTGGCGTATAACGTCCTTTTATAAAATATGATTTCAGCACTAATCTTTCTGGTGCCTAATTTTTGGCACCATTTACCAAATCTGACCCCATATGCACACTTAAATTTATAGAATATTAGAACTTAACTGGGTGAACGTACACTTGGATGTATAACTGCTATTTGGGCGCTCAATGGTACTCTATCATTTAAGCACACACACTTCACTCCCCCCCCCCCCCCCCCAACTGGCCTGCCTCAGAAGTCTAAATTGAAAACATCATATCTCCCCTCAGCCATCTTTTCTCCAAGCTGAAGAGCCCTAGACACTTCAGACTTTCCTCATAGGGAAGTTGTCTCATCCCCTTTGTCTTTTTCGTCACTGTTCTCTTTACTTTTTCTAATTCTACTACATCTTTTTTGAGAGGCGGTGACCAGAATTGAGCACAATATGTGAGGTGCGGTCGTACCATGAACCGATACAAAGGCATTATAACGTCCTCATTTTTGTTTTCCATTCCTTTCCTAATAATAACTAACATTCTATTTGCTTTCTTAGCTGCCACAGCACACTGAGCAGAGGGTTTCAATTTATCATGAATGACGCCGCCGAGATCCCTTTCTTGGTCGGTGACTCCTAACGTGGAACTTTGCATTATGTAGCTGTAGTTCGGGTTCCTCTTTCCCATATTCATCACTTTGCACTTGCTCACATTAAACGTCATCTGCCATTTAGATGCCCAGTCTTGTAAGGTCGTCTTGTAATTTTTCACAGTCCTCTTGCGATTTAACAACTTTGAATAACTTTGTGTCGTCAGCAAACTTAATTACCTCACTAGTTACGCCCATCTCTAGATCATTTATAAATATGTTAAAAAGCAGCAGTCCCTTTTCCTTAAATTGTGGACGAATAGGCCTTAAAGATTTTTTTCCTTATTTTATTATGGATTTCCTGATTGTAATGCCGATTGCATACTCACAGTTTGTAGTGAAATGTTGAAATATATTAATAAATAAATAAAAAAGCAGCAGTCCCAGCGCAGACCCCTGGGGAACCCCACTATCTACCCTTCTCCATTGAGAATACTGACCAGTTAACCCTACTCTCTGTTTTCTATCCTTTAACCAGTTTTTAATCCAAAATAGGACACTACCTCCTATCCCATGACTCCCCAATTTCTTCTGGAGTCTTTCATGAAGTACTTTGTCAAACACCTTTTGAAAATCCAGATACACAATATCAACTGGCTCACTTTTATCCATGTTTGTTCACCCCTTCAAAGAAATGTAATTGATTGGTGAGGCAAGATTTCCCTTCACTGAATCTATGTTGGCTCTGTCTCACTAATCCATGCTTTTGAAAATGCTCTATAATTTTGTTCTTTTTAATAGTCTCTACCATTTTTCCCAGCACCAATGTCAGGCTCACCGGTTTATAATTTCCCAGATCCCCTCTGGAACCTTTCTTAAATATGAGCGTTATATGGGCTACCCTCCAGTCTTCTGGTACCACACTCGATTTTAATGATAAATTACATATTACTAACAATAGTTCTGCCAGTTCATTGTTCAATTCTATCAGTACTCTGGGATGAATACCATCCGGTCCAGGAGATTTGCTACTCTTCAATTTGTCAAATTGCCCCATTACATCCTCTAGGTTCATAGAGATTTCATTCAGTTTCTCTGACTTATCAGCTTTGAATACCATTTCTGGCACTGATATCTCTCCCAAATCTTCCTCAGTGAAGACCGAAGCAAATTCATTTAATCTCTCCACTATGGCTTTGTCTTCCCTGATTACCCCTTTTACCCCTCAGTCATCTAGCGGTCCAACCAATTCTTTTGCTAGTTTCTTGCTTTTAATATACCTAAAATATTTTTTACTCTGTGTTTTTGCCTCCAGTGCAATCTTTTTTTCAAAGTCTCTCTTTGCCTTCCTTATCAGCATTTTGCATTTGACTTGACATTCCTTATGCTGTTTCTTATTATTTTCAGTTGGTTCCTGTCTTCCATTTTCTGAAGGATTTTTTTTTTTTAGCTCTAATAGCTTCCTTCACCTCGCTTTTTAACCATGCCAGCTGTCATTTGGTCTTCCTTCCTCCTTTTTTAATACATAGAATATATTTGGCCTGGGCTTTCAGGATGGCATTTTTGAACAGCATCCACGCCTGATGTAAATTTTTGACCCTCGCAGCTGCTCCTCTAGGTTTTTTTTTTCACCATTCTCATTTTATCATAGTGTCCTTTTTGAAAGTTAAATGCTAATGTATTGGATTTCCTGTATATACTTACTCCAACGCTAATATCAAATCTGATCATATTATGATCACTGTTATCAAGCTGCCCCATAACCATTACCTCCTGCACCAGATCATGTGCTCCACTAAGGACTAGGTCTAGAATTTTCCCTTCTCTTGTCGGTTCCTGTACCAGCTGCTCCATAAAGCAGTCCTTGATTTCATCAAGGAATTTTACCTCCCAGCATGCCCTGATGTTACATTTACCCAGTCAATATCGGGGTAATTTAAATCACCCATTATTATCGTGTTACCCAGTTTGTTAGCCTCCCTAATTTCCGATAACATTTCTTCATCCGTCTTTTCATCTTGGCCAGGCAGACGGTAGTACACTCCTATCACTATCCTTTTCCCCTTCACACATGGAATTTCAATCCATACAGATTCCAAGATGTGTTTTGTTTCCTGCAGAATTTTCAATCTATTTGATTCAAGCCCTCCTTAACATACAATGGTACCCCTCCACCAATTCGATCCACCCTATCACTACGATGTAATTTGTACCCCGGTATGATAGTTGAAAAGGGGACATGGGAATGGACAGATCATGGACGTTTCTTAAATCTATATGCATTGTTATAGATTACACCCAGTCCACACCTTATTTAGGCATCGGGATTTACACCAAATTTTACTTGTTGTAACTGCCCACGACTAAATTAAGTTGTGCGGACGGGCATTCGTGTATTCTATAATCCGCATGGAAATTTAGGTTTATTCTATAAAGTACGCCTAAATTTAGGCATACTTTATAGAATACACCTAGGCATATTTCTTTTCAGCATGGATTTTTCAGGTGCCATATATAGAATCTAGTCCATGGTGTGTAAATTCTACAAAACTGTGCATATTTAATTGTCAAAAATAATACATTTTTGCTAATTATCTTCCTGAATTTCAGGAAATCCAGTATTTTCATTTAAATTGTGGTTCTTCACTTTAACGGTGTTGCTGCACTCCCTCCTGATCTTAATCTTCAATTATTGGTAGCAGAGGAAATGGTTGTGCAGCAGACCATAATATTTGCGTTCGGTATTAATTCCATATCAACCCGTCAGACAACTACAGTCTTCCTGTTTAAGACTCTGGTACTATTCCTCAAGTTAGATGGCTTTTAGCATTGTAGCACCTTCTCTTTGGAACGCGCTGCCATCAGCTCTGAGGATGGAGCACTCGGTTCCAAGATTTACAAAAGCTCTGAAAACATGCCTATTTAGACAATCTTTTGACTGTGAATGGTATTAGTTATAGTGGTAGTAGCACTCTAAGATGATGTGTGTGTGTGTGTGTGTGTGTGTTTTTCCCCTATTGTCTCCATTTTCTGTTGATTTTGATTGATGTGCTATTATCATCCCCTCCTTTTGTGTTTTGTGTTGTTTTTAGTGTTTGGTTTTTGTTGTTATTTTTTGTTTTGTTTTGTTTTCTGCTCAGAAGGGATATATTTTTATATTGTAAACCTCCTTGACATATTTCTGTTTGAAAGATGGTAAATCAAATTTTACAAAATAAATAAACTTGTACTCTAAGCATATACTCAGATACTTTGATTGATGTATGCACATATATCACAGTGCCATATCTGCTCTAACCGAACTAATCCTACATAGCGATTGCATAAAAGTAGGTGCATGCTTTCCATGTGTTGCCTTCTTACATGTCTTTGTGGTTGCATAATTTTATAAAAGCCTTTTTCTACGTATAAAACAGGCTTTACACTCGGAAACGATTTATTACATTATCCCCAAAGTGCTGACAAGGGGAGAGAGCACCAATTTTAGTAATGAAGGGAAAGAGAAGATTGCAGTTCAATTGCCCAATATTCAGCCCTGATATTCAATAGCACTTACCCGAACAGTGCCACTAAATATCACCACAGACTGTGTCTGCACTGTCCGGTTTGTGTAAGGGAGGAGCCAGGATGTAAACAGTTAGCGGCCATATTCAGATTCCTAACTGGTTAAGTAAGTGGTTCGTTAGGACAGCAAAAATATTCTCTGAATATTGGCCAGTTCCTGGTTAATTTTCTGGTAGCAGCTTCCAGGCATCTGGTTTTCCCTCTCCCTCCCCCCAAAGAAGATGCAAGTCGGGGCTTGAGCTCCTTCCATCCCAATAGGCGAATCCATGGTGGTCGGGGGGGGGGGGGTCATACAGACAGGAGTGATGCCCACTCCTGACCCTTGAGAATACTGTTAATACCACAAGACTGCCACTAGGGGTCATGATGGCCATTATGTGGCTGGACTGTCAACAAATAGAAGCAAGTGGTTATCGCTCATGCCCATATGACCTCCTCTTGACCACAAGGAGGTGGGCTATCAGACAGAGGCAGCCGTGCTGGGAGGAGAGTCGGAGCAGCAGCAGCCAACGTCTGGAACACAGAGAGCAAAAATAGACAATCATGAAAGGAATTGCACAGTAACAACAATATAGCAAGATATAGTAGCTGTGTAAGCTGAAGGGGTCTAGTGGGGGCCTCAGGTCCTGACTTGCATCATCTTTGGGAGGGAAGGGAGGGATCTGTACAAGGTGGGTATCAGAAGGACAGAGGCATCTGCACATACTTATGCGGGTACTGGCTGAATATCAAGCAGGACTCAAATAAGCTCCGGTGGGCAGTGCACAATTGCAATTAGCCCGATATCAAGTGCCGGTGCATGGATATGGCCTGGCACTGAATATCCAGGGACTAATTCTGCCTGCAGGGTCAGCATTTTAAAAAAAATCACAGATCACAACAGGCTGAATATTGACCAGGCTATTTACAGTGCATTAATTGTTTTAATCCTTATGACATAAATATTTCAGTAAAACATTTAATCTTGTTTATTTAGGTGAACATCTCTGATTTTGACATAGTGATGGAGTCAGATTCTGGCACATTCATGCCTCTTGGCCTGCAATTTACTGGGAGTGATGAAGCTCGCACAATCATGAAAGAAGTCATGAAGCTGCTGCAGCCAATTAACATTACCAGCCTGTATGAGAACGGCGAAGGAACTGATATCGACTACTGGATAGAAGCTGGAGTGCCAGGTATGAGTGTTAGCTATGCAAAAGGAAAAAAGCAACACTCTGCAGCAATAAATATACACTGAAATTTTCTAGAAATCTAGTGTGCATTTTATCCATGATATTTTTTTCAGTATCTTGGGTGAATAGTGCAAAGGGGAAGGGGAAGATATTTGATACCACTTTTCTGTGGTACAAAGTGGTTACATATATTATATACAGGTACTTTCTCTGTCCCTAGTAGGCTCACAATCTAAGTTTTGTACTTGGGGCAATGGAGGGTTAAGTGACTTGTCCAGGGCCACAGGGAGCTGCAGTGGGAATTGAGCTCAGTTCCCCTAGTTCTCAGGCCATTGCACTAACCATTAGGCTACTCCTCCAAAATCCCAGATAGAAACTAATTTAAAAGCAGTTTATGAGAGATTTCTCACAACTAAAAGAGAATGTTTGTTTCAGACTGAATAAAACAGATTTGGAATACATGGGAACTATGCCATCCCAACCACTCTTTTTGATATTCACCACTGTGCCCACAGAAAGGCCTACAAACATCCATTCAGCAAATATATAAACTCCTTTTATTTATCTCCGGCAGCCATAAGTCCTGCATGTATTTACTTCTTCCTGAAGCCAAATGTAATCCTGGCAAGCATGTGACCACACCACACAGCAGCCTTTGTGGTGTATGTTTGTTTTTAAGGCTTATATAAATGTCATTTTCTACTTTGCACAAACAGTAGTTGTTCTGCTGTGTTTCAGTACTTCATATATACTCATGGGTCTTCTCTGGTAAATCATAACTAGTTGCAAAGGATACAGAAAAATATCAGTCTATGGAGTTCACACAGTAGGGAAGATATAAGTCTGCACTGGAAAAGTAAAGAGAGAGAAGGGATGGTGGTCCAGTAGACGAGGTGAATAAAGGTCGAGTAAGTGGAGTTAGTGAAGAGGAGGAGGAAGGAAGGGAATGGGGCCTGTGAATGAATGGGCCTGCCTCTCCTTCCAACCACAATTCCAAAGTCTTTGACTAAAACCCTTGCATTTGGAGGTGGCGTAGCAAGGGGGGCTGCCACCCGGGGCAGTTCGCCATTGCGCCCCCCCCCCCCCCCCCGGGTGCAGGACGATGACATCCCCCGCCCCCCCGACCCTGTGCCTACCCTGAACTCCATCTAAGCTCCCGCACCCTACCTTTAAAAAAGCTGAGAAACCGAGGCGAGGCGCAGCGCCTTGCGCCTGCAAGTAAAAGAAGTATGGATGGATTGTCTCATCGTCGATCGGGCCTTCCCTCGCTCTGTCTGTCCCATCCTCCACCGACGCAACTTCCTTGATTTCAGATATAGTCTTTGTCTCCACAAATTCATCACTCTTTCAATCACCCTTTCCATAAAGAAGTATTTCCTCGTTACTCCTGAGTCTGTCCCCTTTCCCGTTTATCATATGTCCCCTCTTTCCACAGCTTCCTTTTAATTGAAATAGACTGGCCTGCTGTGCATTTATGCCTTGGAGATATTTGAACATATCTACCATATCTCCCTTCTCTCACTTTTCTTATGAAGTATGTATATTGAGATCTTTAAGTCATCCCCATATGCTTTATGACAAAGACCAACCATTTTAGACTAATGATACGGACAACATTCAACAGAAGAGAAGCAATCAATAAAAGTTCAGGTTTTTAAAAATGTCTTCAAGAGACTCTTCTTTGGCTTTCAGAGACTGTTGAAAAGTGAGATCAGGCTACTGGCTCAGTCATTTTTGGACTGGTTCAAGCTGTACCAGTTGAGATTGTTTTTTTAACTGTTTACTTCAGAAGGGATCCTGGTCACTGAATAATTATTTGTTTTTCCTTTGCTATCCACTACCGTGACTGAATGCTTCTGGATGGATTTCATGAATTTTATCTACTGTTGCTCTGATTATGGGATCTTCAAGCTGAAAATTATGCAGGTAGGGTCCCGCCTTATTTGAATATAGATCATTTTCCAGATTTATGCACCCCTTTTGGTCTTCACTATACACATTTATGACAATATACAGTAATGTATGGGTACCACACCTTCCACAGATTCCATACCAGTTTCTTAGTGACAAGTTCTGAATGGCTCCACTGTGGCAGTTTCTCCTGTCCTCCCCATCTGCATTCCATCTAGGGATCTCTAAGAAGTTTAGGCAGCATGAGCTTTGACATCAGATCGATCTTTATGGGAGACAAGCTGTGCTCAAAAGATGAGATCTAAGGCCACTGCTCCCTCCTTCCATGGATCTACAACTTTCTGATAACATCCATACTTTTTTTCAGAGTTCGATACATTCTATTCCAATTATTCCCTATATGAAGAGTTTTCTTTCAGGGTACCCAAGGTCAGGCACAGATGATGAAATAGGTTCTTCAGCACCAGAAGGCTAACTTTACAAGTTCTGCACAGTCACCCACTGGTTACTGAGGCAGTATTTGTGGTGGCTGCACTTCCAGCATCCCAAGCTTCCAACTTTTTAAATTTTCAACTTACTAAACCACCCATCAAGGGGATGCCTGGGCGGCACACAGACTACATGGTATAAAGGAGGAGGGAGAGAGAGAGCTAGCAGAAAATAAAGAATAAGAAAGGGGAGGGGTGGGTCTACAATAATTTATAGGAAAGGAGAGTGGGTAATAGAGGAAGTAGGCTGAGGCTGGTCTGGTGGGTACCCCTAGGTTCCACCTCCGTGCGAACCCAAAATAGAACTAAGAGTATGCATCTTGAAAGAGGAATGTTTTAAGGCTAGTTTTGTAATTCTGAAGTGATGTTTCATGACGGAGGTGTTGGGGTATCTTATTCCAATTCTCAGGGGCTTAGACTGAGAAGATTGCTTTTCTGATGTTGGTGGAATATTTCTCAAAAGGTTGGAACTGTAAGCAAATTTTGGAAAGTTGAGCGTAATGTTCTAGTGGTTGTATGCAGGATAAGCAGATGAGAGAGATACGCTGGTTCACCTGATTGAAGAATTTTAAATACCAAGAGCATGATTTTATAGATAAAACTATGAGGAAGGGGAAGCCAATGGGCTGCTTTCTGGAGGGTTGTTACATGATCAATTTTTTTTTTGTTAATAAGTTTAATGTCAGTAGTTCTAAGGCCTATGTATAGATAAATTCAATAATCAAGTTTGCACTGTGGTGGAACATATTGGGTGGAAGGTGACTGCAGGCACCAAAAATTATGCTTCTGCAGCTCCTCCCAACACCAGCGCTCATGAGACAGTGCAGAGGGTCCTTTTGATGGCTAGTGGCCATAGGCCTAACTGAGCCAGCTGGACTTTGCAGCTCAATCTCGTTCCAAGCTCCCTTCAGCCCTTTGCATCTGATGCCTGTTTTCATACACACCCCACCTTGGGCCTAGTTCCCTCTGGACTTTACACATCTAGAGGAATGTTAATAGTTGGGTCCTGATGGAGCTTTCAGAGGCAAGGGTAGGCCACCGTATTTATCCTGCCAGTCCTGATGCACTGGGTACGGCTGGTCTCTTGACTGAATCCACTTCTGGACAACCTCTTGTTTCTCTTCTCGCTTCTCCTCCTCACTTCAGGCAACTTCTTCATTCCTTGCAAGTCATAGGACCTCTCTGACTCAAAGAGGTCTTTGTCACATTGAGTTGGAAAGATGTGATGTTTCTTGTTGATAACTGTTGCTTCTGCCTTATAATAGCCGCTACCACAATGTAATTGATCCTGAAAGACTTTAAATTAGTAACAGTTGATTCAGAACACAAGCTTTGGAATGGACTGGATTATTGTGTGATCGAGAAGTACGGAGAGAGAGAGAGTGAAAGCTGGTTATGGCCTCCTGGTCTTTACAGTCCTGGCCCGAGTCCCCACAATATCTATGCAAACAGTATCTGCCACAGATCCAACTGAATAAAATGGGGCCTGCAGTAAATAATACACCCAAGAAAAAAGAACTAGCTGTCGTTGTAGATAATATGCTGAAATCTTCTGCTCAATGTGCCAAAAAAGCAAACAGGATGCTATTATTAGGAAAGGGATGGTGAATAAGACCAAAAATACTATAATATCTCTGTTTCACTCCATGGTGTGACCTCACCTTGAGTATTACATTCAGTTCTGGTCGCTGTATCTTAAAAAAGATATAGCGGAATTACAAATGGTTCAAAGAAGAACGACCAAAATGATAAAGGGGATGGAACTGGGTTCTTCAGCTTGGAAAAGAGATGGATGAGGGGAGATATGATCGAGGTCTACAAAATCCTGAGTGGTGTAAAATGAATAGATGTAAATCGATTTTTTTTTACTCATTCCAAAAGTACAAAAACTAGGGAACACTCAAGGAAGTTACATGGAAATACTTTTAAAACAAATAGGAGGGAATATTTTTTCACTCAACGAATAGTTAAGCTCTTGAACTCTTTACCAGAGGAAGGATGTAGTAACAGCGGTTAGTGTATCTGGGTTTAAAAAAGGTTTGGACAAGTTCCTGAAGAAAATGTCCATAGTCTGCTGTTGAGACAGACATGGGGAAGCAACTGCTTGCCTGGGATTGGTAGCATAGACTGTTGCCACGATTTGGGTTTCTGCCAGGTACTTGTGACCTGGCTTGGCCACTGTTGGAAACAGGATCCTGGGCTAAATAGACCATTGGTCTGACACAGTATGGCTACGCTTATGTTTTTATGATATGTATTAGCAATGCTTTTTAGTAAATTTAGGCTTAAGTGTAGTAGAGCTCACTTGTGCCTTGTTTGTTCCATCTGCTGCTCTAGTTTGTAAATGCTATTTTAATTTTTAATTTTTCTTTTAAAATTGTTGTTATTTTTGGCTGGGAGAGGGGATGGGAAGTAAAGTCATCCATGCTGTAACTTTCCCACTCTGTTCCCTTCCCCTCTCCCCCCTCTTTTTTCCTGTAGTCAAACAATCAAAACCTGTGTTCTCTGCGGTATTAATGTTCTGATGAGATTTTTATTCTCCTACATTTAACATCTGGGCTATAAGCACAGTGCTATGGTAGTTGCTGTGCAGATTCTTTTTATCCCTTCTCTTTCATAAATGATTTAAAAAGTAAATAAAGAAGAGCATGTCTACTACATCTTATCATATCCATTCTTATAACAGTGGAATAAGGGAGAAGGGAGCAAACTGTTCCCCATGCATTTTTTCCAGCAGCTGGTAAATTATACTGTCATTAAAATTAAATCATTCTGTATATTACGGTGATAAAAACAAAACTCACTGATGGGGTTTTACAACTCAAGGTCATTAAAATCACGTTTTTCTTAAAAGTAAATGTGAACAATAGAAAAGACAAAAACACAGATGTTTCATTTCATTTATTATATTTGCTATACCGCCTTTGCAACTAGCAGACCAAGGCGGTGCAGAATCTAAAACAATTTACAATGATTCAAGAGTAATGAAAAGTACTACAATGGTTGAAAGAAAAGAAATTCCAGGCACACAAGAGCAGACTTTACAAGGGAGGGAGAAAAGGGGGGGGGGGCTTGGGGAAGGGTAAAATGGTAAATGCACGTGGAAAAGGGTTCAAAAGGTCAATCTAGCAGCCGAACATACTTCAGGTGTCATTGAAAGCCTGAGTGAAAAGCAAAGATTTTAAGGCGATCTTAAATTGATTCAAGGATTGTTCAGCACGAAGTAACAGAGGCATTGAGTTCTAAAGGGAATGTGCACAAAAAAGAAGGCTCGATATCTAGTGTATTCTAAACTGGCCTGTTTCAGGCCTGGGACAACCAAAAGGTAATCATTAAGAGACCAAAGTGAGTGGGATGGAGAATAGGGAATGGTGAGTGATGGCAGGTAGTCAGGAAGGCCAAACCGGATGGCCTTAAAAGCGAGTAACTGTGTCTTGTAGATGTGTCACTGCTCTACTAGGAGCCAGTGGTGTTTACGGAGTAACGGAGAGACATGATCATATCGATGGGCATGACATAGGAGATGTATGGTGGTGTTCTGAAGATTTTGTAACTTTCTTAAATAAGAATGAGGGCAGCCTAGATAAATGATATTGCAGTAATCCATTCTAGAAGTAAGTAGGGAAAAGATAAGTGAGTGAAAAAAGTCATGGTCAAAATCCCGTCTAATAGAGCATAATTGCCTTTAAATAGTAAAGCCAGATTTATATATAACAGATTTGTTGTGAAAAGGAAAGTTGAGAATCTAAGATAACACCCAAGAAACAGAAAGATTCAGAAGGCTTGATCCTAGTTCCAAATAAATTGAGGGGAAAGTCTGGTACTGGGCAGCCCCCAGTAAACTAGCATGCTACTATTTTTTAAGTGTTCAACACCAGCTGATGTAAGACAAGCCAACAAGAAACTGATGATTGACAATCTTGTAGAGGATGAATATCTGGTGAATACGGATTCGTGGGAAAGATCAAGAGAATATCAGCTGCATAGAAATGACAGGAAATGCCAAAGGTCTTAATAAGGGCAGCAAGAGGGCTCAAAAATAAGTTGAAAAGAAGAAATAGGATTGATCCCTGAGGAACACCACAAGATATTGGACAAGGAGCTGACATAGAGGAGGCAGTGAGAACTCTATATGAACGGCCTGTGAGAAATTAGGTAAATCATATGAACTGAACTGGATATGCCGTGCAAAGAGAGTCTAGTTAATAATACAGAGTAGTTAATTAAATCAAAAGCAGCTGATAGATCTAAAGAAACTGCAAGAATGATATAGTGCTTATTTAAGTGGGAGTAGAGTTCACTTAAAAGACTGTCAAGTCTTTTTCTGTACTAAAATGGGGCCTGAAACCAGATTGCTTTGGATGTAGAGCAAATGATTTCTCAACAAAGTCTGTCAGCTGTGCAAAATCCATTGTTTCAAGTATTTTGGACAAAAAACAGATTGGATATAGGGCGAAAATTATCGGGGACAGTTGGATCAAGAGAAGGCTTCTTAAAAAGTGGGCGAAGGATGGGAGCCTTCCAAATAGAATGAAACTGTTCTGAAGAAAGGCTGTTGTTAATGATGGATAAAATTTTTGGTAAAAGTCCAAGTTCATAAATTTTCAACCAGGAAGAGGGAAAAGGATCCAGCAGACAAAAAGTTGACTTCATAGTTGTTAATGTTTTTGTAATTGAGGTTTGAGTTTGAAAGGATGACCATGAAGGAGACCCTACAACAGACTTTGCAGCTGAAGGAGAAGCCGAGGACTGGGAACATAAAAATGGATTTGAAGATATGAGTGTAGGGAGCTATGTCCTTTGGGATAGTATCTATTAACAGAGATTTTTGAAGAAAAATAACAAGAAAGTGAATCTGTCAGTGGTTCCATTGGAAGGGAATTCAGTGGATTTGATGTAAGAGAATGAAAACTAGAATAGAGTTGTTGGGTTGGGTTTGGAGCCTTTTTAATTTGATTTGCGTAAAAAACACCCATTGCTTTCCTAATATGATAGTTATAATCATGAGATCGAGACCTATAGGTAGCAAGAGCAGAAAGGGACTTTGTCTTTCTACAACAAAACTCAACTTTCCTTAGTTGTTGTTTAAGTAAGCGAAACCCATTGTGATACCAAGGTTGAGATTTACGAGTAGGGGTAGTAGCTAAAGAGCAAAGTGGTGCAATTTCGTCTAACACAGTAGATAAAGTAGTATGAGGGCAAGTAGTATGTTCATCAAGATCTAGTTCAGAAAAAGCATCTGGGAAGTTAAAAGGAGATGAGGAAAGCAATTGAAGGTGTACTTTAGAGAGAGACCTAGATTTCCTTGATGGGGGTTTAGAACAAGGAATAGTAACCTTAACAGGAATGGAAAAAGAAATTACATAATGATCAGAACAAGGGACTTGAACAGTAGGAAAAATGGAAGAGATAAAAAATGAGTCCATAAAAGAGATAACCAAGTCTAAAATATGTCCACCCTGATGAGTCAGAGAGATAACCCATTGTTTAAGACCGAGTTCTGATAAAAACGTAAGGTTGACTGGGGGGTGTCTACATGAAGATTAAAATCACCAAGGATGAGGGCATTAGGAAAACAAAGAGATGCATCCACCAGGGTTTGAAAGCAGGACTCCCATTGAGCTTGAGTCATTGAGGGTGGGCAATAAAAGAGAAGAATAGTGAAAGGAGAAGATGTACAAACTTTTACAGCGGCCAACTGCATGGTTCTGGATGATTTCCAGTAAAGACTGGAATAAGGAGCTCCACTGTAAGACTGTTAGAATTGAGGGAAGTAGCATGAGTACCAGGGAGCAGGGGAAGAGCCAATTGCAGGGAACAAAGGAGAATACGACAATCTAGTACCACGATCACAGCAAGTGGGTGAGAGAAACTATAGGGAAATGTTTACTATAAATTAATGGTGAATTAAAACTGGAAAGAGAAAAATTGGTGTGCGCCAACCCACTACTACAAGCAGTGGAAGGCTTCAAATTTATAGTGACAGAAGGAAACAGAGTTCTAGAGGGAAAGCACCTTACTTCACAAGATGCAGTGGGAGAATTAAACCCCATGCCAGGGAGTGGATTTTCTAATGGAGTTCGTGCAAGCAGAAGTTGTTCAGTTATGTTGCCATTGCTTCACATGAGGAATGTTTCTGTGCTGCTTTAGTTTTGTGATCACTGGTCCATTTTTAATTCTCATTCATTCTGTTTTCAGCAATGTTATGGAAAAATGGGCAAAAAAACTGTGGTACAGAAACAGGCAAAGCCATGATCATATGTGTCCAGGAGGTGGGAATCTGGTAAAATGTCTCCCCCCTTGTTAACAAGATACCTTATGCAACTCTAAAATAAAAAGACCAGTTTCACTGACCACTTGTAGATTGCATTTTACCTTTCAAAATCTACTTTTCTGAGGGATATATAAAATGTTAATAAATGATAGATAAACAATAAAACAGGGTATGATGAAAAGGGAGCCTGTCCTAGGCACTTCGTTAGTTCTTTTATTAAGCTGAAGAACCTGAGCAGAGTGTCAGATACAACTCTGGACACCTTGTTGGGCAAACTGGATGCACTGTATAGGGCTTTATCTGCCGATATTTACTATGGGGTCCTTTTATAAGGCCGCAATAAAAAGTGGCCTGCAGTAGTGTTGGCACGTCTTTTAGGCACGCGCTAGACCATTTTTTAAACCGCATCTGGGGGAAAAGGCAATTTTTTAATGGGCCGGGAAATGGGTCTGCGCTAATATTAAAACTAGCACGCACCTATTTACAGCCTGAGCCCTTACCGCCACCGATTGACCTAGCGGTAAGGGCTCACGCGGTAACCATGCAGCACGTGCCAATGTGGGTGCGCTGCTGGTTACCACCAGAAACCCCCCCCCCCCCCCCCTCGCAGTAGAAAATAGAAAATTATTTACTACCACAGGATTCGGTGCACACCGAAATTGGAATTACCGCCGGGCACACGTGCTACCCCAGCAGTAGTGCTGATTGGGTGCTCGCAACCCGCACGTTAGCGTCCCGCACCTGTAAAAAGGCCCCTATGTTATGTTACTATGTTATTGCTTATAAAGGGGGAGAAGGCACCAAACCGTCATCCTGCCCCAGGCACAAAATCTCTCAGTACAGATTTGGAAATAAAATGTAATGAACTGTACATTTGCCTCTTCTTTTGGTGATTGAAATTCCACGTGAAACAACTTAGATGAGATCTTTTAGACTGTATAATATATAATACCCTAAAACTAATGGTTTAGAACAACAACAAATTCCTACTGTTTTACTCTAGAGAATGGCTACAAAAATAAATACCTCAGTTTATCTCTGTCATTTTGATGCCTTCTGTATGTGCCATTTTGGATAATAATAGGGCTTCTGATTTTAGATTTTAACCAATAAACACCAATAAAACACCCCCCAATACAATAAAAAATGAAGGGGCCCTTTTACTAAAGATCATTAAGCCCTTAACATGCGGTTAGTACAAGCTAATTGGCTATTTTAAAAAAATATTTGTAGAATGGGCATGTCAGGGGCAGAGTGGACATTCCCGCGTTATCTAGTGTATTATGATTAGTACACGCTAACTGGAGAAGACAGAGTCAGCACGGGAGCACCTAACACCACCTAAAATAGGAGGCAGGTATGTTAATGATACACAGAACTTCTATTCTGCAACACCTGAACAGCTGTATGCAGATTACACAAATTCAAAAACCAACATTCCAGAAATTACATACTTAACACCCTTGGAGGGGCATTTTCGATATGAAGTCTAAGTCCGACTTTAGACGTTTTGCAATAAACGTCCAAAATCTGAATAAGAAAGAAGTTCATTTTCCAAAAAGAAAAATGTCCGTCTTTGGTTTTAGAAAATACTGTTTCTAACAAGGTTTTGTGCTTTGGGTGTTTTGTTTTTTGGTCCATTTTCAAAACAAAAATGTCCAAGTGAAAAACGTACACAATCAAGCTACTGGGATGTAGGAGGGGCCAGCATTTTTACTAGAATGGTCTCCCAGACATCCCAGAAGATAAATGGGGCACCCTAGTGGACTTCAAAAACATGCTCCCAGGTACACATCTCACCATTGCTCCCTTATCTTGTCTGCTGAGCCCCCCAAAACCCACTGCCCACAGCTGCACACAATAGCCCTTTGGGGTGAAGGGGGCATCTATATGTGGGTACAGTGGGTTTCTGGTGAGTTTTGGAGGGCTGATAGTTTCCACCACAAATGTTACAGATAGAGGGAGATAGGGACCAGAGTCCCCCGTGCCATGGTGCACTGCACTGACCACTACACTACTCCAGGGACCTGCATGCTGCTCTAATAGACCTGGCTCTAATATCTGAAGCTGTCATAGAGGCTGCTAAATCATATTTGTATTCACATTTTTGGGGGGTGGTAGGGGGTCAGTGACCACTGAGGGGATATTGGGTTCACCCCTGACTCCCTTCAGTGGTCATCTGGTCATTTATGGCACCCTTTTGTGCCTTATTCGTTATAAAAACAGCCATCTTAGTCCTGGACGGTTTTGTTTTGTTCCATTATGGCTAAAAAATGTCCAAGTGTTAGGAATGACCATATCCTGCCTTTTAACACGCCCCTGACACGCCCCCTTGTGATTTGAATGCACTTCTGATGGACTTAATAGAAAAACATCTAAAAATTGGTTTTGAAAATACCAATTTGGACGTTTTTGTGAGAAAAATGTCCAAATCAGATTTATGCCACTTTTTGGACATTTTTCTCTTTTGAAAATGAGCTCCAATATAATCTAATTTTTAAGTAATACATATTTATGAAATAAACAAGTTTTTAGTGTCTTTCTAAATACCAGATAGTTTGTCAAATAAACAAATCTGAGAAGGCAATGAGTTCCAGATTAAGACTGCTTGATACTTAATTGAAGAATTAGACATCCTATTTGATTTTATCTGCCTCGCTGATGGAATGCATAGCAGCACCTGGTTGCGAGTTCTCTGTCCAGGACCATTATGAAGACAAGTTATCCAATTGCATAATAATTGTACATAGTTGTCATGCAATAATGACAGTTTTAGTACATGACCTGCATTAAAACATTTTTAAAAAATCCCCCCATAAATGCCACATTAACCCCACGTTTTACAAAGCTGCGCTAGCGGCTGCCGACAGGGTAATGCTGAAGGGGGGGGGTAAATTTGGGAATAGCATATGGGAAAATCGCACGTTAAAATGTGATAAGCCCAAATTTCAATGCACTTTAGTAAAAGGTCATCTAAAATAGGTGTTCATTGGATAAATACCAAAATACAGCACTTCCCCTAGTACACTCTTATCCTTGGCATGTTTTGCACCAACAGTTTTCATGCTTTTTTCTGTGCTGATGACTCTTAAGTGACACAAATGCACATGTTTGATTCTACTGGAAAAGGTGCCCAGCATTGTTATCTGTGGTGTGAAAATGTAAACTCTGGTTTTTGTGCCCTCAAAGAACCTATAATTAGCTGGGAAATAAAAACCCAACTTTACAATTTACAAACACCTAGGAATAGAAGCCTCAATGAGCGTACCTATTCTTTGTACCCTTTGGGGTCACCAGATCAGTAACACTAAAAGTGGCTGTGTGTATGTGTTTGAAATACAACCTCCAAAAATTATTTTGGGGGCCAGTAAGCATGTTCAGATGAAAGGCAATATAGAGAACAAAACTAAGATCATTGCTATTTGTATTGTTATTACTACTACTACTACTATTAAACATTTCTATAGCGCTACTAGACTTACCCAGCGCTGTACAAATTAACATGAAAAGACAGTCCCTGCTCAACAGAGCTTACAATCTAAATTGGACAGACGAACAGACAGCTAGGGGTGGGGAAATTGCAGTGGTAGGGGTGATAAGTGAGGGTGTTGAGTAAGAGAGTCATGAGCATGTGGAACGTGACTTATGGAATTTTTTCCATCTCTTCTGTGTGTGTGTGGTGGACAGGTGGCTTATTTGTGTTGTTTATATAAGTGCTGTGACCTGGAGGGGAGAGAAAGGAGCAATTTGTATGGCGCAGTACAAAGACATTCTGCCAGTATGGAAGGAATAGTGAAATAAAATCAAGTATGGTTATATATCTAACCATTTTTGAGACATAGATAGAAGGGAAGTTATATACGGAGTTCAGAGGACCACTCCGTAATGCAACAACCGAAACATGGCCCATGTCGGCGGTTGGTCCAAAAGGTATCAGATAAATTTATCACATTGTTTCTGTCAACAGAATTAAATTATAAAGATTAATGATATGCTAACATAGGCAATAATGATAATATCAGAATGCTGAAAGAAACAAAACCACTATTAGTTTTGAACTGATGAAAAGAAGAGGTGAGCCATGAGCACATTGCTCATTTGAAAACAATTGCACTGATGGTTCAGTTTTGTTATTATAGTTATAAATATAAGAGCAGGTTTGGAAGCACTGGAATTTGGGATTATTAAATATATGCCCCCCCCCCACTGCAAAAATTCAACCCACAACTGGAGAAAGTTTCAATATATCTAATCATTAGACATTACAGTCAGATATAAACAGATGGATTTAACTACAGAGTGCCACTGTCCTAAGGCAACAGGTCTTTATTCTATCCACTACTCTAGTTTGTAACTACTATTTTTGATGTTTTATAAAATGAATTGTTATTTTTGTCTGGGAGAGGTGATGAGAAGCAAAAGTATTCAAACTGTAATTTTGCACTATGAATATTTTGATAAGACATCTTGAATTTCCTAAATTGGACTACATTGGAGGAGTGGCCTAGTGGAATGGAGGAGTGGTCTAATGGTTATAGCACCAGTCTTCCAATCCAGAGGTGGCCGGCTCAAATCCTACTGCTGCTCCTTGTGATCTTGGGCAAGTCACTTAACCCTCCATTGCCTCAAGTACAAACTTAGATTGTGAGCCCTCCTGGGACAGAGAAATATCCAGAGTACCTGAATGCAGGGGCGTATCTGCGTGGGGCCACAGGGGCCTGGGCCCCCGCAGATTTCGCCCTGGCCCCCCTCCCTGCCGTCAACCCTCCCCCGCTGCTTACTTTTGCTGGCGGGGGGCCCCAACCCCCGCCAGCCGAGGTCCGACCCGCAATCTCCATATTTCGTCTTCCTCCGTGGCCATGTGCTTCAAGGAAGTAACGCTGCAGTGCTGATTCGTTGAATCCAGTTCGGCGTCTGACGTCGCAGCACGTCAGACGCCGAACTGGATTCAATGAATCAGCACTGCAGCGTTACTTCCTTGAAGCACATGGCCACGGAGGAAGACGAAATATGGAGATTGCGGGTCGGACCTCGGCTGGTGGGGGTTGGGGCCCCCCGCCAGCAAAAGTAAGCAGCGGGGGAGGGTTGATGGCGGGGAGGGGGTGGAGAGAGGCGGCGGTGGCGGGGGGGGGAGGGAGGCAAAAATGTGCCCCCCCCTCTCTGGCTCTGGCCCCCCCTACCGCCGGATTCCAGATACGCCCCTGCCTGAATGTAACTCACCTTGAGCTACTACTGAAAAAGGTATGAGCAAAATCTAAATAAATAAATACTAGGCTTTAATCACAGAGCTAAAGTACTGTAATTGGTAAGCAGGTTCTTTTTAACTCTTCTCATTCATGAATTTTATACACTGGGACATATATAGTGATGATCCCAGGCCATCTCAGATCCTCAATGTTGTGGACATACAGCCTTCTATAGGACAGTGAGACAACCCTGCCATGGCCTTATTAAGCAGTCACCCTACTTTCAAGGACCTCATACATAGTAGAACAACAGTAAAACTTTCAAAATCAAAAGCTTTAATGTTTCTTAGCCAAACAAAAATTCATGGCATCTCCATATCACTAACTTGGGCTTCTTTCCTTTCCTGATTACAACCATACAACAGGTAATACCTTATTCCCCCCCTTTAATTCCTGTTTTACATGGAGTTCCAGTCCAAGTTTTCTAACACGCAGCAGTACCTTAATACAAATTCTATGCGCCGAAACTGCAGTCTCTCTTTTCCAGTACTGCCCAGCTTTAACAGACCTTCCTTATTATGCACCTCTGCTTCATATTTCAGGGCAACCTTTTCCATCTGCATGTGTACCCTTAAGCTTTCCCTCTTTTATCACTTCCCTTCTAGAATCTGGATAAGAGAGCCAATCTTCCCAAACTAGAACCAAAGCTTTGTATGAAGCAAACTCAAAGGTAACGTCCTACATACCTCTTCTCTCTGTACTGTTTTTCACCTTTTCACCAACAGGCTTTTAAATACCTTAACCGCGTCTCTCCCTCAAATTCCTAGCTACCTGTTGTAGAGACCAAAGAACTCCCCAGGATCACGTGCCTGTGACTAGGAAAACAAGTGAGGAGGGGGACCCTTGCTACAGTGGCTAACCACCCACTCATACAGAAATCCATCCTCCTTTCTTCAGTGCTGTGTCTTGGTGGATGCCATGGCTGTCTTAACTTATTTTATTTATTTAGATTTTGCTCACACCTTTTTCAGTAGTAGCTCAAGGTGAGTTACATTCAGGTACTCTGGATATTTCTCTGTCCCAGGAGGGCTCACAATCTAAGTTTGTACTTGAGGCAATGGAGGGTTAAGTGACTTGCCCAAGATCACAAGGAGCAGCAGTGGGATTTGAAGCGGCCACCTCTGGATTGCAAGATCGATGCTCTAACCACTAGGCCACTCCTCCACTCCACTTTATTTATTGGGATTCATCAGCTGCCTTTATGAAGAGATTCACCCAAGGCGGTGTCTTCTGAGACAGTGTTTCCCAAGTCTGGTCCTGGAGTACCCTTTACCAGTCAGGTTTTCAGGATATCCACAAATAAATATGCATGAAAGAGATGTGCATATAATGGAGGCAGTGTATGCAAATCAAGTTCATGTATATTCATTGTGGATATCCTGAAAATCTGACTGGCAAGGGGAACTCCAGGAGTGGGACCAACTTGGGAAACACTGGCCTGAGGCCCTTTTTATTATGCCGCATAGGAGCATACGCGCGCCCAACACATGTCAATTTTGAGTTACCACCCAGCTACCGCGTGGCCCTTGCGATAATTTCATTTTTGACATGTGTCTGCTACATGCGCCAGAAAATATGTTTATTTTTTGGCACATGGGCAGTAATTGGCATTTTAGGCATGTAGACCATTACCTCCCGGTAAAGTCTCAGACCCAAAATGGATGTGCGGCAATTTTCATTTTGACGCACGTCCATTTTCAGCAAAAATGTTTAAAAAGGCATTTTTTTACAGGTGCGCTGAAAAATGATTCTGCACATGCCCAAATCACGCGTCTACACTACCGCAGGCCATTTTTCAGCGTGCCTTCCTTTGTACAAGGGCTCCTCAGACACAAAACCCTCTTTTTAAATTCCTCTCATAGCATGAGACAGGTTAATAATTAATCACCTGGGAGCTTGCTAATTAGCCTTCCTCCCCAGGTTCCTCAAGCACCTGCTGCTTCCCAACTCCAGCCCTACTACCTGCTGGGAAATGTAGTCCGGCTTTGTGCACCCTCAAGCACATGCTCCTTCCAACTCCAGCCCTACTACCTGCTGGGAAATGCAGCCCAGCCTTTTCAAGTTTATGCTTTTCACATGACAAGCACTTCCTAGCTACTTGTCACAAATATAAATATATGTAAAAAAAAAAAGTGCTTATTACATGTGTGCTTATAATTCTTGTAACATTGGAGCAGGTGTGAAGGGAGCAGAATGTATCTCATAGGCTTTTTCAGCAACCAGTAAATTATACAGCCTCCAACGGTAGACTATTCACAGATACTAGTGCTCGTCTTTGCTTACACTTTCATTGCAATTTTCTGCTCCCCTTCTTTCCTTTATCACCCTCTTTCATTCCTACCTGTGTGGACTTCTCATTCCCACACTCCCCTTCTTTACACCTCTTTCAAATTGTTCTTTTATTCTTTGGCTCAGGGCTGAAATTACTTAAACTACAGCATCATCACAGTTAGCTTAATTCTGCATTTCTGATTTCAAGGCTACGAATTACAGCTAGTCTTATATTCTCCCTCGCTTAAAAAATGACATGCCACAATTATTACATGTTCAAGTTAATATTCAGAAACCCACTGAGCAGATAAAATAACTGGATAATTTCAGCCAGTTATGTTTAGGCATATTTTCAGGGGTGAACTGAAGCAGCAAGTTTTGTCCTACCGACTCTGAATTTTAGAAATCTTTAGAATATTAAACTTAGAACTTTTTTATAAATATATATATTTAAAGACTTTAAAAAGTTACAAATTATGACAAATTTGGAGCAATTGTTTCCTGATGTGGGTATCAGATTATTTTTCCTCATTGTTCATTTCACTCTTCTGCTTTGCTTGATTCTTCATGCCTTTATTGTTTCTTTCCTATCATTTACCTTCCATTTCATCTATCTACTGTTTTTCATCTACATCTCTTCCTTCATATAGCCCTTCATTACTGCATCTTAATGTCTTTCCATTCTCTGACGCTCCCTGTATCTTTCATCTCCCTATTTTACCCTGTACTTTCTTCTTCCTCCATTTCTATTTTTACCTTTCTTATCACATTCCCTGTCACACTCATTGCCTCCTCTAGTTCCCCAGCTGCTATTTTGTTTCTACCTCTTTTAGTTTCTCACCCCACCTCCTTCCTTCTCAGTTTCCATCTTTTACCCTCACACATCTTTTGCAATTGTTTTTATTCTCTCTTCCCTTGTCACCTCCTAAACATTTCCCTCTGCCTTACCTATACCTTTCCCTCATTTGTACTTAATTGCTTCCCCTCCAAGTTCTTCCCATTCCTGTTTCAGGTTATTCTTCTTATCTAACAAAGTTATTCCTCCTTTCTTTAGATTTTTCTCCTGCTTATCAGTCCTTTAAATTCCTCTTTGTATCCTGCCCCCTGTCTTGCAGGTTCCATTTTCTTCCTATCTCCTGCCTTTCCTCCTCGTTCAACCCCTTTACAAAATCAGTCTAACTTTTCTTGTCCACCACCACTGTCTCATGTTCCTCTCATTAGCAGGAAATAAGGAACTGCCACCTCCTTTGATGTTTAACTTAGGCCTAAATGTCCTTTCTTTATGTATTATCAGTATTTGTTTCAAAGGTATATGCATTTTTGTTTTTTCCCTTCTGCACTTCCCAGTACAGTTGCCCTGGCGATCCCATATCTGTTTATCGAACTGATTGTGGTACTTCTCTATGGTTTTGCACCCTTCATAGCTTGAAGGGCAGAAGATTGGCCATTTATGCTATGATCAATATATTTTAGCTGTATCATGTAGGGCATTGGCGCAGGGTTTCAGCAATGTTTGGTGCATTGTACATGCATACAAGTGGCCATCCTGGGATATAGCAGATTTGGAATGTCTACCAAAATTATCAATAACAGTTTGAAAGGGGGACATCTGTCTTGGTTTTTTTTTGGTTTTTTTTTTTGTCAAGCAACCACGCAATTGTCTCATGAAGTTTGTGTAATTGACAATGTGATTTCTGGCATTTTAGCTGGTCTTATCCTAGTTTTAGCTAGAGGAAGCATTCACTCTCTAAAGGATACTAATGAGACAACATTTCTCACTTTATGAAGATATTATAAAGATCCTGGTCTCAAAAAAAAATTATTAGCATAGGAATTTAGGAATGAACAAAAGCCATGTGATCTTTCATCTTGTCTGCTGCAAGAATATTCCTTAAGCTTGATATCCTCCTTGAACTTGTCTAGACAAGTGCTGAATGTCAGTACTGACCCTGCTTTGTTAAATTGTTTTAAAACCCCAAGGATCCTTTGAGAAAGAAGCTACTCATGTCAAACCCCAAGTACCAATCTCACTATTTGTCATTATATCTCATGCTTGAGTTGAAGTGCTTAGTAACCCTTAGCAACATTCATCAAGCACAGCAGTGTCTCATTTTTTTTATTTCACTTAAATCATCCAAGTACAGGGAAATTGTTTCTGATTTTGTAGCGATTGAAATACAGATGAGGACTTGTCTTAACCTTATTGCCTTACTCTGCCAAGTCTTCATCAGGCCAATTAATGGAGATATGGTAACTGAAAATTGATTTCTTATGTCCTCTGGCCTGCTGTACTGTACAGATTAATGCATTACAGATGATACAAATGATACTTGGCACTTTTCTTTCTGTGCCACATTTTTATGACCCTTCAAGGAATTTAATGCATTTTTTTTTACTCCTCTGTTTCTGAAATTAGGCAGCCTGTCACAGCAGCTACTTAACATGACCAATCATTTTATAACTTTTTTAAAAACTTTGCTCCTACAAACAATGCTTTCTAACAGGGCCGGCCTTAGCAATTGTAGAGCCCTGTGCAGGTCACTTTGGTGCCTGCCCACCCCCACCCCACCCCCCCCCCCAATCCACCCAGGATTTAAGATTTCAAATGAGGTGTGAGGGATTAATTTATTTATTTGAACAGAATTCTTTAATTGCTGAAAAGGCAATAAAATGGTGCTATCCCATATGGATTGGCTGGCGAGTGCAATGGGAGGGGTATAGGGTGTCAGTGCTAGCAGCACAATTACCATAGGAAGAAAGAGGGAGATGGAAAGGGAAAAGAAGCTTCAACTTTTGGTCAGCCGCCAGTTGCAAAGCTTGACTCAGTTAAGCAGTGGGACCCTGTGCAGCCGACCCCCATTGCCCCTGCTTTCTATAGAGCAAGTGAATGAAAACAAAGATTTTGCTACAGTTATTTTCACATTGTAAAAAACCTACTTCTCACAAGGGCATCTGCAGAGCTCACTATAGACTGCTGCTTTGCACACCTTCGCTTTTACCTTCCCTAGGATCTGAATACTTTCTTCCCTTGGCATTAAGTAGAAAGGTGTGGTAGCCGTGTTAGTCCACTCTTAAAGGTTATCAATAGAAATCAAACAAAATAAAACATGGAAAAGAAAATAAGATGATACCTTTTTTATTGGACATAACTTAATACATTTCTTGATTAGCTTTCGAAGGTTGCCCTTCTTTGTCAGATCGGAAATAAGCAAATGTGTTGGCAGATAGTATATATAAGAGAAACATCAAAGCATCACTTTGATAGTCTGACAGAGTGGGAGGATGGGGGTATGCATGGGGACATCAAAGCATTTCATTGATATTCTAACAGGATGGGTGTTGGTAGGTGAGAGGAGGGTAATAAACAGAGAAATATACAGAGAAATACAGCTTCATGGTTTACAATGGGTTAGAAAACCGAGATCCTTATTAAGTCATGTTTGTTGGACGTCAAAATATTCAATCATTCTTATTTCAAAGGTCTTACGTTCCTGTATTGTTTTAAAATTACATTTCAGTATTCTTACTGTGAAATCACTGGTGCAGTGATCTGGTCTTGTAAAGTGTTGGCCCACAGGGGTGGGGGCTTGACTGGCACTGGCTATTTTCATGTGATGTCTGTGCAGATTGAATCTTGTCTTAAGTATCTGGCCTGTTTCTCCAATATAGCACCCTTCGTTACACTTTTTACACTGAATGATATATACCACATTGGAAGATGAGCATGTAAAAGATTCCTTTATGTTGAATATTTTTCCCTTGTGAATGACTGTGGGCTCTTGTGAAATGTTTTGGCATAGTTTGCTGTCAAAGTGATGCTTTGATGTTTCTCTTATATATACTATCTGCCAACACATTTGCTTATTTCCAATCTGACGAAGAAGGGCAACCTTCGAAAGCTAATCAAGAAATGTATTAAGTTATGTCCAATAAAAAAGGTATCATCTTATTTTCTTTTCCATGTTTTGTTTGATTTCTATTGATTCCCTTGGCATTAAAACGGAAGGTAATGTATGCAGATCTATCTCATACATATTCATTGTGGGTATACTGAAAACTCAGTTGGCCAGGTGGTCACTGAGGACTGGGTTGAAAACTACTGCTCTAAAGGATATATTTAACAGATGCATGGAATTGGAGAAGGGCTGTTGTGGTCCCTCGTCATAAAAGTGATAACAGAGCAGACGCCTGGTAGGTAGGTGGTAGGAAAAGGCACAGAGATGCTGCTGAAGGAAAGAATGGTGAACTTTCTAGAATCAAATGGGTTGCAAGATCTGAGGCAACATGATTTTACCAAAGGAAGAGCATGCCACATGAGTCTGATTAATATGACTGGATAACCAGAGAACTAGTTTGAGGGACTGCGTTGGATATGGTCTACCTTGATTTAAGCAAAGCTTTTGATAAGGTACCTGATCAAAAGGCTTAGAAGCAAAAGGAAAACAATAGGGGTTAGTCCCAAGGTGGTGAACTGGATCAGAACTTGGTTGACTTACAGACAACAGAGAGTGGTGATAAGTGAATCACTCAGAAAAAATAAAGATGCCTTGGGACCAAATCTGTTCAATGTGAGCGATATGGCTGAAGGAAAAGTTTGCCTTTTTTAGAACATAAAAACATAAGAGTAGCCATACTGGGTCAGACCAGTGGTCCATCTAGCTCAGTATCCTGTTTCCAAAAGTGGCCAAGCCAGGTCACAAGTACCTGGCAGAAACCCAAATCGTGGCAACACTCCATGCAACCAATCCCAGGACAAGCAGTTGCTTCCCCATGTCTGTCTGTCTCAATAACAGACTATGGACTTTTCCTCCAGGAACTTGTCCAAACCTTTTTTAAGCCCAGATACGCTAATCGCTGTTACCACATCCTCCAGCAAAGAGTTCCAGAGCTTAAATATTTGTTGAGTGAAAAAATATTTCCTCCTATTTGTTTTCAAAGTATTTCCATGTAACTTCCTTGAGCGTCCCCTTTCGGAATGAGTAAAAAATCAATTTACTTCTACTTGTTCTAATCCACTGAGGATTTTGCAGACCTCAATCATACCTCCCCTCATCCATCTTTTTTCCAAGCTGAATAGCCCTAACCTCTTTAGCCTTTCCTCATATGAGAGGAGTTCCATCCCCTTTATCATTTTGGTCACTCTTCTTTGAACCCTTTCTAATTCCACTATATCTTTTTTGAGATACGGCGACCAGAATTGAACATGGTACTCAAGGTGAGGTCGCACCATGGAGCAATAACAGAGGCATTATGGTATTTTCAGTCTTTCTCACCATCCTTTTCCTAATAATGCCTAGCATCCTGTTTGCTGTTTTGGCCAATGCCACACATTGAGCAGCAGATTTCAACGTATTATCTACAGTGACACCCAGATCTTTTTCTTGGTTGCTGACCTCCAGTGTTGACCCTAGTATCAGGTAACTATGATTCGAATTATTCTTTCCAATGTGCATCACCTTGCATTTGTCCACATTAAATTTCATCTGCCATTTGGATGCCCAGTCTTCCAATTTCCTAAGGTCTTCTTGCAATATTTCACAGTACGCACGTTTTAACAAGGAGGTAAGCTTAAGAGCTTAAGAGCAACATCAGGAAATACTTTTTCACTGAAAGGGTGCTGGATGCCCTCGTGGTGGAGGTTGTTGAACAGGTTGTTGAACAAAAACAGTGACAGAATTCATAAAAGCATAGGATACATACAGAGAATCTTTATCTGGCAAGAGGATGAGATCAAAGGAAAACAAATCAAATAGAGAGTTGTAACGTGCACAGAATGGCAGGTATATTTCTAAACAAAGGCTCAGAGGAGATAACCTGTACATTCTGCACAGAGCAGCAGGTATGACTCTAGCCACCTTGCTAGGCAGACTTGATGGTCTATGCTGATGTTTATCTGCCATCTCTTACTATGTTACACTTTATGACCCATTACTTTGAATGTCCCTTAACTCCTTGTAGTACCAGCATGGTTTACCTGCAGTCAGTGGTGCTTATATAAACAGGGTAAATAGTTGTAGTCCTTTTCTTAATCACAACAACATTGGTTTGTGGTAGGATTAGGAAATAATGGTCAAGTCTTCAATGGTTTATATCAGGTTTACACCACATTACATTAAGTGCTTGTATTCCGCAGACACCTATGAAGTTCACTATGGGTAATATTAGAAGAAATTAGGACATAATCTAAGAATTATAATGTATTTGTCACGTTCGAGGTAGGTGAGTCCATAAGCCTCAGTTGAGTTTCCATTGCCCACTCAACCCAGAGCCTAGGTAGGCCCCAAATGGCGGCAGGCAAGTTTCCCCCGGCAGAGACTAGACCAGAGGGTGGCCCTTAGAGGAGCTCTTGGAGGCTGGCCTGACCAAGTTGAGCAAAGAGATGGCTCTGAAAAGAGCCCTTGGGGGTGACAGAAGGGCTCTTGGGGGCTGGCCTGACAGTCAGAGCCAGGAGATGGCTCTAAAAAGAGCCCTTGGGGGCTGGCCCAACAGAGTTGAGGCCAGAAATGGCCCTTATGAGGGCCCTTGGGGACTGGCCTGACAAAGTCAGGACCAGGGAGAGGCAGGAGCTAGATAACACGGAGGCTGGCAACCACAACAGACAGGAACAAGGTAGAGGGGACAGATGGGGTCAGGGCAGGAGCAAGGACCAGGACACAGCGGAAGACAAGATGGAACAGGCAGGAACAAGACGGACAATGGGAACTCGGCAAGAGACAACTGGAATGAGGCAGGAAATTACTGGGACAAGACCAGAGACAACTACAACAAGGCTGGGAACAACTGGAATAGGGCTGGAGTAGCAGGAATTAGGTTAGAACGGCTGGAACAAGACAGGAGACAACTGGAACATGGCTGGAACAAGATAGGAGACAACTGGAACAAAGCTAGAATGACTGGAACAAGACAGGAGACAACTGGAACAGGGCTAAAAGCAACAGGAATAAGGCTAGAGACAGGCAGGCAAGGCAACACACACACCAGACAGACACTGGGAGACCTGTGTTTTGAAGGCAATGCAGGCAGGACATAGGATCCCTATAAGGCCCCCAGCCAGTGATGTCATTGGGGGAGCATCCTGAAGAACTCCTGCTTCAAGTCCTTTAAAAGAAGAGCCGTGGCACATGCACGTCTAGAGGAAAGGCCAACGCAGGCCACTGCTGGGAGCAGCAGAAACTAGGGAACCTGCACAAGCAGCAGAATTCTGTGAAGTGCTGGACACCACAGCACGAGAAGTCCTAGCATGCTGCTCAGAGCCAGAAATAAGCAGTGGAGAGTGGCAGTCCATTTATTTGGATGGCGGGGCTCGGTATCCCTGCCAGCAAAGGTAAAGGAATTCAGAGATGCCAAGGGAGGCCATTGTGAAAGCTAGAGATTTTTCCACCACTGTGCTGGAGATTGAAGGCCAATGAATGAGGTTTTTCTCGTGGGCCTCAGGCAGGCATGTCTCAAACCAGTTGTGGCAGACTCACATTCCAAAAACTGACATCTCTCTATATAAAAGGCACCTCCAACGTTCGAATGAAGCCTCAAGCTGGAAACTTGAGGCGGCCGAGATATCCGGTTTGGCCATGAGTGTCTGCCCCGCCCTCGCGTCACAACATGATTACGTCGAGGGCGGAGCAAACACACTCAACGAATTAAGGAAGCCCATTGGTTAATCTCTGTTTCCACTCTCCAACGCAGCCGCCATTCCCATACACTGAAAACTAAACAAAATCGCCACTGCACCCCGTCCCCCCGCCCACACTCCCCCTCACCCACCCTCCTGCAGCCGCTCGCTCACCGTTCCGCCGCACCCCCTCTCCTCTTCGACTCTGGCCATGCAGCACGACGATTACTACACACGAGTGGAACTGACCCAATCAACTACAATGTATGCAAGGGGGCCCATTGGTTAATCTCTATTTCCACTCCCCAACACAGCCGTCATTCCCATACACTCACAACCAAGCACACCTACGAGCTGCTGATACACATTGTCGTTTTCACTCTAAACCAAACAAAATCACCACTGCACTCCGTCCCCCCGCCCACACTCCCCCTCACCCACCCTCCCGCAGCCGCTCGCTCACCATTCCGCCGTACCCCCTCTCCTCTTCGACTCTGGCCATGCAGCACGACGATTACTACACACGAGTGGAACTGACCCAATCAACTACAATGTAAGCAAGGAGGCCCATTGGTTAATCTCTATTTCCACTCCCCAACACAGCCGTCATTCCCATACACTCACAACCAAGCACACCTACGAGCTGCTGATACACATTGTCGTTTTTTTTCCCTTCTTCCTTCTGAAACACGTCTAAAGCTGTTTCTACTGGATAAACTGCGCCTTTACAGGTAAAGGACAAAAGGTTTTGGTTTTGGTTTCTTACTGCACACCTTTTTCATTTATTTGAAAGCTGCACATCTGTACATATCAATATCATGAAATCTAAACTACATATCACTAAAACAGTTTATTCAGCTGTTCCCTGTCAATGTGTGTCACTGAAAGAGTATGAGGGAGCTCCAGCTGCCTGTGGGTCACGACAGGACTTAGCTGCTGGACGCCAGAAGCAGTGTCTCCTTAGGTTGACAGCAAATAACAACCCCACCACCACCAAGCACCTCGGAGGGAGGGAGGGGACAGGACCATGGAACTGGGAGGGAGGGGGAGGGACCCTTGAACTGGTAGGGGGACCCTGGAACTGGGAGGCGCACTATGGAACTGGGCGGGAAGGAGGGAAGGTGACCCTGGAACTGGGAGGGTGGGGACCCTGAAACTTTGAGGGAGGGTGGGGGGGACCCTGAAACTGGAAGGGACCCTGGAACACAGAGGGAGGGGGGAATGACACTGGAACTCAGAGGGATGAAGGGAGAACCCTGGAACTGGGACGGAGGAGGGAGGGGCCCCTGGCACACACTCTGATTCTCACACACACACTCTCTCTCTCGCACGGACACACTCACACCCAGTCTCACTCTCTCTCTCACACACACACACACACACACACACACTCGCACATTCACTCTCTCTCACACACTCAATCTCACACACACTCTCTCAAACATACACACTCCGAGGAAATTCTTGCTAGCGCCCGTTTCATTTCTGTCAGAAACGGGCCTTTTTCACTAGTATTCTAATAAATAAATAGAAAATAAAATTCTTTTTTCTACCTTTGTTGTCTGGTCATTTTATTTTTCTTATTGTGTTGGTCCCAGCCTCTGGTTTCTACTTTCCTCTTTCTTCTCTTAACTATTTTGCCAGAGTCTCCTTGTCCATTTGTCACTTCCTTTCTCTTCATGTCCACCATCTGTCTTATCTTTGCATCTCTATCTATGTGATCCAGCATCACTCCTGTCTTCCTGCCATGTTGAGCATCTACCATCTTGGTGTCCCTATTCTTGCCCTGTCCAACATAACTCTCTCATGTCCCCATGCCCCCGCCACATGCCAGCATCTCTCCATTTCTCTTCCCTCCCCCTGCCCCCCCCCCCCCCCCCCCCACTAGGGGTCCAGCAAGTGTTCCTCTCTCTTCCATCACTTCTGTTTTGTCTCCCCTTTCTCAGGGCCAGCATCTCTCCCTTCTTTCTCCTCAGGTCCTGGCACCTCTCCTTTCTTGTCCTTCCAATTCCCCCCTCCAAGTCCAGCATCTCTTTCCCTCTCCCCACCCTCTCTCTTCCTCATTCCCCTCATTGAATCTCTTTCTTACCTAACCTCCCTGTGAAGTACCTTTTATCCTCCTTGCTCCCTCCCAATGCAGTACCTCTCTCCCTCCCTCCCTGCCCTTTCTGATGCAGCATCTTTCTCTCTCCTTGCCTCCCATGCAGAACTTGTCTCCATTGTGTTGCCCACTTCCCCAATACAGCACCTGTCCTTTGCCCACCATGCAGCACCTCTCTCCCCCCCTTGCTCCCCCATACAGCACCTCTCTCTCCCTCCCTCCCTACCTGTCTTGATGCAACACATCTGTCTCCCCATCCCCCCTCTCCCCCCCATGCAGTACCTGACTGGCTGTCCCTTGTTTCCCCCCCCCCTCCCATGATGCAGTATCTGTCTCCCTCATTGCCCCCCCCCAAAGCAGCTCCTCTCTGCTCTCTCCGTCTTTGTCCTCCCTCCATACCTCCTTGCCTCTTATAAGTTCTGCTGCCACTGTGATTCATTTTTTAAAGCAGTGCTGGCACACATCAGCAAGAACAAGCTACTTCAGCCAATCCCAGGGACCTTTCCTTCAGCTTGTCCCACCCCTGAAAGCTGAAGAGGAACAATTCTAAGCCTAGTCCTTAGTGGAGCGCATGATCTAATGCAGGAGGTAATGATACTGGGGCTGCTTGACAAGTGATGATAACATCAGATTTGATATATGCTCTAGAGTAAGTACACAAAGGAAATCCAATACGTTAGCATTTAACTTTCAACTTTCAAAAAGGAGACTATAATAAAATGAGAGGAACAGTTAAAAAAAAACCTTAGAGGTAGAGGTGCAGCTGCAACACTCAAAACTTTACATCAGGCATTGATGCTGTGAATGACAGCAGGCATTTTAAAAATTGAGGTGAAGGAAGCTATTAGAGCTAAAAGAAAATCCTTCAGAAAAAGAAGAAACATCCAACTGAAAATAATAGGAAACAGCGTAAGGAATGGCAAGTCAAATGCAAAGTACTGATAAGGACGGCAAAGAGATACTTTGAAAAGAAGATTGCGTTGGAGGCAAAAACATATAGTAAAAACTTTTTAGGTATATTAGAAGAAAGAAGCTGGCAAAAGAATCAGTTGGACTGCTAGATGACCAAGGGGTAAAAGGGGCACTCAGGGAAGACAAGGCCATAGTGGAGAGATTAAATGAATTCTTTGCTTCGATTTTCACTAAGGAAGATGTGGAAGAGATACTAGTGCCAGAAATAGTATTCAATGGTGATGAGTCAGAGAAACTGAAAGAACTCTCTGTAAACCTCAAAGAAGCAATGGGGCAATTCGACAAATTGAGGAGTAGCAAATCACCTGGACTGGATGGTATGCATCCCAGAGTACTGATAGAATTGAAAAATGAACTTGCAGTGCTATTGTTAGCAATATATAATTTATCGAGCTGTGCATTCAAACTGGATTGGATTACACATGCTTTCTCTTAGCATACATAAGATTTCTTTTCTTGGATTTTTTTTTAATGTATACAGTCTATATTAACTGTAATCATTTAATCTTTTCCATGATAGGAGTATTTGAAGTGGTGTTCAGTTGAAGTGTTACAGCACTTCTGTTATGAAGATTTTAGAAGAAAGCCACCAAACCTTATTTACTATTAGAGCGTTGGGAGAATGTCTTCAGAGGTAGTGTGATATATTTTACATATTTATTTATTTGTATCCCACATTTTCCAACCTATTTGCAGGCTCAATGTGGCTTACATAGTACCGTAAAGGCGTTCGCCAATTCCGGTATAAACAGTTACACAGTGATGATAAGGTTCATGTGGAACAAACATATTAGGGAATCGTATAGAGGAAGAGTTAAGTTATGTCCATTACGTTCTTTGGTTTCGTAGTGTTGCAGGGTTCAAGTGTTTAAGTAGGGTACATTAGTTCTGTCTTAGAGGGGGGGCCAGCTCCTCCTGGACACTCACTGAGGGGGTTACTCTTCCTCCCACCTCTCCCAGATGGAAGATTTACCCCAAAATAAACTCACTCACACAACCGGTTGTCAATTAGCAATGTGCTTTATTTTCTCTTACTTAATTCAGCAGTTAGCAATCTGAAGCAGAAGCAAGCAAAGTGCAGCTAACAAAGACAAAAGGAGAAAGGTTACAAGTAGGAGCTAGGGAAAAAGTTGGCTTCCTGATTCTCTGCCCAACTCCCAACAGCATAAGTACAGGGGCTCTCTTTTATAGGTATATTGATCTCTCTAGCCCACCTCCTCCCCCTATGCTCCTTTCTGTCACGTGGAGGGGCATAATCGAATGGGGCGCCCAAGTTTTCCTGAGGGTGTCCTTGCAGGACGTCCCCGCAGAGAGGGCGTGGAAACCCGTATTATCAAAACAAGATGAGCAGCCATCTTTCATTTCGATAATACGGTCGGGGATGCCCAAATCTCAACATTTAGGTCGACCTTAGAAACAGTCGACCTAAATGTTGAGATGGTCAACCTTAGAGATGGTCGTCCCCGGGTTTCAGCCATAATAGAAACCGAGGACACCCATCTCAAAAACGACCAAATCCAACTCATTTGGTCGTGGGAGGAGCCAGCATTAATAGTGCACTGGTCCCCCTGTCATGCTAGGACACCAACTGAGCATCCTAGGGGGCACTGCAGTGGACTAACTGATGCACTAACTGAACGGAAAAAGCCCTTCCCTTACCAATCCCTTAGTGATTCGGAAAGGAACGGGCATGCATGAAGGAAATCGTATGCAAATGAGCTGCTCACTGTTAGCTCATTTGCACATGATTTCCTTCCTGAGGAGGGGAAGCCAGTGCAGAGCAGCCAAGCATTATGCCTGGCTGCTCTGCGCATGCCAAAGATGGCTTCATACATGCAGACAAGCTGCATGTATAATAGCCATCTACAACCTTAGAAAAATACAAGTCCAGGTGAAAACGTCCAAGTGCATGTCAGGGACGTCTTTTTTTTTTTTTTTTTTTGAGTATGGGTGAAGGATGTCCTTCGCTATGCTTACGTCCCTGCGACAGTAGTTGAGGGTGTCCAAAATGTGGATGTGTCTGTGAGAAGGATGTCCATGCCTTTGCTATGCCTCTGACACCCCCTTTATTCATTTGGATTTTGGATCACAAGTAGCAGCAGTGGGATTTGAACTGGTCACCTCTGGATTTCAAGACCAGTGCTCTAACCACTAGGCCACTCCTCCACTCCACTCCCTTGAAATTTAGCCTTCCCTGGGGGGAAGTTCAGGACGTCCACGCCTTCGCTATACCTCCGCTGACGCACACATACCTCCCCTCCCCCCCCCCCCCCCCCCCCCCCCACAGGGACCCGCGTACTGCTGCGATGGACCTGAGTATGACATTTCAGGCTGGCAAAAAAAGTTTTTAAAGTTGTTTTTTTCAGGGTGGGAGGTGGTTAGTGACCACTGGGGGAGTCAGGGGAAGTCATCCCCAATTCCCTCTGGTGGTCATCTGGTCAGTTCAGGCACCTTTTTGAGGCTTGGTCGTAACAAAAAATGGACCAAGTAAAGTTGCCCAAGTGCTCATCAGGGACGCCCTTCTTTTTTCCATTATCGCTCGAGGATGCCCATCTGTTAGGCACTCCCCAGTCCCGCCTTCGCTACGCCTCCGAAACGCCCCCAGGAACTTTGGTCGTCCCCGCGACGGAAAGCAGTTGGGGACACCCAAAGAAAGGGGAAGTCCCAAATGCTGCAAACTCCCATAAATACATGAGTCTTTAATAAACATTTAAAACGTTGCAATAAATCCTCCTTACACAATGCCAAATAAAAGAAAGAGCCTGTTCTTGTGGACTCCCAATGAGCTCTACCCACAGAAGGGGCTAATAAACGAAACCCATCCTCAGATCACAAAAAATGTCTTGGCATGTAAGGACTAATCAACTGAGCCAACGATAAAGGAATTTTCTTTAAAAAAAAAAAAACCCTCTATATGTCAGAGTTAAAATCTTAAATGAAATAATACACTTAACTGGTAACCAATGGTAATATTGATGCCAATAAAATAGGTAGCATGATATTCTGTAAATAGATACTGTATGCAAAATTGTATTGTACTGAAAATGAGGTTCTCAAGTAAGAGTATAATATACAGTGCTTTTTTTGTAGGAAAAAAGGTACCGGTACTCATTATGGGTGGGGGTCACCATCGGTAGCCATGGCGCATATAAGCAGTATCATTAAAAATACTATACCAGTATAGGAGCAAAAAATAACTTGTGATTTTTTTTCATTATAAATAATTTCTATAAGCTGTTACAGCTCCAGTATACCCAGTGCAAAATAAGACAGCAGATGTAAATTCTCAAATTGGGCATCTTCCAAACACTAAAATGAAAATAAAATGATTTTTTTCCTACCTTTGTTGTCTGGTGACTGTTTTTCTGAACATGTTGGTCCCAGTCTGAGGCTCTTTATCTGATCCCTTAACTCCATTTCCAGGGCTTCCTTTCCATTTATTTCTTTACTTTCCTCCTTCATTTCTTTGCCCTAGGTAAACTCTGGGTCCTCTGCGGACTTGACTGGAGGAGATACAGAGTGGATCCAGCTTTTGCCTATCATCCATGTGCAGATTTTCTCCTCTTTTCCCTTTCCCTCACCTTGTCAGTATGCATCTCCTTCCTCTCTCCATCACATCCAGCATTTTTCCTCTGCCCCTCCATCCATGTCCAGAATTTCTCCTCTATCCTCCCCTCCATCCATGTTCATCTCACTTCTTCTCTCTTCCCTCCCCTCCATCCATGTCCAGCATTTCAACTCTCTCTCCTCCCTCCATTCATGTCCAGAATTTCTCCTCTGACCCCTAAATCCATGTGCATCTCCTCCTCTGTCTTCCCTCCCCTCCATCCATGTCCAGCATTTCTCCTCTCCCCCTCCACTCCATCCATGTGTATCTACGTCCTCTGTCTTCCCTCCCCTCCATCCATGTCCAGTATTTCTCCTCTCTCCCTTCCTCTCCAATCGTGTGCATCTCTTGCCTTCCCTCAAACATTTCTCCTCTCTTCCCTGCCCTCCACTCCATCCATGTCCAGCATTTCTCCTCTCTCCCCTCCATCCATGTGCATCTCATTCCTGTCTTCCCTCTACTCCATCCATGTCCAGCATTTCTCCTGCTCTTCTCTCCATCCATCCATGTCCAGAAACTCTGCTCTCTCCCCTGCCCTCTCTTCCCATCCATGTCCAGATTCTCCTCTGCCCTCCCATCTGTGTCCAGCGATTCTCCTCTCTCTCCTGCCCTCCATGTCCAGCGATTCTCCTCTGCCCTCCCCTCCCATCTATGTCCAGCGATTTCTCCTCTCTTCTCTCCCCTGCCCTCCCCTCCCATCCATGTCCAGCGATTCTCCTCTGCCCTCCCCTTCCATCTACGTCCAGCAATTTCTCCTCTCTCCCCTCCCCTCCCATCCCCTCCCATCTATGTCCAGCGATTTCTTCTCTCTCCCCTCCCCTCCCCTCCATATCTAGTGATTCTCCTTTGCCACCTATCCTCCCCTCCATGTCCAGTAACTCGCCCCAGGCCTCCACCTGCCCCCCCCCTTTTAAGCACCCATCGAGTTCCAGTGCCCCATCCCCACCTGCCCGCCCTTAGCTTCCCGACAGCTCCCCCACGACGCGTTTAAATCTTTTATTTTTTTTTTACATGAAGTCATGGCACTGGCGTTAGTGAGAGGACCAGGCTCACCTCGTCCTACCTTCCCTTCATTCCCTCTCAGTGTTCCGCCCTCGCGGAAACAGGAAACTACATCACAGGAAGGCGGGACACTGAGAAGGAACGAAGGGAAGGCAGGAGGAGGCGAGCCTGGTCCTCTCACTAACGCCGGCGCTGCAACTTCACGTAAAAAAAATAATAAAAGATTTAAACACGTCACCAGGGGGTGGGGCTGTCGGGAAGCTAAGGGCGGGCAGGTGGGGCTGGGGTGCTGGAACTCAACAGGGGCTTAAAAGGGGCGTCGCAGGTGGCAGGAACGGAAAGCAGGGCTGGGGAGCTAAGGGCAGGTAGGTGAGCCTAGGAAAAAAAGGTGCCAGTATGCCATACCGGCACGTACCGGCACAAAAAAAAGCACTGATAATATATATACAAAGGAGTCACATGCCAGTAAAATAGGTAGCATGATGTTCTGTCAAGAGATACTGTATGCAAAACTGTATTGTACTGAAAATGAGGTTCTCAAATAAAAGTATAATATATGTGACCAGCCCTGAAATGTCCATGCCTGAATGGTGGGAAGAAGGATTTTCAGGGTGGTCACTAAAGAGACAGAGCTGGTATTGACAGAGAGTGAGAGCCGGTTGTTAAAATTTACAAGCACACCCCTGGCTACAAGCCATTCTACCAGTTCCAGTTCTAGAAAACAAATGGCACCGAAAGATGACTCTGACTATATCTTGACAAACTTTGAGAAGACTTCTCGCTTATCAGGGTGGCCAGAAGTATCATGGACTGCCTATTTAGGAAATTCTTAATCAGTAGCAGCCAGACTACCTTTCAGGATATCTACTCCACTGGGATGGCCACCTATGCAGAAGTGAGGGTCACATTCTGGAGAGGGTAGGCTGCACACCAGAAGCCTATCAGCAACGATTTCGGAAGGGGTCTCTGCAAGTAAAAGAGAATCCCCGAAGCTTCTTTTACAGGCTCAAAGAGGTGTCCTGGAGATGTTCTCAGACAGTTCCTTGAGGGGCTATCCCAGTCCATGAAACAGTGGGTGAGGCAGCACCCTGAGTTGACACCGTAGAGTGCTGTGGAAGCGGCTGAGTGCAACCAGAACCTGAAACCTACAAAGAGAGCAAGTGAGCTGGGAGTCCTGGGAAGAAAAGAGGATCCGAGAACCTGACGGATCAGAAGCCGCCTTCTAGCCCAGCATTCCCAAGAAAAGGGTTAGAGTGATGGAGACCTTTGTCCCCACAAATTCAGCACACTCCACTGACCCAGTTCCAGGAACCACACTTGCTCACCTGTTTCAGATGTGGGAAGAGAGGCCACATAGCTAGAGATTGCCGCAGGAAAACAAATGTTACCATTCCCGTTTTTCTCCGCATCCACTGCAAATCCATTAAACTTTTTACTGTTACGGTGTTACCATGGGTTTACCATAGATTATCTCGTGTCCCCATCCCCATGTCATTCTGGAGGAGTAGCCTAGTGGTTAGTGCAGTGGACTTTGTTCCTGGGGAACTGGGTTCAATTCCCACTACAGCTCCTTGTGACTGTGGGCAAGTCACTTAACCCTCCATTGCCCCAGGTACAAAATAAGTACCTGTATATATGTAAACCGCTTTGACTGTAGTTGCAAAAAAATACCACAGAAAGGCAGTATATCAAGTCCCATTTCCCCTTCCCATCTAATCTATAGCATAATCACATTCTAGGTTTAACATTTTTTGATTCATAGAAATCTAGAAAGCATAGACACAGTATGATGGCAGACAGACTACCAGTTTCATCTAATCTACCCATTGTCCTATTGCCTACTTGATCTTTCTTTTACTTTCTGTTCATCATAGTTGAGGATTGTCTAAGTTTATGGCATGTTTCCCTGAATTCTGTCACCATTCTTCCTTCCACTGAGAATTAGTGACATCCATATCTTTTTTTCTTACAGATTAACATCTCTCCACATGTATTCTTAAGAACATAAGAACAGCCAAACTGGGTCACAAGTACCTGGCAGAAACCCAATTAGTAGCATCATATGTGAATTCTTGCATTAAGCAGAAGTATCTATAACTCCTCCAGTTTCCTTACTTGCTCCCACCCCCTCCATTTCCCATGCAGTCAGGATAAGATGATTCCCATACCGTGTCGTTTATTGGGCAGCATTAATACTTCTTAGTCTTTTCAGAAAGAGGAAAGCGTGGGTTCAGTTGAAGACTTATAAGCAGAAAAAAAAAAGGTTATGAGAATGTTAGAGCAAAAATGAGAGATTTAAATAGAGAAATGCAGAAGTGTTTTAAATACTTGCTTCTCTAATGCATGTGGCTGGTAAAACCCAGAGAAGGAAAGCAGTCTGTATTTCTTTTGCAAGTCATGCTTATCATAATTCCCTGAATCTGAGAACAGTGCAGATATCCAAACGAAAGTTAACATGGTGTGTTCTAAGATATATTGAGGGGCATAATCAAAATGGGCGCCCAAGTTTTCCTGAGGACGTCCTCACAGGACATCCCGGCGAAGGGGCGGGGAAACCCGTATTATCGAAACAAGATGGGCGTCCATCTTTCGCTTTGATAATACGGTCGTCGATGCCCAAATTGCGAAATTTAGGTCGACCTTAGAGATGGTCGTCCTGAGAGATGGTCGTCCCTGATTTTCGGCGATAATGGAAACCAAGGATGCCCATCTCAGAAACGACCAAATCCAAGCCCTTTGGTCGTGGGAAGAGCCAGCATTCGTAGTGCACTGGTCCCCCTCACATGCCAGGACACCAACCGGGCACCCTAGGGGGCACTGCAGTGGACTTCAGAAATTGCTCCCAGGTGCATAGCTCCCTTACCGTGTGTGCTGAGCCCCCCAAACCTCCCACCAAAACCCACTCCCCACAACTGTACACCACTACCATAGACCTTATGGGTGAAGGGGGGCACCTAGATGTGGGTACAGTGGATTTCTGGTGAGTTTTGAAGGGCTCACATTTACCACCACAAGTGTAACAGGTATGAGGGGGGATGGGCCTGGGTCCACCTGCCTGAAGTGCACTGCACCCACTAAAACTGCTCCAGGGACCTGAATACTGCTGTCATGGAGCTGGGTATGACATTTGAGGCTGGCATAGAGGCTTGCAAAAATATTTTTAAAGTTTTATTTTTAGGGTGGGAGGGGGTTAGTGACCACTGGGGGAGTAAGGGGAGGTGATCCCCGATTCCCTCCGGTGGTCATCTGGTCAGATGGGGCACCTTTTTGAAGCTTGGTCCTGACAAAAAAGGGACCAAGTGAGGCCGGCGAAATGCTCGTCAGGGCCGGCTTTGTTTTTTCCATTATCGGGCGAAGCCGGCCATCTCGTACCACGCCCATAGCCCTTAGAGATGAAGGGGGGCACTTTACAGATAATGGAGCAAATGTAAGGCTGCATTTCATAACCAGATCTGGCTCCCATGTACTGGGTGCAAAAAAAAAAAAGCAGATCAAAAGAACTGATCCTCAAAGAAATGTTTATCTGTAATAACAATTAAAATAAACAGTAGCCCGAGACACGGCTGTGTTTTGCCTCTTCTGGGGCTGCGTCAGGGGCTATTAAAGCTATAACAAACACACAAAGCCAATGTTAGTATCAAGCAATGATCACTTAAATATCTCTCTATATAAAAGGCAACACCAACGTTCTATGAAGCCTCCAGCCGGAAGTGTGAAGGGGGCGAGATATCCGGTTTCCCTATGAGTGTCTGCCCCGCCCTCTCTGTAACACAGTCAGTGAAGGAAAACAGCAGAGCACGAAATCAAATTGCTGGCTCTGTAACAGTGAAGGACTCAGAGGGGGGAGGGGAGAGAGGCCAGAGGGCAGGGACACACACACTCCCACATGCACACAGAAGAAAACATTGCTAGCCCCCGTTTCATTTGCATCAGAAACGGGGCTTTTTTACTAGTAAATAAATAAAATACCACAGGTCAACAGTGCATATAAAACTTGGAGCACTAATGTTAGAATTCAAATCATAAAATCATTCATAAGGGTTCACAGTTCTAATGAGTATTTTCTTAAAATTTTCCTGAAAATGCATAAAGTTCCAAGGAAAAACATATATCATGTCTGATCCTGGTCATTTGAGTTTTTCTTCAAGAGAAAACAGAGCATTTATTTACTAAGGGAGCATTACTATAATTCTTTGTTTTAAAGATTGATTCAAAGGGGAGGTCAATAGACTCCAGCTGATTCAGAATACAGCAGTAAAGCTCTAATTTGGGGCACATAAATATGACCATCGGGCTCATTTTCAAAAGAGAAGGACGTCCATCTTTCGACATAAAATGGAAGATGGACATCCTTCTTACAGAGACGTCCAAATCAGTATAATCAAAACCCCGATTTTAGACATCGGCAAATGCAGTCCATCGCAAGGACATCCAAATTTCAAAGGGGCATGTCAGAGGCATAGCGAAGGCGGGACTTGGCTGTGCCTAGCACTTGGACATCTTTAACCCATAATCGAAAAAAGCAAGGACGTCCCTGACGAACACTTGAGTGTTTTCACCCGGACGTGTTTTTTTTATGAATAAGGCATAAAAAGGTGCCCAAAATGACCAGATGACCACCGGAGGGAATTGGGGATGACCTCCCATTACTCCCCCAGTGGTCACTAACCCCCTCCCACCCTCAAAAAATATCTTTAAAAATATTTCGTGCCAGCCTCTGTGCCAGCCTCAGGTGTCATACTCAGGTTCATTACAGCGCATGCAGGTCCCTGGAGCAATTTTAGTGGGTACTGCAGTGCACTTCAGATAGGCGGACCCAGGCCCATACCCCGCCTACCTGTTACATTTGTGGAGGAAACAGCAAGTTCTCCAAAACCCACCACAAACCCACTGTGCCCATATATAGGTGCCCCCCTTCACCCATAAGGGCTATGGTAATTGTGTACAGTTGTGGGGTAGTGGGTTTTGGGGGGGCTTGGGGGGCTCAGCACACAAGGTAAGGGAGCTATGTTTCTGGAAGCAATTTATGAAGTCCACTGCAGTGCCCCCTAGGGTTCCCAGTTGGTGACCTGGCATGTCAGGGGGGCCAGTGCACTAGAAATGCTGGCTTCTCCCTCGTCCAAATGGCTTGCATTAGGACATTTTTGACATGGACGTCTTTGGTTTTGAAAATCGCTGAAAGTCAGAAACTTCCAGATCCAAGGACGTCCAAATCTACAGACGTCCAATTTTACGGATTTGGACGTCTCTGACTGTATTTTTGAAACGAAAGATGGACGTCCATCTTTTTTCGAAAATACGGGTTTCCCCACCCCTGGATTTTGACGTTTTGCAAAGATGTCCAAATCGCAATTTGGACGTTTCTTTGGAAATTCCCCTTCATTTGACCCCTTTACTGAAGGAGGAACACTGATAACCAGTAAGATTTCACATTAAGGGGTCCTTTACTAAGCTGCGGTAAAAAGTGGCCTGCGGTAGTGAGGGTACGTGTTGTGGGTGCACACTGGGCCATTTTTTACTGTGGCTGGGAAAAAGGGCTTTTTTAATGGGCAAGGAAATGGGTGCGCGCAGAAGTTAAAACTAGCACACGCCTAGTTACGGCCTGAGCGCTTACCTCCACCCATTGACTTAAGGTCTCACGCCTTCCCCATGCGGTAACCATGCAGCACACGCCAACTGCTGATTACCGCTGGGAACACCCCCAGCGGTAGAAAATAGAAAATTATTTTCTACCACGGGATTCGGCACACCAAACTCAGAATTATCGCCTAGTGCATGAACTAGCCTAGCGGTAGTGACGTGTAGCCCTCCCGCGCCTTGGTAAAAGGGCCCCTAAATTTAAGATTTTAGTGTTGGTGTTTAAAATTCATCAGACGGGTCTTCCTTTGTTTTTGGCCTGTCATTTAACACCGTATATTCCTACTTGAGGTCTCAGGTCAGCAGACTAGGGCCAACTGGTTATGCCTCCTTTTCTCCAGGTCTCCTTAGCCTTACAGCAGAATGCAATGTTTAGTATGAGTGGGCCTAAGTTGTGGAATCAAATGTCATCCTTTTTAGGGCTGGAAACCATTTTAATGACTTTAAGAGACTGCTTAAAATGCATTTTTTTCAGGAGGCCTTCTCTGAGTTATGAGGTGAGCTTATTTTTTCCCTGTCATACCCCCCCCCCCCCCCCCCCCCCCCCCCTCTTTCTTTTTGAAGTGCAGGGGACTGGGGCTTCAGCAACTCAACAGGTTATGGCTTTGGATTTTGTTTTTTTTTTTCTTTTTTTACTTTTTTTTTTGTTTCTTTGAAATGCTGTATTATTCTGTTGCTTTACTCTTTTCTTTCATATGGTTGGCGTTCCTTTTCTGATTATTTTGGTTTTATTGCTATTTTAGCTTTTATGTACCCCACTTTAATGGTTGTTCTTAAGTGGTTTATGAAAGAAAATAACCTTGAACCTTGAGGAGTGTTGGAGAGCCTCAGATGAAGATGAGACAATGGTTGCTTCATTGTCTGACTAAGGGGAGGAGTTATCAAGTTGTGGTAAAAGACAAGCTTTTATTGCATCCTGATTTACCACAGGAGTTAGCTACCTGTGGTATAACAGTCCCACATGTTGCTGATTACCATGGTGCACGATTATTCCGGTGGCTGGTGAGCATCAGGCCTCAATGCTGCGGCCCGATGCTTCTGGGACTGAACATGCAGGGCCTGTGCTGACCCCCTCCCTCTGTCCCATCACTTCCTCATTGGTCTTTAGGCAGGAATGATCCCCAGTCGCTCCTGCCCTGCTGGTGTCATCTTCAAGATCGCTCCTCTAGTGGTAGTCTCGTGCTACTTCCATTAAGGGTCATGTTACCATATAAGGGTGGAGAACAGAGTGAGGAAGGAAAAAAGATAGAAAAGATTTCAGTACTTAACAGAAAGAGACGGAGACAACTAAAATGCAAAGTAGGAAACAGAACAAAAAAGCACCAAAAGAGAGAAAAAGAAGCACATGCCAAGCAAAGCATAACAGAGGATGAGAAAAGAGTTGAAAATATAACTGGGAACCTCAAAAATATGGAAATCCATTTTCTTCAAGTGAATGTGAATTAACATAAAATTCTTGGGGTTTATTTAATGTGTTTGTCCCACACAGAAAATTTATGCTCTGGAAAAAGCTGAATTAGATTGGCTGGTTTGGCACTTTCTGGTTTCTGTTTCCTTTCTTGGCAGAACATATCACAGATGAGTTAAATTGGGTCACTGATTTGTAGCCTAGGACCTTATGTAATGGTGTAAAAGTCTGTGTGAGATTCAATGTGTTTTTGTGTGAGCTGCAGAAATCTGAGAAACATGAATGAGAGAAAAATACAGAAGCAGCTCTTCAAACAGCACAACAAACTGTCACGCTCACCACTGCGTCATGATCCAGTCTGGCTTACTTCATGGGTCACGGGCAGTCAGGTGAGCTTGGATGGCAGCCGTGGCGGGCCCCTTGAAAACTGGCATTCTTCAGGCTAACAGTTACCTTTCTCTTCACATCTGGCTCCTCGAGGACGCTTCAGCAAGGCCCCGCTCATCTCCAACCAAGCCAGCTCAGCTCCAGCAAGTCAGCTCAGCTCCAGGTCCAGACAGGTTTATGTCACAGCCACAGCCATGCCTCAGGCCCTTGACTCACCTTGGGCCTATGTCTTTCCATTAAAAATCCGTGAACACAACTGTTGGTTCCTGCCACTATAGAGTTAGACCACAAGTTTTCCACTGAAGCTTTTATCTAATCTACTCAGGGGCCAGAGGAAGCTTCATTGACGAGACCCTTGTCTGGCACCAAAAATTCCTATCCAGGAACTACCGAAGCCTGTACCAGTTTCATCCATATATGGGAATGTACAAGGAACACATCAAGATGAAAATGGTTACCCAGCTTTTGAGAATTGGGGCCCTCCTTAAGGAAGCCATGGAGGGGCATAATCGAAAGGGGCGCCCAAGTTTTGCTGAGGACATCCTCGCAAAACGTCTCTACGAAGGGGCGGGGAAATTATCGAAACAAGATGTCCATCTTTCATTTCGATAATACGGTCGGGGACGCCCAAATCCTGAAATTAAGTCGTCCTTAGAGATGGTCGTCCCTATACTTGGTCATTTCTGATTTTCGGTGATAATGGAAACTAAGGACGCCCATCTCAGAAATGACCAAATGCAAGCCTTTTGGTCGTAGGAGGAGCCAGCATTCGTAGTGCACTGGTCCCCCTCACATGCCAGGACACCAACCGGGCACCCTAGGGGGCACTGCAGTGGACTTCATAAATTGCTCCCAGGTACATAGCTCCCTTATCTTGTGTGCTGAGCCTCCCAAAACCCACTCCCACCAACTGTACACCACTACCATAGCCCTTACGGGTGAAGGGGGGCACCTAGATGTGGGTACAGTGGGATTCTGGTAGGTTTTGGAGGGCTCACATTTAACAGGTAGGGGGGTATGGGCCTGGGTCCACGTGCCTGAAGTGCACTGCAGTGCCCACTAAAACTGCTCCAGGGACCTGCATACTGCTGCAATGGACCTGAGTATGACATTTGAGGCTGGCATAGAGGCTGGCACAAAATATTTTTAAAGATATTTTTTGAGGGTGGGAGGGGGTTAGTGACCACTGGAGGAGTAAGGAGAGGTCATCCCCGATTCCCTCCATTGGTCATCTGGTCAGTTCGAGCACCTTTTTATGGCTTCGTCATAAGAAAAACAGGACCAGGTAAAGTCGTCCAAGTGCTCGTCAGGGATACCCTTTTTTTCCCATCATGGGTCGAGGACACCCATGTGTTAGGCGTGCCCAAGTCCCGCCTTTGCTACGCCTCCGATATGCCCCCGTGAACTTTGGTCATCCCCGCGACGGAAAGCAGTTGAGGACGCCCAAAATTGGCTTTCGATTATGCCGATTTGGGCGACCCTATGAGAAGGACGCCCATCTTGTGATTTGTGTCAAAAGATGGGCGTCCTTCTCTTTTGAAAATAAGCCTGATAGTTCTGTATGGCAGTTAACCCCATCATACTGGATCTACCTTGGCTACAGGAGCACAATCCCCAAATTAACTGGAAGCAGGGAGAGGTCTCAGCCTGGAGTACACCTTGTCTACATCGTTGTCAGGACTCTGTATTCCCATCCATCCCGATGACAGCTAATAAACTAGAGAGTGGGGAGCTTCTACCCCACCACGATTATGCTGATATATTCTCCAAGAAACGGACTGAAACTCTACCACCACACCAGGACTACGATTGCCCCATTGATTTAGTACCAGGGAAGACACTTCAGAGGGGTAGAGTCTATCCACAGTCTTGCCCTGAAATCAAGGCAATGTCAGCTTACATTAAAGGTAACTTACAGAGGGGGTTCATCCACATTTCCACATCTCCTATAGGCAAGAAGGACGGGGGGCTACGCCCTTGTATAGACTATCACAATCAAAAACAAGTATCCGCTCCCACTCATTTCCGAACTGTTTGACAGACTTCAGGGAGCCCGCATATTAACCAAACTGGATCTTGGGGGAACTTACAATCTGATCCACATTCGGAGGGACCTGTGGCTTATCAGCTGAAGTTACCTGCTACTCTATGAATTCATAACATGTTTCACATGTCTCTCTTGAAACCTCTCATCCTGGGAAATAGGAGTCGAGGTCCTTTGGCACCCGCTCTTGTTGAAGTTGCTTCTAATATAGAATTTGAAGTCCTTGACTCTCGGACGCTTCATTGCCTCATTACCTAGAAGAGTTACAGTCCAGAGGAAAATTTCTGGGAACCAGCAAGTCAAGTACACACTCCAATCCTCCTCTGGAGGTTCCATCATTTGTTTTCTTACAAACCCAACCCAGGTCCTGGAAGGAGGGGGCCTTTTGAGAGGTGGTACTGTCATGGCCATGCCTAAGGACCCTGACTCACCTCGGCGTGTTCGGGGCTCCTGTCTCTGCCCTGTCTCGCTGAGTTGTTCGGGGCTTCGGTACACCCTAGCCTCACTCTCAACACCACAATGCCGGTGGCACGCTCGTGCACTGAAGCTGTTGTTTTAAAGGGGCAGGCTGCCGATGTGATGTACCCCAGGGAGGGGTATTTCAACCCTCAGACCTCCCTTCCACCTTACCTCCTCAACAGGTTGCCAGCATTCCTTGTCTTATGTATTTATTTATATATATTTTGCTCACATCTTTTTCAGTAGTAGCTCAAGGTGAGTTACATTCAGGTACACTGGATATTTCTCTGTCCCAGGAGGGCTCACAATCTAAGTTTATACTTGAGGCAATAGAGGGCTACGTGACTTGCCCAAGTGTTGCCTGCATAGCCTTGCCTGCCTCCTGTTCCTACAAATAATTCCTTGCCTTTTTCCTGCTGTGCCTACCAGTTCCTGCCAAAACCACCTTGCCTTCTCCCTGTCTTGTCTTCCAGTCCTTTACACCACCGTTCCAGTTCCAGTGCTCCAGTCCTCTGCTCTGCAATTCCAGTCCTGTGCTCTGCAGTTCCTGTTCCAGTACTCCAGTCCTCTGCTCCACAGTTCCAGTTGCAGTGCTCCAGTACTCTGCTCCACAGATCCAGTTCCAGTGCTCCAGTTTTCTGCCTCTGCTGAACAATGCCATCAGTGGGAGCCGCCTGACCCTCGGGTTGGGAGCCCTGTGTTGTCCCAAGGACTTACTCACCTCATGTTGTGACAGTTTACAGGGGAATTTCGTAAAACGTTGCCCACCAAGTTTATAGGCCCATTGTTAGACTATTTTGACCAGGTGATAGAGTTCCCCCTGCATAATAATATGGCCCTTATCAGCCTTCTGCTTAAGCTAGGCAGGCAGGCTTGTCTGCTAGAAGCTTACCGTACAGTCTCACTTATTAATGTGAATATTAAGATTCTTTCATGGATTTTGGCAGATAGGCCAGTGGTCTGCCTGCTTGGCTTAGTGCATGACAATCAGGTTGGCTTTATTAGGGGCTGCCAATCAGTAGTTAATGTCCGGGAGTTACTGCTGGCCATGGCTCATGGCTGTCAGGCTTGGGAGCCCTTACTTCTGACCAGTCTGGATACTGAGTGTGCGTTTGATCAGGAAAAGTAGCCTTTTTTTCAAACATTGACTTGTGTGTACTGAAGGCTGGTTATACTGGGCAATTTCAACTCTTTATTCTAATCTTGAGGCATCCCTACTGATCAATGGGGTGCATACTGCCTCCTTCATAGCTTTCGGTACACGGCAAGGATGTCCCATTTCCCCGCTGCTTTTTGTCTTATCTTTAAAACCTCTGCTATTCACTGTCCACAGTGCTGAGGAGGCCGTGGAGGTCCACTTGAAGGGGATGATTATAAAAGCTCTTGCATACACCGATGACTTGTTGTTGGTTTTAAAAGATACCCAGCTCTCAATGCCTGCGGTGATATGTTTGAATTTTGAAGCATGGACAGTTGGCGGGATTTAGGCTCAATTTAACTAAACATAAGGCACTTCCAGTGGTCCCAGAGGTATGCACCAATTGGGTGGGGACCTTCCCTATAAGCTGGGCAGAAAGGCAGTTCAAATATTTAGGTGTCATTATTCCTTCTTACCTCCCCTTGCTATATGACTGTAATGTTCTACCATGTGGGACAATACACATTTGTTGGGGGTCTGCCATGCCTATCCTGTTTCTTTAGTAGAGAAAATTAGTTTATTTAATATGATACTGACTCCTCACTGACTGTACATTTTTCAGATGCTCCCATTATATCTGAAGGCTCAAGATGAGCATCTCCTTCATAGCGAGCTCCAGAGATATTTGTGACAGGGTCAACATGCCAGACTTCCTATATTGGTTCTTCACAAGCACAGAGCGCATGGAGGATTGGGGTTGTTAAATATCAGATATTTGACCATGGCTTGCATAATGACACACATCAATGACTGTTTCCGGGGGTCTCTACAGTTTTCAGTGACTCCACTCGAGACCTCCTTTTCCCACATGGAACATTTCAGTTGGCTGTTGCATACTACTACTACTGTTTAGCATTTCTATAGCGCTACAAGGCAGGGAAAATGCACGGCAGGGACTTTTTTCATTTGTATGAAGTCTTTCTTGAACATTTCTCAAAACAGTATCACAAAATACAGCACTCCAGAACAAGTAAGTCATAACATAACTGATCAGCAAGATCCTTTTTTTTTTTTACGAGCTGGCCGACCGGCTTCCCCTCCTATGAAGGAAATGTTTTAAAGGGTTTTTTTGGGTGGGAGGGGGTTGGTGACCACTGGAGGAGTATGGGGAGGTCATCCCCGATTCCTTCCGGTGGTCATCTGGTCAGTTTGGGCATCTTTTTGAGACTTGGTCGTGAAAATAAATAGACCAAGTAAAACCGGCCAAATGCTCGTCATCGCCGGTTTTCTTTTTTCCATTATCAGCTGAAGCCGGCCATCTCGTAAGCACGCCCACATCCCGCCTTCACTACCCTGCCGACACGCCCCCTTGAAGTTTAGCTGCCTCCACGACGGAATGCCGGCGAGTGTGTCCAAAAATTGGCTTTCGATTATACCGATTTGGCCGGTTTTAGGAGATGGCCGGCCATCTCCTGATTTGTGTCGGAAGATGGCCGGCTATCACTTTCGAAAATAAGCTGGATAGTAACATAGTAGATGACGGCAGAAAAAGACCTGCACGGTCCATCCAGTTTGCCCAACAAGACAACTCATGTGTGCTACTTTTGTGTATACCCTACTTTGATTTGTACCTGTGCTCTTCAGGGCACAGACCGTATAAGTCTGCCCAGCACTATCCCCGCCTCCCACCACCGGCTCTGGCACAGACCGTATAAGTCTGCCCAGCGCTATCCCTGCCTCCCAACCTCCAGTCCCGCCTCCCACCACTGGCTCTGGCATAGACCGTATAAGTCTGCCCCGCACTATCCCCGCCTCCCAACCTCCAGCCCCGCCTCCCACTACCGGCTCTGCTATCCAATCTCGGTTAAGCTCCTCAGGATCCTTTCCTTCTGAAGATTATTTTCTCTATCATCTTCCAGTTGTGCATTGAGTGCCTCCGATTTTTGAATTTTAAATAAAGTTGTCTGAGGATGATGTCATCCCAACTTTCACGTACGGTTACCGCAGACACAGACAAGTTTAAGGTGTACTTTGTTGGGGTTCGGTAAGCCCTGGTCACTGCATTGTACTATGATTCAAACAATTAGGAGTTAAATATTTGAGCTGCATTTATGTCTGTGGATTGTGGAAACGCACAATCCACAAACATAAATGCAGAAATCCACAGACATAAATGCAGACAGAAAGTGAAACAAGGCACCTTGTTGGATAGTGTCTTTTTACCCACAAGACGCAGCAGATAAGTGGCAAACTACCTAAATTGTTTTTGAACAGCTAATAAATGTGTTATGTGGCCAGAAAGCAGTGGGACAATTTGTGAAATACTTTAATTAATTAATTTTGTACATTTATCACAGTGTGGGCATAAGTTATACAGGAAAAAACAAATTAGGGGCCTTTTTACTAAGAGACGGTAGGCACTAGTGTGTATCTACCACACGCCAAAAAGCACTGCTGTGAGATGCGCTGAGGCATCCTGTGGTAGTGTGCCATTCAGAACACGCTAATCCCGCGCTAAAAAAATAGCTTTATTTTAGCACGGGAAGCGTGTGAATGGGCAGAGAGTAGTCGTGTCCTGCGCTAATCAGGTAGCATGGGCACATTGCCGTGCGCTGCCCGATTAGCATCATGGGAGCCCTTAATGCCTACAAAATAGGTGGCGGAAAGGGATCCCTTGGTAATGGCCATGCACTAATTGGGAAATTAGAGTGTGACCATTTCAGAAAAATATACAGATGCGGCCATTTTACCACCACACCAAAAGCATTTTACCACCACACTAAAAGTGGCCACAGCATGGGGGAAACCCACGTGCTAACTACAGCGCTGGCCACTGTTTAGCATGACTTAGTTAAAGGGCTGCTGTGTGAGGTGTCCAATGATGTGTAGTTGATTATTGACAAGCAGAGCAGCATATGCTCATGGTTTGTCATCCATTTCTAAGTGCATTCATCGGAGAGCACTTAGCAGCATTATATAGTACACTGACAGTCTCCTCTCATTTCTAAAAAAATTTTTTCTAAAATACTTGTCTTTGTAATAAGTAAACAATTTACATTTAGTATTACTATGCTTCCACTGTGTGGTAATGGTACTATAATTTAGAAAGCTGATTTAATGATACATTTAAACCCTCTGCTCAGTGTGCAGCAGTGGTTAAGAAAGCAAATAGCGTGTTAGAAATTATTAGGAAAGGAATGGAGAACAAATGTTATAATGCCTTTATATCACTTCATGGTGTGGCTGCACCTCAAATACTGTGTGCAATTCTGGTCACCGCATCTAAAAAAAGATATAGCAGAATTAGAAAAGGTACAGAGAAGGGCAACAAAAATGATAAAGGGGATGGGATGAATTCCCTATGAGGAAAGACTAAAGTGGCAAGGGCTCTTCAGCTTGGAGAAGTGACGGCTGAGGGGAGATAAGATAGAGGCCTATTAAATACTGAGTGGAGTGGAACGTGTAGACGTGAATCGCTTGCTCACTGTTCCAAAAATACTAGGACAAGGGGTCATGCAATAAAACTATTAAGTAGTACATTTAAAACAAATTGGAGAAAATATTTCTTCACTCAATGAGTAATTAAATTCTGGAATTCCTTGCCAAATAATGTGGTGAAAGCAGTTAGCTTAGCAGGGTTTTAAAAAGGTTTGGCTAATTTCCTAAAAGAAAGGTTCATAAGCCATTATTAAAGATGGACTTAGGAAAATCCATTTATTATTTCTAGGATAAGCAACATAAAATGTTTTTACTGTTCTAGGATCTTGCCAGGTACTTGTGATCTGGATTGGCCACTGTTGGAAATAGGATACTGGGCTTTATGGACCTTTGGTCTGTCCCACTATGACAACATTTATGTTCTTATGATTTATTTATTGTTGTGACTGTGCTTTCTTGACCACTGCTGTTTTGAGTGGTAAATGCTGTTCCATTCGATTACCCCATGTTTCTGGAGCTCTGATGCAGTTCTATCAGTGCTGTTACAGTTGTAGCTCCTGCAGTTTTGAATAATAGCTTAATGATTAGAGCATCAGGATGAGAGCCAGAGAAGGCAGGTTCAAATGCCATTGCAACTTCTTGTGATCTTGGACATGTCACTTAGGGGTCCTTTTACTAAGGTGAGCCGAAAAAAGGCCTGCGCTGGTGTAGACGTATGTATTGGACACCCATATATTCCTATGAGTGTCTCCAGCGTTAGCGCACGCTAATTTTTAGCGCTTGCTAAAAAGTTAGCGCGCCTATAGCACGGCTTAGTAAACAAGGCCCTTAGAAAGACATGAACTAAATCCAAATCTCCTCCTTCAGCTTGTAGTATTTGCAGTGTACATTGTAGCAAATGTTGAAATTTGTGTTTCATTTCCTTATTGAAAGTGATCAGCTATAGAAAACATACTCTATTTTGCAGATGCTATTTCTGTGGATGTCTAGGGTAGAGGGCAAAATAGCATGCGTACTTTTCAATATGCCAAAAATGAATGCTGCTTTCTTCTTCTGACCTAAACTTCTTGTAGCAACCCATTTTAACATGGCAGTATAGAAGCCCATCCAGCAAATCGAAAGACAAAAACGCCTATATTGCGACCTAAATCGGGAGATAGGCGTTTATCTCCCAAAAACGAATAACGCGGTATAAACGAAAGCCGAACTTGGACGTTTTCAACTGCACTCCATCGCGGAAGCGTACAAAGTTGACGGGGGCGTGTCAAAGGCGTGGTGAAGGCGGAACTGGGGCGTGGTTATCGGCCGATCAGAGATGGGCGCCTTTCGCCGATAATGGAAAAAAAATACGCGTTTTTAGCGAGAATTTAGGGCACTTTTCCTGGACCCTGTTTTTCCACGAATAAGGCCCCAAAAAGTGCCCTAAATGACCAGATAACCACTGGAGGGAATCGGGGATGACCTCCCCTGACTCCCCCAGTGGTCACAAACCCCCTCCCACCACAAATATGCCGTTTCACAACTGTTTATTTTCACCCTCAAATGTCATACCCACCTCCCTGGCAGCAGTATGCAGGTCACTGGAGCAGTTATTAGGGGGTGCAGTGGACTTCAGGCAGGTGGACCCAGGCCCATCCCTCCCCTACCTGTTACAATTGTGCTGCTTAATGCTTATTAGTCGTCCAACCCCCCCAAACCCACTGTACCCACATGTAGGTGCCCCCCTTCACCCCTTAGGGCTATAGTAATGGTGTAGACTTGTGGGCAGTGGGTTTTGAGGGGGATTTGGGGGGCTCAACACACAAGGGAAGGGTGCTATGCACCTGGGAGCTCTTTTACCTTTTTTTTGGTTTTTGTAAAAGTGCCCCCTAGAGTGCCCGGTTGGTGTCCTGGCATGTGAGGGGGACCAGTGCACTACGAATCCTGGCCCCTCCCACGAACAAATGCCTTGGATTTATTCGTTTTTGAGCTGGGCGCTTTCATTTTCCATTATCGCTGAAAAACAAAAACGCCCAGCTCACAAATTGTCGAATAAAACATGGACGTCTATTTTTTTCGAAAATACGGTTCGGTCCGCCCCTTCACGGACCTGTTCTTGGAGATAAACGCCCATGGAGATAGACATTTTCGTTCAATTATGCCCCTCCATGTCTACATTTAACTGGACTTTTCACCCTACCCATTGTATCCTAGTACATTCGTGATTAAGTGTGCTTTAAAACTTAATTGTACTTGTTATATGAAGCCTATAATATATAGAGCTCTCTTCAAGCAACCCAATTTGTTTTTACTTCTGTTTGCTGGCCTGCATTTATTTTTAGCATTTGCAATAGACAATAAAAAGCTGATCTTCCTGTGAACATCTTGGCTAACGATACATGAGCTGCTATGCATTTTACTGCAGGAGGAATATTGAATTCATGTGTGGGCACAAGAAACGTTTGAAATAACTTTAGCGTTATTAAATTGGAGCAGTGTGCCAAAACAACAGTTTTAATTATCTGACATTTTAAAATGTGACATACATGTTAAAAGTCCCTCATTATGTTGAGGTCTCAAAACAGGGACATCCAGTTCTTGACAGTCATAATTCCACTGCAAGAATACATATAGGGATGTGCAGGAGTGCTTATGCATGTGCTGGCACCTGGTTCTCCAGGCGTCAGTGTTGACTAGTACACATATAGATGCTGATCTTATAACACATATGTGTACTTGCTGCCACTCACACGTGTATGTTCTGGATCTTAAAAAAGGTTACATGCACAAGAAGGATTATTTAACGGGCTGATGAAACAACTCTTTCTGTTGAATTTCTGGGATCGTGTTAGACAGCTCAAACTATAGCTACACGATGCAAGGTTCTACATTAGAAGTCACCGCCTAGGAAAAGGAGCTAGGAATTATCATTGACAATACGTTGAAACCCTCTGCTCAGTGTGCAGCGGCGGCTAAGAAAGCATATAAAACGTTAGGAAATATTAGGAAAGGAATGGACAGCAAATCCAGGAATATTATAAGCCTTTGTATTGCTCCATGGCGTGACTGTACCTCGAATATTGGATGAAATCCTGGTCGATGTGTACACAGAATAAACAGATCTCCACAGGAATATACAGTATGCAGCAGAACAGCGAAGATGACCCAGGAATAAGTGGACAATGCTACAGATGATTTAATAGTTTATTGTAGAGCAAACGAGACTCGACACAGTTGTGTTTCGGCTGACAAGGCCTGCATCAGGAGTCTCTTGGATTTTATAAAATCATCCACTTGAAATGTTTATTGTGGTCAGTGTAGTAAAACAACAAGTGAAGTGCTTCGTGCGCCAGACTCCAAGTGAAAGCAGACTATGAGCTTTCACTCAGAGTTTAGCAGCTCGTGTGAGTTTGCCTTTGCTTAGAAGCATGGAGCATTTTGCTAGTTTTTTCACCATTGTTTTGGTTTGGTGCATTGAGCGCTTTATTTGTCATTTTACTACACTGGCCACGATAAACAGTTCAAGTGGATGATTTTACAAAATGCAATTCTGGTCACCACATCTCAAAAAAGAAATAGCGAAATTAGAAAAGGTACAGAGAAGGGTGACAAAAATGATAAAGAGGAATGATAATGAGGAAAGGCTAAAGCGGCTATGGCTCTTCAGCTTGGAGAACAGATGGCTGAGGGGAGATATGAAAGAGGACTATACAATGGAATAGAACGTGTAGATGTGAATCACTTGTTTATTCTTTCCAAAAATACTAGCACTGGGGGGCACACAATGAAGCTACTAAGTAGTAAATTTAAAACAAACCGGAGAAAATATATCTTCATTCAACGTGTAATTAAACTCTGGAATTCATTGCCATAGAATGTGGTAAAAGCAGTTAGCTTAGCAGGGTTTAATAAAGGTTTGGATAATTTCCTAAAAGAAAAGTCCATAAGACATTATTAAGATGGACTTGGGAAAATCCACTGCTTATTTCTAAGATAAGGTTTTACTTGGGATCTTGCTAGGTACTTGTGACCTGGATTGGCCACTGTTGGAAACAGGATACTGGGCTTGTTGGACAGTCACCAGTCACACCTTGCATTAATTGGTGGCCACTCCAAATCCAAATAAACAGGTAGTTGGCTCTTGCATATGCCTTGATGCAGGTGCAAAAGCTGATGTGAGTGTTTTTAATAGTCATGTCCAGATTTTTGGCCTGCCCAGATTATACTAAACTATATTCATTAGTGATTTATTAGTTTTATAGATTTTATAATTTGCCTAGCAAAAAACCTTTATCCAGAGAAGACCAGAAACTGCCTGACCTTAATGCACAACCTGTGGCATAGACTGCAACAGATCTTGCAAGTATCCAGGTTCCCCACTGTGCATAACATTAAAAACTGAGGACTATACCTTAAATCCTATGCATTGAGGAACAGGCAACCAGTGCAAAGCCTGCTGTTCAGGAGAAATTCTGGTTGATTTACTTATTCCAGACTCCATCTATGAAGTCATATTGTATATCATCTAAAGCAGGCATAACATAGTTCTAGGCAACCCTAAATATAATGCATTACAATTATCCAGGCTTCCAAGGACCAATAATTGTAGCACTGTTCTAAAATTAGCAGGTGGTTAGTAATACTTCAAACTCTACCAAAGCTGAATCTTATAAAGGCCAACCTGCTAATTGATCAAACCTGATTTCTCTCATTCTGTACAAAACCTAACCTGAAACCCAAATTGTGCACCACTGAAAGAACCAGGATTGAAACTTCATTGCATACCACTATAGTCCCAACATCGGGTAATGATGTACAACCACCCAAAGAGGTTCAGACTTGGTGTAATTCAACATGAGGTAGTCCCACACCGTCCAATAACCCACCAGACATAAATAAGACAAAACAAGAAACCTCAGCCAGCTGCTCAACTGGGTCCAGAAGTTGTATATCATCTGTATAAACATGGATGAAAAAAGCCTGAAATGGGACACAAGGGCTCCATCAGTTACAAACTAACCCTGTAGAACTGCATCGTGAGCATCCTCAGCAGTCATGTTGGCGATGTTTCCTTTATACGTGCCACTGCTGGCAGGTGGCCACCACATCCATCCATCATGTTGGGAAAGTGAACTGTATGATAGAAAGTCTTTCCCGTGTCTTGCGCTTCCTGCTTGTCATGGTCGTCATCACCAATGTCCGTGCCGTGCTCGTCAGTGCCCTATTCCTCCTTCTAAACCTACTAAATTACCTGCAGTTCCATTCAGTGACCTGTGGGGTCACTGTAGAGTGGTGGAGGCAAACTGGTGATGTCATCAGCACTGAGCCCTTCTTAAGCTGGCTTCTGAGTGTACTCAGTGTTTTGGCATTTATCATTGATTAAGCCCAGGCCTGCCTGGGGCTCTGCTAGTTCCAACTACTGTTTCTTTGTGAGGTCGTGGCCTGAAGCTTTGCCTACAGCATTCTCCTTATGCTGTGTTCCAGTGGAAGTCTGCTTCAAGGCTGGTAGTCCTGAGAGGTAAAGCTTTGCTACAGCTTTCACCAAACGCTGTGTTCCTGTGAAGCCTGTTTTCAAGCTTGGTAGTCCTCAGGAGTAAAAGCTCTGCCTACAGCTTTCACCTTTGTTTGGGTCCAGTGAAGCCTGCTGTCAAGCCTGTGAGTCCAGAGCCTCCCATGCCTCAGCTGAGATTTTAGTCGCCCACCGTAAGTCCTTGGTCGCTGTATGCAGCGAGTGACTTTGTGCTGTGCTTGGGTGCTGTGCAGGGCTTCTGCCTTGGGAGCATCGGCTCAGGTTTGGCTTCTTCACCTTGCTTGCCTTGGGCGCATCGGCTCGGACTGTTCCTCTATCTTGCTATGCCTTGGGAGCATTCGGCTTGTGCGCCTCAGTGACTGTTTGCTTGTCTTAGGTGACATCCCTAGTCTTCTGTGAGCAGAGTGACCTGTTCTTGCCTCTACCTGCGGTGCAGGTCCTCAAGAGACGCTTTCTTTTCCATTTGTTTTGCTCCTACTCCACTCTGGTTTTGAGGAATCTTGCTGCGGTTGTTCAGCAGCTCATCTGAGTATACTGACAGAATGAACCCTTTTCTTAACCACTAGCAGTGTTACCTCTGTCAGCCAAGTATTGCCCATTTGTCTTTGTCCCGCTAGGGCGGGCCCTTTGCCTAGTCTGTTGTGTTGTACTGTATGCCATATGTTTGCATTGCTTTGCTAGTATTGAGATGCACAGCTAGGCTGCTTATGTTTGATTTCCCTATACAGCTAGGCTGTTCTACTTTACCTTAGTCTATGTTTTATGTTTGCCTTGCTTCAGCTAGGTTAGACTGTATAGTTAGGCTGCCTGTTTTCCTTTCTGTGCCATTTGGCTACTCTTTTAGCCTTGTGTTTTTGCTACTAATAATCTGCCTCAGTTCATCTCCACTTGTGGTCCAGTCCAGCTCTTTGGAGTTGTCTTAGTTCTGAGGGGACTCAGTCTACCCAGAGGTGGTTGAGTGATTCTCACGCGGCCACCTCTGGGCCAAGGGCTCACAAACGTCACACTGCTATTCTGAGGAATATGGACAGACAGATAGGACATATGAGGAAAGGGGACTATTGAAGAGAGAAAGACTAGATAAGGGTTACGAGCAGGTGACAAGTTAGGAATTAAAAGCAGCATCAAACAGGTAGGCCTTTAGACCGGATTTGAAGGCGGCCAGGGATGGAGCTTGACGTAATGGCTCAGGGAGTCTATTCCAGGCATAAGGTGCGGCAAGATAAAAGGAGCGGAGTCTGAAGTTAGCGATGGAGGAGAAGGGTACAATTAGGAGAGATTTGCCTAGTGAACACGCGCCGAGGCCCCCTTTTACTACAGTGGGTAAAGGGGAAGTCTCTCTTTTTTTTTTTTTTTTTTTTTAAAGAAATGGCCATGTAGCGAGTGAAGCACTTGCCACTTGGCCATTTTGGGGGTAGACCTTACTGCCATTCATCGAGGTAGCGGTAAGGGCTCCCGCTCTAACCTGGTGGCAACCAGATAGCACGCGGCACTGCCCGATTATCACTGGGTTCACACCGGCGTTACAAAAATAAATATATTTTTATAGTGCCAGATATGATGGCGCACTAGGGGGTGGGAACTACAGCCGGGCTGCTGCAGTAGCCCGGCGGTAGCTCCTTTTTAGTGAGCGGTAAGCCTGCATTGGTCTTACCTCCTCTTTGTAAAAGGGGCCCTTAGAGAATAATAACACAACCACTTTGCCTTGTTCCGCCCAAGCGGCCTTCCTGCAGCCTGAGTTTTTATTTAGAATACTATAAGCTCTATTAGACTTACACTGTGAGCCAGATTATATGCCATTGTTATAATGATGCATCGATAAGTGTATTGATTTATTTGTAAAAAATTTATATACTGCCATTCACATAAAAATTATGCATCAAAGCAGTTTGCAAACATGTGGCTGGTTGTTGAAAAATAGTGAAAAATTTGGAATGATGAGGGTAAGTGATGTATTGTAGCAGTTGCCAATACGTTTACCCCTAAAGAAAGGGAATGAGAGTCAAATTAGCATCTAGTAGACCATGTTGCTGTATAATAGGTGATTTTTGTATGTTTAAAAATAATGTTTTTAACAAGCACCCCACTGGACTGATGAAGTTGAGTATGGAATTAATTTCAATCAGTGTACTAATGGACCATGTAATTTGTAATTTTGCTAACTGTTCACTTTAATTCAGTCATTTCATCTTGAAATAGGTTTTGTTAGAGAGGAGTTCCATTTATCTGTGGATTGCAAAATTCAAAAACAGTGCATGTGAGGTGGTGATGCAAACTTATGGCTTGATTTCCCAAGCTTGTTTTATGCCCATGACTTTGATTAAGTAGCTGTCTTAAGTCATTTTTCTCTTCAGCAATTGCAACACTGTATTTTCCGTTTGGTTCTAAGGGTGGTCATAGTACACTGCCTTGAAGGAAGTTATGTGGTAACTTTGCTACTCATTCCTAATTGAAACTATATAGCATAAGCACTTAAGTTGCCTATTTGCACTTAACAAGAACTGTTCTCTTAATCATAAAAAAGACAAAAACTCATCTTTAAGCCAATGATAGTCTAATTTAAAATATATGTTTAAAGCATTGTATAGATTACCAAAATAGAAGGCTAAAAAGTAGGATTTTACAATTTTTGTTGATAAAACATGATCATAGTTTCTGTGATTATGTTTAGGATACAGCAGAGTTCTGGTAAGTGTCATTAGGGATAATAGGGAGGTTGCATTTAGGTATTCCATGCTATTAAGTCTCTTGTTTCACAGCCACTTCACTGAAACTGCATCTTTAATGCATCAATTTGGGGGCTAAATATACATGCTAAAAAATAAGACTGGCCGATATTCAAAGTGATTTAGCCAACTACTGCCTAGTTAAATCTCTTGGTCGGAGCTAGCTGCTAATTTTCAGCAGTACTTAACCAGCTAGGAGGCCCTTTTACTAAGTCGCGTAAGCGTCTACGCACATCCAACATGCACCAAAATGGAGTTACTGCCTGCGTGGCTCTTGCGGTAATTTCATTTTTGGCGTGTGTCCAATATGTGCATCCAAAAAATAATTTTTGTTTTCAGACGCGCACCAAGTGGCATTTGACGCACGTAGGTCATTACCACCCGGTTACCGCGTGAGACTTTACCGCTAGGTCAATGGCTGGCGATAAGGTCTCAGACTCAAAATGGGCACGTGCCAATTTTGATTTTGCTGCACATCCATTTTTGGCAAAAAAAATTTTTAAAGGCATTTTTTGCAGGCACGCTGAAAAATGGATCTGCGCGCACCCAAAACACACGCCTACACTACCGTAGGCCATTTTTCAGCGCACCTTACTAAAAGGACCCCTGCTGAAATTTGCAGTACGCACCTAACTGAAAGCCGGCTATGTTGGGGGCGTTCCAGGGACGGAAGGGCCAGGTTTCGGAAATAAATGGGACCTTATTAAAGTCTGTCCTATCTTTATGTGCTAACTCATGGCCACTTAAGTGCTGAATATTGACTTAAGCAACTATGTATTAGCTCAAAAATAACCAGATATTCAAAGCTGAAGCCCGGACAGGGTCCAGCTTTCAATATCCAGGAATAACTCTGTCGGCAGTGAGCCAAATGCTCACCACCACCAGTTGAATATCTGGCCCATGATTTTTCATTTTGTTACTTTTAAATGTGCTTGAAAAGAATCCCATAGAACACTTTGCTTCCCCTGAAGCATAGAATTCCAGTCATATTAAAATAATATCAGGTCCTATCCTATTTAAATGCTGGCATTCCTTTCTTTTTAATTAGCACGCAAACCTCCTTGTGTGTCCACACATGTAGGTAGTATATTAAGCAACTGTTAAACAGTAAATAATGTGATATCCTTGAAAAGCTAATCACAGTTTTTGCTAAAGGCTGGAACCAAAATATAAGGATTTAAAGTGGATAAACTGAGGACCAGTTTGATTTCCTGCATGTTTTTAGATATTTATTTCTATCTATATTCTGAATAAACTGATTTCACATGTGATCTGGGTGTCACTAAAGTCTGGTGTTAGCCCCTACCTCTGGACATCCTGGGAGTTGCAAAGAGGTCTGTTCCCTGATCATCAGCATAAATCTACCTCTTGTAGTGAAGCCTCAACCCAATAGGAGACTGGATGGGAGTTGTTGAAGTAACTTGTAACATGGCTCTCGCACCCGGCTTAGCATCAGCCCAGGTGCAGTATGGAAGCAGCCACGTTGAAGGGTCATTTTTCTACCAAGTTAACCGAAACATTAATCAAGCACAGGTCAGCGGGGTCTCTGAACTCTTAGTGAAAACAAAAGAAAAAGACCAGGAGCGGGGTTGGAGGTCCCTTCATATGTAAACTAAGAGAGGAAGGAGCACTAGAGCCTCAGGAAGACTCATCCTCAGGAGATGCTCCTACAGCCCAAAAGGAAGGGGATCCTATACCAGATAACTCAACTATGGTTCTGGGGTTCCGGCTGAAGAGCCTAGAACAAAACAAGTAAGAAGAGTGCAAGGGAGAATCAAGTCTTCTTGCCATGAAAGGAAGAGAATAAAGTTATTGTATACACTAACATCTATAAAAGAAACTATAACTACCTTAGGTGTTCCTTTACCTACTATTTATTTTGATTAATGATCACTTTGACCCCTGATGGATTACTATTAAATTTGTAACTACAGTTACTTGACTGAAAAGCTACGAGCTACGAGAATGGTATGGGATTTGCGTTACAAGATGTACGAGGAGAGACTTGCTGACCTGAACATGTATACACTGGAGGAAAGGAGAAACGGGTGATATGATACAGACGTTCAAATATTTGAAAGGTATTAATCCGCAAACGAACCTTTTCCGGAGATATGAAGGTGGTAGAACGAGAGGACATGAAATGAGATTGAAGGGGGGCAGACTCAAGAAAAATGTTAGGAAGTATTTTTTTCACGGAAAGAGTGGTGGATGCTTGGAATGCCCTCCCGCGGGGGGTGGTGGAGATGAAAACGGTAACGGAATTCAAACATGCGTGGGATAAACATAAAGGAATCCTGTTCAGAAGAAATGGATCCTCAGGAGCTTAGCCGAGATTGGATAACAGAGGCGGTAGTGGGAGGCGGGGCTAGTGCTGGGCAGACTTATACGGTCTGTGCCAGAGCCGATGGTGGGAGGCGGGGATAGTGCTGGGCAGACTTGTATGGTCTGTGCCCTGAAAAAGACAGGTACAAATCAAGGTAAGGTATACACAAAAAAGTGGCACAGTGGGAAGCGGGGCTGGTGGTTGGGAGGCGGGGATAGTGCTGGGCAGACTTGTACGGTCCGTGCCCTGAAAAAGACAGGTACAAATCAAGGTAAGGTATACACAAAAAAGTGGCACATTTCTTGGGCAGACTGGATGGACCGTGCAGGTCTTTTTCTGCCGTCATGTACTATGTGTATACAGTGAACTTATATCTGTGAGCATCACTATCAGGAAGGTTCAATCACACAGATACAGGAAGAAAGCTTCAGGAGTGAATGTCTTGAAGCCAATTCTCAGTGGCATTCCGTGGTTGCCTGACACCCAGGGCGGATCGCCACTGCTCAACCCCCCCCCCCCCCCCCCGGGTGCAGGGCAACACGGCACCCCTCACCCCACACAGTCCCCACTTGCCTTCCAAGTTCCAGCTCCGTCCACCCCAGTGTGACGCCGCCTCCCCCCCCCCTACGCAGTCCCCACCTGCCAACCAGGTTCCAGCTCTGTCCACCCCAGCGTGGCGCCCCGCATCTGCAGCGCTGCTGTAAAAAGAAGAAAATCGCCTCGTCGTCGGCCCTTCCCTCACTGTGTCCTGCCCTCGAGGAAATAGGAAGTTATGTCAGAGGGTGGGACACAGTGAGGGAAGGGCTGACGACGAGGCGATTTTCTTCTTTTTACAGCAACGCTGCAGATGCGAGGCGTCACACTGGGGTGGACGGAGCTGGAACGTGGTTGTCAGGTGGGGACTGCGTCGGGGGGGGAAGGCGGCGTCACGCTGGGGGTGGACGGAGCTGGAACCTGGTTGGTAGGTGGGGACTGCGTCGGGGGGGAGGCAGTTCCATGCCAAGGGGGGGGTGTGGATGGATGGATGGAGCGGAGCACCCCCCCCACCCATTGACACCCGAGGTGAACCGCCCCCACCGCCCCGCCCTTGCTACCCCACTGCCAATTCTTCCCACCTCCCTCCCCCATTCCAGATAGCTTACTGCAGTAGGCACTGGCAGTGCAGTCATCTGAGGACACTCCCCCTATCCAATATCTGTCCCCTCTCCCATCCTATCATGATTACTGTAGTTCTCCCCCCTACCCTCTTTGTCATGTCTATTTATCTGCTACACTATCTTTTCTTCTTTAGTCTATAAGCCGCCTAGCTGGCACTGCTGATGGGTGGGCTAGTAAGTCATAAATAAACTTGAAATAAAACTTGAACAGAGATCCATCTGGGGGTCCCTACAGACAGGTTGGAAAATGCCCATTCAGTATAAAGCTATGTCACTTGCACTTCTGTTCAATTGGGGGGAATATTTCCAAATGGTTTGATTTGACACATACTGTGATCAGAATGAACTTCACTCCTGTGTTTATAACTTCCATTTATTGCATCTGTCCACAGAGAACCAAGGTAGCTACAATCGCATAAAACACAAAATGTCATTTACCATTTACTAGTGTAGCCCCGGCCTTTGCTTAGGGGTGTGAGGTAGCCACAAGGACTCATATAAAAAATTAATAATATTTTGTCTCTCCCTTTAGATAGAGAAACACATAATAAAATACAGCTGAGCAGATCACCAATACAAATTAAAGGGTCTTTGAGGACAGAGAAGACCTAGCTCAGGCCTAAACTGGATAAAATAAAAAAAAGCAATAACCAAAGAGGCATAAAAAACAAAATGTATTTTTAAATTATTTTTAAAAATGTGTTGGGGTCCTTTTACTAAGCAGCACTAAAATGTGGCCTGCACTATGACTAGTGTGTGGGTTTCTCTGCGTACTGAGGACACTTTTAGCGCAGCTGTAAAATGGCTGATTTTTTCATTTCTTCAATTAGTGGCCATGTGCTAATTTCCCAATTAAGTTACAGTCTCGTTTCCCATATCTCACAGATAGGGAAATGGTTTCCTCCAAAAGACCTTCCATGAATTTTACCACTTTCACATCTATTCAACCATCAAAGATTCCTATATCACAAAAAGAATTAAGTGAAGACCAGACCATCCTGTTAGAGTAACCAGCATATTACGTTTTTGGCTACCTAAATCAGGTGTAAAAAAACAAATCTCATGCCTGGCAATCAGCATATGTAGGATCTTTAACTATCTGCTAGAAATGCTGCAGGACCATAGCCAAAAAGTAATCATGACATGCCCCCACAGGCTCCTCATCCCAACGGATATTAAAAATACCCCCCAAACAAGCATATTTTCATTTTCTAAATTATCCACAATCCATTGGTAGAAATACCTGGGGTACTTAAGGATCCCTATAAGCTTACAAAATGGTCAGTAATACTTGTCCCATGAGCTTAAACAACAGGCATTCAAGGCTCACCATGAGCAAATTTACCACCATCAACACCCCAAAACTAAATCTACCAATTTCGGAGACCCTGAAAATTCTTGGAGTCACCATCGACCGGCACCTAACATTTGAGAATCACGCGAAAATCACAACCAAAAAAATGTTCCACTCAATGTGGAAATTAAAAAGAGTAAAACCATACTTCCCAAGAACTGTTTTCCGGAATTTGGTTCAATCACTAGTACTCAGTCAACTAGATTACTGTAACTCACTCTATGCTGGCTGCAAACAGCAAATACTCAAAAAACTCCAGACAGCCCAGAACACAGCAGCCAGACTCATATTTGGAAAACCAAAATACGAAAGTGCTAAGCCCCTATGAAAGAAACTACACTGGTTACCACTCAAAGAACGCATCACGTTCAAAGTATGTACCCTAGTACATAAAATCATCCACGGTGAGGCCCCAGCCTACATGTCTGACCTGATAGACCTACCACCCAGGAATGCTAAAAGATCATCTCGCACATTCCTTAATCTTCATTTCCCCAATTGCAAAGGCCTAAAATATAAACTAATGCACGCATCAACCTTTTCCTATATGAGCACGCAATTCTGGAACGCTCTGCCACGTAACCTAAAAGCGACCTATGAACTGATCAACTTCCGCAAACTGCTGAAGACCCATCTCTTCAACAAAATATACCACAAAGACCAATACATGTGAAACCCCCACACATATCTAGTTACGTTAAGAATGTCTATATCATATTACTATCATGATTTCCATTACCATGGAATCAAAACACCTCTGTAACACTAAATGTCAATTCTCCTATCATTTCCACTACCCATGATATATTGTAAGCCACATTGAGCCTGCAAAGAGGTGGGATAATGTGGGATACAAATGCAATAAATAAATAAATAAAAATTTATTTAGCTTATTGAATATGATTGCTCACCTTAACAAGAGGGTAATTCTATAAAAGGGTGTCTATTAAGAGCCTATTCTATAAAGGAAGGTAGGTGCTTACTTTACTAATATAACCAGGTATGAACATGAAATGTGGTTATGTTCGAGCACTTATACCAGCCATAGAGGTGGTGTAAATAAGGTCACCTAGGTGCCAGAGATATGCGCATAACTTACAGTATTATATAAGTTATGCATAACGGTGTGAGTCCTGCCCATGCTCTATCCAGACTCCATCCATGTGTATTCCCACCAGTAAAATACACACTACGGCAGATATACTCGTATTGACACACTAGCACATAGCCAAATTTTTGGCATTTATGCTTACATGTTTCTATACGCGCATATATTCTGCCTAAATGTCAGTGCCTTCTGTATAGAATAACTGGGTAGGCAAAGTTGTGAAATTTCATCAACATCAGACACAAAATATCAAGCAAATTATCCCTAGAAGCAAACAGTAGATGTTTTTCTCCTAACTGAAAGCATATTTATCAAACCTACTGCTGTATTCCTGGAAAACGATCTCAAGCTCTCATATTCACTGTTAATGCTCATCTGAACACTTGCCAAAGAAAGCCACCTCCTGGAATTCTTAATGTGTAATATGTACAGGCAACATATCAAGATGTTCTTGGAACTTCTTTGTAATCATGCTAGTGGCGTCCAGTACGCTTGGGACACTTTCAATGTCTTTCTGCTAGGCTTTCATTGTTTTTGATTGCATTTATTTATTTGGCTTTAGCTCATGCATTTTCAGTAGTAGTCTTTTTTTTTTTCCAAATATTTTATTAATTTCCAAGAATACAAATAACAGGAAAACAATGATGGAAAAACATAGGAAGCAAGAAACACAACAGGTGGGAAAGGAAAGAAGAGAAAAAAGGAGGGGAAAGCATCCAGGTGTTTAACAAATAAGTCCTTTGTACTGGTTTAAGGTGTGGCCTGAATAGTTTGGAGGTAGTTGTCCAAAATAGACCAAATTTTTTTCTTAGATACTATCATCCGACTTTTCGCAGCCATGGCAAGCTCAGACTTCTGATGCTGCAGGACTGTATTCCACCAGAAGTGAATATTCAGCAACTGTGCATTTTTCCAGTTTTGCAAAATATGCCGTTGAGCAATAGTGAGGAGAATGTCCAATAGTTTTGATTGCGGGGAGGTCAAATCAAAAGTTGCATGAACGGACTTAAAAATTACAATTGAATAAGTCAGGTCATCAGTTATGGGCAAAAGTTTTTGTATAATATTCCAAACAGCCTTCCAGAATTGAAAGATCGGAGGACACTCATATAACATATGAGAGAAAGTACCCACTTGCAGCGAACAGTGCCAACATTTGTCTGATGAGCTCAGGCCAGCAGTAGCAAGTTTTCGAGGAGTCCAATTGGTTTTATGATATAAAAAAACATAGACTGTAAAACCGCTGCAGAAGAAAGAGGTTTCATAACTTTAGACCAGAAACAGAACCACATATTTTCATCTACCACAGACTCTGTATCAAGCTGCCAATTATGTTGAAGGGCAGTATTGAAGTTGTGTTCAGTAGTAGTCTAAGGCAGGGAGGAGCAGCCTAATGGTCAATGCTTCAGGCTTTGATCCTGGCAACCTGGGTTCAATTCCCACTGCAGCTTCTTGTGACATTGGGCAAGTCACTTAGGGGCCCTTTTACTAAGCCGCGTAGGCACCTGTGTGCGCCCAACGTGCATCAATTTTGAGTTACCTCCTGGCTACCGTGTGGCCCTTGCGGTAATTTAATTTTTGGCACACATCTGTTACGCGCATCGGAAAATAGTTGTTATTTTCTGGCGGGCGGCAGAAACCAGGCGGTAATCATCATTCTACGTGCGTAGATGATTACCGTGTGAGACCTTACCGCTAAATCAATGGCTGGTGGTAAGGTCTCAGACCCAATATGGATGCGCGCCAATTTTTATTTTGCCACATGTCCATTTTCTGCAAAAATTTTTCAAAAAAGGCCTTTTTACAGGCCCACTGAAAAATGGATCTGCGTGCGCCCAAAATATGCGCCTACACTACTACAGGCCATTTTTTGGCGCACCTTAGTAAAAGGGCACCTTAACCCTCCATTGCCCCAGGTACAAAAACTTAGATTGTGAGCCCTCTAGAGACAGAGAAAGTACCTGCATATAATGTGTACAGCAGTGGCGTACTAAGGGGGTGGGGGCAGTCCGCCCCAGGTGCACGCCGCTGGGGGGTGCCGCGGCGCGTGCCTGCTCCGAGTTCGCTAAACTTCTTTGCTCATTCGCTGCAGCTCCCTCTGCCCCGGAACAGGTTACTTCCTGTTCTGGGGTAGAGGGAGCTGTAGCGAACGAGCAAAGAAGTTTAGCGAATTCGGAGCAGGCGCATGCCGCGGCACCCCCCCCAGCGGCGTGCACCCGGGAGGGGGGTGCATCGGCGCTCCGCCCTGGGTGCCATCCAGGCAAGGAACGCCACTGGTGTACAGTGCTGCATACATCTGGTAGTATGAGGCAGTATATGGATAGTTGGTGGAACTAAATATACTTATACCCCAGTATTCTATATATTGCGCTGAGATTTCCGTGCATATATCAAAGCATATTCTATAACAATGCACATAAGCTAATTGGTTAGCAAGCAAATCAGCGTTGATAATTGGATATTAACAACCAATTATCAGCACTAATTGGCATTCATTAGAATTTATGTGCAGAACTGTCTAAGTGTATTCTGTAACGTGGTGCCTGTAAATTCTAAGTCGCGTAGTTGAAAAGTGGGCATAGCCATGGGTGTGGAATGGGCATTTCTAAAATCTATGTGCATTGTTATAGAATACACCCGGTCTGCGTCAGGATTTACACCAAATTTTACATGGCATAATTGCCTGCAACTAAATTTAGTCATGTGGAGCAGCGCTCAGTGTATTCTATATACCACATGGAAATGTAGGCTTATTCTGTAAAGTACACCTAAATTAAGGCATACTTTATAGACTACAGTTAAGCGAATTTCATTTTGGCACCAAATTTTTTAGGTGTGATATATAGAATCTAGTCCATAATGCAGTCACTGCTGGTAGCTGCACATATAGCAAAAATATTCATCTAATATACATATGGCTAAGAAGTTTAATTTATGGATGCTTTTTCACAGGCCTAGAATAACCTGCTTTGCTATATGGGTAGCAGCTGAATATTGCTTTTATCCATGTAGTGGGTCATTATGCCCTAACTATACCCCAGCACTATTTATTTATTTGCAGCATTTATATCCCACATTTTCCCACACGCTAGCAGGCTCAATGTGGCTTACAGTAACCGCATTGGCGAACGCCAAGTATGGTAGGGGTTAAACAAATACAATTAAAGTAAGGTCAGGTAAGGTAGGGGTAAGTGGGTATAATAAGTGACAAAGAAAGAAGAAAGAAAATAAAATTGTCCTATGCATGTGCTGGGCAATTCTGTAACAGTGCATCTATATTTAAGTGCCTACTTTCCTTTATAGTGTAACAGTTCAAAAACACAGCTATAATTTAAGCACAAGCACTTATATCAGCCATAGAGGTGGTGTAATTGTGCACACTCAATTTGCCATTGAGGTGGCGGTAAGGGCTCCCACATTAACCCAGCAGTAACCAGGCAGCGCACAGCACTGCGCTGCAGGGAAAAAAATTTCTGGAGCGCCAGAGATGGCGCACGCTCCAGCCAGAACTACTGCTGCTGGTGGTAATTCCAGATTAGCGAGCGTTAACCCTGCGTTGGGCTTGATGCTTTGAAAAAGACCACCTCAGTGTAACAGGACTGGAATCCTGACATTGCACCCACTGTCTGAAATCAGTGTTGGTTTCACTTACAGCACTGCTCTCCTTTTCATTGTTACTGATGCTGTCGTCTTCATCTGCAAACATCTGATCATATTCAGTTTCATTCAGCACATTGCATTCATCAGCAGAATCACAAATATCAGAACCATTACCTGAGCTTTCTTTTATCATTAATTTTACTGCTTCAGCAGCTGAAAAACATGTTCTTTTCTGCTTACCATTACCAAGGGCTGCTCTGTTTACAACTTTCCACTTCCAGTTACTTCTGGTTCATCTAATTGGTCTGGTGATGTCTGATCTGATGATGAAATGGCCCACAGCAGTGCACTTATGAGCCTGGCACTTGCATATTGTTCATATGTCCCATGGAATAGGGCATACAATCAGGAAAATATAGATGCCCCACTGTGTGGGATTGACAAGTTGAAAAAGCTAGTTTTCATGGGCTGCAAATGGGTCAGGTAATATGTATGAGATAGATGTTAAGGTCCAAAAGGGAGACCAAAATATATAAGCAGTGGTCAGAAAATAGCCTGGTCTGGGGAGACAGATAACCAAAGACACCAGTGTGGCAACAACAGAAATTTATTTTTTTTTTAACTTGCATTAACACAATCAAAGAATCATCTTTGACATGAAAACCAAACAAGTTACATATGAACCACAAAACGTAATGGAAAGAAAGTAAATTATATATGGTCCACAACTGGGAAGAGAACCAAGAGAATAAGTCCACAGGAAGTTGGACAGAAAGCCCAAAAAATGGGAGGACAACCTCTCTATATTTCACAAAACAGCCTGCAGTATTATGTAGCACTATCTGAAGCTCTAAAAACTCCTTTACCCTCAAGGAAATATTGCAATTGCACTGTTCAATGAAAATATATCTGCTATTTTGATAGGAAACAAAACATTTACATGGAAAGCACAATTGAAAGGTGGCCCCCAAGGAAAGAACAGATTGTCTCAAAATCAAGAACCTTCTCCTTCTAAGTTGCGTCCATCTGGAACCATCCGGAAAAATTGATTTTTTTCACCCAGGAAATTTGGATTAGTAGATCTCTATAAAACAATCTAAAGATTGCTTCTTTGTCTTGTAGAAACGCAATGGAAACCAATAAAGTGCTTCTGCCTAGAACTTTGATCTCAGAAGATTTCAAAAGAGCTGATGCATCTAACTCTGGTGGTTCTGCCAACGTACATAAGTACATAAGTAATGCCATACTGGGAAAAGACCAAGGGTCCATCGAGCCCAGCATCTTGTCCATGACAGCGGCCAATCCAGGCCAAGGGCACCTGGCAAGCTTCCCAAATGTACAAACATTCTATACATGTTATTCCTGGGATTTTGGATTTTTCCAAGTCCGTTTAGTAGCGGTTTATGGACTTGTCCTTTAGGAAACCGTCCAACCCCTTTTTAAACTCTGCTAAGCTAACTGCCTTCACCACATTTTCCGGCAATGAATTCCAGAGTTTAATTACACGTTGGGTGAAGAAACATTTTCTCCAATTTGTTTTAAATTTACTACACTGTAGTTTAATCGCATGCCCCCTAGTCCTAGTATTTTTGGAAAGCGTGAACAGACGCTTCACATCCACCTGTTCCACTCCACTCATTATTTTATATACCTCTATCATGTCTCCCCTCAGCCGTCTCTTCTCCAAGCTGAATAGCCCTAGCCTCCTTAGTCTTTCTTCATAGGGAAGTCGTCCCATCCCCGCTATCATTTTAGTTGCCCTTCGCTGCACCTTTTCCAATTCTACTATATCTTTCTTGAGATGCGGCGACCAGAATTGAACACAATACTCAAGGTGCGGTCGCACCATGGAGCGATACAATGGCATTATAACATCCTCACACCTGTTTTCCATACCTTTCCTAATAATACCCAACATTCTATTTGCTTTCCCATCTCTAAATCATTTATAAATATATTAAAAAGCAGCGGTCCTAGCACAGACCCCTGAGGAACCCCACTAACTACCCTTCTCCATTGTGAATACTGCCCATTTAACCCCACTCTCTGTTTCCTATCCTTCAACCAGTTTTTAATCCACAATAGGACATTTCCTCCTATCCCATGACTCTCCAATTTCCTCTGTAGCCTTTTATGAGGTTCCTTGTCAAACGCCTTTTGAAAATCCAGATACACAATATCAACTGGCTCCCCTTTGTCCACATGTTTGTTTACTCCTTCAAAGAATTGAAGTAAATTGGTCAGGCAAGATTTCCCCACACAAAAGCCGTGCTGACTCGGTCTCAGTAATCCATGTCCTCGGATGTGCTCTGTAATTTTGTTTTTAATAATAGCCTGTACCATTTTCCCCGGCACCGACGTCAGACTCACCGGTCTATAATTTCCCGGATCTCCCCTGGAGCCTTTTTAAAAAATGGGCGTTACATTGGCCACCCTCCAATCTTCCGGTACCACGCTCGATTTTAAGGATAAGTTGCATATCACTAGCAGTAGCTCCGCAAGCTCATTTTTCAGTTCTATCAGTACTCTAGGATGAATACCATCCGGTCCAGGAGATTTGCTACTCTTCAGTTTGCCGAACTGCCCCATTACGTCCTCCAGGTTTACCGTGAAGTCAGTAAGTTTCTCCGACTCGTCTGCTTGAAATACCATTTCCGACACCAGTATCCCACCCAAATCTTCCTCGGTGAAGACCGAAGCAAAGAATTCATTCAGTCTCTCCGCTACGTCTTTGTCTTCCTTGATCGCCCCTTTTACCCCTCGGTCATCCAGCGGCCCAACCGATTCTTTTGCCGGCTTCCTGCTTTTAATATACCGAAAAAAAATTTTTTTTTTTTTTTTTTTATAACTTTATTTATACATTTCACATATACAGTACCAAGAATACCTCTTGTACAATCAAGGAGAACTGTAAGAACATTTTTACACTAAAAAAAAAATCTCCATCAACATACTCTCCCGCCTCCCCTGTTAGTCCACAACTGAGGCCAGGGACCAAGCCACTATTCTGGGAAAAGTAAAACCAAAATTAATCCACTCAAAAGAAAAAGGCACTGTAGGGAGTCATGGAAGGCCATTATAGCTGAGGTGGAGATGTTACCACCGCCCCAGGTGCCGGAGAAGGAGTCCCCCTGCCCCCCCCGGGAATCCAGGAATGCTTTTAATTGAACCGGTTCAAAAAACACATATTTTACAGCATTCAGCTTCACCACACATTTACAGGGATAATTGAGCCAAAAAAGGCCCCCCAACTGAAACACAGTGGGGCGCAACTTAAGAAAAGCCTGTCGCCTCCTCTGCGTTACCTTGGTCACATCAGGATACATCCGTACTTGTACATTCAAAAACTTTTCTTTCCGATATTTAAAGAATAACTTCAAAATCCTATCTCTCTCAATCTGTGTAACAAAAGTCACTATAAGGGTAGCTCGCTCCCCTTGCCCCTCTTCCCCCTCCAACTCCCGAATAAAGTCCAAGGTGTCAAACCGCCCAGCAGACTCCTCGCTAGCAGCCCGCTCTCCTTGAACCCCTCTCTTGAAAGGCTGTAAGTAATAAATCTGCGAGATAGGCGGGCATGCCGTCTCAGACACCTTCAACACCTCAAAGAGGTATTTTTTAAAAGTCATTATCGGTGCAATCAACTGTTGTTTGGGAAAATTGATCACTCGCAGAGTATTAGCCCTCTGCCGATTTTCAAGCGCCTCAATCTTCCTGTGCAACCATTTACTATCAGTAATCATAGTAGTCTGTACAGCCTGAACCGATTTAATAGCCAAATCATGGGCCTCCGCTCTTTCTCCCACAGTCTTTATTTGCAAGCCCAATTGAGTAACAGTCTCGGTTGGAAGCTGAGAGGCCTGTGACAATAATAACATTTTCTGGGACAATGAAGTTTCCAAAGTAAGCAATGCATCCCAAATAGTTTCCAGTGTAAAGTTTGGAGGTTTTGGCAAAAGTGAAGACTTACTCAAAACTTCAGCACTCCTCTGGGATCCCATAGAGAAGCCGGCCTCCTCCTCCGTCTGTTGCCCCCCTGGAGCGCCGCCTCCCTGCACGCTGGAAATCTCCCCTTCCGGGGCCTTCTGTGCTCTCCTGCCGAGAGCAGGTCCTGACTCTGAGCCATCCGCCCCCTCCTCGGAGGCCAGGAAGCCCCGTCCGCTCTCGGCTCTCATCGTCGCCGGCATGGGAGGCGGTTCCCTCACCTCCTGGCTGAGCTCCGTCTCAGGCAGCAGGGACGCTTCGCCTCTCTCCGCCCCTCCCGGCAGCAAGACGCCCGAGTTCAGCTGGCTGCCTCCCACCACCACGAAGCGATCCATCGTGCCTGAAGCGGGTCCCGCGGGCGCCCCAGGACCAGGCACCCGCTTACCCTTCCGCTTCGGCATTCTCCAGGTAAAACGCTATTGCGGGAAAACTCCACGAGCTACTTCGCCGCGCTCCCTTCAGGCCGCCATCTTGGTCCCTCGTCCCCCCGAAAAAAAATTTTACTATGTTTTTTTGCCTCTAATGCTATCTTTTTTTTTTCTAATCCCTCTTGGCCTTCTTTATCTGCGCCTTGCATTTGCTTTGACACTCCTTATGCTGCTTCTTGTTATTTTCAGATGGTTCTTTCTTCCATTTTCTGAAGGCGTTTCTTTTAGCCCTAATAGCTTCCTTCACCTCACTTTTCAACCAGGCCGGCTGTCTTTTGGAGTTCCGTCTTTCTTTTCTAATTCGCGGAATATGTATGGCCTGGGCCTCCAGGATGGTATTTTTGAACAGCGTCCATGCCTGTTGTACAGTTTTTACTTTCTCAGTTGCCCCCCTAAGTTTTTTTTTTTACCGTTCTCATTTTATCATAGTCTCCTTTTTTAAAGTTAAACGCTAACATATTTGACTTTCTGTGTACAGTTACTTCAAGGTCGATATCAAAATTGATCATATTATGGTCACTGTTATCAAGCGGCCCCAGTACCATAACGTCCCTCACCAGATCATGCGCTCCACTAAGGACCAAGTCTAGAATTTTTCCTTCTCTCGTCGGCTCCTACCCCAGTTGCTCCATAAAGCTGTCCTTGATTTCATCAAGGAATTGTATCTCTGTAGAGGGTCCCGATGTTACATTTACCCAGTCTATATTTGGATAATTGAAGTCACCCATTATTATCACATTGCCCATTTTGTTCGCGTCTCTGATTTCTTTTATCATTTCTGTGTCTACCTGCTTATCCTGGCGATGCGGACGGTAGTACACTCCTATCACCGTTTTTTCCCCTTTTATACATGGAATTTCAACCCACAATGATTCAAAGGTGTGATTTGTGTCCTGCTGAATTTGTAATCTATCTGAGTCAAGGCTCTCGTTAATATACAATGCTACCCCTCCACCAGTCCGGTCCACCCTATCACTATGATATACTTTGTACCCCGGTATGACAGTGTCCCACTGGTTATCCTCCTTCCACCAGGTCTCAGTAATGCCTATTATATCCAATTTTTCGTTTAGTGCAATATATTCCAACTCTCCCATCTTATTTCTTAGACTCCTAGCATTTGCATATAGACATTTCAGAGTATGTTTGTTGTTCTTATTTGCATGATGCTTAGTACCTGACACTATTGATTTGACATCTTTTGTCTGATCTTTAGTTGTATTTAAGGGCACCTGGTCTACCACGGTCTGTTGTGCAACCTCACTATCCAGAAACCCTATCTTCCCTGTTTGTGAGGTATCTTTGCAAGATACCTTTTCCCGAACCATGCGCTTTTGAGCGACTGTCGGCCTTCCCCCCATTTCTAGTTTAAAAGCTGCTCTATCTCCTTTTTAAATGCCGACGCCAGCAGCCTGGTCCCACCCTGGTTTAGGTGGAGCCCATCCTTTCGGAATAGGCTCCCCCTTCCCCAGAATGTTGCCCAGTTCCTAACAAATCTAAAACCCTCCTCCCTGCACCATCGTCTCATCCACGCATTGAGACTCTGGAGCTCTGCCTGTCTCTTGGGCCCTGCACGTGGAACAGGTAGCATTTCAGAAAATGCTACCCTAGAGGATCTGGATTTGAGCTTTCTACCTAAGAGCCTAAATTTGGCTTCCAGAACCTCTCTCCCACATTTTCCTATGTCATTGGTACCCACATGTACCAAGACAGCGGACTCCTCCCCAGCACTATCTAAAATCCTATCTAGGTGACGCGTGAGGTCCGCCACCTTCGCGCCAGGCAGGCAAGTCACCAGGCGATCCTCACGTCCACCAGCCACCCAGCTATCTATATGCCTAATGATCGAATCACCAACTACAACAGCTGTCCTAACCTTTCCCTCCCGGGCAGCACTTGGAGACATATCCTCGGTGCGAGAGGATAGTACATCCCCTGGTGGGCAGGTCCTGGCTACAGGAGTACTTCCTACTTTAACAGGGTGATGCTCTCCTTCTAGGAGACCTCCCTCCTCCAAGGTAGCACAAGGGCTACTAGACTGGAGATGGGACTTCTCTACAACATCCCTGTAGGTCTCCTCTATGTACCTCTGATGATCTCTAGCTATATATCTTCTGAATAGAAGACAAATTAGTTTCTGAATATTTCAACACTAAAGTTAGCGATTCTTGTGCACACAGTACAAAAAGTAATCATGGATCAAAAAAAACCCTGAAAATGTTTTTTTTTGTTTTTTTATCTTGCAGTATAAAACAGCAGAACAAAAAAAAACAGCGGATTGACCTCCTCCAAGACAGAATCTATATAAATGTGCTCCACAGAGTGACATCATATGGCTACGCTCTTCAGACTCTGCTGTTTTACTTTGTTCACCATACTTGGCGACAATTAAGTCATCGAAGCGATATGAAGACCTTATTTTAGAGCCCCTGACGCAGCCCTTGTGTGTGAAACACAGTCTGTGTCAGGCACCTAATTTACAATAAAGTTTTAACTACACTATTGACGTATCTGCTTTGTTTGTTTCCACATGGGATCTTGTGGATCGTCTGCCTTGCTGTTTTTTGGGACTAAATTTCCTGTACGTCATCATAAACCACACCTAATTTAGGGGTATGTTTACTAAGCTGCGTTAGCACTTTTAACGCGCCTGTAAGTTTAAGGCGCATTAAACGCTAATGCGCCTATACATTTCTATGGGTGCAATGGCCTTTAACACGCATAAAGCATTTACGCACATTAAAAACGCTAACGCGCCCATAGCACCGCTTAGTAAGCATAAGTGTTAGCGCTTTTTATTTTTGGCAGCGATACTTTAGGCGCCATATATAAAATCTAGCCCAATAAGTTTTAAAAAAGTAAAGGTTGGAAAGGTTAAGAAGTAACATTCAGACAGTTAACAGGAGAAAACAATGTGGTTAAGAGAACAATGTAACAGAGGTTGTAGAGATAAAGAATGGAAACTATGAATGATACCTGTTCATTGTGCAAAATAAGATGTGACATTCTATTGCATGGATGCATAATAATATGTGTAAAGGACAGTTTCAAAATAAATAAATAAAAAAGAAAGTGCAAAAGGAAATATTAATAAAACCTTTACTAAAGACATGGTAAATTAAGAATCACAGTTTCCACAGCTCCCCAGAAAAACTATTGTAGTTTATTAACCAGCCAGGATTTTACGATTAAGTGCATCTTTTGCACATCTCACTGTCCTGTTGATGTAGCTGTGGTTTTTCACATTGCTTTTCAACGCAAAGAAGAAAGAAAAGCAGATCTGCCAAAGAGCTTCCTTGCTTATGAATGCATGCACAACTGCATAACCAAAGATGATCTGAAAATTGACCTTTTCATCTTTTCTGCCTAGGTGCCAGCCTGCTCGATGACATCCAAAAATATTTTTGGTTCCATCATTCTCAAGGAGACACAATGACTGTCCAGGACCCAACCCTGATGAATCTCTGCGCTGCCGTTTGGGCTGTCGTCTCCTATGTAATTGCTGACATGGAAGAGATGTTGCCTAGGTAATGAAAGTGAAAAGAAGACTTGTATTCTCCAACGCTGATCTTAAATCCAGCATGTGGTCCACAGCTGTGTGGAATTTCTTTTTCTTCCTTTCATCGAATTAAATCATCCTTTTGGTACTTATTTTGTTCTTCAGTTTGAGTCCTTGCATTGCTCTAATTGTTTAATTCCTAATGCTTGGTATTTTTTGTTGTTCAAGTAATATAATGACATGTTACACTGTAAATGTATTGATCCTGTGTGAAAGAAAATCAATCTGATTAAATCTACTGTGCATTGTGCGGGCTGATTTAAGTTGAGACAAAATGGCTTTGCATTTTCTTCTAAGATTAATAAAGAATGGCATATTCCACAAATCCTTGCAAGTTACAATAATGGACAAATGTTACCTTTGATATTTTTAACTGTGCTAGAAACTGCAAATTGAGAATGAATGCCTAACAATTTATATTCTGTCTAAAGAGTATAATCATACAGTATTTTCTTTTTTTTCACTGACATGTTTGTTATACCTAAAAATGTGAACATTTACTATGGTGGCAATTCTATAATTGCTTGTGACACCAAGATTCTGTTACAGAAGACTAGCATTAAGTTCACTTTGGCACATGTCAATAACTGTTGATGCCTAGTTGTGCCAAAACTATACATTCTGTGAATCTCACATGCACACTTGCAACCACTGCATATCCGCATTTAAACTTTTAATGAGAGGAAAAACCTCATACTGCTGTGGCCACGCTTGGTTACCTTTGACCAAAAAAATGCTGTTGGCTCACAGTGAAAAAGTAATCATGGGTGATCTAATCTATCAATATGGTATAATAATCCAAAACACTTATCTTTTTGTATTCTGTATTGTGTCAGTGCGTCGTTGCGCCGTGAATACTCTGTAAGAGTGAGGTCCCGACGGACCCGTTTCGCTGCCGCTTCTTCAAGTGTCCTCACCATACGACATTAGGAGCCCTGGGAGCTGTAACACCAAAGGTAACCAAGCCTGGCCACAGCAGTATGAGGTTTTTCCTCTCATTAAAAGTTTAAATGCAGATACGCAGTGGTTGCAAGTGTGCATGTGAGATTCACTGAGTGTATAGTTTTGGAACAAAGGGGTGTGAATCGGATCTATTTTGAAACACACAAGATGCCTACTTTTGGCCTGAAGTTTGCATAACTCATAGTATTCTATAAATTACATCTATATTCCAGAGACACACCTATGACCTGCCCATACTCCACCCATATTGATGTCCCTTCACTGTTTCAGCTAAGCAATATTGACGTGAATGTTACAGAATAGCACCCATCACTCATATGCGAAATTGCCAATTAGTGGCACCAGTTAACCACATAATGTACGCACACAGTTACCCCCTAATTCTATAAAAGTTGCCAAAAATTGTGTGCGCAAATTTGGACATGCACCCAATTTGCACATGTAAATTAACTGAATAACAAACTAATTAACGCCAGTAATTGGCTTTTTAACAAGCAGACCGGCTTGAGACAAGTGGTGGTGCAAAAAGCCATTAAGGAAGTGATCAGATGCTTTTGAAACCCTTTAAAAGAAAGAAGCCCAATACTGTAGTGTCTCAGAAGCCTAAGTGCAAGGCTAAGAAGAAAGCTGATGCTACAGAGCCAGCAAATATATTTGCAGAAAAAAATCAAGTTGCTCAAGAAAATTCTGAGTCATAAAACATTGAGATAATTCCAAAGAATCTGCTTTTGACACCCCACGCCACTTCTCTAGTAGATAATAAGTTAGGAGGATAGGAGATAGTTCATTTTGAGGTGCATGAAGAATTTCACAGAAATATTTCAGCATCATGTCCTTATGGAAAATTGATCAATCTCAATACTAATCTAATACTATTTTCAACTGCATCCAGTTGATTTCTCTCACATAGTTGATCTGGATTGATTGTTCTTCAGTAACGTTTCCCTCCTAGAAAATTTCCTTCTCTTCTCACTTTATGAGATATTCCACTCACTCTCTTCCTTTACTCCCCCTCACTGTCATGAAAGATTCCCTCAGGTATCTCCTGTCATTTGGTGTTGGCCTTGGTCAGCACCCTAAAATACAATACTAACATTTATATTCCACTAGATACCATAAAGTTCACTGTGGGTTACAGCTGGTTGAATGCAGCTGGTTAGTTACTAGGAAATACAAATCATAACATTTTCATGCTTTATATGAAACAATTTTTAAACCAAAACTATTCTAAATTTGTACTTTAAAAAATCTTTGAAATAAAAATGTTTTCAGTTTTCGCTGAAAAGTGGAGATCTGTCTCCTGGAATATCAACTCGTCTGAATAAAAACAAAATCCAAAATTCCTCTTTCCAAGAATGTCTTTTTTGATGATCCTTTCTGAATCTTCCTGCTAGGATACCCCTCTCCAGAGTCTCCCTGATTTCACTTGTTTTCATCTATCCCAGGACTAGAGGAGTGCTTGGGACTCACCACTGAATGTAAGGGAGCTATGCACCTGGGAGCAATTTGTGAAGTCCTTCAGTGCTGCCTAGGGTGCCCGGTTGGTGTCCTGGCATGTGAGGGGGACCAGTGCACTACGAATGCTAGCTCCTTCCATGACCAAATGCCTTGGATTTGGTCGTTTTTGAGATGGGCGTCCTCGGTTTCCATTATCGCCGAAAACCGGGTACGACCATCTCTAAGGTTGACCATCTCAACATTTAGGTTGACCATCTCTAAGGTCAACTTAAATGTTGAGATTTGGGCGTCCCCGACCGTATTATCGAAACGAAAGATGGACGCCCATCTTGTTTCGATTATACAGGTTTCCCCGCCCCTTCGCCGGGATGTCCTTAGAGATGGGCGTCCTTAGAGATGGTCGTCCCCATTTGATTATGCCCCTTCATGTAAGGGGCAGTTCTAAAACTGAGCACCTGCATTTACGTTACTACTACTACTTATCATTTCTAAAGCGCTACTAGACGTACGCAGCGCTGTACACTTGAACATGAAGAGACAGTCCCTGCTTGACAGAGCTTACAATTTAATTAGGACAGACAAACAAGAGATAAGGGAATATAAAAGTGAGGATGATAAAATAAGGGTTATGAACAAGTGAATAAGGGTTAGGAGTTAAAAGCAACATCAAAAAGGTGGGCTTTTAGCTTAGATTTGAAGACAGCCAGAGATGGAGCTTGACGTACCGGCTCAGGAAGTCTATTCCAGGCATATGGTGCAGCAAGATAAAAGAAACGAAGTCTGGAGTTAGCAGTGGAGGAGAAGGGTGCAGATAAGAGAGATTTACCCAGTGAACGGAGTTCCCGGGGAGGAATGTAGGGAGAGATGAGAGTGGAGAGGTACTGAGGAGCTGCAGAGTGAATGCACTTACAGGTCAATAAGAGGAGTTTGAACTTTATGCGGAAACAGATAGGAAGCCAGTGAAGTGACTTGAGGAGAGGGCTAATATGAGCATAATGACACTGGCGGAATATTAGTCGTGCCATCCATTGGTTTCCCTTTCACTGAAGTCACCAAAGTGGGCGTGACAGGAGCCCATCTTGTTAGTTGGGAGCATGTCGCACATGGCATATTTGGCATTTGCGATGCTCCTGCTGGTGTAAATGCAGGTGTTTAAATGTAAGGTGCACTGATACCAGGTTATGCCTTCATTCTATGATGAAATCTGGGCACCCAGATGCTGTTACAGAATGTGCTTTCACTGCATGGCATTTGGATGCCTAAAAGGAGGTGCCCATATATAGATTTGCCCCCATGCCCCTGTATTCTATATAGTGCGCCTAGCATTCTGTGCCAAAATCGAAGAATATTCTATAACAGCGCGCATAACTTAATTGGTTTATCAAGCCAGTCAGCGTTGTTAACAGCACTTATCAAGCAATAATGAGCACTAAATGCCAATAATAAAAATTTACATGCACAAATCGCTAAGTGTATTCTGAAATGCAAAGCACCTAAATTTTATTGCACTCAGACATAAGGGGGCGTGGTTATGGGCAAGGAAATGGGCATTTCTTGGGCGTTCCAAAAGTTATGTGCACTGTTATAGAATATGGTTCTCTGTACCTAATTCTACAAACCGGGATTTATGCCATATTTTCATTGGTGTAAAAGGCAGAGCATAAATTTAGATCCTTGAGTGTCAACTAAGCATATTCTATATACGGTGCCTAAATCTAAGTGCTGCTTATAGAATACACTTAGGCGGAAATGGGAAATGTTTTCCATGCAGATCTTTTAGGCACCATATATAGAATCCCTCCCTCCCCCCCCCCCCCCCCCCCACCCCACCCCGTGACCCTGGAATCACAAGTGTTATTGTACTGCATTATTTTTTGGAGATGAAAAGATATGTAATTGTTGCACAGTTTAACATACCAAATTTTAAAAGTTTTTTTTTAAACCAATGATACAAGAAAGAAAGGGTTTTCAAGTGAATGGATTGGTCACTAATGAATATGAGGGCCTTCTTGAACAACACAATAAGTTTAAGGTTTTTTCTCTTCATCTAAATAAAGGAGTGGAGGAGTGGCCTAGTGGTTAGGGTGGTGGACTTTGATCCTGGAGAACTGAGGAACTGAGTTCAATTCCCAGCACAGGCAGCTCCTTGTGACTCTGGGCAAGTCACTTAACTCTCCATTGCCCCATGTAAGCTGCATTGAGCTTGCCATGAGTGGGAAAGCATGGGGTACAAATGTAAATAAAAATATATATATAGGGATCTTGCCAGGTCTTTGTGACCTAGATTGGCCACTGTTGGAAACAGGATGCTGTGTGTGATGGACTTTTGGTCTGTCCCAGTATGGCAACACTTATGTGTTATTATTAACAGTGGATTTATTTTTTGATTTTGTTACAGAGAAAACAGAATCAAAGCTACTGAATTATTGCACCGTTGTGATTACTTTATAGTATTTGCAGATCAGGTTCTTGACAGTACAGGGTTTTAGTTGGACATAGTTGAATGTTACCTATTCTGCATGATCCAAACACAAGATCTTTAAAGCATGATGAGAAGAGTTCATAGGTAAACTCATACAGATGTCAGCCTTGCGCATTGTAGACAGAGAAATTACAAGGGAAAACCATTCATTCATTCATTCTATTCCTTTTGTTTTTCACATTGGTAATTAGAGTTTGGAAAGGATTAAAATTCTTTTTCAAGATGTTTGTGATGAATCATGGTTTATAAACTCCTCCTTACTACTGATTCATTTTCTTTTTTATTTGCCTTGATGCTATTACCAAGAAGGAGACCTTTTTAGCTATACAATTAATGATAGAAACACTAAAATAATATCCGACAACAGGAAGAGATAATTCTAGCTAATTTGCCTTTCCAGTCACCAAATATGTCAATTGCTTTTCCTTTCACATAGACACCCCTGGCTTTACACTTAAGATGTGTTCATAATTGCTTTCTTTCATAGCTTTTGCTGATGAAACACCTTTTCTCTGCACTAAAGGTCAAATCCATTTTTTTTTTTTTACTCCTACACTACCAGGCAGTTTGATCCTCCTGTCACTTCCCCATTACTCTTAAACCCTCCACTGACCAAAGGTGTTCCTACAGAGCTGGAGAAAATATATGAATCTAATTGTCTCATACTGATTCCTAATTTCAAGAACTGTTTTAAGCAGAATAATATTTCAAAGTAAATAAACGTCAAATCTTCAAAATCCTAAATTGCTATAATACTGGGAAACATAACCTGCATCAAGTATACATATTAATCAGAGTATTCAGAAATAGAGAGTAGCTTGCAGGCAGCTTTTAAGCAGTCCATTTGCCTTACCTCATTTCCTGCCAACTGCTCTGGCAACTGATATATGTAAATTTATAACAGTTACTACACTGTTCTCAAACTGCGTTTCCCCAGAGCACTATTCAACAGATAGCTAAATCAGTCCAACATTCAAGATGAAGATTCATACTTTACAATTGTTTAAAACAAATAAGTAAAGCAAGTAACTTACTCAATGCGGGCAGTTAAAACAAGAAGGTAGCAGGATAGATCTATCTGAATTAAATGCTTCTATTCAACAACCACTGACAGGATGGATTATTGTTGCATGACTTCCATAAAACTGGATATAGATGAACATTCGAAGTGGTGAATGTTGAACCATAAGGAGATAATGGATCTGCAGGGTGGAGGGGCGGAAGCGACTGTTTGAAACCTTGCTTGCGGTGGATGCAGAGGGCCACCTAAAAGGCTAGGGGGCTCTGCAATTGACCAGTCTGCTCAAAGGTGGTACATGGCTGAAGGATGAGTTATGCAGGTCTCAAGGAGACTGAAGAGAAGGGGCCACCGAAACATTTAACTTATAGGGTAAAACTTACAGGACCAAAGCAGGAAACAGCTTACATTAGCTTAAGGTTGTCAGTATAATATAAACATAGGAGACAATTCTTTAGGTGCACTGATGCCATGTGTTGAACACCAGTTCTATAATGGCATCTTGCACCAAAATACCATTATAGAATAATAGCGTAAACCTGAATAACTGCATAAATTTAGGTGTGAAAATTATACCAGGTCAATGCAAGGCATAAATGAGTATGCATAAGTGCACCATAAAAAGTGCATTACTTAAGTTGCACATATATGCTAGAGACATGCCCTCCCATGCTCCACCCAAATGTATACCTCCCTTGCAGTTATGCACTATGGCACTTAGGTGCTCTTATAGTATAGTTCATACCCCTAGATTGTATATACAATAACGAGCCCTTTCTTCTCTATAGTTTGGATTCTAAAGGGATTGCTTCAAACGAACCATTTGAAGCTAACCCGGTAATCAGATTGTCCTTAGTATCCTTTGCAACTATTCTACTTCAGGTCAGTAGCAGTGCTACCTCTCCAGCAGGCAAAGAACAGAAAATAACTTGCTTTTAGGACAAAGTTTGAGTCTTGCTACTATCCTTTTTAATATTCTTTGCTGTTAAGAGAAAGTTTGAGTTTAAATATGGGGAAAAGGGTTGTACACTGTGGAAACTAGTTAATAATGTTTGCTTCTCTCTTTTTTATTTTTTCTAAGATTGAACTAGGCTCTCCTGTGCCTTCTAGAGTCTGTTAATTCTATGGTAGAATATTCAAGTTTTAAAACTATGGGGAAAAGGGTATAGAGACTAGTTAATAAAGTTTGCTTCTTTTTTTCGTTTATTTTTTTAATTCTATGTTTATCACAATTCCTCTTTTAACCCCAATTTTTAAGATACCAAGCACAGAGCAAAATAATGTCACTAACCCAAAGAAATGTCCTCTTCTTTCAGAACTTCTTAGAAGTGAGCCCAAAGAAGTAGCACAGCAGCAGCAGCAAAGGCAAGAGATGACAAAAGATCATGGATGGAGAAGGGTTTTTTTTTTATAATTTCGAGAAAAGGCAAGGTGTATACTGCCTCACAAACTGTGTGTTTCTGGGTTATTTATTTATACAAATTATAACCCATACCATCTACCACTCTGGGCGGCTTACAAAAATAACATTCAGAATAATATCAATATAAAAACACAACATTCACAGTAAAACAATCATAATAATTGAATAATCACACAGATCACTACACATTACCATTAAACAGTAGCAAAAGCTTGTTGAAAGAGAAAACCCTTTAACTACTTCCTAAAAGGAAGAATCAACTGAACGTCATCTCACAATTACTGTGGGAGGCTATTCCATAACTTAGGTCCCTGGGTCACTTCCTGCTCAGTTGTTGAATCATTGTTCCCTTTCTAGCTCATTCTGAAGGTCTACGGCCATCTTCATCTCCTTGGGCTGGATTCTTAGTCGCTAAAGCAGAATCAGGTAGGTTGCCAGATTGTAGTGACTTAGTTTGAGTGAATGTTTCTATGCCCATAGCTGTTGGAACATGTTTTGCCAGCCAGCATGTGATCTCTGAAGTTTGAGACTAATACAATAAACATAAAGCAAATGGGATATTGAACAGTTAAACATAAATCTTCATAAACATATACCCCCCCCCCCCCCCCAGATATTCAAAACAATTTAAGTGGACAAGAAAGATGACAGAGGCAATGACCTTAAGGTGGACTGACACTGGATTATTCCTGCATGTTGTGGCCTGGAGGAGGGGTTGTACCTGCTGACAGAGGTGCAGTATGGCAGCCCTATCAAAGCAGTACCTAATAAGGTATTGCTGGTCAGTGAGGTCCATGAAGTGGTTCTTGGGCCTAAATACTCTGGGATAGGGGTATCTCCACCTGGGCCTGCCCTCCAAACTCTCTTCCACATCCAGAAAAACATCAGTCACAATAGCATTCAGCACATCCACGATTGATGTGTAGGTGTCTCACCACCACCATAGGTGCAACCCACTTAGCCCAGTAACACCACTATGTACTCCTCCTCCTACTGCAACCAGTGAGACCCAGCACCCACCCAGTGGCGTTCCTAGGGGCGCTGATACCCGGGGCGGATCGCCGATGCGCCCCCCCCGGGTGCAGCGCCCTCCCCAGGAACAGCGTGACCCCCCCCAGCGAAATAACCCCCGGGTGCAGCATGACCCCCCCGGCGAAAGAACCCCCCGGGTGCACGCCGCTGGGGGAGTGCCGCGTGCCTGTCGGCTCTTCGTTTTCATGAAAACGAAGAGCTGACAGGCGCGCGGCACCCCCCCCAGCAGCGTGCACCCGGGGAGGACCGCCCCCACCACCCCCCCTTGGTACGCCACTGCACCCACCATCAAACAGCCCTCAGACAATCAGCAGCAACACAAAGCACAGTCTCTCCTAGCACCAGCACACAGTCCTCATACAAAAAGCAGCAACACAAGGCACAGTGACAAACTGGGACAAACAGATGAACAATGTGAACATGTTCAGAAATCATAGCCATAAGTATAGAGAGTCATTCAAACATTATCACATGCACACACCAGAACAGGCATCCATACACACATTGCATAAGTAAACAACAACTTCTACAGAGTACATCCAAAACTTAATTTTTATTTTCTCATTTCCATCTTCCAAAATTCTAGACAGCAGATGTACGGAACAGCAGGACCCAAAGCAGTCCAAAACAAGTACAACACAGTTCAATCTAACCTTCTTGGGAGCAGCTGAGGGTCCTTGGTGGAGAAAGGGTGAGGAAAGGGAACTTCTCTATCATCCCAAACCATGAAAAGCACTGGAGGTGAGCAATGCAGCGGTAAACAGGAAAACAGTACTTAGCTCTGGCCAGTCTGGCGGTGCAGTGGGAATTGGAGGAGGGGGCAACCAAAGCAGATACGCCCCATGCATTGGGGAGGGGTCAAGAGTGTGCTGTATAAGTGGAGTGCCCCAAATCCCATGGACCAGCTCCCTGAACCATATGCAGCACGACCTCTGTTTATGTTGGCCCGTGCATCTCCGTGGATTGGCTGTGCAGGCCGTGGCATCAGGGTTACACACACAAGCTAGGCTTGATTGTGGGTTTGCCATCGTTCCATGTGAGGACTCATCATTCAGAGAACTGGGACACAGCTGAGAGCACCGCCTGCCCTACTCCACCCCACCCGTGACTCTTTGCAATTGGATCGGGAGGGATCATGGTATGAGAATAAAAAAATGGGCCGGGTGATGTCATGGGATCTGGCGGTTGGCACACTTTAGCACCAGCACCCTGGACCAGAGCCTCACCTGGTCCATTGAGTGAGCAGGCCCTGAATGAGAGACAGAAGACATGCAGGTAGGGAGTTTCAATGGGAGGGGGTGGGGGTTTGGGGACAGTAAGGGTTTGGTGGGGGAAGTGGGTGAGATACAGAGCAAGAGATCGGTATGGCTGGGGGGCTGGCAGGTGTAGGCAAGGACTTGAGGAGGAGAAACACAGAGGAAAGTGAGGGTCAAAAGTTTCAGACTGGGGCAAACAAACAAAAGTAAGAGCCCGCTCAGCAACTCTCCACTCTTTTTCACAAGCCAACAATTCCTCCTCTCCACTCTCCAACTCAGCAACTCAGCAAAATCACAAATGAGGACAAGTTTGGTCTTGAGCTAGTCACTTTTAATGCAGGTCTAAATCATGTTTTTTTTTTCTTTCTGGCAGAAGGAAATCATTTTGCTATCCGTTAGCACAAAAAAAAAAAACGTACATCACGTAACACTGCCTATCTCATGCCCACCCTATGTCCCTGAAGCACCCACTCTCAAAATGGTTTTCTTTCAGCGACTATCAGACTTAAACCCTTTTCTAAAAAATTGTTTAAATGTTTTCATGTAGGAACATGTCCATTTCCCCTTAAGGGGGAAAGAAAAACTGGTGAGGACTGCCGGGGGGGGGGGGGGGGGGGGGGGGATGTGGAGAATGTGATGTGGACTGGCTGCAGGGATAAGTGGAAAGGAGAGACTGGCAGGACTTTGAGCACTTCCATAGCTTTGATTTGGCCACAGGAGTCTTCCTCATGCCTACATTATTTATTTATTTATTTATGCATGCATGCATGCATTCTTGTATCCCATTATTATCCAAAAACAAGTTTTGGTTCAAAGTGGCTTACGATTTACATTTTGGTGGAGTTATAATAGTGTTGTGCAACATGGAGAGGGCATCTATAGTTCATGTGGTTATTCATAGAATTTTTGAAGAGTTATATTTGAAGTGGAAAAGGTAGTGGTAGATTTTGTGTTCAACTGTAGAGTTTTGGTGATATTCATATAGTTTTTGAAGAGGTAGATTTGAAAGGAAGACAACGATATCATTGTGATTAACTGTAGAATTTTTTCAAGAGGTAGGTTTTCATTTCTATTCTGAATTGGAGATTTGTGATGCTTCTTATGGTTTTTGGTATTGAGTTCCACCATTTGGAACCCAGATAGCTAAATCCTGCTGTGTAGATAGTTGTAGATGGTGTTTTTGTAGTTGAGTAGATGTAGGAATAGGTAGTTTCTGTTTTCTGGGCTGGCATTTCTTGAGGGTAGTTCAGTCATAATAAGCATATATTTGGGTGCCATTCCAAATAGTATCTTGAAAATTAGGGTGCTCGCTTTCAAAAATATTCTTGCTTTGACTGGTAACCAATGTAGTGTTTCAAGCAGAGGGGTTGCTCTTTCATATTTCGGTTTCTTGAAAATTGTATGCTGCATTGCAGTAATCTAGTTGTGATAATATCGTTGATTGAACCAGTATTCAGAAAGATTGTCTAGGGAAATAGTCTCTTATTTTTCTCAGTTTCCATAGTGATCTGAAGCATTTTGATGTTACTGCTGATATTTGATTGTCCAGTGTTAGGTATCTGTCGAGAATGATTCCTAGTATTTTAAGTGGTGTTTCGATGTGGTATGTTTGTTGGTTGATTATGAATTTTTGGTAGGATGTGGGGTTGTTTAGGCTAGATAGTACTAGGAATTTGGTTTTGTCTCTATTCAGTTTGAGTTTGAAAGTTGTTGCCCATTCTTCCATGAAGTTCAATCCTTTTTTTATTTTGTCATGTATGTTTGTGATATGGTTTTGGAAAGACATGAAGATGGTGATGTCATCTGCATATATAAATGGGTTTAAACCCATTAATTCCAGTTTATTTCTGAGTAGCGCCATCATCCCTGTGGTACCCCGCAATCAGAGATCCATGAGGCTGATGTTTGGTTGGACATCTTTACAATGTAGGATCTGTACACCTGGAGGATGTAATGGGGCAGTTCTACAAACTGAAGAATAGCAAATCTCCTGGACCAGATGGTATTCATCCCAGAGTACTGATAGAACTGAAAAATGAACTTGCGGAGTTATTGTTAATAATATGTAATTTATCCTTAAAATCGAGTGTGGTACCGGAAGATTGGAGGGTGGCCAATGTAACGCTGATTTTTAAAAAAGGTTCCAGAGGAGATCCAGGAAATTATAGGCCGGTGAGTCTGACGTTGGTGCCGGGCAAAATGGTAGAGACCATTATAAAGAACAAAATTACAGAGCATATTCAAAAGCATGGATTAATGAGACAAAGTCAACATGGATTTAGTGAAGGGAAATCTTGCGTCACCAATCTACTACATTTCTTTGAAGGGGTGAGCAAACATGTGGATAAAGGTGAGCCGGTTGATATTGTCTATCTGGATTTTTAGAAGGCGTTTGACAAAGTACCTCATGAAAGACTCCAGAGGAAATTGGAGAGTCGTGGGATAGGAGGTAGTGTTCTATTGTGGATTAAAAGAGAGAGAACATAGAGTAGGGTTAAATGGTCAGTATTCTCAATGAGAAGGGTAGTTTATCGGGGTTCCCCAGGGGTCTGTGCTGGGACCGCTGCTTTTTAACATATTTATAAACAACGTAGAGATGGGAGTAACTAGTGAGGTAATTAAATTTGCTTATGACACTAACCACCATATAATTGAAAGAGAAAAACGCCCATATTCCGACCTAAATCAGGAGATGGACGTCTTTTTCTCGCGGGCACCCATATCAGTATAATTGAAAGCCGATTTTGGGCATCTTCAACTGCACTCCGTCACAGGAATGAATAAAGTTGACGGGGGCGTGTTGGAGGCATGGCGAAGGTGGGATTGGGGCGTGATTATCGGCCGAGGAGAGATGGGCGTCTTTAGCTGATAATCGAAAAAAAAGGCGTTTTTACTGCGATTTTGGGTCACTTTTTTTGGACCCTTTTTTTTCACGAACAAGTCCCAAAAAAGTGCCCCAACTGACCAGATGACCTCCCCCAGTGGTCACTAACCCCCTCCCACCAAAAAAAAACCACTTTACCATCTTTTTTTCCCAGCCTGTATGCCAGCCTCAAATTCTGTACCCACCTCCATGACAGCAGAATGTGTTCTATCCTCTGACAGCCTTTCCCTGGTTCTGATGTGGGTCTCGGGTGAGTGTGACACCTTTTCTGTTAAGGGCACTGCAGAGTCACATCAGCAATGCATTGTGGTGGGTGTAGGGTATTGGGCTCCGTGATTCCACTAGCTTGTGTTAAATGCTCACGATGTTGGTAGTTGGTAGGCTCTACTCCCATGGTGCTTTCCCCTCTGCTTACTGGGTCAGAGTGTGCCCTGTTTTGTTTCCGGTAGTCCATGAGGTAGTGGCCATTTTTGTAAGCCAGTTTTAGATCCTGTTCATGTGTTAGCCACGTTATAGCACTTAGTTCTTACCTTGAATGTTGCTGAAAGAGGGCATTGTACACCATTCTGCCAGCTCGGACCTACTGCTAATCTCAGTACCAGCGAGACTCGTTGCCAGTGGGGCACAACCTCTGATCTGCAGTTAACTGTGAGTAAAGGTGCTTATTCAAATAGAGGATGTTTTCAGCGAGATTAGTCATCAGGTGTGAACTGCTGTGCCAAGGTTATACAGCAGCAACAAGTCCTGTCCCTGGAGCACTTTTAGTGGGTACTGCAGTTCACTTCAGGCAGGCAGACCCAGGCCCATCCCACCCCCCCCCCCCCACCTGTAACACTTGTGGTGGTAAATGGGAGGCCTCTGAAACCCACTGTACCCACATGTAGTTGCCCCCTTCACCCCTAAGAGCTATGGCAGTGTTGTACATTTGTCCCTCCCACGACCAAATGGCTTGGATTAGGACGTTTCTGAGCTGGACATTTTTATTTTCCATTATCGCAAAAAAAAAAAAACCCGCCCAGCTCAGAAAGGACCAAATCCATGGCATTTGGTCCGTCCAAACCGTATTTTCGAAACAAAAGATGGACGCCCATTTTTTCGAAAATACGGTCTGTTCCGCTTCTTCACGTACCCGTTTTCGGACAAAGACGCCCATGGAGATGGGCGTTCAAGTTCGATTATGCCCCTCTAAGTTATTCAAAGTCATTAAATCGCGAGAGGATTGTGAAAAATTACAAGAGGACCTTACAAGACTAGGAGACTGGGAAACTGGGCGTCTAAATGGCAGCTGACATTTATTGTGAGCAAGTGCAAAGTGATGCATGTGGGAAAGAGGAACCCAAATTATAGCTACATCATGCACAGTTCCACGTTAGGAGTCACAGACCAAGAAAGGGATCTAGGTGTCGTCATTGATGATACGTTGAAACCTTTTGCTCAGTGTGCTGCTGCGGCTAAGAAAGCAAATAGAATGTTAGGTATTATTAGGAAAGGAATGGAAAACAAAAATGAGGATGTTATAATTCCTTTGTATCGCACCACGGTGCGACCGCACCTCAAATATTGTGTTCAATTCTGGTTGCCGTATCTCAAAAAAGATACAGTGGAATTAGAAAAGGTGCAGGGAAGGGTAATGAAAATGATAAAGGGGATGGGACGACTTCCCTATGAGGAAAGGCTAAAGTGGCTAGGGCTCTTCAGCTTGGAGAAAAGGCAGCTGAGGGGAGATATGATAGAGGTCTATAAAATGATGAGTGGAGTGGAACAGGTAGATGTTAAGCGTCTGTTTATGCTTTCCAAAAATACTAGGACTAGGGGGCATGCGATGATGCTACAATGTAGTAAAATTAAAATGAATCGGACAAAATGTTTCTTCACTCAACGTGTAATTAAACTCTGGAATTCGTTGGCAGAGAATGTGGTAAATGCGGTTAGCTTAGCGGAGTTTAAAAAAGATTTGGATGGCTTCCTAAAGAAAAAGTCCATAGACCAATACTAAATGGACTTGGGGAAAATCCACTATTTCTGGGATAAGCAGTATAGAATGTTTTGTACTTTTTGGGATCTTGTCAGGTATTTGTGACCTGGATTGACCACTGTTGGAAACAGGATGCTGAGCTTGATGGACCTTTGGTCTTTCCCAGTATGGTATTACTTATGTACTTATGGTCTTTAGGAAGCCATTGAACCATGTTGCTACTGCACCGCTGATTCCTATGTTGTTGAGCAGTGTCATTAGTGTGGTGTGGTCTACTAGGTTGAATGCACTTGACATGTTGAATTGTAGTAGTTATACATTCTGTCCCTGGCATATCACACTTCTTAATTTTGTTATCAGGGTGGTTATGACCATTTCAGTGCTGTGTTGTGATCTGAAACCTTCCATCATTTTGGTCAGTAGTGGTATTGAGGCTACAGGTCTGTAATTTGTGATATCGTTGATCTTGCTGGTAGTGTTTCTGAGGATAGGTGTGAGTACTATGTCGCTTTTGTCTGTTGGAAATTGACCTCTTTCAAACATGTACTGTATGTAATGTGTTTAGTGAGGTACTAGATGAACCAGTCTGGTGGGTTTTTCATCATGTAGTTGGGGCATTTGTCAAGTAGGCAGTATGCATGCGTGTATTTTGTCAATAGTGTCTTTACTGTGTCTAGCTGGGGTGGTTTGAACGTGGTCCATATTCTGTCTACTGCGGTGTGGATATCATGGATAAAACAGTGGGCCCAGCCTCTCGATGATCCTTCCTGGGTATTGAACTTGACTCTGTGGACATGTTTCCAGTGTGCCTGCCTCAGCAGTCTAACTTCAATAGGACTTGTAAATTTTATAGATCTCTATGGACTGTATGATTTTTTAATGTGATTTTTAATAAATATCCCTTGGTTGGTACTTCTCTGGTCATTCCCCTTTTTGTGCTGTTGTTTCTCCCTGCTGTCCAGTGTCATTCCCCTGTTGTAAACCAATGAAAAGACACCATCACAAGCACTCTAAAAGACAAAGACCAAACAATAGGAAGGGGACAAGAACAGAACACACCAAACTGTTCAATAATCACCTCTTTCCGCTCATATAAATCCTTCACATATGGATCCAGTTGCTTTCCTCTTCCTGCACACAGTACTGATAATGCTTTCTAGTTATATGTAGCCAGTCTGGGGTTGGGAGGGCAAACAATGGTTTCCGACTCCAGGGACTACAGGTTTTGGTGGAAGGCATTTCCTCACCTCCAGATGCAGCCCAGAAGGGTGAAGAGGAGAGAGGAGACTATGGTCCTAAGTTTTCTATTACTGTGTACTGTCGCTGGGTCACCCTTCCAGGACCCAGCCAGGCTCGACCCTGCTTAGCTGCCTTCTTCTTCACACAGCTGCTGCCTCACTCCACAGCAATCTGGCTGCTTTAAGCCTCAGCGCCAGGCCCTGAGAACTTCCAGGACTCCTTCCTCCCTCCGTTCCTTTCACAGAAGCACATTCAAAGCACAACGTTTATAAGTAAGGGCTTTTATTTTCTTGCTTCAGGTCAACATAAATGCCCAGGCACACCTTAACTCCAGGTTGTTTAGGGCTTGCTACCCAAAGCACAAGTCAGGTTCAAAACAGTCCATGTAACATCACTTCACTTGACCTAAGATTACTTCTCTTAGGGAACAGTACATTATCAGAAAGAAAACACAGTAGCTTGTTAGGTTGCAGCCCAGACCTTTTCAGTAAGAAAGAGTACACAGTCTTTCTTGCACCTCCTTACAGCACAGCTACACAGCTTGGTTCCCACCTGGTTCAGGCTGGGGTTCCAATTGTGTCCAGCCCTCTTTCTCTCCCAGGGCTGCACCTGTTCCCTCTTTAGTAGAGATCTTCCCCAGCGCCCCAGCCTCTCTCCTCCGGTCTTCCACCAGTTTCTTCAAGGCACAGCTAGCCACCCTCTTACAGCAGCTTTTCGGGTTTGAGCCAGAGCTCCAATCTCCATCTGTTCCTCCTTTAGCCCTTCAGTAATCCCCATTTTATCCTCCTCTTCAACTTCCCCCGCCCCCAATCTCTCCAGCTGGCCCTCATCACCTTCCTCAGAGACCATTTCCCAATCTCCTATCTCCTCTCCTAACTCTTGCACAGCCGGGTGGGAAAGAGAAGGATTCTGGGACTGGTAGTTCCTCCCCTTCTTCCTTAACCCAGCCAACCTCTCTGCCTCCGGTAGCCCAGCTTTCTGAATGTGGGTGTTGTGCACATGAAATCTGCCCCGTTGGGATTCCCCGGCTCCCTGCACCCCCTTTCTTTGTGCCTTCCCGGATCCCCTTTCACCTGCACTCTCACAGTACATTAGGAAGGTTAATGTCATTCAGCACGCATGCCAAAAAAACCAAATAAGCACCTCCATGTTTAAATCATTTAAGTGTGAATCTATGTTTAAATCATTTTAGTGTGAATCTTTTTGTCTATTAAATGTTTTACAGACTACTGTTGGCCTTATGTTTAGATACCTCAAATTATGCATCACTCATCTGCAAGTATTACAAAAGCCTCTCAGTTCTGGGCATTCTCAATAAGTCTGTGGAGAGGAGACTGGGGAGGAGGAGGTGGAGTCTTTGCTCTTGTCAGACATAGGATGAAGTTATGATAGGCACTACAGAATACACATTTTGGGCACTGTAGGTGAAAGATCGTCTTACTGCTTTGATTGCCTCTCATGCTATGCTCACCCCATCAGAGCTAGTGCAATTACCAACTTTTGTATGAATTCTATGGGAAAGTATTTCTCAAATCAGACGCTGACATGTTTATCTTGTTACCTGTCAAAATTAGTAGGCATGCGAACTGAATGCTATCATTCAGTTTAAATAGAGAACTAGCTATTGTTCATGAAATCTGACAAAATAAATATATATTCAGATGTAATTTGTCAGATGCATGTTAATCCTTTTTTCTGATGCGCTCATGAATGATCTTTCATAGCTATGACAGATGCATGGTCCACCAGGGCCTTAAAACATGGCTTTATCCTTTGTTCACAGGCTCAGCACTTTAGCTGGACTACAAAATTATTCAGTGTTTGATTGAGTAAATTACTAAGTCGCTATGCATGTTTGCAGCTAAACCTCGCAATGTCTTCTTACACTTCCTGATCCTACAGAGGAAAGAGAAGGCAATGTATTAAAAAGTAAGACAATATTTGTCATTACTTTTTCTACACTCTTGTCTATATTCCAGGCAGGCTGCCTAGCAATAAGAATCTATCAAGTTAGCCCAAAGGCTCTGAGATAATAGAAGCATGCCAAACTGCTAGATTTTCATCCTACAAATACCCTGGTGCACATAAAGAGCATAGTCAAGAAATCCATAAAATATGAACATAGGACTGACTGTCCAAATTATACAAAAGGCTCCCTGGTTTCTTCTTACAGTTTGGAAGAATATTCTGCTTTCGAGATTCTATGACACATATATATTTGCCTTTATTTATTTCTACAATATAATAACTCCTTAAAATATATTGTTTTAAAATGTTTCTTTAAAATAGTATCTCCAACATTTCATAAGCATTTGTCGTTTTCTTTTCCAATTCAGTTCTTGCTTACCAATTCCTTTTTTTTTTTAATCTCTCACTTTTCTTGTCTCTTCCTCTGTTATCCCGTACGTTCTCTTTCTCTCTTCTCAGTTACTGCCTTTCTGCTCAATTTATTCTACTTAGAATCTCTTTTCCTTTATCTTTCACCAATCACTCATATTCCTCACTTTTCATCTCTCCCCTCCTCTCCTCTTCTAGCATCCATTTCTCACTCATTGCTCACCCTGTAATTGCCATAGACAGCCTCCCATTTAGGAGGAGATGCTATAAAGACCTTCAGAGGGATGAGTCATAATATCTGTTTAGGCAAGGGCCTCAAACCTTGGTCCTTGAGGACCACAAGCTAGTTGGGTTTCCAGGATATCCTTAATGAATATGCAAGAGAAAGATTTGCATACAGTGGAGGTAGTAGGCATGCAAATCCATCTCATAAATATTCATTGTGAATATAATGAAAACCCAATATTTGTGGTCTTCAAGGACTAGAGTATGAGACTCCTGCTGTACAGCAACATCCAGCCTCCTTGGTACGCAGATTAATCTCATATATATTCATTGTGGATGTCCTGAAAACCTGACTGGCTGCCCTGAGGACTGGGTTGAGAACAACTGCCCTAGGAAATCAGTGTCTAGTCAGAGGGTAAACTAAAGAAGTCAGTAAATGCAAGAAAGAATTTAATGTAGCAAGGCCTGTAAATACATTCTGTCATACTAAACAAAATCTAAGTGGTTATAAAGCCTACGAATCTGAATGGATGTATAAGCTCAAAGCTGATCCTTCTCCCTTCCTTGCAATGGACTTTCTGCTGCTGCAGCTTCCTGCACTCCTTTAGGCTTTCAGCTCAGTAGCCTTTTATTGGGTCTACAGTGCCATGAGTCTTTTCTCACAACAATCCCAGGGCCTGTTCTCCATTTTTTATGTGCCCTCCTCCCCTCCAAACTCACTTTACCCAATCATTGCAGTGACAGTCCTTGGCTGCAATCGTGAAGTGTAAATATTAGCCCTTGTGTTTACTAAGCCACGCGGCAATGCCAACACAGCCCATTCAAATGGGCTGAGTCGGCATTAGCGCATGACAGCCGCTAATGTGGTTTAGTAAACAGGGAGGTAGGTGTTACCGTTGTTCTATTACTGAGCCTCACTCTCCTCTACAACAACATTTAACACAGGAGACAGGGACCTGTTTGTGTGAAGTCAACTGACATTTTTGAAGCTAAGTATTTTGGACTTGAGATGGTGTTATAATTTTTTGCTTAATTTTTTTCTTTATACATGACTACTTTCTTAGTTGTTGTTTTAAAGATATTGCATTCTTAATAATTTTCTCACTGGTAAAAACATATTTTTATGCAATGATTATAAAGTGAAGGGATGTGACACTTTGGTACTTTCTAGTCCTTTTGCCATCTCAAATGTTTATGAGTATAATCATTGTAATTAAAAAAACATTTTGAGTGGTTTGAGTTTCTTTTGATATATTTGGTAGGGGCTGTCGTATTTTTCTTCATGTGCCCATATATTGCTTCACTCCAGTTTTTGTAAGATCATTCTCCTCTACAGCATCTCCAAACCTGTTTGGCCCTGAAACTGAACCCAGGTCCTCTATATGGTAATGTACAGGATTGACACTGAACCACCGCTAGAAAAATGGGTTCTTTAAGAGGCCATAACCGATGACAAGGTTGCCTAAGGGGTCTTTTTACTAAGCTGCGGTAAAAGGGGGCCTGCGCTAGCGTCAGTGCGTGTTTTTGATGCACACTGAGGCCCCCTTTTCCCACAGAGGGTAAAAGGCTGTCTTTTTTTCTCAAAAAGAAATGGCTGTGTGGTAAGCGAATCAGTTATCATGCGACCATTTTGGCGGGGAGCACTTACCACCACCCATTTAGGTGGCGGTAAGGGCTCCCGCGCTAACCTGGTGGTAACTGGGCAGCAATTACCGAAATAAAAAATATATATTTTTGTATGGCTGGAAATGGAGCACACTGGGGGTGGGGCCTACCGCCGGGCTCCTGCACACCAACCCTTTAGTAAAAGGGCCCCTTAGTGCTGTGTGAGCACTGATTGCTAACTCTAGAGCCACCAGCCTGCTTGTTTAGCTAGCAGAAAGTTCACATAATGGAGCCATGAAGATCATTAGAGAGGGCCAGTGGCGTACCGAGGGCAGAGCGGTGGGGGCGGTCCACCCCGGGTGCACGCTGCTGGAGGGGTGCAGAAAGCAGCCGCGCAGCTGTCGGCTCCTCTGGTTCCCTGCTCCCACTGCCCCGGAACAGGTTACTTCCTGTTCCGGGGCAGGGCAGCGGGAGCAGGGAACCAGTGGAACCGACTGCCGTGTGGCTGCTCCCAGCAGGTAAGAATGCACCCAGGAGGGGGTGTTGATGTGCCGGGGGGGGGGGGGTGTCGTGCTGCACCTGGGGGGGGGGGCGGCACCGCTGCACCTGGTGGGGTGGGGGGGTGCGCAGTGGCGATCCGCCCCAGGTGGCAGCCGACCAAGGATCGCCACTGGAGAGGGCCTACACTTCTACAATGCAGGAGATATTTTATACTATATTCCTATACATAAATAGCTCTGGACTGGAGTGTGCAGAATGAATAATGTCAAATATTCATATATATATATATATATATATATATATATAAGACTAAGGAGATGCACTGAAGTGTATCTCATTGTAAATTGACTTCATTGCTGTTGCAAGAGTATTTTGAATATAAAGAAGTAACATTACCATTATGGAATTTCTATGGTTAATATGTATTTTGTCATAGAAAACAGCATACGTTGGTGGGAAACAGGAATCAAATTTCTGGCAGAGGTTATTTTCAGACATTAACAAATAAAACTAATTACACCATTACCCTGAGGCTTTGTATGACTTGGAAAAAAACAAATAAAATCCCTTTTATGTGAATTTTTGGACCACTCCTTGCTGTGAATCATTGTAGATATATTATCAGTCTCACTATGCAGTGCATCATTCTCAAAGTTCCTTATGGGTTTTGTAAGGTCCTCATTATCAACATCTGGAAGTAAACAGAGGAAATGTATTAAACATGCTGGAAACCGTGATGCCTGCTTGAACTAAGGGCAGCAAGTCAAAAATGTTTGGCCATACTTAAATTACCAACTAGACTCATTTGAATATGTTTGCGAGCACTTCAGCTTAAAGGGAATCAATGGTGAAAGGGTAGTTAAAAGAAACACTAAAATCCAGGACCTATGCAAGGCTTTTAGGCATCCTAGGTGAACTTCTAATCCTGAGCCCTCCTCACTTAGACACCTATCCATTTGTCTGCCACAGCATCACTCTATATTTTTCCATCTATTCAACATTTCCTTCACCCTCAATATACCCCAGTATCTTTGCTCTTTCTGCACCATTTCCCCCTGCCCAGCATCCATCCTCCTTCTTCCACCCTCTCTCTACCTCCTAAATCAGGACACCAACATCATCCCAATATTTTTGCCCCTTTTCTGCAGTGCCAAGTCTCTTCTCTCTCTCCAATGAAAACTGTATTGTATCTTCCATAGGAGTCAACTTTTCAAAATTATTAGGGGTGCTAAGCCCAGTGGAAATAACCTTTCCTTGGACACATACAAGGAGGTTTCTCAATGTTGGGGGTGCTCAAGCACCCACAGCACCCATAGAGTCGGCTCCTATGGTATCTTCTCTCTATTCCACCATCACCTACCAACCTCCTCTCTCTTTCCAACCTCACCCAGCACCCGCATTCTACCCCACCCTTATCCAACCCCCTCTTTTCTTCTACCATATCAGCCCCTACCTAAGCAGCAATCTCTCTTTCTCTCTACTCCCCACCAGCCAGCACCCTTTCCCTCTGTCTACCTGCATAACACCCTATTTCTCTCTCTCCCACACATTTCCCCTCCCCTCCCCTTCCCTCCCTATCCCAATTTCCTCTTCCAATATGGAAGTCCCAGGTTTTCTTCTCTCTTTGGCTGCTGATAGAACCAATGCTAGAACCACAAGAACTTTCTTTAAATTATAAGGAGGAACATCTGATGCCCTTACTGCTTAGATCTTGTGATGCACAAGAGGGTTAGTCAGGAAGTGCCAGCTCACATGTTTTAAAAATGCTTGCCTTAAAAGTGGTCCTGGAGATTTACAGGTTTTTTTGTTTTGTTTTGTTTGCCATCTCCCAGTTCTAGTGATCCTGGTGATCCTGTAGCTTAGCTAATAGAAGAACCAGCCCTGTTCAAATCTATAATTTTAGGTGAAAAAAAAAGCGTAGGGTGGAATAAAAACTCCTGCTGATGAGGCCAAACCCAGATATTCAGAAGCAGCAACAAATACCCAGATAGTGCTGCTGAGTATCATAAATATGTAAGTATATAAGTATTGCCATACTGGGACAGACTGAAGGTCCATCAAGACCAGCATCCTGTTTCCAACAGTGGCCAATCCAGGTCACAAGTACCTGGCAAGATACCCACAACAGTACAATACATTGTATGCTACTTATTCTAGAAATAGGCAGTGGATTTTCCCCAAGTCCATAATGGTCTATGGACATTTCCTTTAGGAAGCCATCCAAACCTTTTTTAAACCTCGCTAACCTAACTGCTTTTACTAAATTCTCTGGCAACGAATTCCAGAGTTTAATTACACATTGAGTGAAGAAATATTTTTAAATTTACTACTTTCTAGCTTCATTGCATGCCCCCTAGTCCAAGTATTTTTGGAAATCGTAACAAACAATTCACGTCTACCCACTCCACTCATTCTTTTATAGACCTCTATTATATCGCCCCTCAGCCGTCTTTTCTCCAAGCTGAAGAGCCCTAGCCACTTTAACCTTTTCTCATAGGGAAGTCGTCCCATTCCCTTAATCATTTTTGTCGCTCTTCTCTGTACCTTTTCTAATTCCACTGCATCTTTTTTGAGATGCGGTGACCAGAAATGAACACAAAAATCAAGGTGCAGTTGCACAGTGCAGCGATACAAAGGCATTATAACATCCTCATTTTTGTTTTCCATTGCTTTCCTAATAATACCTAACATTATATTTGCTTTCTTAGCCGCCGTTGCACACTGAGCAGAGCTTTTCAACATATCATCAACCATGACGACTAGATCCCTTTCCTGGTCAGTGACTCCTAATGTGGAACCCTGCATTACATAGCTATAGTTTGGCTTCCTCTTTCCCACATGCTTCTCTTTGCACTTACTCACATTAAACATCATCTGCCATTTGGATGCCCAGTCTCCCAGTCTCGTACAATTTTCTTGTAATTTTTCACAATCCTCTTGTGATTTAGCAACTTTGAATAACTTTGTGTCACTAGTTACTCCCATCTCTTGATCATTTATACATATGTTAAAAAGCAACGTACATGCTAGACGTTTCCAGTGTATAGATATCCATCTCATGTATTTTCTAACAGGAAATCTTCCTGTTTGAAAATACATGTGAGATGGACGTTCCAACTTGGACGTCCTTTTGAAATTGCCCCTCCACATGTTCTACCTTCGCTTACATCCTATGCTATTAAGATGTCTTATTGCATAGCGTGTTGACATTTGGCCAAATTCTATACACTGTGCCTGAAAAATCGACACCAATTAAAGACACACTTAGAGAGTACACACAACTTACTTGAACAACAAGCTAATCAGTGCTCATAATTGGGTGATAACAAATTGGCAATAATTAGGATTTAGGCACATATCTTATTCTATAATGGATTGCGCCTAAATCCTATTGCACATAACAATTTGGGGGCATGGTTAAGGCATTCCTGGGGGTATTCCCAGATTTTACGTGGCTTGATACAGAATCACACCTAAGTGCGCCTAACTTAGGCATCAGTAGGCCTGCTTATAGAAGCCCTAATTGCAGGCATCTACAGTTAGGTGCAGCTCAGTGTTAATCGTGATTCTATAAAGGACGCATACGTTTTATAGAATCGCGCTGTGTGATACATTATCAGCACTGATTTTTTAGGCACTACTTATAGAAATTACCCCATTGTAAATAGCATACCTTGTGTTGTTATTTGAATATTTTTGCTGCTGTAATTGTCTATTGCCTGTGTTCGACTTATTCTTACCATACACCGCACTGTGTGAATTTCTTGAAAAAGGCTGTAAATAAATCTCTTTTGGGATCTGCCAGGTACTTATGACCTGGATTTGCCACTGTTGGAAACAGGATACTGGGCTTGATGGACCTTCAGTCTGTCGCAATATGGCAACCCTTATGTTCTAAATCCTAACAAGTAAACAAATAATAAATAAATAAATAAATATAACTCTGCCAGTGGAGGGAAAAAGGAGAGACTTAGCAGAAAGTGTTTATCAATGAAGCTTCTCCTGTTACAGAACAGCAGTTCAAAGAATTCTCCTATGTCAAAGCCTTTTTTACATTCTGATCCATTCATCATAGCAGTCTCTCCACTTCTTCCTCTTCTTCTCAGACTTTTTCAGGAAAGAGAGACTGGGACCAAAAAATTAGAAAATTAAAATGTCCAAATAATGGTAGAAACTGGCATTTTATTTCCATTTTCATGATTGGAATATGTCCACTTTTGCATTATGCATCTTTGATAGCTTTAAATTTTGCTCAGTAAAGGAGGAAATGCACTTCTGCTCCTGTTTCTGTGATGCTGCACTTAATGCATTTTGATTTTTCTTTGTATGTCTTTAATTTCTAATTAGTGGTCATGTATCCTGTATTCAATGAGGGTCTGACAAGTTAGATCAGTGGTTCTCAAACTGTCCCTATCAATGGCCAAACTTCGTTGGCTTCACTGCAGTCTCGCATTATTTTTAAATCTCACATTATTTTCAAGATTTTTCATAGCTTGACAACCTTACATGCGGTTCATATGGTTCAAATTTCTTCTATATCAGGATTTAGCCAACTAGATTTGGTTTTTCCATCATTTAAGGTAATTAGATTTTAAAAATTTATTGGAGAATTCTTTTTCTTGTCAGGCTGTTTATATTTGGAACAATTTCTTCTTATATGTTATTTAGTAAAGGTTTAAGAACCTACTTATTTGAGAAACATTTGACTTGTAGCAGTGTGAATTGAATGTTTTAATGTATTAATACCGTATAATGGGCTCCTTGTTAAAATAAGAGATATTTTTTTACTTATTATACTATTTATAATTGATCATATGCCATTTTGGACCATTACAGGGAGTAAGCGGGTTACAAAAGCCATTTTAGTTTAGATTAGATTTTTTCACCATATTTGAAATATTGTCAACAGCCCTGTTCTGTAGCATTGGATGCTTGCCCCCTGTTGATAGTCTTTTTATTTAAATTTTTTTATTTATAACCATTTAAATTTTTACAAGCGATAAAACAACTTGCTGGAAATACAGAGAAAGTAATATATAGGAATTATTTCAGTCAGGTAATTCTATTCTCTTTCTTAGACCACTAAATAGGGAGAGTGAAACAAGACAAGGAGATCAATTAAACAGTAAACAGAAAAAAAACATGGTATTAACCTGATTATCCCCAGATATTACTCGTCTAATTCATTATTCCACATTGATCATCTGGTTGGCTTCTTCAAGGCCAATCATTTCATTGAAAACATACTTATTGTCCAATATTAGTTAGAAATAATACATCTGATTACATTCTTTCTCTTTTAAAAATCAGAAGTTATTTAACAATACATATACTTTGGTCCCTAATTCAAATTCCACTGATTAAAGTAATCCCAGTTTTCACAGGCTTCACTCCTTTTAAAGTAATAATTGAGGAAATATTTCTGAGGAAAACTTTAGGAGTCATACCTGGAACTCTGGGAAAAACAATAATCTCGATATTAATCATCTATAATAATATTCATTTTATTATTCAAAGTTTCTGGTCTATTATCATTTTCAAAATCATAACCACTTCTTGCTCATGTAGAATCATTTGTTATATCAATTTTTCACTCTCAAAGGGTTCAGTTAAATTGTCCATGTAACTCTCTAATAAAATTATATCTGAAACAAAATTATTTACTGCCACCGTTAGGTCCCAAAGCGCCTTCCAAATGGTATTCAATGTAACCTCCACGGGAGCCAAAAACTCCAAGTTGATTTCTCTTAGGTGTTTCCAAATGGTATTCAATGTAACCTCCACGGGAGCCAAAAACTCCAAGTTGATTTCTCTTAGGTGTTTAGGAGCGGTTCCGCCAATTCGGGTTCTGCTGTAAACGTCCTCCGTTTTAGCATATGCCTCTAACTCACTCCTCCACTCCTTTGGACATGGTGGTTGAATAATTCGGGAGCGATGGAGTTGTTTTTTCCAGGTCCAAAAGTGTTGATGCTCCTTCGCTGGCACTAATCAAAGGACTCGCCAACCCTTTCATCTGTGGGCAGTTCATCACACAGCAGTCCCGCACTTGCTGCTCAGGGGACAAAACGCTGGCCATCGGTGGCTGACCGCCGGTTGTCCCCTTCCTCTCAGTTAAGGTAACTGCAATTGCAGAGAGGAAATTTACGTAAAGAAGACAAAACTTCAGAGGGCAGCTGGGCCATTGGGCATACGAACTTCAGGTTGCCATCTTACCACTCTCCCAGTTTGGGACACTCTTTGTCTGGTTTCTCCTCAGAGGCTTGTATGATATGGGTAACCCTTCAGCATAGCCCTCTGAGTCATTGAAACACAGAAGCCCCTCCACCACTACAAGGTGGTGTCCCTTCGGAGGGCTGTTGATATTCTTAAAATGCAAGACAGTATGTTTTGAGGGATATTTTCTATATGATGTCCACATCCGATTTTGGACATTTGTTTGAAAAAACATCCAAAAATCCAGTAGTGAACAATAGCCATTCTTAAAACAGAAAAACGTCCAACTTTTTGTTTTAAAAATGGCCATTTGCTAGATGTTTTTGTCTTCAGTGTGTCTATCTTTTAGGACCTTTTAAAAAAAAAAAGTCGAAGGGAAAAACGCACAAAAACAAGCCATTAGGATGTATGGGGGTCGGCATTCTTAGTAGACTGGCCACAGACACTTCTCAGCAGAGCAGTAGAGCATCCAGTGGACTTCACAAAAAAGGTTCCAGGTACACATCTCACTATTACTCCTTTATATTGTATGGTGAGCCCTCCAAACCCCACAAAAAACCTACTGTACCCAACTGTACACCACTATAATAGCCCTCATACCTGCAGGTGTCACCATACATGTAGGTACAGTAGGTATTTAGTGTTTTTTGGAGGGATCACACATTCTACCACAAATGAACCAATTAGAGTGGGATATGGGCCTGAGCACCCTTCTCTACAGTCCATAGCACTGACCATCAGGCTTCCCCTGGGATCTGCTTGCTGCCCTAATAGGAATGGCCATCATATCTGAAAGTGTCATGCAACTTCTGTGTTTCAATGACTCAGAGGGCTATGCGGAGGAGGAGTGGCCTAGTGGTTAGGGTGGTGGACTCTGGTCCTGGGAACTGAGGAACTGAGTTCAATTCCCACTTCAGGCACAGGCAGCTCCTTGTGACTCTGGGCAAGTCACTTAACCCTCCATTGCCCCATGTAAGCCGCATTGAGCCTGCCATGAGTGGGAAAGCGTGGGGTACAAATGTAACAAAAAAACAACCTGGTATATACTGTCACTGTCACATCTTATGTGTCGGGGGGGGGGGGGGGTCAGTGGCCACTGGTGGAGTAAGGGGAGTCATGCCTTAATTCCTCCAGTGGTCATTTAGGACACCTTTTAGTCACTTAGTCGGGATTGCTATGTTATGTTATGTAATTCTTTTAGATCACTAAGTTCAAGTTCAGATTCTAAGCGGAATACTAACATGTAGTCCAGGGGAATTACATCGAATTTAAACATATATAGTAACTTAAGAAATAAACTGGTACACAAGTATCATTACCCATTTATAAAGAGATGAGCTTTTAGAAGTTTTTGAAACAGTGCACATGACTGGGTTGATCTAATGCAATGGTAAACTATTCCAGATTTTTACACCTTGATATAAGAAAGAAAATTCCAAATATGATTTTCTTTGCATTTTCCTAACAGATGTATAGTTAAGTTTTAAATATTGTTCTTTCCTAGCTGTATAGAGAGAGGTGGAAAATTCTAGATAATTAACCAATTGTTTGGACTGAAACAGTTAGCCAAAAATATCTTAATTTTGGCTCTAGATATTTTATTATTATTATTATTGCAGAAAAATGTCTATCCTTTGGTGCCACATCCTTCTGCCACTTTAGGACTTTTTTGGACTTTTTTTTAATGAGCCCTTTTGTCTGTTTTCTATTTAGTAGGATTGTTTCCTTTTAAGATTTCTATATCATGTGAATTGCAATGTCCTTTTTCAAGAGTTTGGAGTGTATATTCTGAAAAAGAAATACAATGTGAATATTATTTTTTATGGTGAGTAGTAAGGGTTCCTGCCAATATCATTTAGTATGACTTCCTGATGACAAGCTGCATGGGAAAGTAAGACAGAGGTCATTTAAAGTTAAATATATTACATCCTATTGATCTGGGCTGGAAGATATGGTAAGCTGATGACCACTATTGTTGTTGTTGTTGTTTTTTGTTTTTTAATAAAATCTAGGGAGAAGGTGAAGTTTGGGCTCATGCCTTGGGTCTTTTATGTACCTACCAACACCTCATGTTTTTAGAACTTCTCTCTTGACTGTATGGCTTTTGAAGGGTATTGTTTACTATGGGGGTCTTTTACAAAGCGGCAGTAAGCCAAATGCGGGCTTACCGCATGCTGAGCGGAACTACGGCCGACCCAACGTGGCCGCTGGCGGTAGTTCTGGCTGGAGTGCGAACCATTTCCGGTGCTCCAGGAAATTTTTTTTCCCTAGTCTGGCAATAAGTCAGCAGCAATCATGCACCGCCGTGCACTGCCTGGTTACCACAGGAGCCCTTACTGCTACCTCAATGGGTGGCGGTAAGTGCTCCCTACCGCATGCCCATGCTATAAGAGTTATGTTACCGTGTGGCCATTTTTGGGGGCATTTTACTGGCTGTTGTAAAAAGGGCCCTGGCGTGTGGGGAAAAATGGCCTCCTCTGCTACTGCAGGGCCCTTTTAGTAAAATGACCCCGTAGTGCTACTATTATTGACGTATTTTATTCTTTTAATTTTGATTTTAGGCGTCAACATTCAGCATGGTCTAAGCAAGCAGGAGAGGCTCCTGCCCACTTAAACCACACTCAGCATCCCCTCTCTTTTAAACAGGTAATGCTGCTACATATCAGCTCTCACTGCCATGACATTGCCCAGTTAGTGCCGTAGGGAGATCAACCACCAAAGTGGAGGAACAGGAAACATTACAAACACGGGAAAGCAATCAAAAGAGTAGTGTAGACAAATGGCGCTTCCAACAAACTCAAGGGACTCAAAGAATGTCTTTCAAAGGATTTATTCATCAACAAACACTAATTGCTGTGGTACTTCATGGGCAAAGACAAGGAGGAGTCGATAATTATGCGGGCATCAGCCATATTCAGTGTCAGTCTTATCTTTGCCTGCTTAGCAATTCAGGTGCCAGCACTGAATATTGGCCAGAATTCACATAACTTCCAGGTTAGCAGCCAACCCCAAATTTTCAATACTGGTGCCTGGACAATGCTTGACATTGAATTTTCTGGCTTAATTTTGCCTGTGGGCTGAATATTGGGTGGTTAGTTTTGATTGTGTATATATTTATTATGATGTACACTGTCCAGACTGCATAGATAGCCGCAGTATAAAACTGAACTTATAAAGAGATATCAGACGGTTCCATTTTCCATAGAATAAAAAGCTCAGTGACAAGGTATCATATGATACTGAAGGGCTCAAAAAGAATGTGAGAAAATATTTTATCATCGAGAGTGTGGTGACACCTGGAGCAGACTTCCAGCAGAGTTTCTATGAGCCAACACAGTGCGTGGGATAGAAGCAAAAGAGCCTTAGAAAAAAAGAACACTATGAATAACGAAAATCTATAACAACCTGCAGTAGGTTTGCACAAATGGGCAGAGTGTGTGAACATCATCTTCATGTCATCAGTCCATATCTTCCATCTGTCTATGAGAATTTTTTTTAAAAGAGTGAAATTGCATAAAGAAGAGACAAGTGGTGCATGACCGTAGGAAGTCAACATCATTATCAGGATGTGCTGGCAATGACAGGTGATCCAGCTCCAGCCTGACCTTGACTTTTGTTACATTTTTTTTTCTGGGAAATCAATAGAATACTGATACTATTGTTTGTGTAACAGAGCGAAAACAGTGTAGTAGACATGGTGTACCGTGGATGGCAAATATTCCTTAATATGGACAAATATTATGGAGTCAATTAAAAAAAACTGAGCTGGTTAAAACTGGGTTTTAGACAGATAAATCTTATCATTTTCAAATTCTCCTCCCTTCTTTCCTCTACTTCCCCTGCTAAATTTGTGTAGGAAAAATTGCTGCTCACACAAATTTAGCAAGGCCAGAAAGGTACAGGGTGGGGTAATCCTTAGACAGGCATTATCAATATATCTCAGTAAGTCCAGCCATGAAAAAGGAAGGCCTAAATTGGCAATGTCAGGGTATAGCATTAGGTGAAGAAGGATGAGTGGGAGGGAATTTATGCCACAACACTTATATGTTTCTTCAATTTCCTACAATGTTTGAAAAGGAACATGTCCCACAGAAAAGAAAAAATTGTACAAGCAAAGGGATTTTTTTTTTACTAAGTCAAGGTAGCATTTTTAGCTCATGGTAGAAATCAGCTAGAGGTAAATGCCGAGACCCCCATAGGAATATAATGGGTGTCTCGGCGTTAACCACCAGGTGATTTCTACTGCAAGCTAAAAACGCTACCGTGGCTTAGTAAAAGGCCCCCAAAGTCTTTTACAAAACAAGAACTATAAAGGGGACCCATTATGGTAAAACTCTGAGGCCTCCTGGTTCCAGAGTTTGTGTGTCTAAAATATCATGATAAAGTGAAAGAGTAGAGTCTACTCCTAATCACTGGTGTCAGCTCTCCAACTGGCTCTGGCTCTGTCAGTTTTGTCTGGTTTTATAGATGTGTCCTCCAGTCAACAGAGTGTTACTTTGGAACTCAGGCTTGGAAAAGGAAGGCCTACACCCAGCAATTTGGAAACTTTGCTTAGCCTGGAGTATCATAAAAACCTCAATGAAAGCCAGAAGTGGACTCGCAACTGCAGCTTGCAGATCTGAAAAGGATAGCAAAGTTGCTACCATCTCAGCAAACATATGAAAAAATCTGATGGCTGCCTCTTCCCCCATGCAGCAGGCAAGAACCTCAGGACAAAGTGGAAGCATGGACACCCTAGAGGGAGCTATGGGTGGTGATCCAACTGTTGTGGACTGTGGTAACGTGAATGAGGGCAGGCCCTGAGCTTTAAACTTACTAGTTTCTGCTTTCCTGGCAACACCCCTCCCTTGTCACTTCAACCTTTGGCAGAACTATGGATCTTAATGTGGTTCTGACACTGTGAGGGAGTATCCTTACGGGGAAGTGGCAGCATCCTATAAACTCCCTCACATGGTCCTTTTGCAAGAGCTATTAACAGAGTCATTGTGAGAGCTGGGTTCAATGTGGGTAAGACAGTATTTGAGAGGCTAACTGCAATGAATGTCTATATTAGGGATGTACCAAATATTTGGCCCCCTAGTGCACCAAATGCATTATTTATATTCAGCAGAATACCATAAAAAAATTAGTTCTTACCTGATAATTTTCTTTCCATTAGTCCCATCAGATCAATCCAGAGACTTGTGGGTTATGTCCTTCCATCAGCAGATGGAGATAGAGAGAGAACTTCAGAGATAGCTATATGTGGTCATGCACAGCCAGCTTCTCCTCAGTATTGTCGATACCAAAGCAGTGAACTCCAAGAGCCAACCAAGCTGCCTACTCTCCTGCACCTGAGTTCCAAATTGAGCACCTCTAAATCCTGTAGGTTATATTGTTTGTTTGTTTTTTTAACCAAATGTAGGAATGCTTAGACAAAAAAAACTGTGCCAACACGCAAAAAACCCAAAGAAAACACAACACTCTGAAACAGACAAGGGTGGGCCTCTGGATGATCTGATGGGACTAACGGAAAGAAACTTATCAGGTAAAAACTCATTTTTCCTTCCATAGAGTCCCCAGATCAATCCAGAGACTTGTGGGATGTACCAAAGCAGTCCTCAAGTGGGGCAGGAACATCCACCCCAGAGGCAATCACAGACACCCCAAAAGCTGCGTCCTGACGGGCCACCACAACCACTCTATAATGCCTCATCAAAGAGTGTACCGAGGCCCAAGTGCAGCCTCTGCAAATGTCCTCCAAAGACCCCAAATAAGCCTCAGCATGTGATGCCGCTTGTGCCTTGGTTGAGTGCGCTCGAACCTGCAGGGGGGCGCTTTTGTCCCCCAGCAATATAGGACAAAATAATCGCCTTCTAAAGGGCTAGGCCAGTATAAAAAAAAACTATATAGGCACTCATTTCAAAGCACATGAATGTCTCAAATGGCTAAAATGGACGTCCATGTGCTTGAAACATCCAAATCCCAATTTTGCAAAGGCAGAATAGGGAATTCCAGCACTGCAGTATGTCCAAATAGCAAGGGGGCATGTTATGGAAGATGCCTAAAAAGAAGAATGCCCTTTTTTAGACCTGTTCTGGCTGATTGGCTGTCATCTCATAAACTAAAACTGAATCCTGATAAGAAACAAGGCGTTATATTTTCTTGGAAAGATAACCCTGAACCAATAACTCCATCAGTATCACAGGATCTATAGTTGTACTTCAACCAACCAGCAAAGTTCTAGGTGTCATCTTAGACCAACACCTAAACCAGGCCTCAAATATCCAATGTACATTCTTACTTTTATAAACTACAGATGCTTTACTCCATAAGACATCTATTCACTCAGGGAGCATTTGAGGTACTAACTCGTGCCTTTGTTCAGTAAACCTGACTATTGTAACACCCTCTTGATGGTGCTCATACATCTGACATTCAATGCCTACAGATTTTCCAAAACTCGGCTGTTAAACTTATTACTAACTCTCGCAAATTCAATCAAGTAACTCCTTTACTTCATCAGGAATATTGGTTGCCAGTCGCCCACAGGATAACTTACAAAATTCTTGCTTTCATCCATAAAATTTACCACTCAGGACAACCACTATATCTTTCTCATCTACTGACTCCTTATATCCTTGCACCATCTCTCAGGTCATCACAGCACATCTGTCTAATGAATGTGCTGTGTTGGCACTACCACATCACAGCTGCGGCTTGGTAAACAGGGGGGTTTATGATCACTATTACCAAGCAGTTTTACCACCCTTACGCCTCAAATCAGATCCTGCATTGCATTTATGACATCTAGAAATGTTACTTCCTTAGTGTGTCCCAATTAAATATTTGACACATCAATATTATTGTTTTGTTGCCACTTTTATTAGATTTCCCAGTTTTCCTTAGTATTTCACTGATTCCTCACCCTGGCCAAGTGAATGGTATAATGAAGGTCTTTTTCTGCCGTCATCTGCTATGTATGTATGTTACTGTATACTCACGGGCAGGAAGACACATGAGACATTTTTTACCTGAGCTAGGAGATATCATTTCCTTAGAACTATTATTTGCCTACACAGATCAGTCAGCCTCCCTTGCCTCAACAGAACCGAACTGGACCACTGGGCACCAACCCTCCAACAAGACAGGGCACAAAGATACCTGACACCCCCCCCCCCTCCGCAGCATGAATAGGAATGGCCATCTAATCTTTCCCAGTGATAGAGGAGAGGGGCTGGTTAAGTACAAATATTTTTCTAAGGAAATGGGGAAAGAAAGGTAATACCCAGAAAAAGATAGTACTTAAGCAAAATTTATGGGGTTTCTAAAGGTAAGATAACTACCAGTCTCTCCAGCTGGATTTAGTAACACCACTTGTCTTTCTCCTTTCTCAGTTCCTATCTGTGCTCTCTTGAAGCAGGCCAGCAGCTTTATAGGCTCCTCCATGTCAGTGACTGTGTTAGTCCCAGACCCGCTTCTCCTCTAGCTCAGAGCATAGTGAAGCTTGAAGGTTAAAAGTAAATTTAGTCCCCTTGTATAGGTGTTGAGCTTATGGCCAGGGGCTCTGCCAAACCCTGGTCCCCTTGCATCAAGATGCTGAGGCTAGGGATCTGGAACCAAAGGCAAAAAGCCTCCCCCAACTTCCAGGCTGGGCATTTATACGAGCGCAGCTTTCTCTCCAAGGGCTGCATTCTCCCACCTTGTGAATAGGAAGTCACAGGCTCTGTTCTGGAACCTGCAGGGTTATAAACAGGTCAGAATGTCTTTATTCTGGTAGAACACTGAAGGTTCCAGCACTGCTCAAGGGCTGAACCTGAGTGACCACTATACATGCTACCGGGGCTGTTACAAAATCAGGTACTATATTTTCCTCAGCTTCAGAAAAGTAAAACAGAGGGAAAAATAATAGAATCAAAAACATATGTAAAAATGTGCTGTGGAATGTCTGTCCGATTCTTAATTTAGTTCTTCCTGGCAATCATTAAAAAAAAAAAATTACAGAAGTTTGTACTTGAACTGTTTTGTTTCCTCTCTGTGGCTGTTAAGCAGTTATTTAGAGAACATTTTGCTTTTGTAAGGAGGCTTTTTTTGTCCAGCATCACAAAAATAAACACTGATAAAGCTAGCTGATTGCAAATGGCAGACATTTATATCTGGCATAAACCTGAACTGACAGGACTAAATTCTATAAATAGAACCTAAAAAAAATCAGTGCCAAAAAAGCGCTATGCACTATTCTATAAATGGCGTTCAAAGTTAGGCGCTGTTTCAAGAATCGTGCTAGGTGCCAGGAATCACAGCTACTTTTAGACATGGCTGTTTCAATGAAACCACGGTGTAAATTCCCGTGCCTAAATTAGGTGCAGATCCCTCGAATTCTATAACAACCCTCCGAGAAACACTGCATTGGCTCCCAATCAAAGAACGTATTGCTTTCAAAATCTGCACCATGGTTCATAAAATTATCTACAGCGAAGCCCTGGGATACATGACAGACCTCATAGACCTACCAACCAGAAACACAACAGAATCAACACGAACATGCCTAAATCTCCACTACCCAAGCTGCAATGGACTCAAATACAAATCAACTTATGCATCCTACTTTTCATACATAAGCACACAAACTATGGAACGCACTACCAAAAGCCGTGAAAGCAACGTATGACCATCTAAACTTCCGGAAATCATTAAAAACTAACATGTTCAAAACGGCATACCCTTCCGACCCAACTTAAATGCCTGAACCCTGCAACACAACGAAGCCAAAGCTCGTATTGAACATAAAATAACTCTTACTTTCCACAATTCCCTAATGTGTCTGCTACACATGAACCTTATTCTACCACAATATCACTTTGTATTTGTTCATACCGGAATGGGCAAATGCCTTTACGGTACTATGTAAGCCACATTGAGCCTGAAAATAGGTGAGAAAATGTGGGATACAAATAAATAAATTAATTAATTAAAAGAACCCTCCTGATCTACCCATGACCCTCCCATAGCCACACCCCCTTTTCAGACCCGCATGCAAAATGTACTAGCGAATCCTGCGCCTACATTTAGATGCATAAATTTTAATTAAAGCCAGTTAGCACCAATACATGCTTGTTAAATCCAACTAACGGCACTAATTGGATCATCATTCAATTAAATTGCAAATGTAATTTATAAAATTTGGGGATTAATGCGAGAATCAATATGTATTACCTCCAACCTTTATTGATACTCCACTTGCCTACATGATTCCGTCAGAATTGTAGGTGTAATATTTGATTCTAAATTGACCTTCAAAGAACAGATAGATAACATAACCAAATCTTTTCTCGCACTTTCACATATTCATTCAGTTAGACCACTTTTATCTCCACCATCTATACATTCCCTTATCTTGGCACTAGTTATCACAAGGTTGGACTACTGTAATTCTTTGTACGCTGGCCTACCACTTCATTCTTTGAAGCGACTGTAATTAATACAATCTACGGCTGTAAAACTCATATGTAGTGCACATCGTTTTGATCATGTCACACCTCTTCTTCATTTTGAACATTGGCTTCCAGTTTCTTATCATGTCAAATATAAACTTTTTATGTTAACGTTTAAATGCCAATGTTTAAGTCCTTCAGCTCCTGTTTATCTGCATAAACTCCTGATTTCTTACTCTCCATCATGCTGTCTTCGATCTTCTTCGGGTAATTTACTTTGTGTACCTTCACCGACAACTCTTTGCCTATCCATTTCACGCGAGACAGCTTTCAGCTATCTAGGGCCCAGGTCCTAGTATGATCTTCCCGCATCACTTAGAACTGGTATGTCCCTTCAATTATTTAAGGCACTGTTGAAGACCTTCCTCTTCTCTACTGCTTTCCTGCCTGACCTATAGTTTTTCTTTTTCTCCTCCCCACCCGCAGTTACAGAATGGATTTATTATTTTTTAAGTTATTGTTAACCGCTCAGTTGCCTGCATAGGCTCAATTTATGGACTATCAAGTATTTGGAAATAAGCAGGAAACTGTGATTATTTTCACAAGTTTTAAACATTAAATTCCACAAGTCAGATTCATATAAGCTGGAGGACCCAGGTCCATTGTAGCTTCTCAAGTGTAATGCTAAAGGAAAACAGGTATCACACCCATAACACATGTACACACTTGTAATTTGAATTTAACCCAATTTTACATTTCGTGAAGGCTCCAATGATGGAAACATATGTCTAATCTCTTGAAATTGGAAGTTTCATTTGGTTTGATGTGGCATTGGGAACATTTTTGTAGTGTCAACAGGCCATAACCCCCCTCCCCCCTAAAAAAATAGTATGCAGCGGCTGTGTTTAACCAGAGTGATGATTCTATACAATATCTGAACCACGACCAGACAATGAGTAATGAAATAATTTTAAATTCTGCTGGGAGTTCATTGCTCATTTACCATGATGAAATGAAACATTAGCTAAAATTGATTGCCCTCATAATAAACTTTTTTTTTTTTGCAAAGATTATTCATTATTTAGGAACTGACTGGGTCAATAAAGTACTCAGTAGGCTGTATCCTTCTCTAAGACTCTGCTGTCTTGTAGACATTTAGTAGTATATTTACATCATTCTTCATTTCTATTGGTGTGTAATTCCATATCACAGATGACCCTGATTAGGAGAAATAAAGTATGACTCAATGGATAAGCACAAAAGGTAAAAAAGCATGTGAGTGGCATAAAAGTTCATATATTGATCTTCTTTTGCAGTAAATCTCACAGAGTAAAAATCCACAAATCATGAAGCATTAGCAGAGCTCAAAATAAAGATAACAAAATGGAAATTGTCAAAAACATCAATTAGGTATTTAGATAAAATAGGAGATTAACCCTACCCTTATCAATAGTTTTTTTTTCCTTTCGTTTATACATTATCTACTTAATAAACCAAGCACATTAATTTGTACAATAAAATTGAAACAAAGGAAAAATAAAAAACAAAATACAAGAGCAACTCTACGATAAGAAAACTCTCAGGTAATGCAATAATATATTGCTCACTGTAAGGCTACCACAATGGAGACCTAATTCAACCAGGAGAGAAAATAAAAGAAGATACCATCTCAAAAACTCAAGGAAAGCTACCCAGTGTAAGCAATTATGAGAGCAACTCTAATATGAATCCCTAAACAGTTTTCGGATGAAGTCAGTCTGAGAAAAAGTCTTTGTAGCGAAAAAGTTGGTCAAATAGAAGGGATCCCAAAAAATAGTTAATAATACATTTACAGGGCTATTTTAGGTAGAATTAACTCCCCAGTTGAGGAACCCCTGGATAGAGCAATAAAAACTGCCTTCGCCTCTTGTGAGTCTTATGACAGACATCTGGAAAGGCTGATAACTTAGAACCTATAAACTGCTTCTCTATGTTCCTAAAATATAATATAAGGAAAAGATCTTTATCAGAACTACTAGTAAAAGTCACCACTAATTGTTGCCCTAGAAACTCCAGAGGGTTGCAACAGTCATCTCCACCTCCTATATCATAAGGACATAAGAACATAAGAATAGCCAAACTGGGTCAGTCCAATGGTCCATCTAACCTAGTATCCTGCTTCCAACAGTGGCCAATCCAGGTCACAAGTATCTGGCAGAAAATCAATCAGTTCCAACATTCCATGCTACCAATCCCAAGGCAAGCAGTGGGTTTCCCATCTCCATTTCAATAACAGACTATGGAGTTTTCCTCCAGGAACTTGTCCATACCTTTTTTTAAACCCATATATATATAATAATTTAAATCATGTACTGACTTTATCATAACTTTACTCTGTAAGCCACATTGAGCCTGCAAAAAGGTGGGATAATGTGGGGTACAAATGTAATGTAATAATAATAATAATATATGTTAACCGCTGTTACCACATCCTCCAACAGCGAATTCCAGAGCTTAACTATTCTTTGAGTGAAAAAATATTTCCTCCTATTTACTTTAAACATATTTCCATGTAATTTCATTGAGTGTCCCTTGGTCTTTGTATTTTATGTGAAAAATCGATTCACTTCTACCCATTCTACACCAGTCAGGATTTTATAAACCTCAACCATCTGTTTTCCAAGCTGAAGAGCCCTAAGATCTTTAGGCTTTCCTTATATGGGTTGAGTTCCATCCCCTTTATCATTTTGGTCGCACTTCTTTGAACCTTTTCTAATTCCGCTATATCTTTTCTGAGATACGGCGACCAGAACTGAATGCAGTACTATTGACTTTTCTGTTTAACCAGTTGTGTTTCCTAAGGAACTCCCAGCATTTGAGTATGGTTCTACAGATGCTTCACTGTTAGATATTTGGAAGGTGGTAAAAAGGACTGAAGCAATGCTTTAAGGTCTGGTACAGCAGTTTTGTGTCTTTTCTCAGGGTGTGTCCTTGAAAAGTAGATGATCTAGACTCAAAGATTTTGATGTCAAATAGTTCCTTGAAGAAAGTAGAGTCTCAGCTTGGAGTTTTCCAGCAAGTGGGGACTACTGGTATTAGGGAATCAGGTCAAAAGTGCTTTCCAAATGAACTCTATGGTGTTCTGTCCCTCCATCCCTTCTGGGATTCCATAGATGCGCAGAAGGAATGGATCCTCAGGAGCTTAGTCGAGATCGGGAGGTGGGGCTGGTGGTTGGGAGGCGGGGATAGTGCTGGGCAGACTTATACGGTCTGTGCCAGAGCTGGTGGTGGGAGGCAGGGATAGTGCTGGGCAGACTTATACGGTCTGTGCCAGAGCCGGTGGTGGGAGGCGGGGCTGGTGGTTGGGAGGCAGGGATAGTGCTGGGCAGACTTATATGGTCTGTGCCCTGAAGAGCACAGGTACAAATCAAAGTAGGGTATACACAAAAAGTAGCACATATGAGTTGTCTTGTTGGGCAGACTGGATGGACCGTGCAGGTCCTTTTCTGCCATTATCTATTATGTTACTATGTTACTATGTAATTGGTATTATATTTTAAACCAAAGCACTGACCACTAAGTGGATGAGCAAACTTATCTTGGAGTTCCATTGTTAAATCACACACCTTATAGCATCCACATTTTGTACATAAGTACAGAAGTATTGCCATACTGGGACAGATCAAAGGTCCATCAAGCCCAGCATCCTGTTTCTAACAGTGGCCAATCCAGGTCACAAATACCTGGCAAGATCCCTAAAAAAAGTACAACACATTTTACACTGATTATCCCAGAAATAGTGGATTTTCCCCAAGTCCATTTAATAACGGTCTATGGACTTTTCCTTTAGGATGGCGTCCAAACCTTTTTTAAACTCTGCTAAGCCTTTACCACATTTTCTGGCAATGAATTCCAGAGTTTAATTACACGTTGAGTGAGGAAAGATTTTCTCCGATTCGTTTTAAATGTACTACTTTGTAGCTTCATCGCATGCCCCCTAGTCCTAGTATTTTTGGAAAGCGTAAACAGACATTTCACGTCTACCCGTTCAACTCCACTCATTATTTTATAGACCTCTATCATATCTCGCCTCAGCTGCCTTTTCTCCAAACTGAAGAGCCCTAACCGCTTTAGCCTTTCCTCATAGGGAAATTGTCCCATCCCCTTTTATCATTTTCATTGCCCTTCTCTGCACCTTTTCTAATTCCACTATATATTTTTTGAGATGCGGTGACCAGAATTGTACACAATATTCGAGGTGCGATTGCACCATGGAGTAACACCAAGGCATTATAATGTCCTCATTTTTGTTTTCCATTCCTTTCCTAATAATACCATTCTATTTGCTTTCTTAGCCGCAGCAGCACACCGAGCAGAAGGTTTCAAAGTATCATCAACGACGACACCTAGATCCCTTTCTTGGTCGGTGACTCCTAACATGGAACCTTGCATGATGTAGCTATAATTCGGGTTCCTCTTTCCCACATGCATCACTTTGCACTTTCTCACATTAAATGTCATCTGCCATTTAGATGCCAACCACCTTATAATTGAAAGAGAAAAACGCCTCGATTTCGACCCAAATCGGGAAATAGACGTTTATCTCACAAAAACGAATAAATCGGTATAATGGAAAGCTGATTTTGGACGTTTTCAACTGCACTCCATCACAGAAGCGTACAAAGTTGACGGGGGCGTGTCGGAGGCGTGGCGAAGGTGGAACTGGGGCGTGGTTATCGGCCGAGGAGAGATGGAGGCATATTTTCAAAGCACTTTGGGAGGCTAAGTTCCATAGGTTTCTATGGAACTTTGGGAGGCTAAGTGCTTTGAAAATAAGCCTCATGGGCGCCTTTCGCCAATAATGGAAAAAAAGTATGCGTTTGTAGCTAGAATTTAGGACACTTTTCCTGGACCCTGTTTTTTCACAAATAAGGCCCCAAAAAGTGCCCTAAATGACCAGATTACCCCCAGAGGGAATCGGGGATGACCTCCCCTGACTCCCCCAGTGGTCACTAACCCCCTCCCACCACAAAAAAATGATGTTTCACAACTTTTTATTTTCACCCTCAAATGTCATACCCACCTCCCTGGCAGCAGTATGCAGGTCCCTGGAGCAGTTGTTAGGGGGTGCAGTGGACTTCAGGCAGGTGGACCCAGGCCCATCCCCCCCCCCACCTGTTACAATTGTGCTGCTTAATGCTTATTTGTCCAACCCCCCCAAACCCACTGTACCCACATGTAGGTGCCCCCCTTCACCCCTTAGGGCTATAGTAATGGTGTAGACTTGTGGGCAGTGGGTTTTGAGGGGGATTTGGGGGGCTCAACACACAAGGGAAGGGTGCTATGCACCTGGGAGCTCTTTTACCTTTTTTTTGGTTTTTGTAAAAGTGCCCCCTAGGGTGCCCTGTTGGTGTCCTGGCATGTGAGGGGGACCAGTGCACTACAACTCCTGGCCCCTCCCACGAACAAATGCCTTGCATTTATTCGTTTTTGAGCTGGGCGCTTTCATTTTCCATTATCACTGAAAAACAAAAACGCCCAGCTCACAAATTGTCGAATAAAACATGGACGTCTATTTTTTTTGAAAATACGGTTCGGTCTGCCCCTTCACGGACCCGTTCTCGGAGATAAACACCCATGGAGATAGACGTTTTCGTTCAATTATGCCCCTCCAAGTCTCCCAGTCTCGTAAGGTCCTCTTGTAATTTTTCACAATCCTCCAGCGATTTAACGACCTTGAATAACTTTGTGTGTCCACATTTTGTATGTGATCCAGGTGTTCCTATTACAGAGTTTACATATTCAGAGCACAACGTTTCCTTTAGCTTACAATCCCGAGTATATGCCACTCTCAAAGATTTAAACTCAAAAATAATGTGTAAAGAAAATAAATTCCAATGCTTTAAAAAAAACCCTTCAATATCCTCCCAATACCTGGAATATATCAAAGAACACATATAGGAGTCCATTCAGTATCAATCTGTTGTATATCCTCAAACAGTATAGCTGTATTAATGAATTTAGAACATTTATACACATTTTTAACAACCCTTCTAGGATACCCTCTTTGTAATAAACACTGTTGTAAATTTTGAGCTTGTAATTTATACTCCTCAAGAATAGAGCAAATCTGTTGATATGTGAGGAATTGAGAATAGGGAAGGCTTCTTTTTAGAGCTGGTGGATGACTAGGGTCCCTGAGTGGTGCCAGGGCAGTGGTGGCATGACAAGTGGAAGGCTGACACTAGCCATTATAACTGGTGATTCACTCATTAGAAATGTAGAAAGCTGGGTGACTAGAGTGGGCATAAGGATTATTTATTTTATTTATTTATTTATTTATTTATTGCATTTGTATCCCACATTTTCCCACCTCTTTGCAGGCTCAATGTGGCTTACAATACCTCATGAGTAGTGGAAATATATAGTGAAATAGACATTTAGTATTGCATAAGGATCTTGGGTAACATGATAATGATAAAGGATGATAATGGTTTAACAAGCAAGTATCGTAAGGCAATACTGGATATCCATGTAGGAGTTCACATTTGTTGATCTTTGTGGTATGCCTTGTTGAAGAGATGGGTCTTCAATAGTTTGCGGAAGTTAGTTAGTTCATAGATTGTTTTTAAGTTGTGCGGCAGCACGTTCCAGAATTGTGTGCTCAAGTAGGAGAAGGTTGACGCATGTGTTAGTTTGTATTTGATAACTTGCCTACCTTGTAGAAAGATGACAGACCTTATGTGACACCTAGATAAGATTTTAAAAAATGCTAGGGTGGAGCCAGCTGCCTTGATACATGTGGGGTACCAACTACTTAGGAAGATGCAGGAAAAAGGCTTCAGAAGCCAAATTTAGAATTTTAGGTAGTAAGTAGAAATCCCAAACCGCCAAGTTAGTATTCTCAGAAATTCTTATTTATTTATACAAACCTGATATACACACGGAGGCGTTCACATTCCACGTACAAGGCCCCAGAAGCAGAGAGAGCTCCTGAATCCCAATGTGTGAATGAGAAAATAGTACAAGGGAAAAGGTTTTAGGTTTGTAGGAAACTGAGCAAGATTCTGGGGAAGAGGGAGCTTCTTCGGAAAGGATGTGCTCTACCTTAGCCAGGATGGCACCAGGCTGCTGGTGCTTACCATCAAAAAGAAGAAAGAGCTACTTTCAAACTAGATCACTGGGAAAAGTTGTCAGTCTCTCAGGTATGTATGGTTTGGAGTAAGGTATCCTCATAAGATACTGGAAAAATGCCGAAGTTAGAATACCCCAATAGAGAGGTTGCAGTAAATGCTGTAGTGCATTTAAATAAAGCCCAGGTGCATTTAAACAAAGACAAGCGAGAGAGAGAGAGAGAAATGATCGCAAATTAAACCCATTAAGTGCTAGGGAAGTTGTGGAGCCAAATTTACAAAAAACATAATTTAAATTGTTTGTATGCAAATGCCAGAAGTCTAAAAGAGTGTTAGAAAGGAGGTGAAGAAAATGGTATTGTGTCCAAGGCACCTCCTCTTCTCATTTCAATGTGCAGAAAGAAAGTGGCAGCGATTCAGAAGGTGGAAAATAGTAATAAAAAAACTAGAATCCAACAATGAAAAATAATGATAAAAATTTCCAGTCAGTGTTAGAAAAAACTTATGAGCCTTTGAAAACTTACCCAGCAATTGCAGAGATTCTGTAAAACACATATTCAGTGACATGTGTAAACACTTCACATCAGCTTAGGGCATTTTTGTACATTTGTCCTATATATTTATACTACATCTTTGATACAATGATGTGTTTCTTTGTGCCCTGGGGTGCTTCTTTGGCCCGGTGGCTCACTCCCTACGCTGTGTCTTCAGCGTCGACTGATGCTGGCTCCCTTAGGCATGTGCGCACACTGTATTTTAAAGGGCCAGAGGTGGGAATTCAGCCCGGGTGCCCGAGGTGACATTATCAGCTGGGAACTTATAAGGGATCCCAGCCCTGCCACCTTGCCTTTGCAACAGATTGCTAAGTCTGTTCCTGTGCGTATTGCAGTTTGGTTCCAGCCGTGTTTCCAGCCCAGTCTCCTGTTCCAGTCATGTCTCCAGCCCAGTCTTCAGTCCTGTTTCACCTGTGTCAGTCCTGTTTCACCTGTGTCTCCAGCTTTGTCTCCAGCCTTGTTTCTGCCTGTGTCTTCTACCCTGTTCCTGCCTCGTTCCTGGCCATCAAGTCTTTGGATCTGCAGTTTTTCAGGTCCTCACTACTCCCAGGATCTGATCCTATCAGGCTGCCCCTAAGGGCTCTTTTCAGAACAACTCGCTTGCTGGGGCGTGACTCACCTGCCACCAGCTAGTGCAACCTAGCCTTCGGGCTGGGTAGGCAGGGTAAAACTGACTGCGGTCCAAGGGTTCACCTACCCTGATCCATGACAGATTTGAATCGGTCACTACTGGATGTCAAATGCAGTGCTCTAAACACTAAGCTACTTCTCTGACTCTGAAGTGCAAAACATTTTCCACATTCCTCTGCTAAACGTTTTTCACTGGTCTAATCACAAGGAGCAGCAGTAGGATCTGAACCACCTGGATGTCAATTCAGTTGTGATGAGGGAGCTGCAGACTTGATTATAGTGATTTGAGAACTGATGGACATTTCTGATTGATTCTGTGTGTATGCATGTTGTTTACGTGTGTGTGTGTGTGTGTGTGTGTGTGTGTGTGTGTGTGTGTGTGTGTGTGTGTGTGTGTGTGTGTGTGTGTGTGTGTGTGTGTGTGAGGGAAATAATTGCTATGGGGTAAAAATTTAAATAATCTGAGACACTCACTCTTGGACTCTCAAAACCAGCAGAGAGGAATAGAGTCCTGGGTTACTATTTAAACATTTCTCAGTATTTTGTGAATACGTGCGTTTACTCAATATTGAGAATTCTCGAGCACCCACTAAGCCAGCATTTATGAATACATTTGGCAAGAGAGCACAATTCCTAGGAGATTTGAAGAACCAAGGCTGTATAGACAAGACTTTCCCAAACTATTGGTTGGGACCCCAAATGGGGTCGTAAAACTTGCTTTTGGTATTTCAATGTAAATGGGCTCTCCATTGGTGCAGTATTATTCTGTACTTCCCGGGGGGGGGTCACACAATTTTATTTGATTGTAATCATGAGTTCACAACCAGAAAAAGATTGGGAGGCACTGATACAGACTATAACTGCCAAAGTGATTTCTACAGCCTGGAGAGGCTCCTGGCCATTTAAATCACTTGTCTATGGCTAGCCATAAATATTCACTAGTACTTATTTTTTTTATTTTTTTGTTACATTTGTACCCCGCGCTTTCCCACTCATAGCAGATTCAATGCGGCTTACATAGTATATACAAGTACTTATTTGTACCTGGGGCAGTGGAGGGTTAAGTGACTTGCCCAGAGTCACAAGGAGCTGCAGTGGGAATTGAACTCAGTTCCCCAGGATCAAAGTCCACTGCACTAACTACTAGGCTACTCCTCCACTAGCAACAGTCCGGCCACACAGGCTTCTGCACTTGGGGGGTGTGCTTCTCATAAAGCCCACACACGTACATGCAGGAAGTCAGACTCACAGAAACAGAAGCCTGTGCAGCTGATCTACAAGAGCAGGCTTCTACATGGAATGTTGCTAGTGGAAGAGAACATTCCATGTAGAATCTCAAATAGGGAAAGGGAAATGGGACTTGATATACCACCTTTCTGAGGTTTTTGCAACTACATTCAAAGCGGTTTACATATATTCAGGTACTTATTTTGTACCAGGGGCAATGGAGAGTTAAGTGACTTGCCCAGAGTCACAAGGTGCTGCCTGTGCCTGCAGTGGGAATCGAACCCAGGTTCCCAGGACCAAACTCCACCACACTAACCACTAGGCCACTCCTCCAGTAAGTGCTGCTGGCTATTTGCAGTCAGCACCTGGTCTGAAACTGGCTAACTTATGGGAGTTCCAGGGGCCAAATTGGCACTTATGTGTGGTTAAGTCCTATCAAATTGCGGTTCATCTTATGTGGTTAAGGCTTGAATGTTGTACTTAACCACATAAGTTTTAGGGACCAACATATAATAGGATATTAAATGCCAGTTCCTGGACATCGTCCGGCATTGGATATCTGGGAAGACAGCCGGGGGAGGACATAAAATGCTGACCGCCACCAGCAGAATATTGGTCGGTGTATGTTTAAAAATTGGAGATGGAAAATTTTTAACTAGTTTATGGGTGGGCTTACATTGTTTTCTTATTAGCAGTATCTTTCTAAAAATAAGTCTCAGTGTAAAGCATATAGCATTCCTAAAACGGAACCTAGATGACTTCAAAAACAGCAGATGAGAAGCAAATGACAACACATATTTTGAAGTAAGACTGCACTTGGGGGGTCTGCTTCTCATAAAGCCCACACACAGCAATACAGTCACAACACTGTAGGAGTAATTCTTTTTTGAACTGCACACCAGCTAAAGCTGTAGTTTCAGACAATTATAACATCAATAATGGGAAAAGCAGTCAGTGAAGGTTTGTATGTACATAAGAGAATGACACGAGGACAAAGTTTGTTCTCATTCATGCCCCATCATAAGAACATAAGCATTGCCATACTGGGACAGACTGAAGGTCCATCAAGCCCAGCATCCTGTTTCCAACAGTGGCCAATCCAGGTCACAAGTGCCTGGCAAGATCCCAGAACAGTAAAACAGATTTTATGCTGCGTACAGTGGCATAACAAGGGGGGGGGTGGGAGGGGCGGTCCGCCCCGGGTGTCAGCACGGGGGGGGGGTGCTCCCTGCCAGCTCCCCCCCCCCCCGGTGCAGCATGATGACACCCCCCCGACCCAGTGCCTAGCCTCCTCAGCTCCCTTCAAGCAGCTGAGCACCCTACCTTTAAAGACATTTCGGAAGCAGTGGAAAGGCGAGGCGCAGCGCCTCGCGCCTGCAAGTAAAAGAAGCGAGGATCGTCTTCGGGCCTTCCCTCACACTGTCTGTCCCGCCCTCCGCTGATGCAACTTCCTAGTTCCGCAAGGGTGGGACAGACAGCGTGAGGGAAGGCCCAAAGACGATCCTCGCTTCTTTTACTTGCAGGTGCAAGGCGCTGCACCTCGCCTTTCCACGGCTTCCGAAATTTCTTTAAAGGTAGGGTGCTCAGCTGGTTGGAGGGAGCTGAGGAGGGTAGGCACTGGGTCGGGGGGGGGTGGTGATGCGCTGAGGGGGGGTGTCATCGTGCTGCACCCGGGGGGGGATTGCAACGGTGAACCGCCCCAGGTGGCAGCCCTCCTTGCTACACCACTGGCTGCGTATCCTAGAATATGCAATGGATTTTCCCCAAGTCCATCTTAATAATAGCTTATGGACTTGTCTTTTAGGAAATTATCCAAACCTTTTTTATACCCTGTCTTGATCTCATCTTCTCCTCCAACTGTTCACCCTCTAGTTTCCTTGCCTCTGATCTTCCCTCCTCTGATCACCATCTTATAACTTTCACACTTAAATCTCCTCCCTCCCAGTCCCGTCCTATCTTATCTAATTTATCTAGGAATCTTCACGATATTGACCCTTCATCTCTATCCTCCCATGTTTCAAACCTCCTCTCTACTGTGGCACCATCCACGTCTGTCAACGAGGCTGTTTCTTCTTACAACAATACTGTATCCTCTGCCTTAGACACTCTTGCACCTTTGATGACCCGCCCTGTAAGGCGTACAAAACCCCAACCTTGGCTGACTTCTAATATCCGCTACCTACGTTCCTGTACCCGCTCCGCCGAACGCCTCTGGCGGAAATCTCGGGCCCTTGCTGATTTCTTACACTTTAAGTTCATGCTGACCTCCTTCCAATCTGCTCTTTTACGTGCCAAACAGGATTATTATATCCAACTGACCAACTCTCTTGGCTCTAATCCTCAACTTCTCTTCACCACATTGAACTCTCTCCTCAAGGTGCCCCCTCCCCCAACTCCCCCTTCATTATCTCCTCAGACCCTTGCTGAATTCTTTCACAACAAGGTTCAAAAGATAAACCTTGCTTTCTCAACCTCACCACCTCTCCCTCCACTAGTCCGTTCCCCTCTCTCTCCTTCCACTCATTCCCTTTCCTCCTTTCCTGAAGTTACTATTGAGGAAACTACACTTCTCCTTTCTTCCTCAAAATGTACCACCTGTTCCTCTGATCCCATTCCCACCCACCTTCTTAATGCCATCTCTCCTGCTCTTATTCCTTTTATCTGTCACATTCTCAACCTCTCACTTTCCACTGCGACTGTCCCTGCTGCCTTTAAACATGCTGTGGTCACACCTCTCCTTAAGAAGCCTTCACTCAACCCTACTTGTCCCTCTAATTACCGACCCATCTCCCTCCTTCCTTTTCTCTCCAAATTACTTGAGCGTGCTGTTCACCGCCGCTGCCTTGATTTTCTCTCCTCACATGCTATTCTTGACCCACTACAATCTGGTTTTTGCCCTCTCCACTCAACCAAAACTGCGCTTACTAAAGTCTCCAATGACCTATTACTGGCTAAATCCAGAGGTCAATATTCCATCCTCATTCTTCTTGATCTTTCCGCTGCTTTTGACACTGTCGATCACAGCATACTTCTCGATACCCCGTCCTCACTTGGATTCCAGGGCTCTGTCCTTTCCTGGTTCTCTTCCTACCTCTCCCTCCACACCTTTAGTGTTCACTCTGGTGGATCCTCTTCTACTTCTATCCCTCTGCCTGTCGGCATACCTCAGGGTTCTGTTCTTGGTCCCCTCCTCTTTTCTATCGTGTAGATAGGCAGAGGGATAGAAGTAGAAGAGGATCCACCAGAGTGAACACTAAAGTTGTGGAGGGAGAGGTAGGAAGAGAACCAGGAAAGGACAGAGCCCTGGTTCATTAATCTCATCCCATGGCTTTTCCTACTATCTCTATGCTGATGACTCCCACATCTACCTTTCTACCCCTGATATCTCACCTTGCATCCAAACCAAAGTTTCAGCGTGCTTGTCTGACATTGCTGTCTGGATGTCTCAACGCCACCTGAAATTAAATATGACCAAAACCGAGCTTCTCATTTTCCCCCCCAAACCCACCTCCCCGCTCCCCCCGTTTTCTATTTCTGTTGATGGCTCTCTCATTCTCCCTGTCTCCTCAGCTCGAAACCTTGGGGTCATCTTTGACTCTTCTCTCTCCTTCTCTGCTCATATCCAGCAGATTGCCAAGACCTGTCGTTTCTTTCTTTACAACATCCGTAAAATCTGCCCCTTTCTTTCCGAGCACTCTACCAAAACCCTCATCCACACCCTTGTCACCTCTCGTTTAGACTACTGCAATCTGCTTCTTGCTGGCCTCCCACTTAGTCACCTCTCCCCTCTCCAGTCGGTTCAAAACTCTGCTGCCCGTCTCGTCTTCCGCCAGGGTCGCTTTACTCATACTACCCCTCTCCTCAAGACCCTTCACTGGCTCCCTATCCATTTTCGCATCCTGTTCAAACTTCTTCTACTAACCTATAAATGTACTCACTCTGCTGCTCCCCAGTATCTCTCCACACTCGTCCTTCCCTACACCCCTTCCCGTGCACTCCGCTCCATGGATAAATCCTTCTTATCTGTTCCCTTCTCCACTACTGCCAACTCCAGACTTCGCGCCTTCTGTCTCGCTGCACCCTACACCTGGAATAAACTTCCTGAGCCCCTATGTCTTGCCCCATCCTTGGCCATCTTTAAATCTAGACTGAAAGCCCACCTCTTTAACATTGCTTTTGACTCGTAACCACTCGCCTCCACCTACACTCCTCTCTTCCTTCCAGTTCACATTAATTGATTTGATTTGCTTACTTTATTTATTTTTTGTCTATTAGATTGTAAGCTCTTTGAGCAGGGACTGTCTTTCTTCTATGTTTGTGCAGCGCTGCGTACGCCTTGTAGCGCTATAGAAATGCTAAATAGTAGTAGTAGTTTATACCCTGCTAAGCTAACTGCCTTTACCACATTCTTGGCAACAAATTTACACGTTGAGTGAAGAAATATTTTCTCAGATTCATTTTAAATTTACTACTTTGTAGCTTCTTTGTGTACCCCCTAGTCCTAGTATTTTTGTGAAGAGTAAATAAGCAATCCTCATCTGCACCCCAGCCGTCTCCCCCTCCAAGCCAAACAGCTCCAGTAGCCCCAGAACCCCCCCCCCCCCCTCCCCACAGGGAAGTCATTCCATCCCCTGCACCTCCTCCAACTCTATTACATCTTCCCCAAGATGCGGCGACCAGAACTGCACAAGCACCCTAGGCACAGCCGCAACATGGAGCAACACAGCACCCCTAGTTTTGTTCCCCATTCCCCTCCTAACAATTCCCAACATTCCACCTTCTCCATCAGCCGCCGCCGCACACTGAGCAGAGGGCCTCAATACACCATTAACAATAACAACCAGGTTCCCCTCCTGGGCAGCGACCCACAATGTGGAACCCCGCACCATGCAACCACGGTCCAGGTTCCTTCTTCCCACATGCACCACCCCACACCCACCTACACCAAAAGTCATCCGCCAGTGCTGCTCTTCACTCTGACCATTGCCTGCCCCTGTGGCAACTTTTCCTCTAAGCGGAAGCAAGCAATGGGCAGATTGAAGAGAAGCACTGGAGGAAGACCTGCAGTGCCTGCTCCTCTGGGTCCCCCCCAGCCTCCAAGGGGGCCCGCCGCCGGAAGTTTTTCTCTCCTGCTCCTGTCGATCACCCGGGTCCCGTCAGGAGCAGGATAGAGAGAGTCCCCGACGCCAGGCCCCCCCTTGGAGGCCCGAACCTGGGAAATTTTGCCCCCCTGTCCCCTTCTCAGCGGCCCTGCACCTAAAAATATGCCAAAAAGCAGTGGTCCCTCATGGGCTGTATCCCCATCCCCACAGGCTCTGTCCCTGTGGACCTCGAAAACACTTATGATTTTATATTTAAATCTTTTTATTAAAGTATAAAAAGAAATAATATTCTGTACAACTATTGTTTACAAATCACAAATATAAAACAATAATAATGAGCAACTGAAATAAACACCCACCCACCACCCTCTACCCTTCCAACCTCAAGGAACTCAAATCCACTTGATTTAAATGTCCAGGGGGGGACAAAATACAACCTACTCTGTATGCCCAAGTGGGGGAGAAATATGCCCTAAAAGCACTGTTATGATTTTTTAATCTGTGGATGAATAATAAGTCAACTATCTCAGGATTCAGTCTAGCTATCCTGTCTTCCAAAGTCCTTCCCACAACAGAAAATGTCCTCTGAGAAGATGCGCTGGTAGCCAAAATTTGTGCGTGCAATTTTAAGCACAATTTATAGAATTTTGTGGTATGAGCCAACCAAAGCTTCCTATCCAGCAGTGATAGATACTTTGGTTTGTCTGGGGGCCTCCTTGTCCTCACCACTAACCAAAGTATCAACTGACTTGGCGGAGAACCCAGTCACAGCAGGAACTTTTCTTGCTTCCGAAACAGGTGAGTCAACTAATAGCAAGGGGGACTCCTTCAACACCTCTTCATCTTCTGGGTTTCATACAGTATGCCTATAGGACCTTTTTCTTGCCCATGGATGATGATGGTGGTGGGGCACCAGACCAATGATCAGAGTACCTAATGGACCCTAATTGATTCACATAAAAGTGTTGAGTCTTGGGTCCAATTGTTTGATGAGGCAGTTCTCTAAAGTCTTTCCTGCTTCATTTTATATACAGTAGCTTAAGAAAGCAATCACAGGGTCTTAAGTGAATCATAGTAACATAGTAAATGACAGCAGATAAAGACCTGTACAGTTCATCCAGTCTGCCCAACAAGATAAACTTATTTTACATTGTATGTGATACTTTATACTCGAGTTTGATTTGTCCTTGCCATTCTCAGGGCACAGACCGTACAAGTCTGCCCAACACTGTTCTTGTTCTAAGTTCTGAAGCTAACGTCGAAACCCCTCAAAATTTACACTCCAGCCCATCCATATCTATTCAGTCACAATCAGGGCGTAGACAGTAGAAGTCCGCCCAGCACTGGTTATGCTTCCCAATTACTGTCGTCGCCACCTAATCTCCACTAAGATTCCGTGGATCCATTCCTTCTAAACAAGATTCCTTTGTGTTTATCCCACGCAAGTTTGAATTCCATTAATGTTTTAATCTCCACAACCTCCCGCAGGAGGGCATTCCACATATCCACCACCCTCTCCGTGAAAAAAGACTTCCTGACATTACTCCTGAGTCTGCCCCCCTTCAACCTCAATTCATGTTCTCTAGTTCTACCGCCTTCCCGTCTCCGAAAAAGGCTTGCTTGTGGATTAACACCTTTCAAATATTTGAATGTCTGTATCAAGTCACCCGTTTCTCCTTTCCTCCAAGGTAAACATGTTCAGGTCAGCAAGTCTCTCCTCGTACGGTTTGCAACGCAAATCCCATACCATTTTTGTGGCTTTTCTTTGCATCGCTTCCAGTCTTTTTACATCTTTAGCAAGAGATGGCCTCCAAAACTAAACACAATACTTTGTGCGACAGGATAGTGCATCCCCTGGTGCGCATGTCCTGGCTACAGGAGTACTTCCTACTTCATCAGGGTGATGTTCTCTTTCTAGGAGACCGCCCTCCTCCAAGGCAGCACAGGGGCTGCCAGATTAGAGGTGGGACTTCTCTAAAATATCCCTGTAGGTCTCCTTTATGTACCTCTCTGTCTCCCTCAGCTCCTCCAAGTCTGCTAGTCTATCCTCAAGAGAACAGACCCATTCTCTGAGAGCAGGTACAGTTTAACATCAAACTTACAATTTTGTTAACGGAATAACATTAGTAAAATGATCACATAATAAGCATAAATACAGTCAATGAGGTAAACATGGAAATAGCAAATTGAAACCTAGCAATAGAACTAACGTTAAACAGCATCAGAAATATACACATTTAACAGCACTGTAGAACAATCATAATAATAGAAATAGAATAAGTGTCAGTACAATGCCTATAGAAGCTTGGACTTTGACTTTGTCTGTTTCTCCTGGAACATTTATCCCTGTCCACTCCTGTGGAACAGGGGCGTAGCCAGACAACAGATTTTGGGTGGGCCTAGGCAAGAAGTGGGTGGGCACCAAGTGTTCTCTCCTTCACCCACCATCAAAAAAAAATCTCAGTTGGTGGGAAAACACTTCTTTCCACCTTAGCAGTCTGCAGCAGGCATGCGCTGAAAACTGAGCATATGCAGGTGCTGGTATCCTGGAGAGTAGCGTTTTCATTACCATCAGGGGGAAGTCTTCTGCTGGTGGAGCTTGGGATCCCCACCTGCTACCGCTAATACGTGTGCTGCTGTTGGGTGGGCCTGAGCCCTAATTGGGTGGGCCCTGGCCCACCCAGGCCCACCTGTGGCTACGCCACTGCTGTGGAAGCTGTGTGGACCCCCTCCCCCCTTTTGCTTTAATTGTACATCATCAGCAGCATTATGATATGCATTATGATATGCATTATGATATCTTGCAGTATTTTGTGCCAGTTTCTTCTTTTTGAGTTTCTTGTGTTAACTTTTCTTTTCTGTGTTTTTTTTTTTTTTGCCAGGATTGATTCATATTAAGTACTTGACCTAGTTTAAATTTGGATTTTGATAGGTAAATGGAGTGTGTCTAGTTTAGGCAAAAGATAAATGAAATCTATCCTAACTGAAAATGGGAAGACATCAGAAGGTCATTTTTCATCTTCATTCCATTTAAGATAGGTGTATTGTAGTTAGACTCCGGCTTCCATATAGCGAATTGATAGAATTTAATAACAAAGATGGATATGGAGGAAACACTAATGTTGCATAGACTAGGTTAAGTTGTAAGGTAATATAGATCTCTTACTTATTGTGAGCTACGATACCATAAGTATACAATTCATTGGCCATAATATTACAGGTCTATGACACATGGGGAGGACATTCATAAAAGCCCTGCCAGTAGGTAAAATAGCATTTGATTTGCAGAATCAAGGTTTTGGTTCTTGCCCAACATGTCTGCAGGTAAAATTGTGCACTCTGTTTAACAACATACTTCCTTTCACTCACCAGTGAAAAGGTAGTACAAGGGATGGAATATGGCAGAGATCGGGGGGATGCCTGTGGTTATGGATAAGCAAACCTATATGCATAAAAACATATAAACTCTGTCTGTGTAATTTTTCCAGAAGTAATAATCAAAGTAAAACCTGGAAGGACTTTTGCTTTGATTATTAGTACAAGCCCAACAAGAAAGAGAGGGATCCAATGCACGAGAAACTAAGCTAAGTAAAAAAAAAAAAGAAAAGCACAGTAGGCCTCCAAGGATGGGTTGACATCTAAAGTTGATGAAAGGACCCAACATGGGCCGTGTTTCAGCAAAGTGCCTGTGTCAGGAGTCATCAGTGTAACTCGTTTGTTCCTTCAAAGATCTGTAAGTGTTACTAACACATACAATGGTTAAAACAACATGGCTAATTTGTACAGTTAGAGAAAGGCTGGCAAAATCAACTACAGACTCAGCAAGATAGACAAACAGTCTTGTTTGCTTTGGTAGACCTTCTCTAAGTGTATGAATTAGTCACATTGTTCTAACCGTTGTATTTGTTGGTAACACATACTGATCTTTGAACGAACAAAGGACTTGCACTGACACCCCCTAATGCAAGCACTTTGCCAAAACACGGCCTGTGTCAGGTCCTTTAATAAACTTTAGATGCCATCCCTTCCTTGGATGCCCACTGTGCTTTTTTCACTTCTGTTAGTGCAGAAGATGAGTTTCTTTCAATTGAATGGAAGCTCTGGAGTGAGAGGGCATAGGATGAAGGTGAAAGGTGATAGACTCAGAAGTAACCTGAGGAAATACTTCTTCACGGAAAGGGTGGTGAATTTGTGGAACAACCTCCCGGTGGAAATGAAACCAGTATCTGAATTCAAGAGAGCTTGGGATAGGTACACAGGATCTCTAAGGGAGTGATAGGGACATTAGATTTTTTTATTTTCATTTTGCTCACACCTTTTTCAGTAGTAGCTCAAGGTGAGTTACATTCAGGTACACTGGATATTTCTCTGTCCCAGGAGGGCTCACAATCTTGATTTGTACCTAAGGCAATGGAGGGTTAAGTGACTTGCCCAAGATCACAAGGAGCAGCAGTGGGATTTGAACTGGCCACCTCTGGATTGCAAGACCGGTGCTCTAACCACTAGGCCACTATAAGGGCAATTTTATAAACTGTCACCTCGGTCTAGGCATCCCAATTCTAACATAGTAACATAGTAAATGACGGCAGATAAAGACCTGTACGGTCCATCCAGTCTGCCCAACAAGATAAACTCATTTTACATGGTGTGTGTTACTTTATATGTATACCCGAGTTTGATTTGTCCTTGCCTTTCTCAGGGCACAGATCGTAGAAGTCTGTCCAGTACTGTTCTTGTACTAAGTTCTGAAGCTAACATCGAAGCCCCTTAAAATTTACACTCCAGCACATTCCTATCAGGGCGTAGACCGTAGAAGTCTGCCCAGCTCCCATTTTGTTTCCAATTACTGGCGTCACCACCCAATCTCCGCTAAGATTCCACGGAACCATTCCTTCTAAACAGGATTCCTTTGAGTTTATCCCACGCATGTTTGAATTCCATTACCGTTTTCATCTCCACCACCTCCCGCAGGAGGGCATTGCACATATCCACCACCTTCTCCGTGAAAATATACTTCCTGACATTAGTCCTCAGTCTGCCCCCCTTCAACCTCAATTCATGTCCTCTAGTTCTACCACCTTCCCGTCTCCGGAAAAGGTTCGTTTGCGGATTAATTATCGCCAATTGAATAACAGCTTCTTGGCACTAAGATTCCATTCTAGGATACTAACATAATGTTGGCATTGGTGTGTCTATGTGTAACCATGCCTTCTTATGACCTGTCAATGGCAGGTCTAAGCTGGCATACCTAGGTGCACCAAGTGATGTGCATAATTTATAGCATTCTATAAACTATGTGTCAACTGGGAGGCACACTCTTGGCCTACCTGTCTTTTGCCCATGCAATTAGGTGCTATGGCATTTAGGCGCTCTAATAAAAGAGCTGTGTAATTGGTTTCTTAGGAGGTAATTCTATAAGGAGCCTCTTAAAGTTTGGCAGCAGAAACAGATGTAAATGCCAGTATTTAGTCATTTATGTATATATGTGAACAGGTATGTGCTTAAAAAACAGGAATCAATCTTCGATAGCACATACTTTGCAGGTGGGCATTTGCAGAGCATGGGTGAGGTGCATATTTACACATGTAACTTATAGAATACTATAAGATACACATGTAGTTCATGCAAATAGGCCTTCTTAGTCAAATATTTAAAAACTGGACCTGTCTTAGGCCTACCACCTGCTCCCAGATCCCCCACTTATTCCATGTACACTCCTCTAAGCACAGAACTAATCCCCTGTCATTCCTGCCTCACTACTGCTTCTTTTCAAGGTGGTGTTGCTCAACTGAAGTCAATGCCATTTTAAAAAGAGGCAGCAAAAGGGCTGGAGTGATGTGGATAATTGGTCAAGAGATTATGGACCTGATATTCAAAGGATTTATACTCCTATCTTTAAGAGTTATGCTTCTGAATTGGCCACTGTTGGAAGCAGGATGCTGGGCTAGATGGAACTCTGGTCAGACCCAATATGGCTATTCTTATGTTCTTAGCCCTTGATACCTACAAATTAGGTGGTGGTAAGTGCACGTGTAGTAATTCTTCAAAATGGCTGTGCACTAATGGCAATATTAGTACATAGCAATTAATACAAAACATGCAGAAAGAGCTATTTTTATGGCTATAGTATAAATTGGCCTTAGAACATGGAAAAGATCTGTGTAAAGGTACACTAAGGTCATTTTTTACCACAGCTCAGAAAAAGAGCCCCTTAATTCCTTCATTTAGGAGCATATGAAATAAATGCAACAGAGGCAGATATAGGGTGAGGAAAAAAAAGCTAAGAAGCATAGCACTTCTGCATTAGGCTCATAAATTAGACTCATAAATCTAGGCAAAGGAATGGCAGGCCTAAATTTATAAGTATATCTTTTAAGTTCCTAAGCTATGATAAATTTTCAAAAAAAAAGAAAAAGTAGAGTACAAATTTAAGAGCACAGGTTTTTTTTTTTTTTTTTACTATTGGGCCCTTTATTGCCAATTCTTAAATTGCTGTACTTTGGAGTTAGTACAGAAATGTAAAATAGGAATTCAGACCAAAATCGACATATGCACTGTTGAATTTGGGTTTGAAAACCTTCACAGTGATTTGTGGAACATTATGACATTTTGTTTTCAGCAAACAAATCCTTTCCAGCATCACCAGGTTGTAAGGAAATGTGGGTGTGGCAGGACAAGACTAAGACAACTGAGATATGCATCTATCCATGCCAAAACTGTTTTGCCATACGGCCCATGTTTATAAAACTAACCCTCATAATGCTGCCAAGGTCAGAGCCATCTGCTGACTGCAGTAATTGGTAGCCAAGTGTGTTAAAATTGCATCAGGGTATGCTTAATGTCTGAAAAACAATTTCTCCATCCATGACATAAATATAAATTTGCAGATAAAGTGCCATGTACTTTGCTTGTTTCGTCAATTCCACCCACTTACTGTACGTTTTCTGGTACCTTTTGAACACACAGTGCTATGTGTATTATTCCTCAAGGAGAAAAGAGAGGGTCCAAAGTACACATGAGAACATAAGAGCAGCCATACTGGGTCAGACCAATGGTCCATCTAGCCTAGTATCCTGTTTCCAAACAGTGGCCAAGCCAGGTCACAAGTACTTGGCAGAAACCCAATTAGCAGCATTCCATGCTATCAGTCCCGGGGCAAGCAGTTATTTCCCCATGAATATCTCAGTAGCAGACTATGGACTTTTCCTCCAGGTATTTGTCCAAACCTTTTTTAAACCCAGATACTACTTACTCTGGCAAAGAGTTCCAGAGCTTAACTACTCATTGAGTGAAAAAATATTTCCTCCTATTTGTTTTAAAAGTATTTCCATGTACCTTCCTTGAGTGTCCCCTAGTCTTTGTACTTTCGGAGTGAGTAAAAAATCGATTTACTTCTACTCGTTCTACACCACTCCCCTCATCTGTCTCTTTTCCAAGCTGAAGAGCCCTAACCTCTTTAGCCTTTCCATCCCCTTTACCATTTTGGTCGCTCTTCTTTGAACCTTTTCTAATTCCTCTATATCTTTTGCGAGATACTGTGGCCACAACTGAATGCAATACTCAAGGAGAACAAAAAGCACAAATGGAACTTCAGGAACAAGACAATGGGAAATTCTTTATTAGAAAGATCTGGCATGGGCCATTTTTCAGCGACCAAGCGCCTGCATCAGGGGTCATGACAATATGCAGAATCCTTTGTGAGGGAAAATACAAATCCGCCACTAAACAGGGCACAACAATGCGATGCCGCTCCTGATGAAGAGGTTAAACATTCTTATAATCAAAGGGTATCAGGTAAGTTCCTACCTGGACAGTTCCCACCCACCAATTCACCCCGAGACAATTCCCACCTAGGACAATTTCCACTTAAGGAGAACAACTCCCACCAAGGACCTCCCCCCCCCCCCCCCCCCCCGGTCATTTCCCACCCTCCCTAACCTTTTTTTTTTAACCAACCATAGCTTCTTTCTTGTAATTGGTCCCATAAGTCCTGGTGGTGCTTCTGTTTTTAACGGCATCTGGAACAAGAAGGTTAGAGCAACATATGGATGTACACAGAGGACATATAATAACAAAATAACTTTTCATAGGTAGAGTAGTGTGTCATTTTGAGGGGATAAATTAGGATGAAACCTAGTTTGGAGAGGTGTGGAGGGCATTTTCCCCCACATGAAATGCAGTTTATATTTATCTATTTATGACATTTAGATCCTGGATTAAACATGAATTAGGTTGAAACCTAATTTGGAGGGTTTGGGGCATTGCCTCCCCCCCCCCCCCCCCCCCCCACACACACACATGAACTGCATGTCTGTAAGGGGAAAGGGAAGTGTAAAAGATAATATTGTGAGGGTGCGGGGGTACTGCCCCTCCCAAACAATCTGGAAGAAAAAAGGGAGGGAGATTACTTGCCTTGTGTGTTTTATATTTTTGGGGTTATGGGCAGTGGCGTACCTAGGGTAGTTGACACCCGGGGCCGGTCATTTTTGTACACCCCCCCCCCCCCCAAATCCAGTACTAGGCATGCCGAGAATACAAAACACTCAGGACCTATAGAGCAATTCTACCATACCATAAGCAGTCATTTCTACGAGTCACACAAGGAAAAGGAAAGCATCTTAAACACTACAGTGAGCACTAGAACATCAATTCACCTATTGTAAAACGAAACCAGACAGAATAGTACAGATCGTAGATCCTGCACAGTCAATGCCAACTGAAAGCCATGTCTTTTTCACAAACACAGATACACCCTAATCCACTATAGAATAAGTAATCATAAACTTTCTATTTAGACAAAAATTAAACTGAACCCCCAATGCCAGACTCTGCATACAATGCAACACCACAGAAACAGAAACTGTCCCCTAGTACTGTGCAAAATATAAAGACAGCAGATGTAAATTTGAAAAAAAAACCTAACAAGTACCAATCACCACTTTACAAATTAACAAATAGAAATAAAACAAATATAGAAAGTAAAATAATACCATTTTATTGGACTAATACATTTAGCTTTCAGAGGCCAAAACCTCCGTCCTCGGGTCAGTACAGTATAGTGCTGTTACAGTATCCTATCCTGACCTGAGGAAGGGGGTTTTGTTCTCCGAAAGTTAGTCAAAATGTATTAAAATTAGTCCAATAAAAAGATTACCTTATTTACATGTTCTATTATAAACATTTAACACATCTACAATACTTTATCCTAAAGCAAAAAAAATAAAAAAAATATATTTTATTTACAGTTTGCTGTCTCTGGTTTCTGCTTTCCTCATCTTCTTTTCACCGTCTTCCTTCCATCCAGCATCTGTCTTCACTCTCTCTCTCTCTCTCTCTCTCTGCCATCCAGTGTCTGCCCTCTCTGCCGTCCCTTCCATCACTGCCTGCCCTTTCTCTCTGCCCCTTCAATCCACCATTTGCCCTCCCTCTCCCATCCATCCAGGGTCTGCCCTCCCTCTCGCTCCCCCTTCCATCTAGGATCTGTCCCCTCTCTCTCTCTCTCTCTGCCCCTTTTTTCAGCCCCCAGTTCCAGCCCCCTTCTCCCCTCTGAACACCCCCACCCCAGTCCCCTTCTCCCCTCCCCTTCTCCTGTCTGAGACCCCCACCACAGTCCCCTTCTCCCCTCCCCTGTCTGAGACCCCCACCCCAGTCCCCTTATCTCCTCTGAACACCCCCATCCCAGTCCCCTTCTCCCCTCCCCTTCCCTTCTCCCCTCTGAGATCCCCACCCCAGTCCCCTTCTCCCCTCCCCCTCCCCTGTCTGAGATCCCCACCCCAGTCCCCTTCTCCCCTCCCCTTTTCCCCTCTGAGACCCCCACCCCAGTCCCCTTCTCCCCTCTGAACACCCCCACTCCAGTCCCCTTCTCCCCTCCCCTTCCCTTCTCCCCTCTGAGATCCCCACCCCAGTCCCTTTCTCCCCTCCCCCTCCCCTGTCTGAGATCCCCACCCCAGTCCCCTTCTCCCCTCCCCTTCCCTTCTCCCCTCTGAGATCCCCACCCCAGTCCCCTTCTCCCCTCCCCTGTCTGAGACCCGCACCCCAGTCCCCTTCTCCCCTCTGAACACCCCCACCCAAGTCCCTTTCGCCCCTCTCCTTCCCCACCTCAGTCCCGTTAAAACCGGCGAAGCAGCGTCGCAGGCAGCGCCTCTTGCCCTGCTTGTAAAAAAAAATCAAATCTTCTTCCTTCTCCTCGTCTTGACGTCTTGACGTCGACTCGGGCCTTCCAATCAAATTGATTGGAAGGCCCGAGTCGACGTCAAGACGAGGAGGAAAAGGAGGAAGGAGATTTGATTTTTTTTTTTTTACAAGCAGGGCATGAGGCGCTGCCTGCGACGCTGCTTCGCCGGTTTTTTAAATGTGCGGTGCCGTGGGAACGGCCACGGGAGGCGGCGGGAGTGGAGCACCCCCCACCCACTGGCACCCGGGGCGGACCGCCCCCACCACCCCCCCCCCCCTTGGTACGCCACTGGTTATGGGTGGGAATTGTCCTCCCTGCTGTGGTGGGAATTGGTTCAGTGGGAATTGTCCAGATGGGAATTGGTGGGTGGGAATTGTCCAGTGGGAGCTGACCAGTTGGGAACTGACCTAGAACCAATCAGAGTAATTCCGTCAGTCCTGTGAATGTAAAAATCACTGTCATAAACACAATTTTTTTAAGCTACGCACTGTTGGGTTTCTGCAATCTAAGGGGCCCTTTTACTCAGCTGAAGAAACCAACAATGCGTAGCTTTAAAAAATTGTGTTTCTGCCTCCATTGTACTGTTGGTGGAGGTGTACTTTGTACTTATGAAGGCCTGAACCAAGCAGTTGCAGTGCTGCTAAGTATCTAATATCTAAGAATTAATGTACAGACGATGAGAAGTGGAAATTTCTCTTTTTTCTGTAAATTACAATGATATTAAGCAGGCCAGGTGGAGCAAGTACCCCCACCTCTTCCCCCCACCTTCCTCTGGCCAAGCAAGTGAAAGACAATCCATTTGCTGTTTACATGAGTGCCTTTATTAGCCTTTGAGAGACTTTTAGGATGCAGATCAAAGGAAGTTCCAGGTGAAGGGGGCAGGGGGGCTGACAGAGGAGAGAGATAGAAATCCTGTAGTCAGGACAGGATAAGAAAATATTATTGCAGGGGGGTGGGGGGAGTTGTTGTAGGAGGTGGAAGGCCTCCAATTATTTAATGTACAGAAATTAATGTCTCATATGTTGGACAGAGAGAAATGAAGGTTTCTTTCCTTCTAATCATGAGAAGCTTGCTGGCTTGCTGGAATGGCAATTACACTATAAGCCCTGATTGCCCACAATCTCTCCCATTGAATATGGTCAGGAGACAGAATTCTTTCCCATGCCCTTTGAAGTAAGGCTACTATCCAGGAGAGAATTACCCTTTTTTTACAACCATGAGAGGAAGACCAGGTAACACCTTATTTCCTTCTCTGCCTAGAACAATTCAAACACTATCTCCCTGATCCCTGGAGTCAATAGCAATAGTTCTATTGACAAGAGAAGCCTAACACCTCTATAACAACTGTATAAGGAAGCAGTAATTAACTTTTGTCTCCTCTTTCAGAATAGGGGAAATACTAATTAAAGGTTCTGAGAAAATGTATTCTTGTGTGAGAAAGGCTGTATAGATGAATAGAAGAGGTCCAAAACATTTGGACAACAGACCAAATGCATCTTCAAAAGGAAATATAAACATATGCTATATATTTCTTTATTGTCAGGAGATCCTGCTTGACTGTAAGATGCTAATTAAGGAGGTGAGGAAACCCTCCCTCCTTCTTGTGCTCCATGTATTGAAAGGGAAAAGAAACCCTATATAATATTTCTCTGCCAGATAGGAGAGTGGGCAGTGTACATCTCTTTTGGCTCCCAAGCCAGGGAGTTTGAAAGAATGTCCTGTTCCCACTTTCCATTGTAATTTCCATTTCTATATATATGTTCTCATTTCTGTCATATTCTAGACTATTTCTATGACTATTTTTATTATTTATCCTAAATCTCTGGATAAAGAATAAACTTGTGTTTTTCCCCCAATGGAAGCTTCTCTTGGTTTTTTTCTCTTTTTGTTTTTATTAGTTGTAGTGCAAATGGTCCATAATCCAACTGTCCGGTTTCTAAGATACAGTTGAGAGGATTGTATTGTGTAAGTAGTGCTGACCGTGATTAGAGACCCTGGAGGTGCGGCACGAAAGGCACAAACAGTACAGATCCCTCTTGAGTGTGCTTCTCCAGGTCAGGTTTGGTCTTCTGATGGGTGATATGAATGCATAAATTGAAGGCATCAGATGGGGAATGGAGATAGTGCATGTGGAACAGCTACATGAAAAAATGATAATGGAGAAAAATGTATTTTGTTTTGAAGCATAAATTATCTATGCAGGGCCATGCCTAGGGTCTCTGGTGCCCCCTGCAGACTATCAGTTGGCACCCTCCCCCTCCGTGTGGCACAAGATGGCAAGGCTTACAAGCCTTTCTTGTGAAATACTTGATCGCAATTCATTTTTTATGATTTTTAACCGTGAAAATGATCGCTCACCACTTGCCACACTGACAGGAATTGTCAGCAATATTCTTAGAAAACAAATTGCTATACATTGCAAAATAAGATAGCAGATGTAAATTCTCAAAGTGAACATATTCCAAACACTAAAATGAAAATAAAATGATTTTTTTCTACCTTTGTTGTCTGGTGACTGTTTTTCTGTCCATATTGGTCCGAGTCTCTGATTCTGCTGCTCTCTATCTGTTCTCTTAACTCCATTTCCAGGGCTTCCTTTCCATTTGTTTCTTTACTTTCCTCCTTTCTTCTTCATTTCTTGCCCTACATCCATAAGTAAAAGCTGTGTCCTCCTCTGTGGAATTGACTGGAGGAGGTATAATGTGGATCCAGCTTTTGCCTATTTTCTCCATCCATGTGCAGTTTTTCTCCTCTCTTCCCTTTCCCTCATCTCCATCCATGTGCAGTTTTTCTCCTCTCTTCCCTTTCCCTCATCTCCATCCATGTGCATCTTCTTCTTTTTTCTTTCCTCACATCTATCCATGTCCAGCACTTCTCCTCTCTCTTCCTCTCCATCCATGTTCAGCATTTCTCCTCTCTTGTCCCTCCCCTGTATCCAAATAAAGCAATAATTCTCTCTCCCCTCTTCTCCATCCAAGACCAGCATTTCTCCTCTCTCCCTGCCAACTCCTCCATCCATCCATGTCCAGAGAATCTCTCTCCCCTGCCCTCCCCTCTCATCCATATCCAGCGATTCTCCTCTCTCTCCTGCCCTTCCCTCTCATCCATGTCCAGCGATTCTCCTCTTTCCCCTGCCCTCCCCTCTCATCCATGTCCAATGATTCTCCTTTCTCCCCTGCCCTCCCCTCTCATCCATGTCCAGCAATTCTCCTCTCTCCCCTGCCCTCACCTCCCATCCATGTCCAATGATTATCCTCTCTCCTCTGCCCTTCATGTCCAGCGAATCTCTCTTCGCTGACCTCCCCTCCCCTCCATGTCCAGTATATCTCCTCTGTCCTCTGCCCCCTGCCTTCCCCTCTCATCCATGTCCAGCAATTCTCTCTTCCCTGCCCTCCTCTCCCCTCCATGTCCAGCATGGAGAGGAGAGGGGAGGGGAGGAAGGTGACATGCTGGACATGGAGGGGAGGGGAGAGAGAATTGCTGGACAATGGAGGGGAGGGCAGGGGAGAGAGGAGAATCGCGACTTCAGGTAAAAGATTTTGGAGCACGAGAGCAAGAACAGAAGGGAGTGGGCAAGTGAGCCGGACCTCAGGAAAAAGGTGCCGGTACAAAAAAAAGCACTGTATGTATCCCTCATTGATAAGTCTCTGACTCTAAAGTTTAGCAATTTCATTAAAGCAAAATGTATTTTCACATATCACAAACTCTTCCTATCCAAGCAGAATGTTTTATATTTATTTATTTATTGCATTTGTATCCCACATTTTCCCACCTCTTTGCAGGCTCAATGTGGCTTACAATACATCATGAATCGTGGAGATATATAAGAAACAAACATTTAGTAATTACACACAAAACATTTAGTAATTACACACAAAAAAAGCAATCAGATTTTCACTTACCAGCTCTTAAACACAGCTAAACTTCATCTTTGAACCTACTGTTTGAACCATCAGCCAATGAAATGGCTTTTAGCTGTAGATATCTCAGGTTACCTGATAATTATGCACACATCATTGCAGTCATGCCCTTCTCTCAGTGTACATGCTCAGAAAAAAAAACTTTGAACCATTTACAGATTTTAACAAACAATTACACTATTTATTTTTTATTTCTCCCCAGTCTCACTTGCACACCTCCCTCCAAACCTGCTCTTTAATTTGAATGATGTTCACGCTCACCCTGAATGAGGAGTTCTTCCCACACCAAAGACATATATAGCACTGGTTGTACTTTTTGAAGCAACTTTAGCAGAGCGTGTCTGCCTCAGTTAGCCCTGCTGGGCTGCCTTCACTTCCTGACGCAGAGAGGGAAGGGCAGGGGAGAGAGGAGAATCACAACTTCAGGTAAATGATTTTGCAAATGAACGGACCGGGGTGGCGCTTATCCCGCTTACCATGTTGGCACGGCCCTGTATCTATGTATTGGTAATACCTACTGGATTTGTTTTAATTTGTTTCAAATAAACCTGTTTAAGCTCTTCTGCTATTTGGTGTTTTCTTCTTATCTCATAGCTATGACCACTGGGTAGTGATCTCCAAAGGTGACAGAGATGCTATGCAAAGCAATGCAGGAAGAGGCTTAGAGGAGGTTGGAGGATCCGGGCAAGGGTGATGTAGCCTGGAAACATTGTCCTGCAACCTCCAATGAGAGCAGAATACCCCCTTGTGACCCCCCTTCCCACCCATGTATTTCTGAGAAGGAGATGAGAAGAAACTTTCTAGTGATTTCCATGTGTGGCCAAGGCTTAAATCTGTCCAAGGAATGTAAACTTAGATGCATTAGTGGTATATTATCTAGCACATCTTTTTGAAAATGATGTACATCTAATTCATGTCTCCAGAATGATTGGTTTATATGTGGATATGTTGGTATGCAGTGTGAAAGGGATTATGCAACTTTAAGTGGCAGAAAATCCACTTACCCACATGTGGCTGAATTAGATGTAGAAAGGATTTTTCTTCTCTTCACTAGGTTTGGGTTTCTCCCAACAGAGAGCATAGAAGAGTACATGTATACAATGTGTACAGCGTTGCATGCATCTAGTAGCGCTATAGAAATTAGTAGTAGTAGTAGTAGTAACAGAGGGGAGAGTACATACTGAACCATTTGTTGTAGGATTGACAGCTGGCTGTTTTTTCAATGGCCAGGCCAGCTGCCAACAGACCTTTAATCAGTAATTAAAAAAAAAATCAGATTTTTTTTTGTCATTGATAGCTCCTGGGTCCCCACCCCCACAATCATTCTCTCTCTCTCTCTCTCTCTCTCTCTCTCTCTCTCAACCTTTCCTTCCCTTGTTGTGCTCCCCCACAGAATTGACCAGAGTGGTTCAGTCCCACAACAGGATTGGTTCCTTGACCATGGGAATTTTGAGTCAGTCCTTGAAAAGGTCTGCCAGGAGAGAGTGCAGAGTGGTGTGTTCAAGGGTGCTGGAGCTGTCCTTAAAGGAGTTGGTCATGAGAAAGCAGGGAAGAAGCCAGGGAGGCTCTTGTCCCTAGGGGAGCTCTGGAGATCCCTAGGCAGGAGAAAAAGAAGTTTATTCACTTGTCCTTGTTTGAGTTGGAGTTGAAGAAGAAGGGGTTTTTTCTCTCTCTCTAATGTCCTATGAGAAGAGCAGTGTAGTCTTGGGCAGTCCAGGAGATCAGTGAGCTGAGGAGTTTTATTCTGTAAAGAAGAAGGAGAGAAAGGATAAAGTCACCTACCAGATAACAGGGGTAGAGAAGAGTTACAGAAAAGAGGCCGGATCCTTGGAATATAAGGTACACATGGGAGACGAGCCCAGGAAACGTTGAGAGAGGAAATCCTAGTCAAGGAAGAAGCCTGCTGTATGAAGGGTGGAATTTCACCCCCATTCTGCACTGTATATTCAGCAAAAGATTTTATTTTGGAACACCATTACTGTAATGCCTCCTTTTGCTTTAATAGGAAATCTTGAGCCTTTAAGTTTAGAATCTCTTCCTCCCATCAGAAAATCCATACCAAGTTTTCGCCTCCAAAGCAGAGACATGGATCCAAGTGATCCCCCTCAGCTAGCATGCACAAATGGGCAGGGGACTGGAAATAACTCATTTTACTCATGAAACAGGTGACCTAGTCTATGAAAATTTATCCTCTAATGACTTACAATCCATCAGCTGTTTCTAATAAAATTATATTGCATGTTAAGGTCATTGTGAAGTTATCCTGAACCTGCTAGCATGATCACAGAGCATGGACTGGCAATTGAGTAGTAGAAAATTTAACAAGGAAACTAGCATTCTTCTGATGTCAGGGGAAAAAGGTATAGCAACATTTAAAAATATAGCAACACACACAAATGTTCAATTTAATTACTATGTGTCCATGTTTTGATAGTAAAAAGGAATTTTTTGTTGCTTGCTTTGACTCCATCCTTTTCTGTTACATTTAAAAGAAAAGTGGATTTAAATTGTTTGACAACGTAGAAAGTTAATGCTGCTTTCATGTGAATCAGGGGTGTAGCCAGACCTTGTGGTGGGAGGGGGCCAGAGCCCGAGGTGGGGGGGCACATTTTGGTGTGCCGCTCCCCACCCACTGCCGTAGTAAATACCTTGGCTGGCGGGGGTCCCCAACTCCCGCCAGCTGAAGTTGCCTGCCCTGCTCTCTCGTCCCCTCACGGCCTGCATGCTCCTTTTAGTGAAATTGAGCATGCTCAGTTTCACTAAAAGGAGTGTGCTGGACGTGAGGGGAAGACAGAGCAGGGCAGGCAATGCGGCGGTGCTGGAGACTGGTGCTGGACAACTCTTCAGCTGGCAGGGGTTGGTGACCCCCGCCAGCAAAACCAGGGGCCCAGAGGAAATTTGGGGGGAAGCCCCAAGCCCCCATGGCCCCACCTAGCTACCCACTGATGTGAATGTTGTGTCTCATTTGAAAAGCTTGCTCTAGACAACTGTATTCCGCTGCAGTTGCAACTAGAAAATAGCATTTTTTAAATAAATACATATGTAGAACTTAGGGCCCCTTTTACTAAGCTGCGGTAAAAGGAGACCTGTGCTGGCATCAACACGTGTTTTTGACGCATGCTGAGGCCCCCTTTTATTGCAGTGGGTAAAAGGTTGTCATTTTTTCCCTAAAAAATGGCCCTGTGGTAAGTGAACCACTTGCCGTGCAGCTATTTTTGGGGGGGGAGGGGACCACTTACAGTCACCCATTGAGGTGGCAGTAAGGGCTCCCACTCTAACCCGGTGGTAATTGGGCAGGATTACCGCCAGGTAAACACCAGCGTTACAAAAATAAAAACATATTTTTGTAGCATCAGAAATGGTGTGCGCTGGGGTGGGAACTATCGCCGGGCTGCTGCGGTAGCCCAGTAGTAGTTCCAGATTAGCGAGTGGTAAGCCCATGTTGGGCTTAACGCCACTTAGTAAAAGACCCCCTGAGTTAATTGTTGCTCTGATGTGCCACTGCTTTATCAGTGAAGTTTGGGGGGATGAGGAGAACACCATCTCCTAGTACTAATAAATTGTGTAGCCTAATGATTAGAGCAGTTGGCTGAGGACAAATGAAGCCTGGTTTATCTCCCACTTTTGCTCTTTGTGATCTTGGCCAAGTTGTCAAGACTGGTGAAATTCAGCAACTCAAGTATTGGGGGAAACCAAGGCTGATGCCAAACAGACTTCTACAGTCCGTGTCCTGCTGACAAAAGGCAGTTGAAGCTAAGACAACTCTAGTATTGAAGATCACTTTATTGTCACATGTTGCGAGTGAGGGCATTGTGCAGCTCAGGGGAAAGGGGAAGACATTTTGACTGGTAAATTGAATTCTGTCAGCAATACTTGGGGGATGATACATGGCTATTACCAAGACTCCATGTTTGGCTGCCTACATGTGGTAAGCATGCTGGAGGATTGCCAACCAGTGGTAAGCATAGGTGACTGTGGCCCATACAGAGTGGCAGGTGCTGCTCTGGCCACCTTATTTGGCAGACTGGATGGATTGTTCAGGTCTTTATCTGCTGTCATTTACTGTGTTATTGTGTGTAAGTCATGTAACCCTCTATTGCCTTGGTCTTCACTCCAAGCCCATGAAGACAACCAAGAGGTCAACTTTCTAAGATACTCCTGAGGAATATGCATGAGAGAGATTTGCACAAAACGGAGGTGGTAGCCATGCATATTCATTAGGGGTATCCTGAAAACCTTACCCATTGGTAGCCCTTGAGGACTGGTAGTGAAGACCAGGGCTCCATTCCTCAGGTACAAACTTAGGGGCCCTTTTAACACAACTTAAAATGGTGTACCATGGGACATGCTCAGGCATCCTGTAATAACTGCAAAGGTTAGCATGTGTTGATCTGGTCACAAAAAAATTTTGTATTTTTTTAAGAGGGAAATGTCAGGGGGCAGATAGGAAGTATTCCTGTGCTAAACAGTTACATAGTAACATAGTAAATGACGGCAGATAAAGACCTGAATGGTCCATCCAGTCTGCCCAACAGTCACACTCATTATCAAGGTCATGATTAAACCAACAATGAATGTGTTATAAAATACTTGGTCATTGTCTCTTTTTGGCATTTCTGGGATATAGACAACTGAAGTCCGCCTGGCCTTGTCCTTAGTTTCCAGCTACTGAAGTTGCCATCGAAGCCCACTCTAGTCTATCCAAATCCGTCTTGTGAATTGTGGGACACAGACCGTAAAAGTCTGCCCAGCACTGGCCTCACGTTCCAAACTACTGGTGTTTGTCAAAGCCCTCTCCAGCCCATCCTAAACCTGATTTCCATATACGGGACCCAGAACATACAAGCCTGCCCAGCACCAGCCTTAGTTCTTCTCAGCCAGAGTCACCATCTAAAGCATCACTCAATATGCAAATACACATGCAATCATTTACATTTTAGGTTTTTTTTTATTCTATTCATTTTCTAATTAGAAATCCTCTGTGTTCATCTCACACTTTTTTGAATTCTGTCACCGTTTTTTTTTTCTCCACCACCTTCCCTGGGAGGGTATTCCAGGCATCAACCACCCTCTCTGTGAAAAAGAATTTCTTGTCATACTCCTAAGTCTACCACCCTGCAACCTCAATTTATGTCCTCTAGTTTTACAGTTTTCCCTTCTCTGGAAAATATTTGTTTTCTATATTAATACCTTTCAAGTATTTAAACGCCTGTATCATATCTCCCCTGTCTCTCTTTTCCTCTAGGGTATACATATTCAGGTCTTGCAGTCGTTTGGCATATGAGAAGCTACATGTGTACTGTAGCTGTAAATGTTATGCAGTACCTTTTGGGGATGTTCCCACTATACCATTTTTGTCACCTTCCTCCGGACTGCTTCAAGTATTTTTACATCCTTAGTTAGATACGACCTTCAAAACTGAACACGTGGGGCCTCAACACCTCCTTTCTTCTGTTGGTTATGCCTCTATACAGCCTAGCATCCTTCTGGCTACGGCCACCACCTTGTCACACTGTTTTATTGCCCACAGATCCTCAGATACTATCTCCCGAAGATCCCTTCCCTTTCTGTGCATATCAGCCTCTTACCTCCTAGCACATTCGGCTCCCTTGGATTTCTACTCCCTAAGTGAATCACTTTGCACTTCTTTGCATTGAATTTTAATTGCCAAACATTAGACCATGCTTCTTACTTCTGCAGATCCTCTTTCATGTTTTCAACTCCCTCCGGATTGTCGATTCTTAGAAATCTCGATATCATCCACAAGAATGCACACCTTACCTTCTAATCTTTTGGCAATTTTGCTCAAAAATATATTGAACAGAATCAGCTCCAGCACCGATCCTTGAGGCATTCCACTACTCACCTTTCCTTCTTCTGAGTGAGTTCCATTAACCACCACCCTCTGGCGTCTGTCTGTCAACCAGATCCTAATCCAGTTCACCACTTTGGGTACTAACTGCAGCCTGTCAAGTTTATTCAAGAGCCTCCTATGAGGAACCATGTCAAAGGCTTTGCTGAAATCTAAGTAGATTACATCCTCGATCCACTTCTCTGGTCACCCAGTCAAAGAATTCAATCAGATTTGTTTGGCATGATTTAACTTTGAAAAACCATGCCATCTCGGATCTTAACCTATTGGATTTCAGGAAATTCAGTATCCTTTCCTTCAGCATCATTTCCATTACTTTTCTATTAACCAAAGTGAGGCTTATACCGACCTGTAGTTGCTATCACAGAGACATGGTTCAGTGTCCTAATACCTGAAGTGCAGTAGACAACAATTGTAGACAGCATTAATATAAGACACAGTGATTCAGACAACTCCCCTACCAAAAAATGTTCTGTAGGAGGGGTAAGCAATGGCACAGCTTGATACACAATCAGATTCTGCTAGAATCTAACTTTTCTCCTATAAATCCAAATATTTCCAATAAATATAGCAGTTTCTTCAATGTAACTGCAAGTTAACCAGCTGTAAGATTAAAGCTGCTTTCTTATCTAGGAAAATAAACCTTGCGGAGCTTGTCCATCGTTCAGTAGCCAAAGTTAGAATACTGAAGAAAGAATTAGCAGTGTGAAGGACAAGAAACAGTTTGAAAGGCCTATCCTCTCTACTATAAGAGCTAGGCAAAAAGGGAGAGAAAGCTTCCCCCCCCTTTTTTTTGGGGGGGGGGGGATCTAGGTTACAAGACAGAGCAGTTAGTACATCCACATTAGCACATGCTAACTGGTTAACACAGGATTACCATGTGAACCCTTACCACCTACAAAACGGGTGGTGGCAAATGCTCACACAGTAATTTGTTTTTAATGGCCGTGTGCTAATGGCAACATTAGTGCATGGCCATTAATACAAAAGAGAGAAAATTGTCAATTTTACGGCTGTGGTAAAAATGGCCTTAGCGCATGGGAAAAACCTGTTCATGGGTATGCTAAGGCCATTTTTTGCTGCAGCTTAGATCGTAAGGCCTTTGGGGACAAGAACATACCCACTGTACCTGAGTGTAACTTGTCTTGTTCTGCTGAGAATGGTGTGAGAGCTAAATCTAACTCTACCTACCTCAACTTCAACCTGAACACATTCAATTGCAAGCTAATGAAATATGTAACTGTAACATGTGGGTACCAGTATCTGCATATGCCTGCATGCTTAATTGTTGAGATAATGGAGAGTCATGGGAAATTACTGGGTCTGCAGCCATGTGGAAAAATGTGTGGGATCCAGAACATCTGAGTGAATACCAGTTTCTGACTGTACAAAATGTTGCTGAACAATAAGGAGAAGTGGTTGCTGGGACATATAGGGAAGAGGACAGGAAGGGTTTTTTTTATTTCTAGCTCACTTCTTTTTTCAGTAGCAGTTTAAGGTTATTATCCTGTTCCCAAAGGGTTTATAGTCTAGCAGCTACCGTGATAGGGTGGTGCCCTCTTTCACAGGAGACATACACTTACAAGGCCACCACTCCCTGGTTAAGTCACAGGACTAAAGCCAGTCCCCACATTCTCCTAACACAATTTTTTACTGTCTTCAGCAAGTGCCTCAAGAAATACAAAAATTGTGAATGAGCAATAAGAATGTTACATGGATGGGCAGAGTGGATAGGCCATATAGAGGGGCATAATCGAACGGGGGCGCCCATCTATAAGGGTACCCATCTATAATGACGGCCCCATAAAGCGGCATACCCGACCGTATTATTGAAACAAGATGGGCGGCCATCTTTCGTTTCGATAATACGGTCGGGGCCAGCCAAATCTCAACATTTGGGCCACCCTTAGAGATGGCCGCCATAGGTTTTCACCGATAATGAAAACTAATGGCGGCCATCTCAAAACCGGCCAAATCCAAGCCATTTGGTCGTGGGAGGAGCCAGCATTTGTAGTGCACTGGTCCCCGTCACATGCCAGGACACCAACCGGGCACCCTAGGGGGCACTGCAGTGGACTTCACAAATTGATCCCAGGTGCATAGCTCTCTTACTTTGTGTGCTGAGCCCCCCAAAACCCACTACCCACAACTGTACAACACTACCATAGCCCTTAAAGGGTAATGGGGGGCACCTAGATGTGGGTACAGTGGGTTTCGGGTGGGTTTTGGAGGGCTCACATTTACCACCACAAGTGTAACAGGTAGAAAGGGGATGGGCCTGGGTCCACCTGCCTGAAGTGCACTGCAGTACCCACTAAAATCTGCTCCAGGGACCTGCATAGTGCTGTGATGGAGCTGGGCATGACATTTGAGGCTGGCATAGAGGCTGGCAAAAAAATGTTTTTTAAGTTTTTTGGGGGGTGGGAGGGGGTTGGTGACCACTGGGGGAGTAAGAGGAGGTGATCCCAGAGTCCCTCCGGTGGTCATCTGGTCAGTTTGGGCACCTTTTCAAGGCTTGGTCGTAAACAAAAAGGGACCAAGTAAAGTCAGCCAAATGCTCGTCAGGGCCGGCCTTCTTTTTCCATCATCGCCTGAGAACGGCCATCTCTTAACCACGCCCACGTCCCGCCTTCAGTCACTGCCGACACGCCCCCTTGAACTTTGGCTGGCCCTGCAACGGAAAGCAGTTGAGGCCGGCCAAAATCGGCTTTCGATTATGTCAATTTGGCCGCCATTAGGAAAAGGGCGGCCATCTCCTGATTTGTGTTGGAAGATGGCCGCCCTTCTCCTTTGAAAATAAGCAGGACAGTCTATATCTGCCTACATTATTCTGTGTTCTATATGGTCTATATCGGCCTATGTTTTTCAATGTTTCTATGTTCTGTGCCTGTGCTATCATACTTCATTCATTCAAATTTAAATTCACCCTACCAGTAGCTCAGGACAAAGACATGACATTAAAGTAGAACACATTTAAAAGAAACGAAACAACAACAAGGAAAAACATAGTAGCAGACCAAAACCACCTGGACTTTACAAGTGTTTCATCACCAATCCCTATAAAAAGGAAAATCAATAAATGACAATTTAGGTAACAACTTCTGTAAAAAAAAAAAAAAAAAAAAAAGAAACCCACAGGCCTTAACAATGCTTCCTGCCAGATTACAAAAGCATTTTTATCTGGCTTTATTTTCTCTGTCACTTGATATTTGGGGAACTGAGAGAGGAGGGGTGTAAATGGTTGAATCCAAAAATATTAGCCCTCATCACCTTGGCTCCATTTTATCCAGCAGCCACCTATTTGTTTCCAAACCAAGGGATCCTTTTACTAACCCTGTGTGCTTACTGCAGTTTAAAAATGGCACACTTCAGAGTGGCAAACCACATGCTAAAATATTTTTGTGGATGGAGCATATTGGGGGGTGGGGCGGAGAATGGGTGTGTTTATGTTAATCAGTTAGCACAACTACATTGCTATACACTAAATGATTAGTGCGTGAGCCCTTACTGTCACTTTATAAATGTCATTTTGACAGACTATTCCTCTTTCTTTTTCTGTATGACTCAGGCTAATCTTGATATTCCACTGACCATAGCTTCCTAGAATGTCAACGGTTTGCGGCATCCAGTTAAAAGAAAGAAAATTCTTATTTACCTTAAGAAACTAAAACCAGAGATAATTCTTCCACAAGAAACACATGCGCCCAATACAACAGCCTTTATCAAAGAACTGTAATTAGATTTGCAAATCTCTAGATTCTCCTTCAGATGGTAGAAAAAAATGGAGTCTCCATCTTGTTTATAAAAAGTTGAACCCTTAGATACTAGACAAAGATATTGATCCACATGTTAGATGGATAATTGTAAGATATCTCTGCATAATGAATTCATAATTTTAGTTAACTTATATGCTGCAAATTTGGACTCGCCGGATTTTTTTAAATCTCTCTTTCAAAAACTGCAGACTTTTGACCCTCTACCTCTACCAATAATATTTTGAGGGGATTTTAATATCCAATTGGTTATCTGACTAGATAGATACTCTAGAATGAAAATTTTACCTTCCAAATCTTCTACTACTTTGCATTCCTTTATATCACACTTCCACTTAGTAGATAGACTCTTGGAGAGTACAACACCCTACTTCTAGAGAGTATACCTTTTTCTCATCTCCTCACAACAATTTCTCTAGATTAGATTACTTTCTAATAACACACTCTTTACTAGATGTATTCTATTACCACCATATCTCCTATAGTTATCTCAGACCATGCTCCTATCTCACTGACTCTGAAACTGAAAGCAACTTTCCCCCCTTGTTCTCCCTTATGGTGCTTACCAGTAACTCTTCTTACTGATGAAAAAGTCAAATCTCGCATTCAACAATTCATTTTGGATTTTTTTTTAATTTAATAATACCCCTGAAATTAGCTTGAGTGGAGTGGAGGAGTGGCCTAATGGTTAGAGCACCAGTCTTGCAATCCAGAAGTGGCCAGTTCACATCCACTGCTGCTCCTTGTGATCTTGGGCAAGTCACTTAACCCTCCATTGCATCAGGTACAAACTTAGTCCTCCTGGGACAGAGAAATATCCAGTGTACCTGAATGTAACTCACCTTGAGCTACTACTGAAAAAGGTATGAGCAAAATGTAAATAAAATAAATAAACTATCTGGGAAGCATTCAAAGTTGCTCTAAGAGGTGAGTTAACATCCCTAAATGCTCACAAAATTAAAGAGAATAATGCTCCTATTACCAAATTGGAACAACAAATAAAAAATACTGAAAACAGTTACCTGAATACTAATGATTTCATGTCATTAAATAATCTTTATCAATTAAAATACACTTTCACTAAGCTCATTAGTACAAAAGCAGGTCAGGAAATTTTTGAACTAAACTCCAAGCATTATACTGAAAGCAACAAAAGTAGCAAAATGTTACTGAATTACCTGAAAGAAAAAGAGCTAAAGTGCAAATTCAGCTATAAAATTACCTAATATATAAGATCTCCACATCCTTAAAGGACATCTCACAATCTTTCAATTCTTTTTACTCACATCTTTACTTAACTGACTCACTAAAAAATGATAATCAAATAACAACTTTTATCCTCTATATAGAGTCCCAAATGGACAAAATCAGATGTGGATAGTCTTCAAAAAGACATTGATAAAAAGAATGTTCTTGAAGCAATTAATAGAATACAGTCTGGGAAAACCCCTGGACTGGATGGCATTCCAATAGAGTTGTACACAATTTTACAAAGGAGAACTTTTCAACACCTTGTCTAAATTATTTTACTATCTAAACCCTGACAACATAATAAATAGCCATTTTTCTGAAACGATTACTGTAATTCCCAAACCAAACAAAGATCTTCCTATACAAAAGTACCATCTGATCTCACTATTTAATGTATACTACAAAAATTATGCTAAGATTTTATCTAATAGGCTTAAGCAGATAATTGGGAAATTATACACCCTAATCAAGTGGGCTTCATGCCTGTCCGTCTTCTCACAGATAATACCACCTGTTCTTTCAATTGTCCCACCTCCATCTTGTCATTGCCTTGTCCCTAGATACAGAGAAGGCTTTCGACAGGGTGGAGTGGGACTATCTCTTCTCTGCAATGACTTGGTTTTGGGAAAGTGCAGCATTTATTCAAAAAATTAAGGTGCTCTATACTAACCCAATAGCGAGATTCTTAACTAATAATCTGCTCTCTGACCCCACCTATCTTAAGAGGAACCCGACAAGGTTGTCCTCTCTTTCCCTATCTTGTCAATATAGCTTTAGAACCTCTTCTCATTGCTATTAGATCACACACTGAAATATCAGGCATTGTTCATAAACACTTAGAAATCAAAACTACAGCATATGCAGATGATATTCCCCTCTATTTGTCTAACGCAAACACCTCAATCCCTGCACTTTTTCAATTAATAAGAATATTCTCTATTTTCTCAGGCTTTAAAATTAATCAACAAAAACCAAAATCTTTCCATTAAAGCAGTGGTTCCCAAACCTAGTCCTGGAGGCACCCCAGTCAGTCAGATTTTCAGGATATCCACAATGAATATTCATAAGAAAGCAGGGGTGTAGACACCGGTAAGCCTGGGTAGGCTCAGGCCCACCCACTTTTGCCCAAGGCTCACCCTAACTATCCCCAATCTAACATCCCTCGCAGGCTTCCCTCCCGCAGGTCCATGTCTGGTCATCTCTAGGCTCTGGAAGTGAGTTTTGATGGTATTTTAGAAAAAAAAGGTCACACAAATGTTTATGGAGTTTTACTTTTATTAATATTATTTTAAGCTATATTCCTGTTCCATAATAGAACTCATTTTTCCTCAGTTTAACTTCATTTTGATTTCTTGTCATCATGTCAGAAGGGGAAGATGTGTTGGGGGGGGGGGGGGGGATTGTAGGAAATGTTAAGTGGTGCTCCAATGCTTCTGTTCTTTATATATTCATTTTTTAGAGTGAACCCACATCACGTTACATGCCGTAGCAGATAGAATGCGAGCACTCTTATTATCTGTCACTTCATGTAACACAGTGCCTGTGTGCTGTCTATACTATGTGCTAAATGCAAGGTGTGTCCCCTGCATTTACCTCAAAAATTTACCACACTTTACTAAGGCCCCTGATTCTCAAAATTCCAGTGCTGTACTGAACAATGCCGGAGAAATATAGGAGCGCTCATTGCGTTAAGCATTATGGAGTTGTTTTGAAATAAGGGGGGGGGGATGGTGCTCTTGACCATGCCCAGAACGTCAGAGGGGGAGGAGCGAAGGAGGAGGAGGAAGAGGTGCTGGTTGCCCCAAAGTGACCCAAAAGATGCCCACAGAGCTAATACTGGAGCAATGAAGAATTAAAGTTCATGTTATTGGGATTCAGTGTGGATTTTGCACAGCAGTGATCAGCTCTTTAGGATTCGGCACATTATACCATACATTCCCAGGCAGCTGCTAGCTAGTGAGGTTCCTCCATAGCAAGGGACATGTTCAAGCACATCAGTAGGTTCAGTTTTTTTGAGTAACAGCTTCATGATGAGTGTCAGTGGTGTAACGAGAGTGAGGCGGTGAGGGCGGTCCACCCTGGGTGCACGCTGCAGGAGGGGTGCAAATAAGAAGAATGTACCCAGAGGGTGGGCTTGGAGGTGATGTGCCAGGGGGATGCTGCACCCAGGGAGGGGAATCGTGCTGCACCCAGGGGGGCAGATGACGCTGTACCTGGGTGAGAGGGAGTGCGCAGCAGCAAACCGCCCTGGGTGGCAGCCAACCAAGGAACGCCACTGATGAGTGTCATCCTACAATGGAACTAATGGCAGGGGACACCATGTAGCAAGTTAGAGCAAGATGGTGCTTTCTGGTTCTAGTACAAGGCAGTGGCATAGCTACATAGGGCCAGAGGGGCCTGGGCCCCTGTAGATTTGGCCCTGGACCCCCCTGCCGACGACCCTCTCGACTCCCCCTCCCGCTGCCAACCCTCCCCCGCCGTTGCTGTGGGCTACCTTTGCTGGTGGGGGACCCCAATCCCCGCCAGCCGAGGAGGTCCTCTTCTTCCTTCGAAGGCTTCTTTCTGTTTCTAACGTCCTGCACGTTGTACGTGCAAGACGTCAGACTCACAGAAACAGAACGAAGCCTTGCAGATCAGCCAGGCTTCGTTCTGTTTCTGTGAGTCTTGGCGTCCTGCAAATACAACGTGCAGGACGTCAGAAACAGAATGAAGCCTTCGCGGGAAGAACAGGACCTTGGCTGGCAGAGATTGGGGTCCCCCGCCAGCAAAGGTAGGTGATGGCGGGGGAGGGTTGGCGGCAGGAGGGGGGTCGGCAGGGGTCATCAAAGTTGGTGGTGGTGGTGGTGGCGGGGGGGGGGGGGGGTCGGCGGCGCCGGGGAGGGGCTAAAATGAGAAGCAGACCCCTGTGTGCATCCACATGACCTCCGTTAAAGATGGAAGAGACCCTCACCCCCCTCACCCCCCATCTTGGTGCTGGTTGGCTGCTTCACCAAACCCTAACGCAAGCTCCGATCTAGTATAGGGTTTGCAGCAGTATGGGTGCCCTTGTGGAGAGCGCTGTTCTATGAGCATCGATGGAAATAGGAAATGACCCCTATTTACATGCTTCTCTCTACATTAGTATGCTACTTGTGCTGATGGAGGGAACGCTCATTGCTTCCTGCGGTAGGGGGCTTTCTGCATTGGGACCTGGTAAATGCGGGCACTAGTCCAGCGCTAATGGCCTCTATCACCCGCGTTTATTTCAGCATCGGAGCCTAAAAGAGAAAACAGCACAAAAGCCTTTTTCACTTCATGCAGCTTCTGTCTTAAGCTTAATTTCTTATCTGGAAGGTCACAAGCATATAAGACAGAAGTCCTTTTACCAGATGGAATATAAACACACTGCTCTACTTTAAATAGACAGAGATTTTGCTTGTAGTAAACATGCTTCTCTGGTTGTGTAGGTTTTCTATCTGCAGAGGTCTGTTTACAAAAGAATGGACTACTACCCAGCTTCCCACAAGTCATCCGAAACCTTCTGCGTACAGGGTGGAGAAAACCATGCCATTTTCTCTTTTTCTCCATTCTTCTGTGTTTTCATTGCTTGCTGCAATGTGCTTCAGAGCTTCCTCTCCCTCTGCCAGTCTGATTTTTCACAAGTTTGCCACGTTGCAGTAATAGGCCGTGTCAAGGGCCAGATGCTTTGTGGAAAATTAATAGCATATCTAAGACCTGGATAGGGGCCGATTCCATATTATGGGGGGGGGGGGGGGGGGGGGATTCTAACTTCAGCAATGTGTCCAAAACCTACACAGCTGGAAACTGTTAACTGGAAGGGAAATGAAAGGAATCAGGGATTACTGGTGTTTGAAATGGTGTGCCATATAATTGCCTAGCTTAGAAACACCGTTTATGTAGTAGTTAAATTAATAGCATTCCTACAAAATGGATGGCTTACAAAAACAAATGACCTCAAGTAACACTAAGGATGACAAGGGAAAGAGGCTGGACTCCCACTGTCTGGCTTTCTTGAAAGAGCTCAGCGAATCCGTCCTTAAGGTTAACATTTACAGTAGTACTGATTGGACGGAGGGACTTGGATGAGGTAATCAAAGCAGTGCCGGAGGCTGTCCTGTTGGACATCAATGTTTGGGAACCAATGTGGGTTCCCAGGCCCCCAGCCAATCAGTGTCATCTGACTGCATCTGTGGGTGAGATACGAGTGATGTGTTTTTGAAACTAAGGGGGAGGATGTTGAATTCAGTTCTCATAAAAAGAACAAAACAAAACAAAATCTCCCTTGATGATTTCACTGAGCTGAAATCAGATTTGGCTTTGCAAGGGGGTTCTACATGCCCAGTTTCCTGAGACTAGACACAAGGAATGCAAGCCTCAATCAGTAAGAATAAATGAAATCTTAAAGAAAAATACTGCATACACACACAGGGGACAAACACACATATACACACACACCAAAATGAATGGTCCAGTTCCCTGTTAGATGTTTGACTTGAGCTGAATTTCTGACATAAAAACGCTGTGTAGAGAACTGACCTTTAATCTCTAGCCTCTGTCTAACTAGATATCCAAAGATGTCCAGTGGTCTGTGCTGTGCTTGACTCCTTGTTATTCAGTCCGTGACTCACCATTTCTCATTTTCATTCTTGTCTACATCAGTATCACAATCAGACATTAATTTGCTGACAAATAGCGAGGTGACTGGGAAAGTTCTCACAGTATACCACTCCTTTCTTAAAGGATAAATATGGGCTATGTAATGTTTCCAGATTCCAGCTCTGGGTTGGATATCTGTCTCATTATCTGCTTTTTATTCCCACGTGTTCCATGTGATGCTCTATTCTCACAGATATTGAGTGTGTGAAATGTTTCTCTCAGATCTCAGGCCAGCATTGCCAGCATCTTTTCCCGCATCCCATCTTGATTTTTTTTTATTCAGCTGTATAATTTTTTTGAGATGGTCCAAAGCCGGAACGAACTCCATGGCCTAACCTGTGATAGATAATGATGATGGTGACTTGGTATGTATGCATATGTGCAAACAGAAAATTATTCCACTGCTTTAATATCAAGCTTTTCTCAAGATAGACTATGGATGTCTGTGAGGGAGTGGATGGTATAGTGAAGAGTACTCCCTCACTGGTACAGTTTAGCCGCCTTACAGCAGATGGCGCTAGTCTGCTGGGGCTGAGTCTGAGGGGCAGGGCTCAGAACAAGTTGGAGTTAAATGCCCTAAGGTTGAACAGATCAGAGAGACTCTGAATGCGGAGGACTCCCAGGGTCTTCCTGTATGCTGTAGCATCTGGGGAGAGCCTGGGGAAGAGGAGTGGCCCTCAGCCAAGATTGTTACCCTATAATTGCCAGAAACAGAGGCTTCAGTAAGTGTTGACTAACTCTGTCAAGCTGTGTCAGAGAGAGACAGCAAGAACCTGAGCTAAGAAGTGTTGACTGTGTATTTATACTGTGGAGCTTGTTAGGGACAGTGCTCCAGTGACTTATAGTAAAGCTCCAAGTGATTGTATGGTTAGTGTCCAGCCTGTAGAGGGAGCAGACTTGGGAAATCTTTATTTTTGAGCTTAAATAAACGTGTTGTTCTACTTGCAATCCTCTGACTGGCTGTATATATTGAGGACTCCTTGCCAGGTCGCATTACCACATATTTCGGCAGTGGTGGGATCTGAGCTTTTCTTGTAAAGAAGCTGACTTCACTTACCTCTAGGGATTGGGACCTCAGTACAGTTGGGGGGGGGGGGAAGAAAATTTTGGTAAGGTTAAAGAGATTAGTTCTGCCTTAGAGTGCTAGGGAAATAAGAGCTAGCAAGCGCTGGACAAATAGAATTTCTTTTTCTGTGGGAAGAGCACTGCAGTGCTGAAGTACAGCTAGTAAACTCTGGCTTGGCTTGGAAGACTGGCCAGGAGGGGCCAGAAAAGTGCAGCAGAGTACGTTTTGGGGCTGTTATGCAAGCCACATCTAGCCAGGAGAGTTGGCAAGGTAGAAGAAGAGAGGAAAAAGTTTAAAAGTGTGAAAGCAAGTAATCTATTGGAAGAGCAATGGAAGAAAGTATGTTTTGGCCTCAGAGTGAGCTACAACAGCAGAGTTCTGACAAGCTTGACTGAGTTGCAGTCTGCACTTGAGAGTACTCAGCAGAAGGTGGTCTGAAACAAAGCTTCCATGTAAATATGAAAGTAAAATTATTGCTGGTGCTGGAGCAGCTGGGGAAAGCTGGTCAAGATTAGAGTGGAGCTGGAGCTAGGCGTCCTGAAACAAGGCCATCTCCTGAATGCACAGCAGACTAGATGAAGTAAGAGACTCCAAGCTCTGAGCTGAAGATAAAAGCTGCTGCATTGTAAGATGCAACTAGAGTGGTTGGAAATCCTGGAATGGAGTAGTTGTTACAAGTCAGCACTCCAGCAGATACTGGTGGGGAACCAGTGAGTGTGCCTTGAGGATTGAAGTAAGACTCCAAGATGGGAGTGTGGGGACCAGAGGTGGGAGGAAACCTGACTGACCCTACAGAAATGCCCTGTGAATTTAGAGGACTACAGGCCCTGGGAGTGGGGCACAACCAAGGAACAGAAAATGGCTGATATGTTTACCTTGCCCTGTTCACATAGGAGTGATGGAAGCATGGCATGTCCAGGGTGGAAGTTTGGGTTGTGGCCCAGGAGTGGTCCCAGTGATTTTTAGTGGTTGTGGGGGTCCTGGATGTCCTAGAGGATGATCACTCTTGGCCCTTGGGGAGGGGATGCCCCTGGTTGTGGCAGGTGCTCAACCTATGAGGGTTGAACTGAGGGGGAGGGTATGTGAGAGAGCGGATGGTATAGTTAAGAGTGCTCCCTCACTGGTGCAGTTTAGCCACCTTATAGAAGGTGGCACTAGTCTGCTGAAGTTGAGTCAGAGGAGTGGGGCTCACATCAGCTTGGAGTTAAATGCCCTGAGGTTGAACAGATCAGAGAATGCAGAGGACCCCCAGAGTGTCCCTATTGGCTATAGTATCTGGGGAAGAGGAGCTGCCCTCAGCTGAGGAAGCAAGTGAGGTAGGAGAAGTTTCCTTGAAACGTCAGAGCTGAGAGTGAGTGTTGACTAACCCTGTGAAGCAGAGGTGTAGCTAGACTTACCATTTTGGGGAGGGGGGCACTAGGCATGCAGGTGAGTAATGCTTGGTATACTCCTAAATAGAAACATGATGGCAGATAAGAGCCAAATGGCCCATCCAGTCTGCCCATAATAATAATGCCTTAGAGTGTTCTTGATGATGAATTTCTAAGTAAACAGTCTGTCCTGCATCAATATAAGCCACATACACATCTATAGAAACTTTGGAAACACTGACATTTCAAAATAAAGTTGCATTATCCCATAGCTTAAACCTTGCCATTATAGCAGACTTGAGTCTGGTCAACCTCTCAACACACATCATAGTATCCTGCAAAACAATTACTGCAGTGGCACATATCCTTCAACTCTGCTTTATAACAAACATAAATGCCTTAATAAGGTATATCAATAAAATAAGTAAATTCCTTTGAAGTCTTGTTTTCCATCGCTCTAGCTGTACTGTTTTCTCTGCTTTCTGAGGCTGGCATTAATCAGTTCAATCCCTGTAGTTCCTGACAGTGTTCCTTCCACCCCCCCCCCCCCTTCTCCGTACGAAGGAGCAGACAAATAAAGGATTGTCATAGGGAAAAATCTTGGAAATGGTCTCACTGTGATAGCAGCTGAGAGGTATCCTTAGCAGTGCAGTCAATATAACCAGGCAAACTGGATGACTAGATGTTTTCTTTTACCATAATGTAGTATGTTTTTAAGTTCACTGAAGGATGGGGCACTGGGGGATTCTTTTTGCTGTTGACTGTACCAGCAGTGCTACTGTGACAATGTTTCCTCTCATCTTTGCTGTCAGGCCTCCCCCTTGCAAACACTATCCCTGGCAGGTAAGTGTGATATTCACCTGTGGCAGTCACTTTATCTTTCAATTGAGCTTCCAGGTACTGGAGACTGCCAGGCTTGGCTATACATACAGAGCAGCATAGGCGCCCGGTATAAGAGGCTTGGACAGGCTAAGCCTCCCCTGCTGTGCTCTGAGAGGTTTAAATTGTTGATTTACCTCCATCCTCACAGCAGGAGCTGCAGTGAAAGCCCTCTAGCCTTGTGTAACCAATTGTAGAAATTGGTTTATGGTTTGCTTACCTTACTGCTGGGAGAGCAGGGGGAGGTGGGGGTTGGCTGGGTTGCCAGGGAGATATTTAACAAGGATGACTTCCTGACCTGCACTGAGAACAGATAGCAGCAGAATCGGACAACCAGACAACAAAGGTAGAAAAGATCATTTTATTTTCATTATAGTGTTTGGAATATGTCCACTCTGAGAATCAGGTGCTCAACATTAAAAGTTTATATTTATTTACTTATTTATGGCATTTTATCCCACATTAAACATGAATTAGGGTGTTTTGTGGCTCTACATGAGAATTGTGATGATATGATCCCTTGTTTCATATTGTTGATGGTCTGTATTTTCCGTATGGGTGGTATATTGGTGTATTAGGTTCTGCCCAGTGTAATATTTATGGTACAGTAAGGTTCTGAGTGTGTTTTTGCACAAAGTTGTGCATAGTGTTTTGCAGTTGAGCGATTGTGCTTAGAATATGCTTTGAGCAACCACTTTATTCTTTGACATATGATACATATCTAATATCTAAATTTAATAAAAGGTATTAATTGTGACTTTTATTTTTATTTATTTTTTTCTGTGTGTTATCAGACAATTATGGATTTAAGCTCCACCCCTGGCCCCACCCCTAACCCCGCCACCTTTAGCCTCCCCAAACAGTTGGGCCACCGACCGCCTATGCAGAGCAGAGAATAGATCCTAGAGCAGGTACAGGGTAAGATGCTGACCATGAACCAGATAGGAGTTCAGGAACTCAAGAAAACGGCTGTCCCAGATAAGGAAAAATTTTCCACACACCAAGACAAGAATGAACTTCACCCTATGTCAAGGTATGTTTGAGGCGATATGAGTCTCAGATACACAAGGAATACTGATGACAGCAGTTGAATTGTACCAAAGAGAGATTTCTACTGCAGTTTCTAAGGTAGAACATCATTTAAAGGCAACATTAAAAAATGCATTTGGAAATTCTTTTTACAATTGGGAGAATGTCTGCATTTTTCTAGAACATTTTCTTTGTCTCTGTTAGTACTTGACTATTTTCTTTTTCTCCACATATAATACCGAATAATCACTGGTATCTTTAAGCTCGCCGTATCTCGCAAAAGATATAGCGGAATTAGAAAAGGTTCAAAGAAGAGATAAAGGGGATGGAACTCCTCTTGCATGAGGAAAGGCTAAAAAGGTTAGGGCTCTTCAGCTTGGAAAAGAGACAGATGAGGAGAGATATGATTGAGGTCTACAAAATCCTGAGTGGTGTAGAACAAATAGGAGTAAAACAATTTTTTTACTCGTTCCAAAAGTACAAAGACTAAGGGACACTCGAGGAAGTTACATGGAAATACTTTTAAAACAAGTAGAAGGAAATATTTTTTCACTCCACAAAGAGTTAAGCTATGGAACTCTTTGCCGGTGGATGTAGTAACAGCAGTTAGTGTATCTGGATTTAAAAAAACTTTGGACAAATTCCTGGAGGAAAAGTCTATAGTCTGCTATTGAGACAGACATGGGGAAGCAACTGCTTGCCCTGGGATTTGTAGTATGGAGTGTTGCCACGATTTGAGTTTCTGCCAGGTACTTGAGACCTGGCTTGGCCGCTGTTTGGAAAACAGGATACTGGGCTAGATGGACCATTGCTCTGACCCAGTATGGCTATTCTTATGGGGTGAACAAACATGTGGATAAAGGTGAGCCGATTGATATTGTGTATCTGGATTTTCAAAAGGCATTTGACAGAGTACCTCATGAAAGATTCCTGAGGAAATTAGAGAGTCATGGCATAGAAGGTAATGTCCTATTATGGACTAAAAACTGGTTAAAAGAGATCAGAGAATAGGGTTAAATAGTCAGCATTCTCAATTGAGAAGAGTAGATAATAGGGTTCCCCAGGGGTCTGGGCTGGGACCGCTGCTTTTTAACATATTTATAAATGATCTAGAGATGGGAATAACTAGTGAGGTAATTCAATTTGCTGATGACACAAAGTTATTCAACGTTGTTAAATTGCAAGAGGATTGTGAAAAATTACAAGAGGACCTTACAAGACTGGGAGACTGGCATCCAAATAGCAAATGACATTTAATGTTAGCAAGTGCAAAGTAATGCAGTGGGAAAAAGGAACCCAAACTATAGCTATGTGTTGCAGGGTTCCACATTAAAAGTCACTGACCAGGAAAAAGATCTAGGTGTCATCGGCTAAGAAAGAAAATAGAATATATTAGGAAAGGAATGGAAAGCAAAATAGAGAATGTTATAATGCTTTGAATCGCTCCATGGTGCGACCACACCTCGACTACTGTGTGCAATTCTGGCTACCGCTTCCAAAAAAGATATAGTGGAATTAGAAATGGTACAGAGAAGGGTAAAGAAAATGATAAAGGGGCAGGACGACTTCCCTATGAGGAAAGGCTAAAGTGGCTATGGCTCTTCAGCTTGGAGAAGAGATAACTGAGGGGAGATATGAGGTCTATAAAATGAGTGGAATGGAACGGGTAGATGTGACTTGATTGTTTACTCTTTCCAAAAATACTAGGACTAGGGCACGCAATGAAGTTACTAAGTACTAAATTTAAAACAAACCAGAAATATTATTTCTTCCCTCAAGGTGCAATTAAACTCTGTAATTCGTTGCCAGAGAATGTGCTAAAAGTAGTTAGCTTAGCAGGGTTTAAAAAAGATTTGGATAATTTCTTGAAAGTCCATAAGCCATTATTAAGATGAACTTGGGAAAATTCACTGCTTATTTCAAGAATAGGCAGCATAAAATCTATTTTACTGTCTTGCGGTTTTGTCAGATACTTATAACCTGGATTGGCCACTGTTGGAAACAGAATACTGGGCTTGATGGACCTTCGGTCTGTCCCAGTATGGCAACACTTATGTTCTTATGTTCATAAATTAGACTCATTCTTTGAGAATTAGGAGTTGTTCTCATTAAATGCACACATACAGCTTCAGCAACTGGTGGATAATCATACATATGGCATTCAGTGGAAAAAAAAAACTGGATAGCTCCCCCCTCACTGCTGAATTGCTCAAGGTCCTACTCTATGGTAGCTCAGCATCTTTCTTCTCTTCCCTTCCCTACCCCCCCCCCCCCCCCCACCCACCCACCCCAAGCTGGTCAGCATCTGCCCATCCTTTCCATACTCCCTGCTGAGGCATATCTTTTTTTTTCTTCCTTCCCACCTCCCACATTTCCAGCATCTCTCCATGTTCCCATTTCTCTGCCTCCTGCTGAACCTACCTTTCTCTTGCTCCCTCTTACTGCTGCTATTTGGGCTTGCAGTTCTAAATAGTCCTGAAAAGGAGGTGGGAGAAGGCAGGCCCTGAGCATGTGCATATTCTTAAGGTCCCATCCTGGTTGCACTGACTTTTGTTTAGTGACCACAACTGCCACACTGGAGCTGCCCCTCACACTATACAGCCCTAGGCAAATACCTAATCTGCATAGTGATCATGCCAGCCCTAGCCAGGGGTGCTCTGTCCCAGGGTGTTCAAGCACCCTATGTCAGGGAGACCCTTAATCAGAGACCCTCCAGTGTGGTCTGGACCTTCTGACTTCCCACCAGGGGCAGACTGACAGTGATTTTGGCCCCCAGGCAGTAAAGGTCGTTGGCTCCCAGCACCCCTAGTCTGCTGCCGCGCTGCCACTGCCCCTCCCCCTGCCGCCGCACTGCCGCCACCCCTCCACCACCTCTGCCCTCGTCCCATACACTACAGACCCCTGAGCTCAGTGAGCCCTTCCTGGTCCTACCTTGAAGGACCCTAGTGGTCTAGTGGCTTCTTCATGGGCAGGCAAGAACCCCACTCTTTCCTGCCCACTACTGCTATTCTGCTCTGCATTGCTGTCTTTTCAAAATGGGTGCCGAGACTTCCTGCGGTAGTTTCGTGGGTCTCGACAGTCTCATGAGACTGCCAAGGGAGTCTTGGCAGCCATTTTTAAGACATGGTGGTGCAGCACCGGGCAGAATTGCGGCAGCAGGCAGAAAAGAGTGTTGTTCTTTCCTGCCCCCACAGAAGCCAGTAGACCACCAGGGACCCCACTAAGGCTTGGGGGGCTGTAGAATGCTGTGTTGGTGAGGGGGTAGGAGAGCTTCTGGGCCCGAATGGTCAGTCTACTTCTGCTTCCCGCCTACCTCTAAAATTGAGAGGTAGTTGTGATCCCTACTTGCTCCTGCCTTCAGCACTGTCATATTCCAAACTGGAACATCCCAACTACCAAGGTGTCTTTTTAATGGGGTGGGGAACCCCACTTAGGCCACCAAGGATTGGTTTTCTGGGGTCAAGGGGAGGGCAGTCAGGGGATCCACTTGGGCCACAAGGGATTGTGTTTGTAGGTTCATGGGATTGGGATAGGAGTCCAGGGTCTCAGTTGGGCCACCAGGGATCTTGGATGATCTGAGGTGACGTAGTTCACCTCGGATCACCCTTCTGGTCCTACACCTCATTTTTACTCCAGCCCTAAACTAGAAAAAGAGTAAAAAGCTGCTCTAGATTTTAGTATATTTTGGGTTAGCAATCTTTTATTCTGTGATTTGTATCCATTTTGCGTTCCCTCTGTGCTGCCTTTTAGATTTGGCCATGCTAAAACTTCTTACTGCACTGGGAGTAAGATTAGCATGGGAAAATCAAATATATACCACTGTGCTAAAAGATAGTGCAGCTTTCTACATCAGGGTCCTAGGCTGTATAATTCATTTTGAATGGAGATGTCATTTGTTAAATTTTAAATAATTTAGCAAAATCATATTATCTGCCTCATTTACCAAACCGCACTAGTGATTCATGCTCTGCAACGATGACAAAGCTCATTCAAAGTGAATGGGCTTTGGGCTTTGGGCTTTGTCAGCATTGCTGCCCCGGGAATTGCTAGTGTGGTTTGGTAAAAGAGGCCCTAAGTTTATTAAAAATGAACAACAACTCAGATTGGGTTATTGAGTGTATTATTTTAAGATGACCAGGGGTCATTAGAGGCCAGTCATCTCAGTAGTATGTTCTGGTAAGGGGCAAAGTAGAGGAGGGGGGAGGAGGGTAATCTTGAACATAGTTGATAAAGTTGAATGGTACACAGGGTTACGAGGGTGGAGGGTAGTGGGAGGTTTAACATAACAAAAGAAAAAAAAGGGATCATGTGTTACATAGTTGTTGCTATAAGATATTTTTGCTTATTATTTTGTTAAGCTTGCTCATTATCTTGTAGCTGTTTGATGTTACTGTTTTGACTTGTTGTTTAGTTACTTGATGTTGGGTATATTTTGTTTTGATCCTGAATAAAAACCATTAAACCTAAAAAATGAACAACTCAGATTTTTTTTTCAAATTTAAAACTAGGATATTTGTCTTCACCCATTAAGTAATTGTTCAACGTATCAGCACAATGCTGGGGTTAGTAGAGTTATTTTCAAAAATCTCTCTCCAATATTATAGCATAGTGCAAGCATTTTATATAAACATTAATACAGACTTGTATACAGCAAGCCTAGGTATAGTAACACTTAGAATTTAATCTTACCCATTGTGATAGTGTACGAAGGGATTTCAAAATTTCCTGATGTTTAATGAGCGAAGAGTTCACATCATTCCATTGTGTTGACCTGTCTTGGATTTCGCTGATTAGAGTGTTCTGGGATGGATATTCATGCTTCAGCAAACTGCCTCCATTTGCAAAAGCCCTTCTGTGTATCATTTGGAAAGGTCATCCTATCTATAATCTATAAAGCTCTTTATCTGGCTTTTGGTTTGAGTAACTTTCTGAAAGTAGTTAGTATCTGGGGAATCTATAATAGCTCTTGATTAGCTAAATCATGGATAGGGCAGTTTTTGAAGCTTTTCATGCAGGTAAAATAATGTTTTTCCCAAGGAAATATACTTCTAGAAAACTGCCTACTTTCAATGTGGGTAAAAATATGAACACTGCAGGATTGCAGGAACGGACTTTGCATGATATTGCTTGAAAAGAAGAAAATTACGTTGATTCCACCATCCAAGCTAAGTAACAGCTGTGTGCCGGAAATTGTTTTTTGGCCTTTTCCTACAGTGTTTTGATAGGGTGTTATGTTTTATGACAACATGAAAGAGAAGTATGTGGAGTTTTTTTGAGACTGATGATTAAAAAGGTCTCCTCTGTATTTAAGGTGTATCCTTTGAATAGAGGTGTGTCCAGTTCTCACTGAGGTCTTTTTTTCTCCACCATCTTACATGTTTATATATTTATTATCACCCTTCAGACGCTGATAGAGTGTAGAAGTTTTGAGTTTGGTGTTGATTGTATTCTACACATTCCGCAGGTTGGAGTGATTTCAATTATCCACATATAGACTGGGTTAATGTAACATCGGTACATGCTAGGGAGGTGAAATTTCGTGATGAAATCAAGGACAGCTTCGTGAATCAGCTGGTTCAGGAGCCCACAAGAGAAGGAAAAATACTAGACTTAGTCATTACTGGAGCGCATGATCTGGTGCGGGAGGTAACGGTGCGAGGGCCGCTTGATAACAGTGATCATAATATGATCAGTTTTTATATTGGCATTGAAGTAAATGAACTTAGGAAATCAAATACACTAGCGTTTAACTTTAGAAAAGGTGATTACGACAAAATGAGAAAAACGGTGAAAAAAGACTGAAAGGTGCAGCTCGCAGGGTAAAAAACTTGCATCAGGCATGGAAGCTGTTTAAAAACACCATCCTGGAGGTACAGGACAAATATATTCCGCGTATTAGAAAAAGGGGAAAAAAGACCTAATGTCAGCCAGCGTGGCTAAACAGTAAGGTAAAGGAAGTCATTAGAACCAAAAAAACAATCATTCAGAAAGAGAGAAGAGAACCGACTGAAGGTAACAAGATAAAACATAAGGAATGCCAAGCCAAATGCAAAGCGGAGATAAAGAGGGCAAAAAAGAACTTTGAGAAAAAGTTAGCATTAGAAGCGAAAATACATAGTAAAAAATTTTTTAGATACATTAAAAGCAGGAAGCCGGCTAAAGAAGTGGTTGGGCCGCTGGACGAAAATGGTGTTAAAGGGGCAATCAGGGAAGACCGAGCCGTAGCGGACAAATTAAATGAATTCTTTGCCTCGGTCTTCACCAAGGAGGATTTGGGAGGGACACCGGTGCCGGAAAGCATATTTGAAGCAGGCGAGTTGGAGAAACTAAACAAATTCTTTGTAAACTTGGAGGATGTAATGGGTCAGTTCTGCAAACTGAAGAGCAGTAAATCACCAGGATCTGATGGTATTCATCCCAGAGTATTAATAGAACTGAAAAATGAACTTGTAGAGCTACTATTAGTAATATGCAATCTATCCCTAAAATCAAGTGTGGTACTGGAAGACTGGAGGGTAGCCAATGTTACGCCAATTTTTAAAAAAGGTTCCAGAAGAGATCCGGGAAATTATAGACTGGTGAGTCTAATGTCGGTACTGGGCAAAATGGTAGAGGCTATTATCAAGAATAAAATTATAGAGCACGTACAAAAACATGGGCTGATGAGACAAAGTCAGCACGGATTTAGTGAAGGGAAGTCTTGCCTCACCAATCTACTGCATTTTTTTGAGGGGTGAACAAACATGTGGACAATGGGGAGCCGGTGGATATTGTGTATCTGGATTTTCAAAAGGCGTTTGACAAAGTGCCTCATGAAAGACTCCTGAGGAAACTGGAGAGTCATAGGATCGGAGGTAGGGTATTACTGTGGATTAAGAGCTGGTTGAAAGATAGGAAGCAAAGAGTAGGGTTGAATGGTCAGTATTCTCAGTGGAGAAGGGTAGTTAGTGGGGTCCCACAGGGGTCTGTGTTGGGACCACTGCTTTTTAACATATTTATAAATGACCTAGAGATGGGAGTAACTAGTGAGGTAATTAAATTTGCAGATGACACAAAATTATTCAGGGTCGTCAAGTCGCAGGAGGAGTGTGGAAGATTACAGGAGGACCTCGCGAGACTGGGGGATTGGGCGTGCAAGTGGCAGATGAAGTTCAATGTTGACAAGTGCAAAGTGATGCACGTGGGTAAGAGGAACCCGAATTACAGCTATGTCATGCAAAGTTCCGCGTTAGGAGTTATGGACCTAGAAAGGGATCTGGGAGTCATCGTGGATAAGACGCTAAAACCTTCTGCTCAGTGTGCTGTGGTGGCTAAGAAAGCGCACAGAATGTTGAGTATTATTAGGAAAGGGATGGAAAACAAACACGAGGATGTTATAATGCCGTTGTATCGCTCCATGGTGCGACCGCACCTCGAGTATTGTGTCCAATTCTGGTTGCCGCATCTCAAAAAGATATAAAGTAACATAGTAACATAGTAGATGATGGCAGAAAAGACCTGCACGGTCCATCTAGTCTGCCCAACAAGATAAACTCATATGTGCTACTTCTTGTGTATACCTTACCTTGATTTGTATCTGCCATTTTCAGGACACAGACCGTAGAAGTCTTGCCCAGAACTAGCCCCACCACCCAAACACCAGCCCCGCCTCCCAATCTCAGCTAAGCTTCTGAGGATCCATTCCTTCTGCACAGGATTCCTTTATGTTTATCCCACGCATGCTTGAATTCCGCTACCGTTTTCATCTCCACCACCTCCCGCGGGAGGGCATTCCAAGTATCTACCACTCTCTTTGTGAAAATTAGAAATTAGGAATTAGAAAAGGTGCAGAGAAGGGCGACGAAAATGATAAAGGGAATGGAACAACTTCCCTATGAGGAAAGGCTGAGAAGGTTAGGGCTCTTCAGCTTGGAGAAAAGGCGACTGAGGGGTGATATGATAGAAGCCTACAAGATAATGAGTGGAGTAGAGCAGACAGATGTGAAGCGTTTGTTTACACTTTCGAACAACAACAAAACCAGGGGACACAAGATGAAGCTAGAATATGGTAGATTTAAAACAAATAGGAGAAAGGTTTTCTTTACTCAGCGTGTAATTAGACTCTGGAAGTCGTTGCCGGAGAATGTAGTGACAGCAGCTGGCCTTTAGGAATTTAAAGGGGGTTTGGACAGATTCCTGAGGGAAAAGTCCATCAAACATTATTAATTTTTTTTTTTTTTTTTGGGGGGGGGGGGGGGTGCCGGGTTCTTGAAGCCTGGATTGGCCGCTGTCGGAGACAGGATGCTGGGCTTGATGGACCCTTGGTCTTTTCCCAGTATGGCGGTACTTATGTACTTATGTAAAATAGCACATCCATTTAGGCCATGTTTTACTTGATATAAATTCTAACACCTAAATTATGTGCAGAGCAGGTGTATTCTATAATAATGCACATAGATTGTAAAAATGCCCATGCCCTACCCTTGGCCACACCCCCTTTTAACTAAGATACCTAGAAATTAGGCGTACCATGTTATAGAATACACTTAGCGAGTTGTGTGTATAAATCTCAATTAATACCAATTAGTGCTGATAATTGCTTGTTAACATCCAATTAACAGCACTGATTAGCTAGTTAACCAATTAAGTTACATGCATTGTTATAGAATATGCTTCAATTTCCACATGGAAATCAAGGCATCATATATAGAACCTGGGGGTATGTGCCTACAGGAAATATGAAGAAGTAGCTGCTCTTAAAAGAGCACATTTACTATCGTTCCTTAAGTTCTGGACTCTGCTAGATAACTATTACTCTCAATCTCCAGACTTGTGGAGTGGCCTAGTGGTTAGAGTGGTGGACTTTGGTCCTGAGGAACTGAATTCAATTCCCACTTCAGGCATAGGCAGCTCCTTGTGACTCTGGGCAAGTCACTTAACCCTCCATTGCCCCATGTAAGCTGCATTGAGCCTGCCATGAGTGGGAAAGTGTGGGGTACAAATGTAACAAAAATAAATAAAAATTGTTGGACTCATACTTAGTAGTATTATTATACATTATCATTATCTGCTTCACTATAACTTTCTAGTTCCCTCTTCTGAAACTCTACAGCCAGTGGCATAGCTAGGGAAGGCAAAGGGGGAGCGGTTCTCTCCCCCAAACAGATTTTCAGAGAAAAAGGTGACTCATACTACTAACATTTCCTCGTGGCTGCTGCCTTCTTGAATCCGTGGCAGCCTGGAGGAACCACAAGGTTCCCTTCCCTTCCCCTCACTGACTGCTTACTCCACTGCCTCCCCAACTGAATTGGCTGCAACAAAATGAAGCCGTGTCCTGGGCAGTAGCCCTGTGCACTCCACTGCCGCCTCTGCCGATTTCCCTCCTCCATCCCTCCATGATGTAACTTCCTGTTTGAGAGGGAGCGGAGGAAGAAAACCAGAAGAGATACCAGTGGCACACATAGGGCTATGGCCCTGCACACATCTTAATTTTTGTTCCAGCCAAGTTGAGGAGGCAGCGGCGTCATCAAGGAAGTTGACGTCAAAAAGTTGAAAGCTATTAGATATGTATTGTCTCCCTTTCCCTCTCCTCCACGTAGCCATTGTCTTTGTTTACCCTAAACCAAGCAAACAAATCTAGGAGCTGCTATATCCACTTTGTCATTTTTTTATTGTCGGTATCATTTTTATTTGATCTCATTTATGTTTTTTAACATGCCAGCTTGAGTAGCATATGGATGTATGCAAAGGAAGTATTGGTTTTATTGGTTAGAGCACTAATTTGTTCTAAATTTTAATTCATTGTGTCATTTGGAGGGACTGGTTATAGGGACTCCCTGTATTCATGAAGAGATGTTTTCACCTAGTGAAGGACCACCAAAACATATATCATGTTATGAGAATCAGGTACTTAACAATCAGACTTACTATTTATAAGTACAATTTTTTTCAATTAATAAGGTTGAAACCTGGAAGCATTTAACATTTTTTGCTGTGCCTACATCAAAAGGAAAAGATGGCATGTGGGAACTTGATCCTTTTGTTTTGTGCATTGCAGTGGTATATATAAAAATGCACTTGCCGTTTTATTGCTACTATTGCTAATTACTATTATTGCTAATACAGAGAGGTATTGAATAATGAGGGAAGGGCTTCCTTCATGCAGAAGTTCTGTCCAGTTAGTATAAATGTGCCATTTTATTAGCTGCCAAGTTCATACAAAGTAATTATGTTCAATGGAAAAGCAATCTGTTGGCTCAGGCTGCTTACTATGTGATTATTCCATCACTGTTTCATTATTGCTACCAAGTATTACATATTAAGGGCATTTGCTTTAAACTTTGTTTTAATTCATTTATCCAGTCCTTACGTGCACATGGTTTTGCTTTTTAGACCCAAAGGTGAATCCTAAGGGTGGTTGGACAATTAGGTATAAACTGTTATTTCTGACTTTACTTGTTTTGGACTGCTTTGGGTCCAGCTGATTTGTACATCTGCTGTCTAGAATTTTGGAAGATGGAAATGAGAAAATAAAAATTAAGTTTTGGATGTACTCTGTAGAAGTTGTTGTTGTTTACTTTTGCAATGTGTATATGGATGCCAGTTTTGGTTTGTGCAAGTGATAATATTTGAATAACTGTCTATACTTATGGCTATGATTTCTGAACCTGTGGCATCATTAAAGGACAGGCTTTTAAATGCCCAGTTGGGCATTTTGTCAAATGTTTCAGACATATACTTGCTCCCATGATATAACTGAATTCTATTATTCTGTCTCACTGTATTTTCAAATGTAAGCAACATTGGACATGAGTTTGCTTGGGATAATGTGTGATATAAATGTAAAAAAAATCCTTTATCCTCCACATTTTAAGACACCGCCTATCCAGCTGGATGGTGATGGCACAGGGAAAGCAAGTTTGGTTCAGTGAAGACTAACTCAAAATAACCTGTTCCTTAGTTGGGCTCTAGTATTACTATATTGAAAATGTGACCATACCATACCTCTGTGGATATGTTCCACTAATAAATTAAATGATTAACTGTCTTTCTTGAAAGGATTATATAAACTTTAGCTGCATGACTAGGGACACAAACATACACTTATTTATTCAATATCACAATTCCTCATGTACAGCCACAAAACCGGCGTTTAGGTTGGATTGTGTTCACAATGAGCTTCTTTTATTATTGACCAGATAGAAGAGATAAGAGTTTTCAGTCTTGGCACAGTATAAGTCATCACAAGAACAAAATACATGAAAACAAATGGACTGCATTAGGGGCTTATAGCCCATTTAGTTATATTTAAACAAAAGAGATCTGCATGAAACAAAATATATATTTTTATTTTGACTTCTAAAACCACTTGGCCCTGAAACATACCTCAAAACAGAATAATCCATTTGTGTATCTAAAATGTAAACCTCTACAAGACAGATGAAATGAAGATGTGATTCCATGTGCCCTAATGAAAGAAGAGTTTAATTTTATTTTATTTCCATTTAAATGTAATATATTCCAGTCAAATGTAATATATTCCAGGAAACAAAATACAGAGGTCAGGACTCTGCAAATGATTTTGCTTAAGATGTTTTTGCCTAATATGGGAAGGCTAGGGCTAGCAGATCCTATCATCAGAGGGAGAGGCTCATTCTTTCCACTAAAGGAGTATCATGTTCTGTCCCTCCCCGACTCCCTTTAAGGATCCTCCACCCGTATTAGATCCACTGTCTTTAATTCTATCAGGTTCTCATCAGGAATCCTTCCCTTTACAGTACCTTTCCCTATCCCTTCACCTCTGGTTCTTTTTTAAAATTTTGGCTCACGATTCCTTCTTTTTGGGGGTTCATTTGGATCCAGGGCTGGACTCAGGAGCCAGGCACTTTCATTTATAACCAAGTCCTATTTTATATCATTCCCCCACCCCCCAAAATTTACTTACTGCAGGCCTCAGCTATGTCACAGCCAGCGCTCCTTCCATCACCTTGCAATCAGGGACCCTAAATCTACTTACCAAGTGTTGCTATTGCACAGTGTAATATTGTATGGAAATTACCTCCACACAGAGTTTCCAAGTTATCTAGTTCCATAAGGGAGACTTTAGACCAGTCCTGGATTTCTGATAGCCCTATCCTGGAAACCGCAGCATAGATTTTGATGCGTAGAATCAAGGACTGCAAATCCCACCTGAATATGGGAGGTGAGTTCACACTAGGACTGGTTGAAAAATCTCCCTCCTGAAACTGAATCACTTGGCAGCTCTGTATACAGTTATTTGATAGTGGGGACATAAAATGGAAGATCAGTGCCAACAGATGTAGAGAAGAAAAGGAAGAAGACAAGAGGAGAGAAAAGAAATGCAAAGGCCAACCTGGAAAAGAATTTGGAAGAGTGACTCATGGAATGTGGAAAAAAAAAAAAAGACTGGGACCAGCCCAATTAGAAAATGTAATTCCCAGACAAATAAAGAAAAGAAAAATATATTTTTATGTAATACTTTGTAAGGACTGAGATGTACCTGCTTTGTAAAGTGTACATTTTTTTCTTTTTTCTAGTTTTATTTTGCAAACTACAAGAGAAAATGCATTTCTGTTTCCCTTTTACTCATATTGCACTGTTTATAGAGTCTGGCTTTCTTGGGCAGAGAGGAGGGGGCCAACTTGTATATATATGGGGTTTTTTTGGGTGGGGGGTTGTTTTTTGTGGCTCCCTAGTCTGTTTTAGATTGGTAGCATGGAATGCTGCCACAATTTGGGTTTCTGCCAGGTGCTTGTGACCTGGCTTGGCCACTGTTCGAAACAGGATACTGGGCTAGATGGACCATTGGTCTGACCCAGTATGGCTACTTTTATGTAGATGAGGGCTTGTCCATGTTCTGCATGTGCAACTGAGATGAAGGATTCTGCTAGCATTTAGTGTCTGTGTAGGAATGTAAAACAGTGCAGCTTGTTTCCCAACAGTAGGTATATTGGTGCTCTAGAGCCCAGTGCAATGTATACAACTTTCTTTTCATAGGTGGGTTATGGTGTTATGGTGTGGTAAGTTTGGTGTTCTAGGACAGTGTTTCTCCAGATATCCACAATAAATATGCATGAAATTGATTTGCATATACTGCCTCCATTACATGCAAATCTCTTTCATGCAGATTCATTGTGGATAGCCTGAAAACCTGAATGGCAAGGGTGTACTCCAGGACCACCTAGGGAAACATTGCTCTAGGGCCCAGTATAATATTTGTAGCACCGACTTTTCATAGGTGGATTAGGGCTGTTATGGTGTGGTAAGTTTTCAGTATAGGTTTTTGGTGTCTTTTTGCAGGGTTTTATGTTATTTCACAAAGAGGGGCATTTTCGATAGAACGTCTAAATCAGAATTTGGACGTTTTACAAAAACGTCCAAATTCTGAACAGGAAAGAAGGTCATTTTCGAAAAAGATAGATGTCTATCTTTTGTGTTCGAAAATTGTATGAACATCTTGTGATATGGACAGCCTTTCTTTTGGTTGATTTTCAAACAAAAGATGTTCAAATGCAAGACATCCAAAACAGAGGAGAAGTGGCTTAATGGTTAGTGTAGCAGGCTTTGATCCTGGCAATATGAGTTCAATTTCCACTGCTGCTCCTTGTGACTTTGGGCAAGTCAAGTGCACAAAGGGCAATTTTGAATATGACATCTAAGTCTGGATTTGGATGTTTTTTGTAAAATATCCAAAATCAGAACAGGAAAGGTAATTTTCTACAAAACAAAGCCTATATTTTCCTTTTGAAAATGCTGTTTGAAAAAATGTTTTGTTATTTGGAGGAGTAAGGGGAGGTGATCCCCCCATTCCCTCCAGTAGTCATCTGATCATTTGGGGCACCTCTTGTGTGGAGTAGAGGAGTAGCCTAGTGGTTAGTGCAGCAGACCTTGAGTTTGGGGAAGTGGATTCAATTCCCACTGCAGCCATTTTTTTTAAATAAAAACAGGTCTAGCGCAAAACGTTTTAGTCTTTGACGTTTTTGTTTTGTTCCATTATGGCTGAAAGACGTCTTAAGTCTTAGGAACGCCCAAGTCCCACCTTGAACACACCCCTGGAACGCCCCCTTGAGATTTAGACGTCCTTCTGACGGACTTCCAAGAAAGACGTCTAAAAATAGGTTTCAAAAATGCTGATTTGGACGTCTTTGTGAGATAAACGTCCAAATGCAGACTTATGTCACTTTTTGGACGTTTTTCTCTTTTGAAAATAAGCCTGAAAGTGTCTGGCCCTATTTGAAAGTAGGCTCTGGTGGCCCTTGTCATCCTGTAGAGTCACCACACAAACAAAAGCCCATCTGATTTAAACAAAGTGTCTAGCAGTGGAAGGAATGTATGTGCTGTTACTGAGTTGAAGGTCAAAATTTGAATATTTTTACTTTGTAGTTAAGACAGGTTGCCTGCTCTGGCCAGTCTGGGGACCTCTTCTGCGTCCTGCCTCTTGGTATAACTTCCTGTTTCCTTGTAGGCAGGATGCAACAGAGACAGCGTGTATTAATCACTGCCCGCTACAGCCACTGCACCTAAGCAACAACACAGGCACTGTTGTCTAGCTGACACCAACAGGTGCCTATTTTATAAAAGTCTGCTCTCCCTGACGTCAAAACCTAGCTACGCCTCTGTCTACAGCACTAGCACTACTGAATGGATAATATCTGTTTTTATTGTTAATGTTGTCATAACTGTTTTTTTACATCTTTGTATACTTTTATATTTAATGTTTTCTTTAAAATGTATCACAAATCAGCGCTGTTTCCCTAATGGGTTAAAAACTGATAGTATGGAGGTAGCCAGAAATGATAAACTAGAATGTGGTTCAGATAGCCATGAATCATTAAATCTATCCTAGCTTAGGCTTGGCTAGATGCATTCTCCAGAGTTCTTTGATTATTCTGCCTTTGCACTGATAAACTGAAGGCATGTTTATCATGGCACAGGGACCAGGTACATCAGCAGTGTCTGAACAGCAAGACCTGATTGATGGGGCTGATCCCACTTCTGCACCTACAGAGGAAGCTCAGCTCCAGCGGGCTTTGGATTACATCTCTCTCTGTCTTTCCAGCAGTTTAACATCACAGTCCCTTTCCACTGTGGTATCATCAATCAGTCCGATGCTTCTAATAGATCATTGTTACCATGGTGAACCTTTTCTGCAAAGTTAAAAAATAAGACAATAAGCCTCAGAATCTTGTTACTGGACAGAACTGAATCTAAGCACCTCACATCAAGTGTCTTAACCCTTCAGCAAGAATTCTCAGTATGACAAAACCAACAGATTAGTTTTTGTTTGTACACTAACTGGTAGGTTTGAACTCACTGACTCTGGATTTGCAAACCACTTCAAAGCAGGTTCATCAAACAATCTCACAACCCTGGAAGCATTTTGACTTTTCTGCAAACTGAGGGCTCCTTTTATTAAGTGGCGCTACCGATTAGTGGCGCTGAATGCAAAGATGCCCATTCAATTTCCATGGGCTTTTTTGCATTCAACGCATGCTAATGGATAGTGCCACTTTATAAATGGAGCCCTCAATGTTAAACCTCTTCTTTTTGGAAGGAACATCTAATAAGGACTCCATTGAATTATCTGCTTTTGAATTTTTTTTATGTCAGGGTATATTTTTTCCAGATTTCCTTTGAATTTCACCAAGAAGAAAACTAGATTGATTTATCCAGATGATCTAAATGAAATCCAGGAATTCAGTGAAATTCCAACCAGGGTAAACTCGACCTAGTTCAGGTCTGGCTGAGCACACACACCTACTGCTGCTAACAAACTGGATTGCATTTTTCAATTGAAAGCTGACACTTCATACAAATTGAGTAAATCATGAAGCTTGATTTATCCTCTGTTTTTTTTTAGCCAGTGGTCAGTGAATATCTTATGCCAGGGTTTGTCACGATGACCCTGGAGTACCCCATTGCTAGTCTCATTTTCAGGATATCCACAATGAATACGTAAAAGAGATATTTTCATGCACTGACTCTGTGTTTATTGTGTCATTTACTATGTCATCTTATAGAGAACAGCAAATTGGTTTACATTTAAAAACTGGATAAAGAAAGGAGCTACAAAATCTGATAGTACAGTTGAAAAGAGGACAGAAAGAAAAGAGATTAGAACCAGGCTTCTATTATGGCCACCAGCCACCTCATGAGACTACCTGTCCTGGGAATGTTTGCGTGAAGAAATATGTCTTCAACACAGCCTTGAATTTTGGGAAGGATAATTCAGCCCTAAGGGTCAGTGGTAAGGAATTCCATAAATAAGGGGCTTGGTCAGTTGGACCCTTCTCTATATCCCCAACTGTTTTCTATTGATAGCAACCTTTTTCATTTTGAGTTTTGTTCGTGAATTTTGAGTGTGGAATTAGATGGAATGTTAACTTTTAATGCACATATTAAATTGTTAATAAGCAAATCTTTTTACCTATTGAGAAAGCTTAGGTCAATCTGTAGTTATTTTGAGCCTGGCAAATTCAATTACTCATTTGGTCAAGAGTCGATTACTGCAATGTACTATATAATGATTGTTCTAACAACAACTAGGAAGATGTTTCATTCAATGTGGAAACTCAAGAGAGTGAAACTTTCTTCCCAAGAGACATTTTTCGCAACCTGGTACAGTCAATGGTACAGTCATCTAGACTACTGCAAAGCACTCTATGTTGGCTGTAAAGAGCAAATCATCAAGAAACTTCAAACAGCCCAAAACACTGCAGCGAGACTCATATTGAGAAAAACAAAATACGAAAGTGCCAAACCCCTACGAGAAAAGCTGCACTGGCTTCCACTTAAAGAACGTATTACATTCAAGGTCTGCATGCTGGTTCATAAAATCATTCACGGAGATGCCCCGGCCTAAATGTCAGACCTTATTGACTTGCCACCCAGGAATGCTAAAAGATCATCACGGACATTCCTAAATCTTCACTTCCCCAGCTGTATAGACCTAAAATACAGATTAACACATGCGTCCAGCTTTTCCTACATGAGCACGTAGCTGTGGAATGCACTGCCACTTGACCTGAAAAAAATTTACAACCTTATCATCTTTCGTAAAACACTGAAGACTTATCTCTTCAACAAGGCATACCACAATGATCATTAATAGGAACTGTAATGCATCACCACTTACCTGATATTCTGAATGTTTCTCTTTCTTTACCTGATTGCTTAATTCTATTATGTCATACATGTTCTTTATGTAATACCAACAGTATCTTGTACTCTGTAATGGCGAATGCCATGACAGAACATTGTAAGCCACATTGAGCCTGCAAATAGGTGGGGAAATGTGGGATACAAATGCAACAAATAAATAAATCAATGATTAAATGTGTACAACCCAGACTAATATGTTTGGCTGGTAGATGAGTCTGCCAGCCACTTGCTGAAGGAGTTGGACTGCAGGCATAGCACAGTGACTAGCACAACACTCTCTGACTTTGGCAAACTGGGTTCTAGTCCCCCCCCCCCCCCCCCCCCCGATGCTCTTTGTGTGTAACGGCAACTCAGGTCACCTTGCTCTTACTTAGCTTCCAATCATCAATGTTTACATTGCTGTGTACACCTAGTAATGCTATAGAAATGATAAGTAGTAGTAGCACTGTTCTGGACAGAGCACAATTTAAATTGCCAGGACATGTCCGGGTAAATCCGGACCTATGGTAACCCTAGCTCCAGCTCCCCTTGGATGTACAGTTTTGCAAATTCTGCCACTAACATGTATAAATATCAAACTTGCCTCTCATATGCATAGTGTCACTCACATATCCAAAGTCCTAAGTCAGGGACGGGCAATCTGCAGCCTGTGGGCCACAAGCGGTCTGCCATTGAATTTTATGTGGCCCCTGAGACTATGTGGCGTAGCCACAGGAGGCCTTGGGGGCCTGGGCCCCCCAATTTGGGTTTAGGACCCCCTCAAGGTCTGCTGGTTTGGTTGGCGTGGGTCCCCAAGCCTTGCCAGCAGAAGCTTTTCTGCTGCAGTATTTGCCACCATGGTGCCTGCCCTGCTTTCCCCCTCCCCCTGCACACTCTCATTTTTAGTGAATGAGCATGTGCACCGGAGCGGGAAAGCAGGGCAGGCAGCATAGTGGTGAATATCACCACAGGAAAGCTTCTGCTGATGGGGCTTGGGGACCCCCGCCAGCCCAGGTATGTGGGGTTACGGCAGAAGTCAAGAAAGGCGGGGAGGTGGGGCTAAATGTGCCCCCCAACACATACTTTGGGCTCATGCCCCCTCCCAAATTGAGGTCTGGCTATGCCTCAAGAAGTATATGCAGAAAACATAATTAAGTAAAGTTTTGGCAATTTTAAATATTGTATTTTACAAAAGTTTTCAGAATAGCAACTCTGTTTTTATTATTTTTAATTACATTTTTACTTATTTATTTATCACAGAAGTTCTGTGGAGCTCTGTGCTTTTCTAGTTCAGACCAGAAATGGCTTGGATCATTATAAAAATGAATGTCTTGCTGTTATTTCTGTGTGACTCAACAGCCAAACCTGAATGATAGTGCAAATCTCTGTGCATGGAGGCCTCCCTACCTGTCTGCTTGAAAATGAATTCTTATGCTTCCCTGCTTTCACAGACACCTGCTGGGAGAACTGTCCAGATGGCTGCATTCAGATCAGGCAGTCTTATTGAGAAGGAAATAATCTTGCAGGTGGCTTGTTTGTTGTTAGGAATAAAAACATGGGCTTTTTTTTTTCTTTTTCAATTGGCATGCTACACTAAGAAAAGAAAATAGATATTTTGCTACCCAATGACTTGTACTAGTAATAAGGGCCACAACTTTGTTAATGATTCTTTATTGCTCCCACTCAAAGATGAAATATGTATTATAAAACCAAAAAGGAACCAACATCTGTTTATTCTTTTTTTACTTTCACTGTAAATCTCCTGCACTTTGCATTCTTAAACCAGAGATGTGAATGATGTAAGGCAATTGTGTGGACAGTGGGTTTCTGTCAGTTTGACAGGCAAAAATAGAAACAGAAATGCATTTCCTTCTGTACTGTGCATATTGCAAAGGCATTGGAGTTGTACACTTCTCAAAGCTGACAGAGAAATTCATTTTCCACAAAAGAATCTGTAGGAAAAAATGGAATAAACCTGATGGAAATGGAAACCCAGCAAGAATAGCAGCAATAAAACATAAGAACATAAGTGTTGCCATATTGGGACAGACTGAAGGTCCTTCAAGCCCAGTATCATGTTTCCAACTGTGGCCAATCAAGGTCACAAATTCCTGGCAAGATCCCAAAACAGTAAAACAGAATTTATGCTGCTTATCCTAGAAATAAGCAGTGGATTCTCCCAAGTCCATCTTAATAATGGCTTATAGACTTTTCTTTCTGGAAATTATCCAAACCTTTATAAACCCTGCTAAGCTAACTACTTTTACCACATTCTCTGGTAACAAATTCCAGAATTGAATTGCACCTTCATTGAAGAAATATTTTCTCCAGTTTATTTTAAATTTACTACTTAGTAACTTCATTGCATGTCCCTTAGTCTTTGTATTTTTGGAAAGAGTAAACAAGCGATTCACGTCTACTCGTTTCACTCTGCTCAGTATTTTATAGACCTCTATCATTTCTCCCCTCAGCCGTCTCTTCAAGCTGAAGAGCCCTAGCCATGTTAGCCTTTCCTCATACAGAAGTTGTCCCATCCCCTTGATCATTTTTGTCTCACTTCTCTGTATCTTTTCTAATTCCGTTATATCTATTTTGTGATGTTGTGACCAGAATTGCACACAGTGTTCATGGCAGGGTAGCACCATGGAGCAATACAAAGGCATTATAACATTCTCAGTTTTGTTTTCCATTCCTTTCCTAATAACTCCCAATATTCCACTTGCTTTCTTAGACACTGCTGCACACTGAGCAGAGGGTTTCAATGTATCAATGACTACACCTAGATGTTTTTCCTTGACTGTGATTTTGTGTATTGCTTTATCATTAATGTGTTTGTTTAGAGAAAATTTTAATTGACATACTTTATTAAGCAGTAGAAGATCATTAGAAGCTAAATATGCAGTCTCTGCATCTTTAATTTGAGTTTCTAAAGATTCTGTAAAGGCATAAAGTTGTTTAATTTTATAAGCATTGAGTGAAATCATTTCGCCTATTAAGGCTGCTTTAAATGCTTCCCAGATAGTTAAAATATTAACTTCATTTGAAACATTAGCTTTAAAAATTCCATAATAAATTGCTTAATTTGAGAGAGAACCATTTCATCTGAAAGTAAATTAGTGGGGAGACGCCATAAAGGAGATCTCTGAGGGTTAGGAACTTTCCATTTAAGCATTAAAGAGATCAGAGCATGATCTGATATGACTATAGGGGAAATGGATATATAGTGCACTCCATTTAAGTGCACGTCAGATAAGCACATGCTCTGTTTAACTGCACACCGTACTTCAGTCCCATTTTTAGCACCATCAATTTCTATGGGGACAAACTTCGGTTTAGCACACCACTGATAAGTGCAAGATTCGCTTATATGCATGGTTTAACACTGCTCCTCTGCAGGAAAGACTGCATAAGCGCACGCGCAGAATATGGAAGCCAATTGGTGCATGACAAAGGGGTGATAAATCTGAAATCTCATTGGTTAACTGCCACAGGCAGAATAAGCAAATGAAAGTTGTTAGAGCGTGCGATGGAGTCACACAAAAGTAAGACTTTAACACTGTCTGAATGAATAGAAGTTCTTAACAAATTAAAAAAAACAAAGTCAAGCATCTATTACTAAAGAATATGGTGTCAATCCCAGTCAAATTTCACCTATCTTGAAGCAGAAAGACCAGCTTCTGGAAGACTGGCAAAACAATACAAATCCACACCGGAAACGTAGACGGGCGGGAAAAGCTGAGGATGTAGAAGATGCTCTTCTTCAATGGTTTTCTCAAGTCAGGAGCAGACAGTTTCCAGTCAGTGGTCCATTGCTTATGGAGAAAGCTAATCAGCTAGCTGAATGTCTTGGACTAACTGAATTCAAAGCCACTGTTGGATGGTTGTAAAGATGGAAGCGGAGGAACAACATAAAATTCAAGAAACAGCATGGTGAAAAACAAGACGCTGATGACTTTGGTGCTGAAAATTGGGTTGTTTCAGTTCTTCTTACCATCTTGAATGAGAGTTTGCACCTCGTGACATTTTCAATGATGACGAAACCGGTCTCTACTGGCGAGCGATTCCTGATGGAACACTTGCATTCAAATAAGCCAAAACTACAGGAAGTAAAATGTCGAAGGACCGACTGACGATCCTCCTTTGCTGCAATATGGATGGGAGTGAGAAGTTGGAACCATTCGTCAATGGAAAGAGCAGACCGCCCCGTTGCTTCAAGAATGTTAAGCGACTTCCTGTGTCATATGAGGCTAACGCAAATTCATGGATGACTGGGGAAATTTGGAAGCAGTGGCTAAAGAAGTTAGACACTAGAATGCGGGCACAAAAGCATCAGATTTTGTTGCTTTGTGATAATTGTGCTGCACACAGGGATGATGTCAGGCTGTCTAACGTCAAGTTGGTCTTCCTGCCACCAAACACTACCTCTCTGATCCAACATATGGATCAGGGCATAATAGCCAATTTCAAACAACATTATCGGGCTCTTGTGCTATGTCATCTGATGAGCGTTATGGATGACCAGACTGGCAAGGATAAACGTGCTGTTTTATTTATTTATTAGGATTTATTTACCACCTTTTTGAAGGAATTTACTCAAGGCGGTGTACAGTAAGAATAGATCAAACATGAGCAATAGGCAATTACAGCAGTAAAAATATTCAAGTAACAATACAAAGTATGGCATGGTATACTACTTGCAATGACTACACAATACGTAATAGAACATTATAATTGGTAGTGAAGGGTAAGGCAAAGTTGTAACATATAGATGAGTAAAAAATTAGGAAGAATTAGAAAGTAAGGTGACTGATTTGAAGAAAGTTGCACATGAGGTCAGAGAGATGGTTAAATATCTCAGCTAGGGTAGGAGTGGATAAACATGTCCCGCTGCAGTATGTGTAGCCCGAGTCAATCCTTGTGTGTGTGAGTGAGACTAACAAGTTAGTTACTTCTTTCATTAAAGGCTTGGTTGAAGAGCCAAGCTTTCACCTACTTCCTGAGGTACAGATAGTCTTGTGTTAAGCGGAGCCTTTCAGGCAATGAATTTTCAAAGTGTGGGGGCTACTCCGGAGAAGGCTCGCTTGCAGGTATCACATCGTGTAATATCTTTTGGAGAGGGTGTAGTTACTGAAAGTCCTTGGAAGGACCTTAGTGTCTTTGCAGTGTGTGAAGGATCATCCTATTCTTCAGATACTCAAGGCCATTTCCTTTCAGGGCCTTGAAGATCAGACATAGAGTTTTAAATTTAGCCCTGTATTGTACTGGTAGCCAATGAAGTTTTTGCAAAAATGGTGTGATGTGGTCACGTCGCTTGCAACCTTCTATGAGTCTTGCTGCTGCATTCTGAATCAACTGAAGCTGGTTGTTGTCAGACCATTGTATAGTGCATTGCAGTAATCCAGTCTTGATGTTACCGTAGCATGCACAACTGGGATAAGATTTACCTTCTCGATGTAAGGAGAGAGGCAGCGTAGCTGTCACAAATAGTAGAAGCAGCTCTTGAAGGTTGCTTGGATTTGGGGAATCAGAGTAAGTGTTGAATCTAACTGTATTCCAAGGTTCCTGACTTGTGATTTGAGGGGGGGGGGGGGGGTTCATTTTGATGTCAGGTATGTATCCACTTGTGTTAGAGACCCAGAGAAGCTCGGTTTTACTTGGGTTCAGGCAAAGTTTGTTGTGTTTAGCCCATTCTTGAATTGATGTTAGACAAGTAATCAGTTTATTCAAGGCTGTATGTAAGTCAGGTTCTATGGGTATGAGCAGCTGCACATCATCCGCACAGATGTAGAGCTGAGTGTCCATTGACCGAATCAGCTCAGCTAGTGGCTTGAGGTGATATTGAACAGAATAGGTGACAGCATCGATCCTTGTGGTACCTCGCAGGTCAGTGTCCATGGTGGTGATGAGTTGCTGCCAAACATTATGGATTGTTGCCTGTCTGATAGATAGGATCTGAACCAGGCAAGTACTGTTCCATTGATACCTGTTTCTGTCAGTCGTGCTAGCAAGATATCATGATCCACAGTGTCAAAAGCTGCTGAGAAATCTAGCAGTACTAACATCGAGGTGAATCCTTTGTCTCGGTTTCTGTGAAGATCATCTAGTAGGGATATGAGGACCGTTTCTATTCCATAACCGGGTCTGAATCCAGATTGACATGGATCTACTCAGTTACTCTTTTCTAGCCATTCATTTAGTTGAACACAGACTGTTTGTTCTATGAGATTCCCTAGAAACGGGATGTTGGATACTGGCCTGTAACTTTCAAGTTTGTCCTGGTCAAGGTTGTTTTTCTTCAGCAGAGGGCGAACCACTACCCTTTTTAATGCTGTTGGTAGTTGCCCATTAGAAAGAGAGGTGTTCACAATTTTTGTGGCGCCTTCTATAAGGCCCATACTTGCCTGATGCACTATCTTTGATGGGCAGGGATCGAGGGAGCAGGTAGTTGGTCGAAGATCTCTTAGGATTTTGTCAAGGCTCTTCTCTGTCATTAGGTTAAAAGTGTTCCATCTGTCTCTGTTAGGAGGGGGCGAGTTTGTGCACCCTTGGTTGGGCACTAGGTGGGATTGCCTGTAAATCCTGGTGGAGACTTTTAATTTTGTTGGCAAAGTATGCAGCAAAATCATTGCAGTTCAGTTTAGACTGGGCAGGCTGGTTTTGTTGTGGAGGTTGCAGTAGGCTGTTTACTATACAGAACAGCTGCTTGGTTGAATTGGCAGCCTGTGCAATGCATTGAGAGAAATACTGTTTTTTGGTTGCTGTTAAGGCTTGGCAGTACTTTGCCATGTGCTTCCTGCAGTTTAGCCTGTCTTCATCCAGGTGAGAGTTGCGCCATCTTCTTTCCAGTTTTCATCCTTCTCGGTTAAGGATCCGAAGTTCTGGAGAAAACCAAGGTGAGCGTTTATGAGTGGCGCATAAGACCTTTTTTAGTGGTGCTGTTTTCTCTAAGGTCTTGGCTGTGTGTATTCCAGATGTCAACTTGTTCTGACACTGTTGTCTTTTCATCTACATGTGCATAGTCCAAGGCCTCTAGGAAATTCTCAGTGGTCAACTCTAGGAGGTGCCATTTGTTTCAGGTAGTCACTTAGGGAGAATTTAATTAGAAAATGGTCTGACCATGCTAGGGGTGTTATTTCAATACTGTTATTCCAGAATTCTGGGATATCCACCCCTTTGTAGAATACCAGGTCTAGTTTGTGACCCTTTTTGTGGGTTGCAGAATTGATCACCTATGTAAATCCTAGTGCTGTCATCGTGTCCAGAAAGGCAGCTGTGGTGGTATCTGGGGTTTTGATGTGCTGTTGAACTGGCTCGTAATCTATCACTGTTGGATTCCCTACATATGCAGAAAGAAGCCTGGAATCATGTTACACAGGCAACCATTGTGAACTGCTACAAACGGGCAAGATTTGTTAGGGATGTGGAGAGGGACGAAACAGATGCAGCTGTTGCAAACGCGTCAGATGAACAGGCTATTGGCATCCCAGCCTGTGTTACTAAAGAGGAGTTTCATCACTACGTAGCTGTTGATTACAATCTACAAACAGCTGACGACAGCACTGATGTCCAGATATGCGCCTACACGCAGGCAACGGCTGATGATGAAACAGATTATGAAATGAGCAGCAAGGCACATGCTGATGAAATTCAACAACCTCCTCCTGTCACTTTTGCAAGAGCGCTGGAGAGTCTCAACACCGTGCGGGCCTATCTGGAGGCCACTGGATGTCAGTGCTATGACAGTTTTTACCGTCTGGCAGATGTAGTCTATGGAACTCACAGACACAAGAGTGTACAGAGGACTATGACTGATTACTTCAAGTAAGCCTAATGTCAGTTAAGGGAGACTGTATAACGTATAATAAACAGTACTGTACATATGTTAATCAGATGTCAAGCTTCTTTGGGTCACAATAGTTACGTGCACGCTCCGGTTAACTGCATGTATTTCTTTGGTCCCAGACCCTTGCACTTAAGCGGATTGCACTGTATTAAGAGTAGAGTCAATTAAAGAATGAGAAAGTAAAAAATAATCAATTCTGGAGAAGCTGTTATGTGAGGCAGAGAAAAATGTATAATCTCTGGCTGAAGGTATTGCAGGCTCCAAGGGCAGTGGTGTGCTGGAGCCAGCTCACGTGAGCCATTTGTTAATTTCTGTCCACTTTTGCGAGCCGGTTGTTGCTGTAATCAGCTGGGGCAGGAGCGATCTTCATATGCTCCTGCTCATACAGTCTCCACTCTCCTCTATACTCTGTGCTATTGAAAATGTCTGCAGTGAGTTCCCACAGCAATCTCGTGAGACTGCCGCTGAAACTTCACCCCTTTCCGTTCTTCGCTATTCCACCCATCCAACACAAACCTTCAGAGTCCAGAAACACCCCCTCCCCATGCTTGATGACTTCACGATATAATATATGGAACAACGATGAGTAAAACATTATGGATCTAAGTTTTCAACCAATCCAAATATTGTTTTTATTGAACCCCTGTAACCCGAGCAGGCTCGGCTGCTGATTGGGTGGACTGTTTCATTGCCTTGAGAGCTGAGCTGGAGGATCATCGTAAGCCGGGAGGAAGAGCCAGAAGTCCAGAGGGGGAGGAGGAAGGGATTATCATCAGCTCAAGGTAAATGACAAGCAGCTTTGTTTGAAAGTTGTTTTTGTTTTAATAGAGAGCTCATAAATTCACGGCACGTTGGTAAACATGGGAAAGGCTGATTTCCATTTGGTGTCTCTAGTATGGCGTCTAATCTTGGGACCACCTTTAATCTGAGATCTCATATTTGAGTTTTCACGCCTCGCTCTCTGTTTACACATGCTTTTGACAGCTGTATGGACTTGCCACCAGACCAACTGTTTTTGTTGTTGTTGTTGCCTTCAGCGTTATAGACCACATGAAGCCTTTTTAGGAAGCAGTTTCAGCACAGGAACTCACAGCAGTCTTGTGAGGTTGCTGCGGGAACTCACAGCAGACATTTTCAATAGCACGGACTATGGAGAAGAGTGGAGACTGCATGGGCAGGAGCGTATGAGGATCACTCCTGCCCCAGCTGACCACTGGACCACTAGGTCTGTGTAAGGTAGGAATGGAGCCAGGCTGTGTAAGAAGGGAGCAGGAGGGGGTTCGAAAAACATGCTGTGCTGCGTGAGGGAGAGGACAAGCTGCGTGAATGAGAGGAAGGGAAGGGGACAAACTGCATGGATGAGAGAGAAAGAAGAGGACAAGCTGCGTGGATAAGAGGGAGAGAGAAGATGACAAGCTGCGTGGATGAGAGGGAGAGAACTTAAGGGAAAAGAGAGGGAGACATGCCATATATGGAGAGAAAAGAAAAGGGAGAAATGCAGCATATAGAAGGGGATAGAGAGGGGGACATGCAAGCTGCTCATGGATGGGAGGGAAATGAAAGGGGGATATGCTGCTCTTGGTTGTTTGCTTTTTTTGGGGAAATATATTGCTCATGGATATTTACTTTTTTGGAAACATATATATTTTCTAATTTTGTATTTAGCGGATTATGGAAGAAAATGCATTTCTGTTACTTTTACCAGTATTTTTACTGCATATATAATCTGGCTTTCTTGGGGGAACTCCAGTTTTTGTCTGCATGTTTCTTGTGGCCCTATATTTTGTCTATTTTTGTATCAATTGAGGGCCTGTCCATGTTCTGAATGTGTGACTGAAGTTAAGGATTCTGCTGGCATGTAGTGTCTGTGTAGGAATGTGTAACCATCTAGCTTGTTCTAGTTTTCTTTTTTGCTGTAGAGACCTGCTTTGATGTTGTGAATGAAAGTGGTACAAGTGGATACACTTTACATGGTGGTTCATTAACTGAAGATTTGGTTTCTTCTATGCCATACAATTGACGAAGTTGATGAACGATTTAAAATATTCCATTCGTTGGTTTTGAGGGATTCAAAACAATTTTTTCTACATCTTCAATTTTTCTACATCTTCAATTTTCGGAAACTGATTTTTAGTCAGTTGGAGTGTTTAAAGATTGATATTGTGGCTAAGAAGATTTATGATTGGAGTTTCAACAGAACATTGGATGAAAAGATTGAGTGATCTCTTTGATGTTGATCCTCTCTTATGAAAAGAGTCAGGAGATCCATACTCCGAAAGATAAGCAGTAATTTATGTTATGTGAAACTGTCTGATGTCAATGTTAACCCCATTTTTGAATGTTGTTGTGAATAATGTAATAAATGTTTAAATAACCAGCATTTGAGGGATGCTGTGTGTATTGTGTTTAAAAATTAATGAGTTTAATGATAATATTAGTCCTGCATGTTTTGACTAAAGTTAGGTGTGGGTATTTACACCAGGTTTTCATTGGCGTAATTGACTGACTGGGCTTAAATTCTAGTCATGTGGATGGATTTAGTCATATTCTGTAAACCTTGCCTAACTTTAGTCATGGTTTACAGAATATGCCTAAGCATGTCTTCCTTCAGTGCTGATTTTTTAGTTGACATATATAGAATTAGACCCTCAGTATGTTTCCTCATTTCCAGCTGCTGATGACACCAGGAGAGTTACTCCACTGAGATGAGTTCATGCTTGTTGTAATGAAGTTATTATTACATTATACACTTTATTAAGGGGAGCAGGGGTGTCAATCTCTTAAGTCACTAAGGAGTTTTTACAGTTTTTCATAGATATGCAGCATCTCCGAACTCTTTACACATAGAACGTGATCACTAACATTCTGCTGGGATTATTTTTTTTCAGTGTTATGAATTTGGATGACCTGAATCTTCAATATTCAAACACATTCAGCTGTTCTTAGACAAGGTCACTATGTCCAAATGCAGGTCTTAGCTTTGTGCTCCAGTTTATTTTTTTTTTTTGTGCTCATTCACTTGCTGATGCTCAGTATTGAATATCAGCTTCAGTTTTTTCCTATTATTCTTGGGTTAAGAGCCTTGAAAAAGGAAGGAAACTATAGTGCTGATGCTAAAGCAAAAATCCAGAAAATAAATTCCTTCTTATTTCCAGGCTAAGCTGACCTAGTGAATAGAATACTATAACAAGACCAATTTATACACCTGCCACACAGAGGCGAGCCTTTTGAAAGGAAATGGATTTGAGTATTTGTTAGAAATGAGAAACAGGCTCAGTGTATGTACTGAATCTCGAGGATGGATTTAATTTTATAGTAGATTTTATTATTCCTTGACAAGGTATAAGACCTTCATATGAAAGCTATACTGGAGCAAATTGAACAAACTCAGAATAAAATCTGGTATGAATATTTATGGTAAACTGACTAGATATGTGTTAAATCACAGTTTATTAAAATCGTAAGCCATGTCAGGCACAAACTTAGCAAAAGAATTATTCCAAACCTCCTTTTTCATATTTTGATAATGAGCACATCTTAGATATAAGACTTTTTTCATAGGCAAAGAATGGGAGAATATTTTTGAATAAGGCACTTAAAGACAAGTGGTATTGTTAAAATTTAGCATGCTGGCCAAGCCTAGTGGTTTAATGGCGAGTACTGACCACTCAGCAAGAAACAAGAGTAGGAGATGGATCCAGGCACTTCAGAAACAGATCAAGGAACACCAAAGATGAAGATTAATGTTTTATGGACAACTCTTAATGATGACTCGACACTGCACCATATTTTGGCACAAACGTACCTGCATCAGGAGTCTTTTGACAGTATCGTGTTGTAAATATAACAGAAATGAGTCTGTCATCAAAGACTGAATTACTGAGAGGGTCTTGAAAAAGACCGTTTCAAAAACGTTGTAGTCTCAAATACATGTGCTTTCGGCAATGCCAGCTAATAGGTAGTTTTAATTTCAGCACATGTCCGTTTCCTGGCCCGTTTTTTAAAAAAGCCCTTTTTCCTAGCCGCTGTAAAAAAATGGCCCAGCGCACACCCAAAACACGCATCCACACTACTGTAGGCTACTTTTTACCGCGGCTTAGTAAAAGTTTGTTAATTCACTAAGGAGTACAAAGCCCAAATGCCAATGTTATGGCTGTACATGAATTAACCTCCCAGTAGTGTTCCACATGTTCTGCACACTTCTTCCTGTATTAGAGGCTGTACTTACTGAAATTCTCCCATTTTGAGCATAATTTTATAACAGGTCACCTAGGTTCAGAGGCCAACTAGGCACCTATTTTGAGGCTTTTTTTTTTTTATCAAGACACACAGGTATCCATGTCTTGATAAAAACAGCCAAAACAGTCAAGATGGCTTACATACTTCAAAGCCACAGAATTATAAGTTACAATATCAAAAGGAGGTCATAAACCAAAAGATAAAATTGCCATGTGGAGGGGCATTTTCGATAGTGTGTCTAAGTCGGACTTTGGATGCTTTGCATTAAACGTACCGAATCCGAATAGGAAATATACCTATTTTTGAAAAAAGTAAAACATTTATCTTTTTTTTTTTTAATACCATTTCAAAGAAGGTTTTGTGCTTTGTGCATTTATCTTTTTAGGCCATTTTTGAAAAAAAAAAAAGCACAAGTTTAAAAACACACAAAATCAAACCATTGGGATGTAGGAGGGGTCATCATTTTTAGCAGACTGGTCCCCCAGACATCCTAGGAGGGTAATGGGGCACACTAGGGAGCACTGCTGTGAACTTCATATAAATGCTCCCAGGTACACATCTCATCTTTGCTCCCTTATCTTGTCTGCTGAGACCTCTAAAACCCACCCAAAACCCACTGCCTCCAACTGTACACCATTATTTTAGCCCTTATGGGTGAAGGGGACACCTATATGTGGGTACAGTGGGTTTCCGATGAGTTTTGAAGGGCTCACAATTTCCACCACAAGTGTAACAGGAAGAATGAGGTATGAGCCTGGGTCCACCTGTCTACAGTACACTGCACCCACCACTACACTACTCTGAGGACCTGCATACTGCCCTAATGGACCTGGCTATAACATCTGAGGCTGTCATAGAGGCTGGTGACTACTATTTTTATTCACATTATTTAGGGCTGGGAGGGAGGTCAGTGACCACTGGGGAAGTAAGGGGTTATCTCTGAATCCCTCCAGTGGCCATCTGGTCATTTAGGACATCTTTTTGTGTTTTATTCATTAGAAATACAGGTCTAGACCAAAACGTTAAAGACTTCACCCTAGACGTTTTGGGATCTTAAATGGCCTCACATACAAGCTACCCACATCAAAGGACACACACTGGATCTCTTATCACACAAACTGACCACAGATCACAACCTACTAATAATAGAAATCAAATGGACAGAAACACCTTGGACCGATCACTACAAACTGAACTTAACCCTAAACTGCCAGAAGAAGGGATTAAACAGTACACTATATATACCGCATACAGTTCAAGCTTCTCTTACTCACCTACAAATGCACTCGATCTGCGGCCCCTCCGTACCTCTCTACCCTCATCTCCCCTTACGTCCCTACCCGTAACCTCCGCTCTCAAGGCAAATCCCTCCTTTCAGTACCCTTCTCCACCACCTCCAACTCCAGGCTCCGTCCCTTCTGTCTCGCCTCACCCCATGCCTGGAACAAACTCCCTGAGCCCATACGCCGTGCCCCCTCCCTACCCATCTTCAAATCAATGCTCAAAGCCCACCTCTTCAATGTCGCCTTCGGCACCTAATCACTACACCTCCTCTCAGAAAACTTATCTACCCCAACTTGACATTTCGTCCTTTAGATTGTAAGCTCTTCCGAGCAGGGACCGTCCTTATTGTTAATTTGTACAGCGCTGCGTAACCCTAGTAGCACTCTAGAAATGTTAAGTGGTAGTAGTAGTAGTAGTAACATACAACCTACACTACGAGAGGGCAAATAGACCCAAAAGTATTCTGGCAACTGATCTATGACAACGGATGGACAGAACGAACAGATTCCATACACTATCTCACTCACTGGGAGAACAGATGCAGACGCATACTAAACGAAATAGCACCCTTAAAGACAAGAATATCAAGAAGACAAAACTCGATACCATGGTTCAATGACGAACTAAAAAAAACCAAAACACAATCCAGAGAACTTGAACGGGCATGGAAAAAAACAAAAAATGAACGTACACTCAATGCATGGAAACAAATACACAGAAAATACAAATATGCAATGAGACAAACCAAAAGGTCCTACTACAAAACTAAAATAGGACTGGATTATGAAGATCTGAAAAAACTATTTCAACTCGTAAATAAGCTACTAGACACCACCTCTATCACTACAACCAATGCAGATATCCCATCCGCAGACAACCTTGCTAATTATTTCAACGAAAAAATAATAAAACTATGCAACTCGCTTCCTCAGCACAACACCGACATCGAAAATTTCATCAACGACCTGAATCTAAACCCTGGCAGATACCTAGCTGATCGTATCTGGTCTAAATTTACTCTCCTCACCACTGAATCAGTTACACAAGCGACTCATAGGTTCGCCAACACCCACTGCAAACTGGATATCTGTCCTTGCCATCTAATAAAATCCGCCCCCGATCGCTTCATAACTGACCTCACATCCCACCTAAGCTTCATGCTACAACAAGGTTGCTTCCCTGAGGAATATGGCAACATTCTACTCACCCCCAATACATAAAGACTCCAAGAAAAATACTAACGATCTCACCAAATACCACCCAGTGGCATCTATCCCACTAGTAACCAAACTGATGGAGAGCTTGGTGACCAAACAGCTTACTGACTACATGGACAAGTTCTCAATACTACACGACTCACAATCAGGATTCCACCCCCATCACAGTATGGAAACTGTACTAGTCACTCTCTTGGCCAAATTCAAGCAGGAAATAGCTACAGGTAAAAGCATACTTCTCCTCCAATTTGACATGTCGAGTGCATTCGACATTTTATTTATTTATTTATTTATTTACAGCATTTATATCCCACAATTTCCTACCCATGGGCAGGCCCAATGTGACTTACAACAATCTACATAAAAACACAGCATGTCAGGGGTCAAACAATTAATGTCCTAGAAGTATAATGGGAAAAAGGCAAAGTGAGGTAAAGTAAAAGAGAAAGAGCAGCGGTGAGTAATGTGACACCGGGGTAAGACAGATCAGAAGGTAGAGATGCCTGGCGGGAGTGATGCATACGCTTTGCCAAATAGAAAGGTCTTGAGGCGATTTTTGAAAGTAGGGTGATCAGTAGTAAGTTTCACCAGTTTAGGCAGTTCATTCCAGAGATGAGCGCTAGAGTAGGAGAAAGTTGATGCATAGGTGCTTTTGTATTTAAGTCCATTATATACTGGGTAATGGAGGTTTAAGTACGTTCCTGAGGATCTGTGGGAGTTCCTTGGTGGCAAGTTGATTAGGGTGTCCATGTATGCAGGGGCTTCACCATAGATGATTTTATGCACCAGAGCGTAAATTTTAAAAGTAATACGGTCTTTGACAGGAAGCCAGTGCAGTTTCTCTCGCAAAGGCCTTGTACTTTCAAATCTAGATGCACCATAAATGAGCCTGGCAGCATTATTCTGAGCTGTCCGTAGTTTTTTCAGAAGCACATCTTTGCACCCCGAGTAGATGCCATTGCAATAATCAAGACGGCTAATGACCAGTGATTGCACTAAAGTGCGAAAGACGTCTCTAGGAAAATATGGTTTTATGTGTTTAAGTTTCCAAAGAGTGAAGAACATGATTCTGACGGTAGAAGTCATATGTTGCTCCAACGTTAAGTTTCGATTGACTGTCACTCCTAGGATTTTCAGGGATTCAGAGATTGGGAGGGTAAGCTCATGAGTACTTAAGGCTTGCGGTGCGTATTTGTTATAAGGGGAGGAAAGAATGAGGCAATGGGTTTTCTCAGTATTGAGCTTGAACTGAAAGGAGTTGGCCCAATCGAGCATGGTAAACCACAATATATTACTAAGACTCCTTGGCCACTTCAGGATTGTTGGCAATATACTTAATTGGATCAAAGGTTTTCTAACTACCAGAACATACCAAGTAAAATCAAACTCAACCATATCACCACCGTGGAAAGCAGCCTGTGGAGTACCTCAAGGATCACCATTATCACCAATACTCTTCAACGTAATGATGATCCCACTGGCAAAGTCCTTATCCAATCAAAGCCTCAACCCGTTCATTTATGCAGATGATGTCACAATCTATATCCCCTTCAGACACGATTTGACAGAAATAACTAATGAAATCAATGAAGGACTGATCATTGACTTTTGGGCAAACTCATTCCAACTGAACACTGAAAAAACACACTGCCGCATCCTCTCATCTCAACATAACAAGTATAAACCCACAACCATAAACACTCCAGGACACACCCTCCCCACCTCAGACAGCCTAAAAATACTCGGCGTCACAATCGACCGCAACCTTACTCTTGAGAGCCAAGTAAACTCCATAATAAAGAAAATGTTTTACTCAATGTGGAAACTTAAACGCAAAAAAACTTTTCTTCCCAAATGAAATTTTTCGAAACTTAATACAATCAATGGTCCTAAGCCATGCAGACTATTGCAACGGTATCTATGCGGGATGTAAAGAACAACTCACAAAAATACTCCAAACTGCCCAAAACACAGCAGCCAGGCTGATATTCGGCAAAACACGATTCGAAAGTGCTAAACCCCTTCAAGAAAAGCTGCACTGGCTCCCAATCAAAGAACGGATCATCTTCAAAATCTGCACCCTGATCCACAAAATTACCTACGGTGTAGTCCCAAGATATATGATAGACCTTATAGACCTACCAGCCAGGAACAAAACCGGATCATCAAGAACATATCTAAACATACATTACCCAAATTGCAAAGGACTCAAATACAAAACAATGTATGCATCTACTGTAACTTCTCCTACATAAGCCTCACAACTATGGGACACACTCCCAAAAACTAAGAAAACAATCCATGACCACCTAAACTTCAGAAAATCACTAAAAACCAACCTCTTCAAAAAGGCTTACCCCACTAATCCAACGTAAACCCCCACACCAGGCAACGCAGCAATGCCAATGGTTGTACTGGACAGTATACAATCTCCACTCCCTTTGACCCTCATGATGCCTGATACACATCTTCCTAATTTGACCACAACATAACCTTGTATTTGTTTCTCAACCGGACTTGGCGAATGCCTTTACGGTACTATGTAAGCCACATTGAGCCTGCAAATAGGTGGGAAAATGTGGGGTACAATAGGAGCCAACTTTTCAAAATTATTGGGGGTGCTAAGCCCAATAGAAATGACCCCCTCCCTGGACACATACAAGGAATTTTCTGAATATTGGGGGTGCTCAAGCACCCACAGAGTCGGCTCCAATGGGTACAAATGTAAATTAAATTACTCAAAAAAGTTTGCACAATTTAGTTTGCGGGTGTCTCCCAATCTTAAACGATTATACAAATGGGAACCTCAAATCTCCAGATAGGGATAAATACCAATGTACTGGAAAACCACTATCTATGTAGGAGTCCATTAATATCATCGGTTCCAGTAAGGGAAAACAGGAGAAAACCCAATCAAACGCAAAAACTCACAATAAGTGAGAAAAACAATTGATTTTTTTTTTTAAACCCTTTTATTCTGTTACTAATCACCTAGTGGGGGACACCAAACACCAAACTAACACAAACAATACCCGACACAACAAAACAGAAAAAATGTAGACTGCACGAACCACCCCGTATATAGAACCTCAAACCAGTCAGTCCCCCGCAATCAGCCCCAAGGACCTTCAGCATGCGATCAATAGTACTTAGCTGCAGGGTATGGTAAATTCACAGCATACAGGGCTGGTATCGGTTAGTAAAGAGGTGGATCGGCAGTCCTCCGGTGTTGGCCACAGCCTCCAGTAAATCCCTTTTCCAGTTAATCCCTTCGACAAGTGCGCCTTGTTTCGCCCATTCAATGGCTGCTTCAGGAAGAGTGCTGGAACAAATCCAAAACGACGAAGGATTCTGAGTCTCTGTCGTTAATTGCACAAAGATGGCGCAGAAGGAATCAATGATGCCCACTTTTTTACATCCTTAGACGTCGTGAAAGGGCCAATGAAATTATAGGGTAACTCCTCCTATCAAAAAAATGGCCACACCTCTAAAGGTCATTGTTCTATATGTTCGATTTCGGTGGAAAGTTCTAGCTTCAAGTCCTCCACTGGTAAGAAGTACAGTCTAAGACATATCACATCATGTGAGTCTAAAAATGTAGTATACCTTTTTCGGTGTCCTTGCAATCTGTTGTACGTGGGACACACTACACGGCAATTCAAAACCAGAGTTATTGATCATCAAGACTGTGTAACACATCTGAAATTAGAAGCACCAATGACACGTCATTGTGTTCAGGCTAAACATCGATTCGACCAACTACAGTGCATGGTTATAGATTGTGTGATATTGGGTAAGAGAGGGGGGGATATTAAAAATATCTTATGGCGAAAGGAACAACACTGAATTTACTTATTGAATACAGTTGAACCCAAAGGTCTCAATAAGAACATTGAATGGAATGCCTATTATTGATTCTATTTGAACCACCTTTAGAGGTGTGGCCATTTTTTTGATAGGAGGAGTTAGCTTCTATTGCCACTCAGCTAGCTCAGTTCAATGCCAGAATTAGGTTCCTGGAAGATCGCATGTCTGCCCACGATGAATTTCATCAGGAGCTGTGCCGTGAAGAAGTGAATAAAATTGATTTTATGCAGCGGGAACTTGAAGGCCTATCTAACCAGCTGAGAATGAATAACATCCATATATTAGGGGTACCTGAACAGTCTGAAGGGAAGGACATGAATTCGTTCTTTGTAAAAATCGCTGCCTTGACAACCGACACCAGCTTTGTAATTGAACGCGCTCACCGTGTCACGCTGAAGCTGGCTCCTGGAAAAAACTATCCACGACCCATAATTGCTAAATTTTTTAGACACGATCAGCTAATGTTCCTAATGAATGCTGTTCACTCAAGATCCTCTCTGGTGTTCGCTGGAGTGAAAATTTTATTAGTGCCAGATTTCTCTAAGCCAACTTCTAAGAAAAGGACATTTTTGCTCCAGCGAACACCAGAGAGAATCTCGAGCCATTACCATAGCCCTTATGGGTGAAGGGGGGCACCTACATGTGGGTAGAGTGGGTTTTGGGGGGGGTTTGGAGGGCTCAACACTTAGCACCACAAGTGTAACAGGTAGGGGGAGGATGGGCCTGGGTCCGCCTGCCTGAAGTCCACTGCAACCAACAAAACCTGTTCCAGGGACCTGCATACTGCTGTCAGGGAGCTGGGTATGACATTTGAGGCTGGCATACAGGCTGGCAAAAAAGCTTTTTATTTTTATTTTTTTAGTGTGGGAGGGGGTTGGTGACCACTGGGGGAGTACGGGGAGGTCATATCCCATTCCCTTCGGTGGTCATCTGGTGAGTTGGGGCACCTTTTTGAAGCTTGGTTGTGAAAATAAAAGGACCAAGTAAAACCGGCAAAATACTCATTAACGCCGCTTTTGTTTTTTCCATTATGCGCTGAAGCCGGCCATCTGTTAGCCACGCCCATGCCCGCCCATGTCCCGCCTTCGCTATGCCGCCAACACGCCCCCTTGAACTTTCGCCAGCTCGGCAACGGGAAAGCGGCGATGGTGTCAAAAAAGGGGGGTTCGATTATACCGATTTGGCCGCTTTTGAGATATCGCCGGCCATCTCCTGATTTGTGTCGGAAGATCACTGGCGATCCCTTTCGAAAATAAGCCTGATGGTCTCCTATACCCTGCAGTCATGAGGGTAACCTTTCAAAATAATACCAAGCATTACAATGACCCCGCTGAGTTGAAGAAAGTTCTGGACAAGGAATCCTCTGGCTCCATGGGGTAATATGTCTTGTTTCAGCACTGCTCTGATCCTGCTGAACTGTTATTAAGTTCCCTGTGTTATCTGTTTGTAATGGCTTCCTAAAGCTAGCTCAAATGTTGCTGTTCTTTTTTTTAATACAGTGCACTACATTTAAGTGCACGTCGGATAAGCGCATGCTCTGCTTAACTGCATGCCGTACTTCAGTCCCATTTTTGGCACCATCAATTTCTATGGGGACAAACTTCAGTTTAGTGCACCACTGATAAGTGCAAGATTCGCTTATATGCATGGTTTAAGACCGCTCCTCTGTAGAAAAGACTCTGCATAAGCGTGCACACAGAATATGGAAGCCGATTGGCGCGTGACAACCAACGAGATTTCAAATTTACCGCCCCTTTAACTGCAACAGGCAGAATAAGCGAAAGAATGTTGTTAGAGTGTACACTGGGGTCGTCATCGTTGTTGCAGCGGAACTGTAAGACTTTAACACTGGCTGAACGGGCAGGAAAAGCTGAGGAGGTAGAAGATGTTCTTCTTCGGTGGTTTTCTCGAGTGAGGAGCAGACAGTTTCCTGTCAGTGGTCCACTGCTTATGGAGAAAGCTAAACAGCTAGCTGAAAGTCTTGGACTAACTGAATTCAAAGCCACTGTTGGATGGTTGGAAAGATGGAAGGAGAGGAACAGCATAAAATTCAAGAAACAGCATGGTGAGAAACAAGACGCTGATGACTATTTTGCTGAAAATTGGGTTGTTTCAGTTCTTCCTACCATCTTGAACGAGTTTGCACCTTGTGACATTTTCAATGCTGACGAAAACGGTCTCTACTGGCGAGCGATTCCTGATGGAACACTTGCATTCAAACATGCCGAAACTACTGGAGGTAAAACGTCTTTTGCCTCCAACGCAATCTTTTTTTCAAAGTCCCTCTTTGCCTTCCTTATCAGCACTTTGCAGTTGACTTGACATTCCTTATGCTGTTTCTTATTATTTTCAGTCGGTTCCTTCTTCCATATTCTGAAGGATTTTCTTTTAGCCCTAATAGCTTCCTTCACCTCCCTTTTTAACCATGCCAGCTGTCGTTTGGTCTTCCTTCCTCCTTTTTTAATACACGGAATATATTTGGCCTGGACTTCCAGGATGATATTTTTGAACAGCATCCACACCTGATGTAAATTGTTGACCTTCGCAGCCACTCCTCTAAGTTCTTTTTTCACCGTTCTTCTCATCGATAAGTTAAAGACTGGACTGGATGGTATACACCCCAGGGTACTGAGAGAACTGTCATTAAAATCGTCTGTAGCACCTGAAGATTGGAGGGTGGCCAATATAACATCAATTTTTAAAAAGGGTAAAGGGGTGATCCAGGAAATTACAGACCGGTAAGCCTGACTTCAGTGCTGGGCAAAATAATGGAAACTATTATAAAGAATAAAATTACGGAACACATAGACAAACATGGTATAATTGGCCAGAGTCAGCATGGATTCAGCCAAAGGAAGTCTCTGCTTCATTTCTTTGAAGACGTGAATAAACATGTGGCTAAAGATGAGCCAATTGATCTAGTACATCTAGATTTTCAGAACACATTTGACAAAGTTCCTCATGAGAGACTCCTGAGAAAATTAAAAAGTCATAGAATAGGAAGCAATGTCCTTCTGTGGATTAGGAATTAGTTAACAGAAAACACAGGGTAGAGTTAAATGACCATTTTTCTAAATAGAGGAGGGTGAATAGTGGAGTACCGCAGGGATCTGTACTGGGACCGGTGCTATTTGTAAATGATCAGGAATCAGAATGATTTATTTATTTATTTATTTGTTACATTTGTATCCCACATTTTCCCACCTATTTGTAGGCTCAATGTGGCTTACATAGTACCGGAAAGGCTTTTGCAGACTCCGGTGTAAACAAATACAAAGTGATGTTGTGGTAAGATAAAGTAGATGTGACACAGCCACATTAGGGAATCGTACAACAGAAGAGTTGTGTTATGTCCATTACGTACTTTAGTTTTGTTGTGTTGCAGTGATCAGGCATTTATGGTGGATTGGTTGGGTATGCCTTTTTAAACAGGTTAGTTTTTAGTTTCCGGCCAGGAATGGCTCCTGGCTGGTTAAATGGTACTTAACTGGCTATCTGGCGATATTCAACAGGACATAGCCAGCCATCTCCCGCTAAATATCGCTGGTTAGCGCTTAGCCTGGAATAACTATGTTAACAATACTATGTAAGCCACTTTGAGCCTGCAAATAGGTGGGATAAGGTGGGATACAAATGCAATAAATAAATAAATAAATATCAAGTGAAATAACTGGTGAATAAATTTGCAGATGAGACAAAACTATTTAAAGTTGTCAACACACATGTGGATTGTCAAAAATTACAGGAAGACCTTAGGAAACTGGAAGACTGAGCATCTAAATGGCAGAAGAAATTTAATGTGGACAAATGCAAAGTGATTCACATTGGGAAGTATAATCCAAATCATAGTTACCTGACGCTAGGGTCCAGGTGTACTGCAGGATGCAAAAAAGCTAACAGGATGATAGGAATTATTAGGAAAGGGAAGCAAAATAAGACTAAGAATATTATAATGCCTCTGTATAATTCCATGGTGCGACCTCATCTTGACTATTGCATTCAATTCTGTCGCCGTATCTCAAAAAAGATATAGCAGAATTAGAAAAGATTCAGAGAAGAGTGACCAAAATGATAACAGGGATAGAACTCCTCCCATATGAGGAAAGGCTAAAGAGGTAAGAGCTTAGAAAAGAAACGGCTGAGGGGGAATATGATTGAGGTCTATAAAATCCTTAGTGGTGTAGAACGGGTAAAAGTGAATCAATTTATCACTCTTTCAAAAAGTACAAAGATCAGGGGACACTCAATGAAATTACATGGAAATACTTTTAAAACAAAAAGGAGGAAATATTTTTTCACTCAAAGAATATTTAAGCTCTGGAACTTGCTGCCAGAGGATGTGGTAAACCAGGGTATCTGGCAGGGGCGTAGCCAGACAGCCAATTTTGGGTGGGCCTGAGTCCAAGGTGGGTGGGCATGGAATTCATGCCCTCCCCCGATCCCTAGCCCCCCTCTGCTCTGCTCTTCATCCCTCCCTCCACCTGCAAGCCCACAATATTAAATATCTGAGCAGGAGGGGATCTACAAACCCCGCCAGCTGAAGATTTCCTCCTGCTCAGACAGTCAGCACTCTTCCAAACAAGCCAGCAGCACTTTCCTTGAGCTGATGCCACGGCCATCAGGCTGTGCATGCATGAAAACTAAGCATGTGAAGAGGGGCTGGTGTTGGTTTCAACTCGAGGCAAGTGCTGCCAGCTGCCATTTGAAAGAGAACTGGCTGCCTGAGAAGGAGGAAATCTTCAGCTGATGGGGTTTGAGGACCTCTGCAAGCCATAGCAAGAAAGCACAATTTTGGGTGGGCCACAGTCCAAATAGGGTGGGCCCTGGCCCACCCATGACTACGCCACTGGTATCTGGGTTTTAAAAACGTTTGGGCAAGTTCCTTGAGGAAAAGTCCATAGTCCGTTTTTGAGATGACATGGGGAAAGCTGCTGCTTGCCCCGGGATTGATAGTATGGAATGTTGCTACTAATTGGGTTTCTGCCAGGAACTTGTGACCTGGATTGGCCACTGTTGGAAGCAGGATACTGGACTAAATGGTCCATTGGTCTGACCCAGTATGGCTATTCTTCTGTTCTTAAGTGGGATTTCACACCGCTCAGACAAACCAAAGAAGAATGTTGTGGTTGGTGTAGCTGCATCTCCTTCTGCTGTGCTTCTTGCTGCTGAGTATGTTGGGCTTGTGGGGCTGTTTCTCCTGTCATTGTGCTTTCTGCTGCTGCCGTCACCCCCTCAGAGCCAGCTGTCCTGCTTGTGCCAGCCATTCAACACACTTTCTAGGTCCTCCCGACTCACTAGTTCATTACAACACCCTGACTGAGAACCATTGCTTTAACCCCTGATTTTCCTCTCAACCTCCTGCAGAAGAATGGTTTAACACAGTGGTTTAATGAGGGTGAAAGTGAGGAGAGTTCCAAATGACCAAGGCAAACAAGGAGTAAGAGCTTCCAAGAGTTTATTTGCCAAAATATGCCGACACAAAGACCCTACACAGGCTGTGTTTCAGCACAAAGCTTTCCTCAGGGGTCGTAGCAGTACTGATAAAGTCAGCTTCGCAGACTTTTTTAAATGGGAGAAAACCACGAAAGCCCAGAGACGACTGGTTGCCATGCCTTACAGTGCATATTGCTCCAGCACTTTCACCCTCGATGGTTCTGCTTGACCTTTTGAGGACTTTCTTGCTTGGAATAACACAGTGGTTCCCAAACCAGGCCTGGAAGCTTCCCTTCCATTCAGATTTTCAGGATATCCACAATGAATATTCAGGAGACAGATTTGCATGCTCTGCCTCCACTGCATGCAAATTTCTCTCATGTATATTCATTGTGGATATCCTGAAAACATGACTGACTGGGGAGCCCCTAGGACAGGTTTGGGAACCACTGGTTTAACAGATGCCTGCAGAATTTATGATGTGGTCTACGGTTTTGGAATTGAAATCGCTGGATCATTGCGGTAAGGCAAATAACATATGAAGAAAGGAACAGAAATAAATTAGGAGAGATATATGGTGAAAAGGTAGATTTTTTAGAATAGTTATGCTTTTATTTTAAACACAGACAACAGAATTTTTTTTAATAATCCTAACTTTGGAGCTCAGCTGCTTTCAGTTGCAGTGTTGCCTTCAACACCACTAATAAGGTTCTTTCTTTCATAGAATTTTTTTTTCTTTCATTCTTAATGCCATCTAAAAGAGAGGATAAGCCGGAGGCTTCACAAAAACTATAAAAAGTTAGCTATTATGAAAAATTCCCATTAGAGCTCCTGGAAATATTACAGTATATTGTACAGTACTGAAAGCAATGGCTGCAAGCATGAAGCGAGTGGGTGTTCAGGGAGCAATTAAGTGGGGCTCTGACACATCATGCAGATGGTTATATCTTATTACCTGTTATTTCTCCAGCCTGCTAACACATCCCAAGCACTTTGCGCTTTATTGTTTGCTTTAAACCCCTCTTGAAAAATAGGTTCCTGGCTTGATATTTCACTTTCTGCTTTCTAAGGAAAAAGGGACTTTAGACGTTTCCCTCAGAGGCTTTTAGATATCGATAGGAGTCCCCAGAGGTAAAAAAATAAAGCAGTACAATATATTTATGTTTGAAACATGTGGACATATACACCCCTTCCTCACCAAACAATGTACACATAACACACACAAAAACACAGGCAATTTTCACATTGTTACCCTTTGGATCAACAATAATGTACCATAGGATGATTATTATGTTCTTCATATGTGCATTACAGATTTCATTTCTTGAATATGAAATTATTAACTGAGTCACTGGTGAGCATTATCATTATTATAGTTATAGTCATGTATTTGATATATATATATTTTTTTTGTAAGATAAATAATTTTATTTTTAATTTAGTAATTTAAATATATGTTTAAATCTTTTTATTAATTGGTGTTCTCAGAAAAGATACATTCATGCACTGCAACCATAGCACATCACAATGTAATACAACATGTTAACTTCTGGTAACTATTACTCTCAACTTGATGTCTGGGTATTTCTTTTAAACAACCTATACTACCTCCTCCCTCCCCTCCCCTCCCTTCCCCATTCCCATCCCCTCCCCTTTTACCCCCCCCCCCCCCTCCCTCCTCTACTCCTCGATTTATGTATTTGATATTTTTATATACCTCTAATATAATTTATAGGGGGATGATATGTTTTCAAGGGGGTATTATGGGGCAAATAAGAGTGCAAAGTAATTTAGCTGTTTTCATTATTGGTTGTAAGATTGTATACATTTAGAGACACTTTTCCTAGGTTGTGTTAAGTAGCTAATGCAGGGTTTAATACATGATAGACAGTAACACAAGCCCATGTTACTGTTTCCAGTGCTAAAAAAGACTGACTTCAGAGTATAAAACCCATGTTAGCTACCTAATATGAGAGTGGGCAGGAGATGGGTGTTAGAACACAAGAACATAAGTGCTGCCACACTGGGACAGACCAAAGGTCCATCAAGCCCAGTATCCTGTTTCCAACAGTGGCCAATCCAGGTCACACATACCTGGCACGATCCTAAAACAGTTAAATAGATTTTATGCTGCTTATAAACAGTGGATTTTCCCGTCCATCTTAATAATGGCTTATGGGCTTTTCTTTTAGGAAATTAGCCAAACCTTTTTTTTAAACCCTGCTAAGCTAACTGCTTTTACTACATTCTCTGGCAATGAATTCCAGAGTTTAATTACATATTGAGTGAGGAAATATTTTCTCTGGTTTGTTTTAAATTTACTACTTAGTAGCTTCATTGCATGCCCCTTAGTCTTAGTATTTTCATAAAGAGTAAGCAAGTGATTCACCTCTAACCAGTCCGCGCCACTCAGTATTTTATAGATCTCTTATCATATCTCCCCTCAGCCGTCTCTTCTCCAAGCTAAAAAGCCATAGCCACATTACCCTTTCCTCATAGTGAAGTCATCCCATCCACTTTATCATTTTCGTCGCCCTTCTCTGTACCTTTTCTAATTCCACCATCTTTTTTGATGCGGTCACCAGAATTGCACACAGTATTAAAGGTGTGGTCACACTATGAAGTGATACAAAGGCATTATAACATTCTCATTTTTGTTTTCCATTCCTTTCCTAATAATTCTTAACATTTTATTTGCCTTCTTAGCTGCTGCTGAACACTGAGCAGAGGGTTTCAACTAATCATCAATGATGACACCTAGATCCTTTTCCTGGGAGGTGATTCCTAATGTGGAACATTGCATCACATAACTATAGTTTGGGTTCCTCTGCATCACTTTGCACTTGCTCACATTAAATGTCATCTACCATTGGGATGCCCAGTCGCCCAATCTCGTAAGGTCCTCTTGCAATTTCTCACAATCCTCCCGCGATATAACAACTTTGAATAACTTTGTGTCATCAGCAAATTTAATTACCTAACTAGTTATTCCCATCACTAGATCATTTATAAATATGTTTTAAAAAACAGCAGTCCCAGCACAAACCCTGGGGAACCCCACTATCTACCCTTCTCCATTGAGAATACTGACCATTTAACCCTACTCTCTGTTTTCTATCTTTTAACCACTTTTTTAATCCACAGTAGGACATTGTCTCCTATCCCATGACTTTATAATTTCCTCAGGAGTCTTTCATAAAGTACTTTGTCAAGTGCTTTCTGTAAATCCACAATACACAATATCGACTGGCTCACCTTTATCCACATGTTTATTCACCCCCTTCAAAGAAATGTAGTAGACTGGTGAGGCAAGATTTCCCTTCACTAAATCCATGTTGGCTTTGTCTCATTCATCCATATTTATGTATATGCTCTGTAATTTTGTAATTTTCTGAAACGCTTTTTAAAAATTGGTGTTATTTTGGCCACTCTCCAATCTTCTGGTACCATGCTTGATTTTAAAGATAAATTATATATTACTAGCAATAGCTCTGCAAGTTTATTTTCAGTTCTATCAGTACTCTGGGATGTATACCATCTGTTCCAGGCAATTTACTACTCTTCAATTTGTCAAATTGCCCCATTGCATCTTCCAGGTTTACAGAGATTTGTTTCAGTTTCCCTGACTCATCAGCATTGAATATCATTTCTGGCACTGATAGCTTTCCCACATCTTCCTTGGTGAAAACTGAAGCACAGAATTCATTTTCTCTCTCCACTATGGCCTTGTCTTCCCTTAGTGCCCCTTTTATCCCTCGGTCATCTAGTGGTCCAACTGATTATTTTACCGGCTTCTGCTTCTAATATATGTAAAAATGTTTTTACTACGTGTGAAGGTGTGGCCGGTGATTACAGATGGTAGGTAGGTCAGTACCTTGCAGTAGCTATCTTGAATACTGATTGCACAGCTCAACTTACTGCTACCTCAAGAGGACCAGGACCACTCAACCATCAATGCGGCCCCTGGGTAATTCCCAGGAGAGGGAGTTGGGGGGGGGGGGGAAGGGCATCAGGAAAGGGAATAGAATGTTTGGCTTGGGTTAGTTGGGATTGGTCATCAGGGGGCTTGGATTTGTGTTATAGGATTGGGACAAATGAAAAAATGTGATGAATAAGGGCATATTTGGCTTTGTATCCTTTTGAATGAATCTTATAACCAAGGGGGTGAAATATGCCAAATCATTATTCATTCCACTCATTTCATAAGGAAACCATGTCCACAGGGTTGAGAGGGAAGGGTGCAGATATACCAAAGCTGCTTTAGGAGGGGAGGATGGCAGAAACACAAGGTTCTTCACAAATCATGTTGCAACTTTTTGACAAGCACTCAATCAAGCCTATCCCTGCTTCCTTTCTCCAAAATCCCTGGATGATAACGTCATCAGCATGGATAGCCTCCAGTCTGCAGTAGTGCACACCAGCCAAGCTGAAGAGAGATTTCTTTCAGGGAAGAGAACAGCTATAGCTTCCAATGCAACTGTGAAAGACCAGTTTGTCCCCATATCCACAGAGAGAAAAGGAGAGCCAGAGGCCATGCAGGCTGAGGGGACAGAAGACCAGCTGCATTTAAAACTTAACACAGCTTACTAGCAGGCACACCCTCTCCCTGCTGAGACATGTATCAATCAGCTTTTGGCAGATGTAGATTCTGATGACTCCTCAAGTGAGGGATTTTCTACAGAAATGTCTGATATTGAAAGTGTCAGCTGAGAATGGTCTATAAAATCTAATTGTTAGTGTGCTACATGGTGAGGAGCACCCTAAAGGTACAGTAGGTATTAGAAAATATGACAGATGCCCTGGCCTTTCATCTTCTGCTCTGTTCTCAGCCCCAGTTCCAGCAACAACACTGACAGCTGCCAAGGAAGCAGAGAGGAAGCCACATACAGTACTTGAGGTGTGGAGGCACTGTGAAGTGTTTGAACATCTGCTTAGTTCTGAATGCATGTACTGTTGGAAGACCATTGATAGTGGAATCTACTAGGCCCTGGTTTTGAACAGTGTCATGCTGCAACATATATAGAAATCACATTCCTTTCAGCTACAGGTAGGTTCAAGGCAGGGTGTTGATACTAGACTGGTGACTCTATCCTAAACTACAAATACTATATGAGAGAACCTGAAATATGCTTCCCCATTTATCCTTTTTGAATTATCCCTCTTCCAACCATCATTATACATTCTTCCTTAATTAACAACACACTTCTCAATATACACCCTCTTCCCACTCCCTACCTCTACCACCTTCCTCCCTTACCCATTTTACTTATCCACTTTTATTGTCCATCTTTTTATTCACTATATTACAGATGTTATCCATTTTGTGTTATCTTGTAAACCTGTTATATTATGTAAGCCGCATTGAACCTGCTAATGAGTGGGAAAGCGCGGGGTATAAGTGTTACAAATAAAACAAATAAATAAATAATGGCAGCAGGAAAGCTACAGGAAAGAGAAAATCCATTTTCCAAGCCCTTCCTCCAGTAATCTGGCAGATGAAGAGCTCCAATTCTTGCCTAAATGAGTCAGCATGGAGGAGATGGAGTGATGCTGGACATCACTGTCCTAAGGCACAGGGCAAGCAGCATTGAAGGCTGTGAACAGGACATCAGGAATGTGATTGCCCTTGGAATTCAAGAGGTTACTGCATTTTCTTTGCCCCCGATTACCAAATGCCTTCAAGAGCAACTTTTAGTAGGCTGGCGATCCCAAGCCTGTATAATTAGTGAAATTCCTGGCTGCAAACACAGGTCAAGGCATAAGGAAGTAATAATTACTTTACCAGCAGTCAGAACACTGGTGACAGGTGGATGAGGCAGATGCAGGCTGGGTTAGAGTGAGGATGCAGCAGTAGAGGCTTACAGGTGAGCGGTGCTCCATGCTCGGGTGATAGATGACGGCCATACTTTTCAGAAATAAGGGCAGTGATGGGGGACTGATAGCTAGTCTGAAGAGAAACAACCATGATTCCCAGCTATTTTGTAACAGATAATTATTATTATTATGTTGCATTTGTATCCCACATTTTCCCACCTTTTTGCAGGCTCAATGTGGCTTACATATAACCGTTATCGGCGTTAGCCGATTCCAGTCTGAACAAATACATGGTATGAATGAATACAAAGTGATATTGTGATAGAATGAGGTACATGTATGGTAGGTACAATTGGGGGGAACTTAGAGAGGGAAAGGGGGAAGAAGAGTCAGGTAATGTCCATTACAGTCTTTGGTTACATTGTGTCTCAAGTGTCCAGGTATTTTTATGTTGGGATGGTGGAGTATACTCTTCTGAACAGGTCTGTCTTTAGTGCTTTCTGAAAATTTAGCTGGCCGAGCGTAGTTTTTACTGCTTTTGGCAATGCTTCCCATAGTTGTGCGCTTAGGTAGGAAAAGCTGGATGCATAGGTGGATTTGTATTTGAGTTCTTTGCTGCTTGGGTAGTGGAGGTTTAGGTATGATCGTGCAGATTTTGTGCTGTTTCTGGTAGGCAGGTCGATGAGGTCTGTCATGTATCCCGGTGCCTCGCTGTAAATAATTTTACGAACAGTTGTGCAGATTTTGAAAGTGATACATTCTTTGATTGGTAGCCAATGCAATTTTTTTTCAGAGTGGTTTGGCGCTGTCAAAACGTGTTTTTCCAAATACAAGCCTGGCTGCTGTGTTTTGGGCGGTCTGAAGTTTCTTTATGATTTATTATTATTATTATTATTTATTGCATTTGTACCCCACATTATCCCACCTATTTGCAGGCTCAATGTGGCTTACAGCGTGTTGCTATGACATAGTCATGGCAGGATCTTGGATACAATCGGTGATAAGCAGAGATTAAATGAGGAATTAGAAAAGAAGGTGGTAGATAGGGTAGTGTTGGAGGTGTATTTTGGTATTAGGGAGGGTTGGTGTGGTGTGGTGATCCTTGCATCCCAATAAGATTCCATTACATAACAGGAAGAAGATGGTTAAAGCAGTGAAGGAGGGGTCTTTAATTGGGGGGGGGGGCAGCATTTGGTGGCAGGGGATAGTATTTTAATTTAAATGCCAGATGCAGCATTTAAATTAATACATATATTCAGTGGTACTAAATATATGTGGTAAATCATGACTCCCATGCTATCAGGGTAATATTGATAAACTGCACATCTCTGACACATTCCTTGTGCATCTCCTCACCCCCTGAGTGGCTGGAGTGCCACCAGAACCTGGCAGAAAATATCTGGCCTAATGTCTTGTCTCAGGAAAGGCTCCACTCACAGATGCCCAATTTCCAGAGTACAGCCAGTGTCCCTGTGAGGAGTTGGGGAAGGATGGCCAGCTGCAATGACCAATGCCACTATCCCCTTTATGAATCTACAGTTACCTAGATAGGAGAAGACAAAAGAGTTCAGATAAACAGCATTGTGGGTCACATTATAGGACTGACTGCCCACCTAAGTCACAATTTTCTCTATAGCCATCTGTCCCCTGAGGATTCACAATCTGTGCATATCCTAGATCAATGCTGCCTCCAGATATCTGGTCTATGAGACAGTTGGGGGTTAATGGGGCTGGATGGTATCTAACAGCTTGCAGCAGGAGTTCAGCCCCATATACCCCCTTCACCTTGCAGGCCCACACCCATTTGTGTCAGAGGATTGGGACAAATAATAAAATGTGATGAATTAGGGCATTTTTGGCTTTGTCTATTGACTGAATCAGCTCAGCTAGTGGCTTGAGGTAAATATTGAACAGAATAGGTGACAGTATCAATCCTTGTGGTACCCTGCAGGTCAGTGTCCATGGTGATGATGAGTTGCTCCCAAACATTATGGATTGTTGCCTGATAGATAGAATTTGAACCAGGCAAGTACTGTTCCATTGATACCTGTTTCTGTCAGTCGTGCTAGCATGATAGCATAATCCACATTGTCAAAAGCTGCTGAGAATTCAAGCAGTACTAAAATCGAGGCGAATCCCTTGTCTCGGTTTCTGTGAAGATCATCTAGTAGGGATATGAGGACCGTTTCTGTTCCATAACTGGGTCTGAATCCAGATTGACATGGATCTAGCCAGTTTCTCTTTTCTAGCCAATCATTAAGTTGAACACAGACTGTTTGGTCTATGAGTTTCCATAGAAACGAGATGTTGGATACTGGCCTGTAACTTTCAAGTTTCTCCTAGTCAAGGTTGTTTTTCTTCAGCAGAGGGCGAACCACTTCCTTTTTTAATGCTGTTGGTAGTTGCCCATTAGAAAGAGAGGTGTTCACAATTTTTGTGGTGCCTTCTATAAGGCCCAATCTTGCCTGCTGCACTATCTTTGATGGGCAGGGATCGAGGCTCTCCTCTGTCATTGGGTTAAAAGTGTCCCATCTGTCTCTATCAGGAGGGGGCGTGTTTGTGCACCCCTGGTTGGGGACTGGGTAGTTTGCCTGGTGGAGATCGTAGCAAAATCATTGCAGTTCAGTTTAGACTGGGCAGGCTGGTTCTGTGGGGGCTGCAGTAGGCTGTTTACTATACTGAACAACTGCTTGGCTGAATTGTCAGCCTGTGCAATGCATTGAGAGAAATACTGTTTTTTTTGGTTGCTGTTAAGGCTTGGCAGTACTTTGCCACGTGCTTCCTACAGTTTAGTCTGTCTTCATCCAGGCGAGATTTGCGCCATCTCCTTTCCAGTTCTGGAGAACACCAAGATGAGCATTTGTGAGTGGGTCATAAGACCTTTTTTAGTGGTGCTGTTTTCTCTACGGCTGTGTGTATTCCAGATGTCAACTTGTTCTGACACTGTTGTTGTCTTTTCATCCACGTGTGGGTAGTCCAAGGCCTCTAGGAAATTCTCAGCGGCCAGCTTTTTTTTATCTCTGATCTCCTCGGGGGCGTAGCCAGAAAACAGATTTTGGGTGGGCCTAGGCAAGAACTAGGTGGGCACCAAGTGTTCTCCCCCACCACCAAAAAAAAATCTCAGCTGGCGGGAAAATGCTTCTTTCCACCATGTGCAGATACCGGTAGCGTGGAGAGTAGCGTTTTTGTTACCATCAGGGGGAAGCCTTCAGCTGGCGGAGCTTGGGATCCCCACCAGCTACCACTAAATATGTGCTACTGTTGGGTGGGCCTGAGCCCTAAGTGGGTGGGCCCTGGCCCACCCAGGCCCACCTGTGGCTACACCACTGATCTCCTTCCAAACTCTGGGAAGTGCCACTTATTTCAGGTGGTCACTTAGGGAGAATTTAATTTGAAAATGGTCTGACCATGATAGGGGTATTATTTCAATACTGTTATCCCAGTATTATCAACCTCAGCCCTGGGAATTGGTGGCCATATGGCCCAAGCTAAATGTGGTCTACAATAAAAATGGAGATATGGAGGACTAAAAAAAAAAAATAAACAACAAAACAAAAAAACAAGAAGCCAGCTAAAGAGGGATATGAAGCTCAAGAGTAAAAACAATCCGCTGGATGTGGACCCTATGTACCTCATCCCTTTAAAGCACATGGTGCACAGATCTTTTCCCAGGGACTCCATCCCCCCTAACCCCCCCCCCCCCCCCCTCACACACACACACACACACACACACAGCTTCTCAGGCAGGCAGCCATAGATGGGTGTCTCCACAGCAGTAGAATCAACACAAATCCCCACAGTTACATAGTTTCAGCATTACAACAATAAATACATCAGTAGCATAGAAACAGTGTGTTTCAAAGTGAATAACTGTTTCTTGTGTTCCTATCTTGTCCAGCAGCCAGGTCCTGCAAAATGCAAGGAGTCCTTTGCTAGCAGAAACATAAGGCAGATCAGGTCTCAGATCATTTCCCTAACAGAAGGGAAAGGGTCTCTGCTTATCTGGAGACACTGTCAAATAGGGACTACAGCTGGCTCATGGCTTCCAGGGTTCAGCTGCCTGATGTTGGGGGTTGGGGGGACAGAATGGAGAGCAAATGAGTTAGTTTCACAATCAAGCAGGCTCCATGGGTCCCTGAATACTTGGCACCTGATGCCTCCACCTTAAAAAGGGTGGTACAGGGTAAGCTTTCCTTCTTACCTCTCCCCCCACCAAAAAAAAAAAAAAACCAGGTGTGACTGTGGACAAGGGATAAGGCAGGCTGATATCATCTACAAGTTCTATTAACTTATACAATTACAGGTTCATGGAAAGTACTAAGAGTGCATTTAAATAGTTTAGGTATTTATCACCCTAAAACACAACTATTCAAAGAACTGAAGAATCTCCTGCACTTTTCTAGAAGGTATTATTTAGATGATATGGGGTCCTAATCCTCACACAATATCACCAACTACATGGGAAAACTTTTGTCTCCCCCATGGTCTATTAACAGTTATTCTCCCCTTGTTTCCTTCTCACTGTACCCCAAGTCTCATTCATATGCAGGAATATAACTGGACCAGTGAATGTGCAAATTATGAGAGAACGAAGATCTGTTGTATCTGGCCTGTTTCTGCTATTTCACAGTCAGGTTCCAAAGTTCTACCTTTGTACGTAGCTGCACCCCTCCTGGGGGCTGTTTCCTCTACCACCTGTGGCCATCCACTATCTGAGTCACTAGACCCTGCTCTGCCTGGGGCTTTCTACTATCATCTTCACTGCTGCTCAGCCACTGGATCCCACTAAGGGAATGGTTAAGGCATAGGCAAACTAGGCTGGTGCCTAGGGCCCAAATGTTTACCAGAGACCCTCTCAGATTTTTGGCAGAAGTATTGTTAGTATGAGTCGGGGGATGGGGACCAAAACCGCAGATGCCTAGAGGTCCATATGCCCCCATCCCCTATGTATTATTCTCTAGTCAGCAGGAGGCATTAGCAAGCAGTGCTTGTTACCTTCTTCATCTGCTGGTTTTCCTCTACCATGTAGGGCTTTATTTTGTGGTAGTGTTAAAATATATTTTTATTATGATAGGCAGGGGAGCAATGCAGTTGTTTTCCTATTGTCAACTGAAGGGTTAATCCTGCCCTGGCTCCACTTTGTCTGAAACTGCCAGCTAGGGCTCTTCAGCTTGGAGAAAAGGTGGCTCAGGGGAGATATGATAGAGATCTATAAAATAATGAGTGGAGTGAAACAGGTAGATGTGAAGCGTCTGTTTACGCTTTCCAAAAATACTAGGACTAGGGGGCATGCGAAGAAGCTACAATGTAGTAAATTTAAAACGAATCAGAGAAAATTTTCTTCACTCAACATGTAGTTAAACTCTGGAATTCGTTGCCAGAGAATGTGGTAAAGGCAGTTAGCTTAGCGGAGTTTTAAAAAAAGCTTTGTACGGCTTCCTAAAGAAAAAGTCCATAGACCATTATTATATGGATTTGGGGAAAATCCACTATTTCTGGGATAAGCAGTAGAGAATGTTTTATACTTTTTTGGGATCTTGCCAGGTATTTGTGACCTGGATTGGCCACTGTTGAAAAACAGGATGTGGGCTTGATGGACCTTTGGTCTTTCCCAGTATGGCAATACTTATGTACTTACGTATGTCCACCATCAGAACTACTAGACCCTGCTCCACCTAGGGCCAATTGTCATCATAGTCTGTGGGCCCAACTCTGCCTACTCCCAACCACCATTGCATCTGCTGGGCCCTGCTCCACAAAGCTGTCCACAATCACTTTTGCTGATTCTCAGCTGATGGTCCCACTGCTTTGGGCCATTCACCATCTGAGCCACTGCACCTCAAATCCATAGAGTGCCTTGCTTGTTGGGAGGTTTTCTTTCACTAGTGGTTGTAATTCTGCTAAATCCCTGGCTCAGTAATTCTAACGTGTAGTGATTCTTGTAACTGAGCTCATGGGTTGCAGTTAAGCTTTCATTAGCTTGGAGAGATTCCTCTTTGTTTCACTCACAACACCAAGAGTCAGGCAAGAAGATACAGAAAGAATGCACAAGCTCTCCTTCCTGCCCTAGACTTTTTTATTTAATGCCTGAAACCCATCCGTTCAGAATTTCAATCCTACCATTTATTGGTATGGTCAGGGATGGACAAACTCGGTCCTTGAGGGCTGCAACCCGGTTGGGTTTTCAGGATTTCACCAATGAATATATATGAGATTTAGTTGCATACACTATCTCCATTGCATGCAAACAGATCTCATGCCTATTTATTGGGTAAATCCTGAAAATGCATCTGGGTTGCGGCCCTTGAGGACCAAGGCTGCCCTCCCATGGGTTAGGCTGAGACTCTACCCTTCCAGTGAATACAGTCTTGAAACCATTTCTAACACACAACAACATATACTTCAACATCTTTCTCCCTCTTTCTTAGCCTTAGAGTTGCATTACTATTTATGTGTGTACCAATAGTAAGGTGAGATTTTAACATCTCAATGAAAGTCAGGAATTTGCATGTCATAACCTTATGTAGATTCCTCTAATCTAGTCTGAACTTCCTAGATCTGACATCTGATCACCAGCCTGATGGCTCACATTATATTATAGAAATTTGCAAATTCTTACTCTTTGTGCTTCAAATTTATTCCAGTCAATGAATAATCCCTTCCTCCATCTGAAGGGGGGTCACTAGAAATTTGGTCACAACCTTGGCCACAGCTGACTGTCTCATTGTGGCTTTACCTTGGATGGTGCTGAAGGCTTTTTCTTCCACCCCATTTTACATGTTCCATCTCACTCAATTTCCTGCTCTCCACTCTTTCCCAGTGCTTTAAGAACACTATCAAGGAGCCTATTCACTAAACTTGGCAGGTATCTGTGCTGGCATAAATGCCTGTTTATGCTTGTGACTGCACTGCAATAATTACTAATGCCTTTACGTAGTATTTTTACCACATCAACAAGTTAATATATTAGTATAAGAACACTCCACACATGGGCATGTTAATGAGGGATTAATTATGGAAATAAGCAATTCTGATGGCCATAAGAAAAATTGTATGTTATTCACTAAAATGCACAAACATATTCAACCAATTAGATAGGAATTTTTGCTCCAAAAACTTGGATCAACCTTTAGATCTTACATTAGAGAAGGAAGGCCATTTTTCTGCTTGTAGAACAAAAGGGGAGGAAGTTACCTTTATCTGGGTTTTCACACCATGAAAGAGTTCTGGATCCTGAAGGATGAGGCAGCAGAGGACACAGCAATGAGAGAGAGAAAAGTAACCAGAGAACCAGGAAGAGGAGATAGTAAATTGCCGTGAAATGTACATTAACCTTGTATTGATCAACTTCACTTAAGAAAATTTACTCTGTCGGTTACCTATTTTCACTTCCTTCTGACCTACTCTCCTCCTTCTAGCTCCAAGAAACAGTATGACTCTCTCTCGATTTAGTATTATCCCACTTTGCTTCTTCCATTCTCCCATCTTATTTCTCTGTTCAACTTATTTCCTGGTCTGACTACTTCTTACTGTCTTTCACTCTTTCATATGTCTATTCTCAGTCATCTCCAAGGCTGTTAACCTCCTCTAGATATCTATCTAGTATTGATACCACTCCTATCTCACCATCTTACCTCTCTTTCCCTGAGAATTTTGATTCCCTTCCATTACCAGGAATGGTCACAATTTGGAACACATCCCTGCACTCTGCTCTGGACCTCATTTGCTCCTTTGAAAACAATTCAGATCATGACTCGCAAGCACTGCCCTTGGTATCACGCCAGCTTACATCTCCTCGAATGTCAAACTAGGAGAGCAGAAAGACTCTGGTGCATAAATTGTATTGCAGAACATCAAACCGTATGCCTCAAACACCATCATTCATTTGTCTGTTATCTCTGCAAAGAAAACATTCTACAGCTCACTTATTCCTTCAGCTTTAAACTGCCCAAAACAACTTTTCTCTATATTCTCTCAGTTTCATTCTCCACAACCTTCAAATGTATCTGTATCCTTATCAGCTGACAATCCAATCTGGCACAGTCCATTGAGGACAAGGTTGGCTTTAAGATCAGCCTTTTTCTCAAAGCAAGTCCCTGATGTGTCTTCTTCCTGTCTAGATTCTCTGCCTACTATTGTGTCGCCAACCATCTCTCTGGATTCTCCATGGGTTGAATTTAAGCATATCTCACTGTCTACAATTACGAAACTTTTTCCTCCCCAAGGCACATATTGTGTTCTAGATCCCTTTCCATCTCATTGGTTGAATATTCCAGAGCTTAATCTCCTTTCTTGTATCCTACAAATTTTTAGTCTAATGACAGGGACCTTTCCAGAAATCTGGATGCAAGCCTATGTTCGTCCCCTTTTGAAAACACCTCACCTTAGTCCTTAGGATAGTACTAACTACCGCCCTGTTTCCAACTTGACCAAACTATTTGGGTTTCTGCCAGGTACTTGTGACCTGGATTGGCCACTACTGGAAATGGGATACTGGGCTAGTTGGAGGGGGAGGGTTTCTTTATGTATAGAAGTTCATGGTGTCTTATATTGCTAATTTTAAAAAATGGGGTTTGGAGAGGGGTGTATGATGTGGTGGAGGGTGTAATGTGCAGAAATGTCGCTTTGACTTGCCCTCCTCCATATCTAGCTTGTACTCCTGTTGCCACTCCAAATATTTCTGTCTAGAGATGCGACTGGTAGGGGCAGGGAAATACCTCACCTGCATCTTGGATTTGGAAAAGCTGAATAATAAATCTGAAATCCAAATCCAAGATGATACACAGAAAAACAGACAGATTCTGTAAAATGAAACCTGAAATGGTTACCATTCTCGCTGCTAAAATGCAACACTCTGCACTCAAAAAGCTTATTTACAACACAGTATGGTGACGTGACTCATTCACATTAATGTTGCTGTACCAGAGAAACACTGGTCAGTCAATATTCAAAATAATTTAAGCAGGCAGAAGAGGATCTTGCCTGCATAAATCATGCTCTGCAAGTCGGCCATTGATATTCAACACCATTTAACCGGGAAGGGCCACTGAATATCAGCATTAATCAGCCATTTTTGAAGTAGGCTGGAGAGAGGCATTCCAGAGGCAAGTCGGGAAAGTGCTAGCAGCTATGTAGATGCCAGTAAAATTCAGAGTCAGTGACTACATTACTATGTGACCAAATTGGACTGCATAAATAGCAGCTCTAACTTTAGTTGCGTTGTTATGCGGGTGCCAGCACTGAATATTGGCTAGTACCAACAGGACTTCCAGGTGGTGACCAAAGATGTAGATGCGGTCCTCTCCTTCCCGTCCACCCCCAACATGGTCCAACACCCCTCCTTAACCTCCCCCCCCCCAAACTGCTGACATTTAACCTCTCATGAACTCCCCTCTGCTTACGTCAGACTTTTCATGATCCACCCCCTGACTTCTAGTGGTAGTACCACAAGACTACCGCTAGAGCTCAAGATAGCCATTTTCTAGATGGAGCTGCTAGGGGCAATACACCACAAGAGATGATAAGGTAAGTTTGGAAGGAGGAAGAAATTACAGGTGGGTGGGGGGAAGTTCCAGAGGGATAGATCTGATGTCAGCAAGAAGGTTTCAGGAGGGGGAGTCTGTTGTCAGCAGAGGGGGGGGGGGAATTCAAGATAGGGTCTGATGTTAGTGAGGAGGGTTTGGGAGGAGTCTGATGACAGCAGGGTCTGGAACAAAGTCACAGATCCACTTATGCAAGTTCCAGCCAATATTCAACATAAGTATCAGGTGGCCAGCATCAATCTTTGACCAGGGTATTCAATGTAGGTGCACAGACATGTTCCAGCATTGAATATCCAGGTCTAATTCTGCCCACAGCCGTCAGTGCATATAAACCATTGATTGCTGCTGGTTGAATATTGATTAGTAGGATCACAATTCTGACAGCAATACAGATAATAAGGAAGTTGCAGTGACATGAAGCACTTTTATTCCAAAGTATATGAAACTCAAAACTTGATGCTAGAGAATCAAGCAATATGCAGTGGAGAAGAAAAACACAAGAATGGCATTATTAATAGAGGAGACAATAGCAAGCAGCTGTTCTATGCTATGTAAGGAGAGAGAGCCCATTAAAAACCAAAAAAGGTGGCAAAAATATACAGAAATATTGCATTTGGCATCACTGACTTGATTATAAAGTACCTTGACATACACCTTGATATTGCTGCCTGATATAAGTGGAGAAGTAGCCTGTTAATGGTTAGAGTTGCAGGCTGAGAACCAAAGAAGCTAGGTTCAATCCTACTGCTGCTCCTTGTGATCTTGGGCAGGTTACTTAACCCTCCATTGCTTCGAGTACAAATGTAGAGACCGTTTTACTAAAGCTTAGCATGGGCACAATTAAAATAGACTTACATTTGATGGCATCATAATGAATATATGGACTAAAGTTAAATAAGGACAAAACTAAATTTTTGGTTATTTCTAGTCCTTATTGCCATACTATCTACCCCAATTTTATGATCGATCGAGTTGTGTATCCAATAGAAACTCAATCAAAAATTCTTGGAGTGGTTTTTGATCAACATCTGACCTTTGAACAAGTGTCTGTTGTGACATCACGGATTCTTCGGACACTGCGGAAATTAAAGAGGATTAGAACTTTCTTCTCTAATGGATATTTTTGGTTGCTAGTGCAAATATTCGTTTTGGCATAGGTAGACTATTGTGATGCAGTCTAAGTAAGCTGCAGAGAATCTGTGATTAAGACATTGCAATCAGCTCAGAATACAGCAGTTCAATTAATTTTGGGGGTTTCATGGTATGAGAGTGTAACACCTTTGTTGTATGTGTTGAACTGGCTTCTGATTAGGGCACAGTTAGTGTTTAAGCTTTGTTCTTTGATCTATAAAATTTTATTTGGTACGGCTCCAGGATATATGCAGGATTTAATTGAACATTCAATTAGAAAAGCAAATTTAGGTACAAGAGACTATTTGCTTCTTCACTTTCCAAGTTGCAAGAATCTGGTTTATAGATCAGCTTTTACATCAGGTTTTGGTTATCAGGGATTAAAATGGTAGAATACTATCCCTAAGGTTATTAGCCTGCTTATAATCGAAATAGAAAAACGCCTATATTGTGACCCAAATCGGGAGATAGACGTTTATCTCACAAAAACGAATAAAGGGGGGTGGACAAAGGGGGGAGGGAGGTTACAGGGGGGAGGAATATTAGAGGGGTAAGGAAGGGCAGACGGGGGGTTGCGGGGAGGGATATAGAGGTATGGATAAAAGAGAAATAGCTGGGAGTAGGGAGGGAGGAAGCTAAAGAGAAAAGTGATGGCTACCTCTATGTTATGATTACAAGTTGTTCATTTGTTTCCTGATGTATCTTGAACATAGCGTATGAATATTGTATTGTTTGTGATAGGTCATCAATAAAATTGTTTAAAACTAAAGCGGTATAATCGAAAGCCGAATTTGGACGTTTTCAACTGCACTCCGTCGCGGATGCGGACAAAGTTGATGGGGGCGTGTCGAAGGTGTGGTGAAGGCGGAACTGGGGCGTGGTTATCGGGCGATCAGAGATGGGCGCCTTTCGCCGATAATGGAAAAAAAATATGCATTTTTAGCGAGAATTTAGGGCACTTTTCCTGGACCCTGTTTTTCCACAAATAAGGCCCCAAAAAGTGCCTAAATGACCAGATGACCACTGGAGGGAATCGGGGATGACCTCCCCTGACTCCCCCAGTGGTCACGAACCCCCTCCCACCACAAAATATGCCGTTTCACAACTTTTTATTTTCACCCTCAAATGTCATACCCACCTCCCTGGCAGCAGTATGCAGGTCACTGGAGCAGTTATTAGGGGGTGCAGTGGACTTCAGGCAGGTGGACCCAGGCCCATCCCCCCCCCCCACCTGTTACACTTGTGCTGGTAAATGGGAGCCCTCCAAACCGCCCCCCAAACCCACTGTACCCACATGTAGGTGCCCCCTTCACCCCTTAGGGCTATAGTAATGGTGTAGACTTGTGGGCAGTGGGTTTTGAGGGGGATTTGGGGGGCTCAACACCCAAGGGAAGGGTGCTATGCACCTGGGAGCTGTTTTACCTTGTTTTTTTTTTTTTTTGTAAAAGTGCCCCCTAGGGTGCCCGGTTGGTGTCCTGGCATGTGAGGGGGACCAGTGCACTACGAATCCTGGCCCCTCCCACAAATAAATGTCTTGGAGTTATTCGTTTTTGAGCTGGGCGCTTTGGGTTTCCATTATCACTGAAAAACAAAAACGCCCAGCTCAAAAAAAGATAAACGTCCATGTTTTTCGAAAATACGCTTTGGTCCGCCCCTTCACGGACCCGTTCTCGGAGATAAACGCCCATGGAGATAGACATTTCCTTTCGATTATGCCCCTTTAGATGTATTAGTAGCTATTTATCATTTCGTAAAGAAATAAAAACCTGTCTTTCAGAAAAGTTTTAGTAACTGAGGGTTCTTAGGCACCCTTTATGTAGATATGGTTCTATTATTTATTTATTTGATATTTGTATCCTACATTATCCAAATACAATTATTCAGCTCTATGTGGCTTACATAAGAAATAAACAGTACAAGTTAATGTATAATACTGTCACAACACGCCTAGACACCCACCTGGGGCTACCCTGCGGACACTTAAAGGGGACTTTCACCTGTCAACTGTGTTCTACATTAGCACCCTCCTCCTACCGACTGGGTCACAACTGCCTCTGGGCAAGTCTCCCACTCTCAAATTATCCACAGTGATTTCTAGGTTACTGGAGGCCACAGTCCCAATGGTCTCACAGTTCCCAGAAAGCACTCGCAGATCAAACACACAAACCACCAGGATTCTTAATCAGTCCAGACAAGCAGAGTCAATAATTCAAAAGGAATGCTTATTGTCTGAAAAATTAGAACAATGAACAGAAAAGGTGCAATCAGCAAAACAATAACAGGTAATTGAAATATGGATCAATTACAACACTAACTAAACATTTCTTTACTATCTCAATAGTATCTCTCTCTCGGATAATGTGGGCTATAAGGCCAAATAAATGTAAATATAATTGTAATGCTGCACATCCTATTTTAAACATTTGAGCCACATGATGCTAAGTGCCCACTTAAGTCCTTTAGGGTGTGCCAAGCTTTAATAAAAAGGTTCTTTAGATTGTGAACCCTCAGAGGACAGGAAAATACCTACTACACCTGAATGTTACTTCCCTTGAGCTAGTGGAAAATGACATGAGCTAAATCCAAAATCTATTCCCTTTTCAGAGGGAAGCAGACTTTGGCACAATGCTAGTATTACGAAAAGAAATAGTAAGTGTTATGGAGAGCAAGGTTCAGGGTTGGTATATAGGGAGGTGTCGTTTTTGAGTCAGTCAAAGAGTGACTAGGAGCTGTTGTCGGGTTATGTGCTCGGTCGTTGGAGGCTAATCCTGTGTTGGTAAAAAAAATTGTGAAGAGGTATGCTTTTAGTATTTTATGAAATGTCATGTAATCAGTTATTCTCCTAATATTTGTGGGGAGGGTGTTCCAGGCCTGGGTTGCAAGATAGGAGAACCTTGTTTCGTAAAGAGATTTGTATATTACTCCTTTGCAGTTTGGGAAGTGGAGTAAAAAGTAGTTTTGAGCATCTGTCAGGGCATTTCTGAGTGGGATGTCGATCAATGAGATCATGTAGGTGGGGGTTAGTCCCTGGAGGATTGTGTAGACAAGTGTTAGGATCTTGAAGCTTATTCTGGCCTTTATGGAGAGCCAATGAAGTGCTTGCAGTAGGGGAGAGGTTCTTTGATAACAGGGAGATCTGAAGGTCAAACGGGCAGCTGTGTTTTGGATGGGTATTTTTAGTTTTTTCAGGTTCAGATCTTTGCAACCTATGTATAAACTATTACAATAGTCCAGTTGGGTTAATATCAGAGTTTGAACTAGGAGATGAAAGGTTGTTATCAGGAAGAGGTTTTTTATTCTTCTCAGCTTCCAGTGTTCTGAGGGCTTTCTTTGTGACCGAGGTTATTTGGTCTAGAGTGTCTTCCAGGACTTTAAGATTGCTCTCTAGTGGTAATCAATAGAAATGAAACAAAATAAACATGGAAAAGAAAATAAGATGATACCTTTTTTATTGGACATAACTTAATACATTTCTTGATTAGCTTTCGAAGGTTGCCCTTCTTCATCAGATCGGAAATAAGCAAATGTTGGTAGATGACAGTATATATGAGTGAAACATCAAAGCATTTCAGTGACAGTCTAACAGGATGGGGGTGGATAGGTGAGAGTCAGGGAGACAGGAGAGCAATACAATTTACAAAGCAATACAATTTTATGCTTTGTAATGGGCTAGAAAACCCAGATCTTTGTTAAGTCCTGTCTGGTGGGTGTCAAAATATTTAATCATTTTGACTTCAAAGGTCTTACGTTCCTGTATTGTTTTAAAGTTCCCTTTCAGGATCCTTACCATGAAATCACTGGTACAGTGGTACCACACCTCTCTAGTGGGAAATTAGTTTGATCAATTGTAAAAGTGTGATAGGAGATAGGACAGAAGGTGCTAGATACAACCAAGAATTTGGTTTTCTCTGTTTAGCTTTAACCTGAAAGTGGAGGCCCAGGTCGCCATTGTGTTTAGGTCAATCCGGATCTTGTCTGTAATGTCAGTTAGGTCACCCAAGAAGGGTATATATATATTGTCACATCGTCTGCATAGATATGTGATTTCAGTGCTAAGTGGAACCATCATAATATTGAATAGTGTTGGGGACAGTGGAGAACCTTGTGGTACACAACAGCCTGGGGTCCAGGGGGGTGAGATGTTATATGCTTATTTGACCTTGGTACAATCTGGATTTGAAGAAACTGGTGAACCATCTGAGTACAGGGACTCCAAGGCTGATGTATTCCAGTAGGTAGAGGAGTGCATCATGGTCAACTATGACAAATGCACTTGACTTGTCGAATTGCAGTATCAGTACTTTCTTTTCTTTGCTTGTCTCGGCCTTGATGTCATCGACCAGTGATAGATGAACAGATTCCGTGCTGTGGTGTGGTCTGAAACTTGACTGGGAGGGGTGGAGGACAGAGTGATGAGATAGGTAATCTACAGTTTGTTTGGTGACTATCCCTTCCATGATTTTGACTAGGAGAGGGATGGACACTACCGATCTGTAATTAGTTATGGCTCTCTTCTTGGCCATGTTGTTTTTTAGGATTGGGGTAAGCATTATGTTTCCCTTGGTTCGGGAAGTGACCTTCTTGTAGTGAGTAGGAGATGTGTTTGGTTAATAGATTTATGAACCAGGTAGGGGCATCTCTCGAGCCGTGTGGGGCAAGCATCCAGAATGTAGTGAGATTTTGCATACTTTTTGAGGGAGGTTTGTACTTCATAGGTTGGTGGGATTGTGAAGGACATCCAGGTTCTGTCGACTATTGGAGCTTCACTTTGTGTCGTCCAGTGGATTAGATCGCTCTCTACTACTACAAATCATTTCTATAGCGCTACCAGTCGTATGCAGCACTTCACAATTGAACATGAAGAGACAGTCCCTGCTCAAAAGAGCTTACAATCTAAGTCAGGACAGACAGGACAAATAAGGGATAAGGGTAGGACAGACAGAAAGGACATATCTCTAGTGGGAGAACGGTCATTGGAAGGCCTGATCTAATGTTGGTCACTTTCTGTTTGAAATATTTGGCTAAGTCCATGGTGTTAGGGGGATCTTCGTTTGTGGCTAGCATGGTTTGACTGTTGAGGAAGTTGTTTATTAGGCCATATATTTTCTTGATGTTGGGGCAGAACTTCGATTTTGCTTGTTTGATGATGTGTTTGTAAGACTTTATTTCTTGTCTTCATATATCTTTGTTTTCTGTTGTGCTTTCTTTTATCCACTTTCTTTCTAGTTGTCTGCAATGTCTTTTGGTGGTCAGTAGCTCTTCGTTAAACCAGAGAGATGAACAATGATTACATTTATTTTTCAGTTTTACAGGGGCAATTTCATCTAATGTAGGCAAGCTCTGGAGGTCCCAGTTTGTGAGGAAGTCTGTGCTTCCAGGTTCTAGTGGTGGGTAGTACGTTGAGGTTTTGTCCCAGAATTCGGTAGCTTTTATCTTACTTCTTGTGGGAACCTTGGTGGGCTGTGTTTTCCTTTTTTCATTAGATGCTACTTCTTTCCAGTTTAGGGTGCAGTTGAGTTTGTTGTGATCTGACCAAGGTACGGATGACCAAGTGATGTCTGATATAAACATGTCATTGTGAATCAATAATCTGTGTGTGTAAAGGTCTAGTAGGTGGGCCTTGCAGTGTGATGAGGTCTTGACTGGTTTGGGGATATACAAGGTTGTTAGGAAGTTAAGGACTTCCCGAGTATGTTGATAAGAGCATAAGAACATAAGTGTTGCCATACTGGGACAGACCGAAGGTCCATCAAGCCCAGCATCCTGTTTCCAACAGTGGCCAATCCAGGTTACAAGTACCTGGCAAGATCCCCAAACCATACAATACATTTTATGCTGCTTATCCTAGAATTTCATCTTGATAATGGCTTATGGACTTTTCTTTTAGGAAGTTATCCAAAGGTTGTCTAGGTGAATATTTATGTCTCCTATGATCAGTATATTAGAGTGGATAGTGCATATGTTGGAAATGAATTCTATGTAACAAAAGAGAGGGAACAAAGTACAAGCTAAAGTCCAAACAAAAAACCAGCACCACAGGCTTTTAAAAATGGAACACAGTTCTTTAATGAATGAGCCTTGACAAAAAGACCCGACACGGGCCGTGTTTCGGTGACTAGCACCTGTGTCAGGGGTCACAGTGATGACGTGGAAAACTTGGGGAATAATTCAAATATATTCCTCTACAATATATTATTCCTTACCCCACGTCTCATATAGTAAAAGCTACAAAGCAACAAGGCATTTTCACTTTCTGTATCCAAAACGGATCATCCGTTTGGATACAGAAAGTGAAAGTGCTTTGTTGCTTTGTAGCTTTTACTATATGAGACGTGGGGTAAGGAATAATATATTGTAGAGGAATATATTTGAATTATTCCCCAAGTTTTCCACGTCACCACTGTGACCCCTGACGCAGGTGCTAGTCACCGAAACACGGCCCGTGTCGGGTCTTTTTGTCAAGGCTCATTCATTAAAGAACTATGTTCCATTTTTAAAGGCCCGTGGTGCTGTTTTTTTGTTTGGAAATGAATTCTATGAAATTGTCTCTGACTTTTGCCCAGCTGTCAAGTGGTCTCTAGAATAATGTGTGGCCAGAGTGTCTCCTTGAGGATGGGATCACTTATAGTGAACGCTAGGGTCTCTAAGGATGGACTGAGAAGCTTTGATCCCATCGTCACATTTAGCAATGTCTTGTAGATAATCGCTAGGCTACCCCCCTCTTTTGAGGTCTGTGTCATGTGCAACATAGTAACATAGTGACAGCAGATAAAGACCTGAGTGGTCCATCCAGTCTGCTCAACAGTTACATTCATTATCAAGTCAAGATTTAAATCAACAATGAATGTGATATTATATACTTGATCATGGTCTTTCTTTGGTGTTTCTGGGACATAGACCATAGAGGTCCACCTGGCTCTGCCCTTGTGTTCCAACTACTGGAGTTACTATCAAAGCTCACTCTAGCCTAACAGAATTTGTCTTGTCGTTTGCGGGACAAAGACCATAAAAGTCTGCCCTGCACTGTCCTCACATTCCAAATTACTGGAGTTTCCACTGAAGCTCTCTCCAGCCCATCCTAAACCAGATTGCTATATGCGGAACTCAGACCGTAGAAACCGTCCAGTGGCCTCAGTTGATGCAGCCAGAGTCGCCATCTAAGCACCACTTGACATGCAAACACATATGCAACCCTTTAAGTTTCACTTTTTATATCATGCATTTTCTAATTAGAGATCCTCTGTGCTCATCCCACACCTTTTTGAATTCCGTCACAGATTTTTTTTCCACCACTTCCCTAGGGAGGGCATTCCAGGCATCAACCACCCTCTCTGTGAAAAAGAATTTTCTGACATTACTTCTAAGTCTACCACCCCACAACCTCAATTCATATCCTCTAGTTTTACTGCTTTCCATTCTCTGGAAAATATTTGTTTCTATATTAATACCTTACAAGTATTTAAACGTCTGTATCATATCTCCCCTGCCACTCCTGTCCTCTAGGGTATAAATATTCAGATCTTCCAGTCTCTTCTCATGTCCATATCATTCTTCATGCCTTCCTCTGGGTTGCTTCAAGCCTTTTTCCATCTTTAGCAAGATACAGCCTCCAAAACTGAACACAATACTCCAAGTAGGGCCTCACCAATGACTTATACAGAGGCATCAACACCTCCTTTCTTCTGCTGGTTACACCTCTCCCTATACAGCCTGTAGTATCTTGTAGACTGGGGGACATAAATCATTCAGTATGGAGTCATCTTGAGTGCACAGCCAGGTCTCTATGATTAGTGCTAATCCCAGATCATCATCTTCCACCCATGCTCTGATGAGTTCTGGTTTGTTGGCAGCAGAGCAGACATTTATGTAGGCTAGGGAGATCGGTAAATAGGAGTTGGTGTTGTCGGTGTCACATTTGATGGTTATCAGCAGGTGTTTAGGTTTATGTGTATGCCTGTGTTGGTGCTTTGGGAGCCTTCCTTTAGTAGGCTGGTATCCAGGGTTAGGATATGTAGTGATAGGGGATGCTCTGCCAATTAAGCCTAGGTTGCTAGGGTCTGGTCTGATATCATTCAGTTGGTACCCTGAGGAAGACAGGACAAGAATGTGGTATTTTGGCTCAAGTGACCACGTTAGGTTATTAATTAAACAGATTATGAGTAGTGTAAGCAAAAGATGACTTTGTGTAGGTGATCTGGATTGTCGATGCATCTTGCATAGGGTTACCATATGGCTCCAGAAAAAGGAGGACATATTGATCCAGTCCAGGTTTTGCTTCCATTGAAAGCAATGGAATTAAAACCTAGACTGTCTCAATCTGTCCTCCTTTTTCTGGAGCCATATGGTAACCCTAATCTTGCAGGTTGCTGTTTGATTTGGGGTCGGCGGCAGTCTATGAGTAGGTGTCTCTCGTATTGGAGATGGTGCGTGTTTGCCGCTAGCAGTTTTAGGTATGCACCAATTTTTGCTGCCGGGTGACTTGAAAGATGAATTGTGAAGCCCAGTAGGCACTCCCTTTCCTTGTGAGACGGCTGTTCAGCTCTTTCCGGGCCCTGTGGCCCAGGTCATGCTGCATCCGGAGTTTACTGTTAGGCGGTTGCCAAGTGGAGGCGGCTTCAATCATCAGCCGATCCGCTGAGGCAGGCCGCAGCACCCAGGGGACTTACTTCACCACGAGTGGGTACATTTTGCTCTTTGTTCCGAGAGATACTAGGTGCATATGGAGCAGACTATAACTGAAGAGTGAAGTGATGAAGTAATGAACCAGTGGTCGATTCTGGATCTTGTATGGCAGATTCCAATAGAGAGAGGCAATCTTTCATAATTAGAACAGCCACTTCTCCCTTTTCAACGTGAATTAGACTGAGGAACAATGACAGAGAGAAAGAAAATCATTTGGAAAAACAACCCTACAGGAATATAATTATAGGCTAAGTTGGAACCAGTGGCACAGCAAGACCTTGAATTGGGGGGGGGGGCTGAGCCCAAAGTGGGGGGAAGGCACAACATTTTGCCCTGTCTCCCTTGATCTCTGTGTCCCCTCAACCCCCAATACCTGAGCTTGCGAGGTTCCCCAAGTCCCGCCAGCAAAAGTGATCCTTCACCAGCAGCCTGGCAGTCAGCAGCTCTTTATATGGGCTACTGCCACACCAGGAACCCGGCATATGCACAGTTCTATGAAAACTGAGCATGTTGGGGGGGGGCAACATCATGGCAGCAGACGTGTCGCAAACTGCCAGGCTGTTGGTAGAGGACTGCTTCCGTTGATGGGCTTGGAAACCCCTACCAGCCATAGCAGCAGATAGTGCAGCAATTTTGAGGGGTCTGAACCCAAAGTGGTTGGAACAGCTATTCCCACACAGAGACTACTCACAGGCTCTTTCAATACTTTAATCATTTCAATCCCCGTGGCAGTATCTGATATCCTTGCCACTGCTAATGCACTGTAGAGAGGTTCCATAGCCTCCTGGATCAGAGTCCTCCAATTCTCACCAAGTAAAAGAAAACATTCTGATTGCTCCTTTCTTGTCCCTATCCTGAGAAGTTCTCTCTACACTCTCTTTCCAACCTTGTCAAAAATTTCAATTACTGTCTGCAAGTGAGAGAAATTAGATGAGAATAATGATCTGAAATCTTTTGAACTTGGAAAAGGCAATGATGCAAAAACCATAAAGTGAAGATGATGACAATCTGAAAAGGTTACAATAAAAAAAAAATCTAATTAATATTCCACAGCAGAGTGTAAATTCATCTTACTGTCAATTCCTGTTCTACTAACTCCTGCAACAGTCAGGATTGATCCGCATTAAGATCTCTCTTGAAGATGTAAAACTATGCAGGATTTGTAGGTAAGTGGTCTATAATACAAGGGTGAATACATGTTTAGAATTCTTTGCTGCCTGACCAAAATCTTTTAGGAGCTAAGGGAAAGATCATTTTTTTGTTTAACCTTTTGTTTTTTTGCTTGTTTTATTATTTTTTCTATTTTTTAAGACTTTACTACTTTTTATATTTCTTGGGGGGTTTTCTCTTTCATCTGAGCTTGTTTTTGTTTTTCTCTGCTTTCTTGCTTTTGTTTGTTTTGTTGATTTCTATTTCTTTTCTGGTTTGCTTTATTTCTTTTTCTCTCTAGTTCCCCCCACCCCTTTACCCCTTCCCTCCAGGTCTCTAATCATTTTTTCACTGCTGGCAAAGAGTAGCTTCAGGCCAAAACAGTTCTTTCTCAGTCCTAGGATCATATCCTTAGCAAGATACGGCCTCCAAAACTGAACACAATACTCCAGGTGGGGCCTCACCAAAGACTTATACAGGGGCATCAACACCTCCTTTCTTCTGCTGGTGACACCTCTCTCTATACAGCCTAACAACCTTCTAGCTACGGTCACCACCTTGTCACTCTGTTTCATCGCCTTCAGATAAGCATGAGTAGAGTTTCTTGGCATACTACAAAATAATGCCTTAGAATGCACTTGATGATGGATTTCTCTGCCCAACAGCTGCCCTGCATCAACATAAACCCCATATATACGTAATGGAAAACACAATATTTTTAAATATAGTTACGTTATGCCATATCAAACTTGGTCAGACATATGTCCATCCTTAGCTAGCCTCAGCCCTTCCCTTCTGTACCTTACCCTCTCCTCCCCATCCCCACCATCCATCCCATAGCTAGGCATCAGCCTTACCTTACCCCCTCCCCCACTCCTCCCTGTAGCCTAGTGTCAGCCCTATCCTACCCCCTATGGTCTGTCATCTCCTCCCCCTCCTCCAAAGGACACCAGCACTAAATATATAACTTTTTTTTAATGTCCTGGGCCCTGCAGAGCCTACCTCCACTCACAGACCTGCCTACATTAAATTTAAAACATTTTTTTTTTAACCTGGGCAATGCAGAGACCAACCTCACCCAAAAACCCATCAACATTTACAAACTTTTTAAAATTTTAACCTGGGCACTACTAAAATTTATTGTTGGTGGGTTTCTGGGTGGGGGTGGGCTCTTCACTGTCTAGGGCAAAATAAAGGTATATTTTGGACTCTTCACTGCCTAGGAAAAAAAGGTATATATATTTTTATTATTTATATTTATTGAGTGTAAACAGAACTTACAAATATAACTTCAATCGTACATCATAGATATTTCCATTAATGAGCACAGAAAACATCATCTGAGCCACATCACACAACATATTTCCCCTCCCCCAACTCACCCTCCCCTCTGCCCCCCCCTAATTATCAGGCAAGGAAGGATCAGGCTGAGCTGACCACTCAATGTATGGATCCCAAACACGATGATAAGATATAAGGCAGCCTCGTCGCATTGCAGTAACCTTAGACATCAAATGAATATGTAGACGTAAGAGTAATTTCAGGAAATTCGTTTTCACAGAGAGGGTGATTGATGCCTGGAATGCCCTCCCAAGGGAGGTGGTAGATACAAAAACAGTGACAGAATTCAAAAAGGTGTGGGATGAACTCAGATGATCTCTAGTTAGAAAATAGATAGTATTTTAAAAAACAAAACTTAAATGGTTGCAAGTGTGTGGATGTGTCAAGTGGCGCTTAGATGGTGACTCTGGCTGTGAAGAACTAAGGCCAGTGCCAGGCAGACTTGTAAATGACAATCTAGTTTAGGATGGGCTCGAAAGGCCTTCAAAAGGATCCACAAAGTGGAGGAACACTAGAATCCCATGGCAAAATACAGAGAAAGGAAGGAGTGGGAAGCATTTTCAATATACCAGTGTACTGTGATAACTCTTTTGTTATATTTGTTTATGACTTTATTATAAATTAGTTTTCGATAATATTTTCCTGACAATCTTTTCTCTCCGTTTTTAATTATTATTATTTATCTATTGTTCATAAAATATTTTGAGCATTATTTTTAGCATTGTGTTTGAGATTTTACTGTATCTTTTTATGCATCTTAATTGTATATTTATCTGTTATTTATAGACTCCTGAAGCAGGCACTTTAAGCCAAAACACGGTGACATGTTGAGTCTTTAGCTAGCATTAATACAGAAAGCTGTTGCAATGTTTGAATGTTCCATGGTTTGTTTCTGAAGAACAGTTATCCGCTTTCCATTCATTCCTTTCTCTGGAAAGGGCTTCAACAGCAATTTCAGTAGCTGGAATGTGAGGACAGTGTTGGGCACACTTTTATGGTCTGTGTCCCTCAAATGACAAAGACGGATTCTGATAGCCTGGAGTGGGTTTTGAAAACAACTCCAGTAGCCAGAACATGAGGATAGTGCTAGAAAGACTTTTATGGTCTGTGTCCCACGTATGACAAGACAGATTTGGATAGGCTGGAGTGCGCTTCAACAGCAACTCCAATAGTTCAAACATAAGGACAGAAAGACCATGATCAAGTATTTTATAGCACATTCATTGTTGGTTTAATCATGAATTGATGATGAATGTGACTGTTGGGCCAACTGGATGGACCGTTCAGGTCTTTAACTGCTATCATTTACTATGTTACGATCAGGCTCATTATCAAAAGAGATAGACGTCCAAAAAGTGACATGTCAGCATTTGGACGTTTATCTCACAGAAACGTTCAAATCATTATTATCAAAACCTCTTTTTGGACGTCTTTCTCTAAAGTCAGTCAGAGGGGTGTCCAAATCTCAAGGGGACATGCCAGGGGCGTGTTCAAGGCGGGACTTGGGCCTTCCTAAGACAAGGACGTCTTTCAGCAACAATGGAACAAAACAAAGACGTCCAAGACTAAAGTTTAGATGTTTTGAACTAGACCTGTTTTGTGGGAATTGAACCCACTTCCCCAGGATCAAAGTCTGTGGTACTAACCACTAGGCTACTCCTCTACTCCACTCAAGAGGTGCCCCAAATGACCAGATGGCAACTGGAGGTACTCGGGGATCACATCCCCTTACTCCCCCAAATCACTTTTCCAAACAGCACTTTCAAAAGGAAAAGATAGAGTTTTTTTGTAGAAAATGACCTTTCCTGTTCTGATTTTGGATGTTTTACAAAAAACGTCCAAATTCAGACTTAGATGTCATATCCAAAAATGCCCCTTATGCATTTGACTTGCCCAAAGGCACAAGGAGCAGCAGTGGGAATTAAACCCATGTTGCCAGGATCAAAGCCTGCTGCACTAACCATTAAGCCACTCCTCTGTTTTGGATGGCTTTCATATGGACGTCTTTTGTTCAAAAATGGACCAAAAAAAAAAGGACGTCCAAATCACAGGACATCCATAGTATTTTCGAATACAAAAGATAGCCATATTCTTTTTCGAAAATTACCTTTTTTCCTGTTCGGAATTTGGACGTCTTTGTAAAACATCCAAATTCTGATTTAGACGTTCCTTTCGAAAATGCCCCTCCAGGTAATCTTGTAAATGCCTCTGGCCCATCCATGCCCCCGTTTGAGTTGCACGTGATCCAATTTAGGCATCCATTGTTACAGAATAGCACGTGCAAATCATAATTAGTGCCAATTAAGTGCTTGTTAACTCCAATAATTAAATCATTGCAGCTCATCAATTATTTTGTGTGCAGGTCTGTTATCTGCACCCAAATTTGGGCAATCTCTATAGAATCTGGGGATATTGTACATATCAAAAATGCTACCTACATTGTGAAACTGTTCTCCTTCTGATACTATGGCGTTATCCCAGGCTTGCTCCTTTGAATATAAATATTTTTTCTTATATAATATATACCCTGTGACTGAAAAACTGAAACAAATTCACCAAGAGCTGATCCATTCAGTTCCTGTACTGGTGAATGGAAAAGCTGAACTGGATAAAACTCTTTATCAAGGTGCTGTAAGTAATGTAAATCTTTTCCGGAAAGACCAACTTGGCAGTGTTGCACTGGCAAGTTGCAGATAAGAAAAGAACATTACAATCACAGCAGAAAGTGCAGAGAGAAAAATTAATAAGAAACAGGATTTAGACTGTAAATATCAGCTAAATATTTATGAAATATTGTGAGAAACCGGTACTTAGAATTGCAATATGATTTCTTATAGAAAATAATACCCTCATCCTGTCTCCTGGGGTAGAAAAAAATCTAGCTTTTAGTCTGTCAAGACTCATGGCCCCATAAACTTTTATTACAATTCTTCTAATATGATAGTTTATATGAGATAAGCTAGGTAGGATTACATGAGCCTTCTGATTGGCTGAGAGCTACGTATGTATTTTTATTTTTATCACTAGGTCTTATTTTTGTACAAATGGGAAAGAAAAATCCTATCCTTCATCAAAGTAATTAAGATTCCCTCAAAAACAAATTATAGCAACTCTCATAACTGCAGACGGAGAACCAAAAGTAGAAGGTCATCTTCCAAGCCAGACAGCAAGGGATTAACATTCCCTGCTTGTGCCACCTGGTCCTGTATGGTAAGGCGTAAGTCTATAAGAGTCGCCTGAGTCTCAAAATGCACATCCTCTCTACATTTCTGCATGTTAACACAAGTCAATGTTTCTGTACAGAACCATATAATTGCTTGTTATTTTCCATCCACAGTAGAATATCCTAACACAGTGTTTCCCAAGTCAGTCCTGGAGTACCCCCTTGCCAGTCTGGTTTTCAGGATATCCATCATAAATATGCATGAGATTGATTTGCACACACTGCCTCCATTGCAGGGCTGCTGAGAGACATTGCCAGGCCCGGGGCAGAACCAGACCACTGCAAGCCACCCCCCCCCCCCCTTACCTTTTTGTCTTTGTCTCCAAGGGGGGGGCCCTGGGCTTGGCGCTGGCAAGCTGCTTCTTGTGTGCCTGATCCCATTGTCTGTCCTCTCCTGCTCCTATCCATGTGGCGTTCAGGCCTGGGGTATTTTGCCCCTCCTCTCGGCAGCCCTGCTCCATTGTATGCAAATCTCTTTCATGCATATTCATTGTGGATATCCTGAAAACCTGACTGGCAAGGAGGTACTCTAAGACTGACTTGGGAAACACTGTTCTAACATATAACCACTGATTCTATATATGGCGCCTAAAAAATCCACTTGGAAAAACAATTACACCTAGGCGTATTCTGTAAAGTACACCTAAATTTTATACAATAGACTTAAATTACAGTGCAGTATATAGAATATGCTGAGTTGCTCACCATGCGACCAAATTTGGTCACGTCCATTTTGGCCATAGTTTACTTGGTGTAAATCCCGATGCCCAAATTAGCACAGAGCAGGTGTATTCTATAACAACACGCATAGATTTTAGAAATGCACATGTCCCACCCATTGTCACGCCCCCTTTTCAACTATGCAACTTAGAATTTAGGGACACCGCACTGTAGAATATGCTTAGCGAGTTGTGCGCATAAATCTCAATTAATGCCAATTAGTGCTGATAATTGCTTGTTAGCATCCAATGAACAGTGCTGATTAGCTAGTTAAACAATTAAGTTATGCTCATTGTTCTAGAATATGCTTTGGTTTCCGCCATATATAGAATCCGGGGATAAAGGGGTAATTCACTATAGATCACCTAAAGTTGGGCACCAGGATGATATGAACTAAGCATGAATTCTATATCAGCAATTGCCATTGTAGAATACTAGTGTAAGTCCACATTTACTCGCTTAACATTAGACACAAGGAGCTCAACAGCTGGTGTAAACGCTCATGCCTAAATGTAAGCTGTCAGGCACGTAAACACTAGTATTCTAGAACCTATGCGTGCAAGTGCTGGGCCCCTGACTCACCCATACCCTTTCAAGGTCCACACCCCCTGCACTTATGCACAGTTAATAGACTATCAACTTAGGGCAGTGACGTACGTAACTGTTCATTGCTGCTGTTTCACACCATTTGTAGCCAATAATCGTAGTTAACACTAATTAGCAACTAATTATTAAATTGAGTTACACGCACAACTGACACTATTCTATTGTTTGCATGTGGAACTTTGCACACAAAGGGATGGATTCAGTAAATTCAGGCATCAAGAAAAATTCAAGCTTGGCGCAATTCTATAGAGGCTCTTTATAGACTACGATTAGCACGTATTCTGGCACCCAACTTTAGGTGTGAGGACTAACACCAACTGAAATCTGGTAGCACCTCTGACCCATCTAGGCCCCTCCTGTAGCCTCGCACCCTTTTCAGTCACGTCTGAGAGGATTTGGGTATAGGTCTTTATAGAATCGCATACAGGCAGATCTGTATGCAAATCCAAATTAGAGCCAATTAACATCAATAATTGATGATTAACAGCCACTTATTGATTGTTAACAGCTCAATAACTAATTTATTTGCATGTGGATCTCAAGATCACACACTATTTTGGGCCTCCAAATTTGGGCACCATTTATAGAATCTGGGGTTCAGCATACAGTTGTGTGCACAAGTTCACAGAATTAGAGGGTAAGTGCTACCTCTGGAGGCATGGGATCCCTTCTCCACATGCCCAGTTCTGACCTTTAACAACAGGACTGAGCTAGATGGGGCTGGCACAAGGTCTGCTCCAGGCCTGCCAAAAGGTTAGACACCCTAAGAACATTTTCTGAACCCAATCAGTGCTGATCCATGGAGACACCGAGAGCTGCAAGCTCAGAAAGCTGATATGAGCCACAGACAAGCAGTGGCATAGCTACAGGGGGTCCTCAGGGCCCATGCCCCCCATTATTGTCACAGCCCCCCCCCCCCCCCCCCCGAACAATGGTGGCCAGACATGTACCTGTGTGACCTCTTCCAGTTTAAAAATCTACAGCAGCTTCTGTAACCAACAATATTCTGTCTGTACATTTGGTGTGTCTATGCAGCCCCACCCCTGACTCTCAGTACTGTCACGGATGCTCCCGGTGCAGGCATCTCCCCTTCTCCCTCCAACTCGACTTCATAATGGCACCACAGCGATTGAAGCAGGGCTGCCTCAGAGCCTCAGCCTTCCCTGGAACATGCCCCACCCTTCTCTGATGTAACTTCCTTTTTCCATCTATCCTTGCAGAAACAGGCAAGGTAGAAAAACTGAGGGAAGGGGGAGGAAGGGGTGTTGGATCCAGTAAATGAGAAGTGGTACTGTTGGGCTGGGGAGCAGAGGGGGAGAGAGGGGGTGTGTGATAGACCTGAGATATGCAAAGTGTCCCTATGCTGGTGGAAAGGAGGAAGGGAAGAACAGAGAGGAAGACAAGAGGTGCTGGACCCTGGAGGGGGAGGGGAAGGAAAGAGAGAAGAAACTGGACTAAGGGAGGGGAAAAGAGGGGGGAAGATGCTAGATAGAATTCTGTGAGGGTGGGATGAGGGCAGAGAGAGAGAGAGAGAGTTGCCCCAAGGTGGGGGATATATACTGTGGAGGAAGGGAAGAGAGAGCGGAGAGACAGAGAAGAAATGCTGGGTATGGAAGGAGCATAGGGACAAGACTGCATAGGGAGCATGGTGGATGGAGACGGGAGACGCATTACCTACAAAATAGCAATTCTAACGTTCTTCACCTTAGTGTTCCGGATTATCTTACTCACCTAAAGATCCTCTATTCCCCTTCCTCCCTTCTTCATTCCCTAAATGATCATCGCTTGGTCCTTCCTGGTCCTAAAATGGCTCACTATGAAACCACTAGGAACAGTGCATTCTACTTTCTTGTCCCACATGTATGGAATAACCTTCCTCTTTCCCTCCGCTCTGAATCCTCCTTAACGACTTTTAAATCTTCTTTGAAAACCTGGCTACTCAAGCAGGCTTTTGAGAAATCAGACTGATTGGCTGGTTGGGCACTCTCAGCAGGAGCCCTTAACCCCACCTTCAAATTCCCCTCCCCCATTCTGTCTCCCCCTTGCTTTACTCTTTTTCTATTCTGGTATGACTGCTGAACTTTCCTATTAAAACAATGGAGTTCTTTTCCAATTTCTTTTGTTTTTAGTCTATACACCACTCTGTACTGCTTTGTCAGCTAGAGCGGCCTAGCAAGTTATATTAAACTATAAATTTATTGATGTCTGGAGAATCCTGCACCCAGCAGAAAAACATTACAAACATTTGTCATGAGTGCAATCTACACAATCCCAAATCGATTACTTATTAACCTCTAGAGTATTGCTAACTTCCGTTTCTAAGGTGGAAATAGGTCCTTACCTAGTATGTCTGCATGGGTATGTATGGACTTGTTCCCTCAAGGAATGGGGAAGACAGTGAATAGCTGAGTTTTCACATTGGCCTTATATAAGAACTCAAGACTTCAGGAACAATTACTGAAATATTGGAAGGATTATAAAGTCCATAATTCAGTTTATGAGACTAACCCTATAATTTACTGGGAGGCTGTGAAAGCAGTTCTCTGGGGAGACACTATCAGTTATGCAAAAAAGGCGAGAGACTATGAAGAGTGGTACAGAAACAGTTTGGTGCTCCACTTTTACCTTTTCTCTTTCACAGCTAGCAGAGATTTATTTGAAATCTATTTGGGCAGCTATAGAAAGCCTTGATAAGCTGCCATCTTTACAGTTTTCTGTTTAAACTCTTACTAATCAAGAAATGTCTTGGAAAGTAACTAAACCAGCAAGATTTTGCTACTTTGGACTCTGAAACTAAACTAGACTCTATTTCACAACAAAATACTGCTTTGATTAAGGATAATATGTTGTTACACAATTAAATTGAGAGTATGGAAAATATTCTATGAAGCAAGAGCATCTGGATGGTAAGTTTTCTGACAGTTAATAATATTTCCGTCAGAGAAATATTTAGAAAATATTTAATTGCAAACCTGAAATTTGCTGAATCTGATATACCAACTGTTTTTAAAGCATTTTATATCCCTGCAAAACCTAAGCGTTTGGTATTGGGGGTTTCTCCTGATCAGGGCCGCCGAAAGACTGGGCTGGGCCTGGGGCCGCGATGTGAGAGAAAGCAGGGCAGGCAGTGTGCAGAGAACAGCGCTGAAGAAATGCTTCAGCTGGCAGGGGTTAGGGACCCCCACCAGCCAAACCAATGAGCTGATTACTATTCAAATGTACATTCAAATGAGCAAAGCACAGAATGCAGCCCTTACCTTTTATGAGGAAATTTTAACGGGAAGTCAGGAGATGTCGTAGCATGATGGTAGCTTCTCAGTGGAGCAGTCTGCTGGTTTGTTTATGCAAAGGGATCCAATGACAGGCCTGGCTCAGCCCGTCCCCTATGTGTAAATTGTCAGGTGAACTTCAAGTAGCTGTAGAAAATAATACATGAAATTTTACTAAATTGATAATATTAAAAGAGGAAAGAGAATGAAATCGGGGTCTTTTTTAGCCAATGAAGAAGTGCTGTTCAGCGAGTCTGTAAACAAGATAATATTCAAACCGCCGATGTACAGGGGCTTTTTCCCCTAGAGACTTGATTTTCTTGTGGTAATGTTGAGAAAGCCATAGGATTAAAAAATGTAATTTAGTTGTAACCACAAAATATTATAACCACATGTAAGTTTGGACAAGTGTTCTTTATTTTGTTGGTTTGAGTTCTTCAGTTTTTTGAAAGTGGTTATTCAATGTTCCAACAGGAACTTCCAGGCTTTACTAGGAGATGAGATACCATACTCATCCATCTCTTCTGACAGCTCTCTCTCTCATGTCCATGCTCATCTTTCGCATTGTTTCATACTCCAACTCAAGACTCACTGATCTCAACTCAATCCCTCTAGAACATGCTCACAGCATCTCTACATAGAATAGTACCAATAGACCTCAAAGCACCGAGGTTCACACTGTAGGACATAACATGCAGCAACAGGGGCTATATGTGTAACTAAAGTGTTTTACGAGCTTCTGACACAAAATTAGTGAGGAAAATATTTTGTTTCTTTAATGAAGTTCTAAACAAAAAAAATAAGATTTTAAAAAATTGCTGTAACATGGAAGAAAAGTGTTCTCCTCTCTTAAATAAAACATTCCTACAGAATATAGAGCCAAAAATTGAAAAACTACTGAATTTTGTGATCCAAAAGTATATTTCATTTTCCTATTTACCTGTTCATAATCATATAAAAATAACCTCACTGTACACTTTAATCCCTTGATTATATAAACTTATGCATGTAAATAAACACTTAGGGTAGATTTAGTAACTGGTGCACAAATATGGGTGCCAAAAAAATTGGTGCCCAGCACTATTCTACAAAGGGCACTCCATGATGAGTGCTTTTATATAGAAAAACATTAAGCACCAAATTCCATGCTCAACGTTGGGTATGAGGACATATACCAACTGAAACAAGGTGTAATCCTGGCGCACATCTGTGGTATTCTATAATACTGGAGGTACTCGGGGATCACATCCCCTTACTCCCCCAAATCACTTTTCCAAACAGCACTTTCAAAAGGAAAAGATAGAGTTTTTTTTGTAGAAAATGACCTTTCCTGTTCTGATTTTGGATGTTTTACAAAAAACGTCCAAATTCAGACTTAGATGTCATATCCAAAAATGCCCCTTATGCATTTGACTTGCCCAAAGGCACAAGGAGCAGCAGTGGGAATTAAACCCATGTTGCCAGGATCAAAGCCTGCTGCACTAACCATTAAGCCACTCCTCTGTTTTGGATGGCTTTCATATGGACATCTTTTGTTCAAAAATGGACCAAAAAAAAAAGGACGTCCAAATCACAGGACATCCATAGTATTTTCGAATACAAAAGATAGCCATATTCTTTTTCGAAAATTACCTTTTTTCCTGTTCGGAATTTGGACGTCTTTGTAAAACATCCAAATTCTGATTTAGACGTTCCTTTCGAAAATGCCCCTCCAGGTAATCTTGTAAATGCCTCTGGCCCATCCATGCCCCCGTTTGAGTTGCACGTGATCCAATTTAGGCATCCATTGTTACAGAATAGCACGTGCAAATCATAATTAGTGCCAATTAAGTGCTTGTTAACTCCAATAATTAAATCATTGCAGCTCATCAATTATTTTGTGTGCAGGTCTGTTATCTGCACCCAAATTTGGGCAATCTCTATAGAATCTGGGGATATTGTACATATCAAAAATGCTACCTACATTGTGAAACTGTTCTCCTTCTGAGACGTCATTACGCAATTTTCTGTAATGCCCCTGACCCGGCCATGGGAACATCCCTTTTGCAGTTGTGCACAGATGCACTTAGGTGCTATCCTATAACAGGCAAAAACATCCTCATCATCCAATTCGACATGGTAACCCATAATATACTAATAAGACTACTAGATAAGTATGTTTCTGCCTATCCCGAACTTAACTGGATCAAAGGTTTCCTAACCACAAGAATTTATCAAGTAAAATCAAACTCAAACATATCATCACCGTGGAAAGCAGACTGCGGAGTACCACAAGGATCACCGCTATCACCAATCCTCTTCAACCTAATGATGATCCCACTAGCCAAGACCTTATCCAACCTAGGTCTTAACCCTTTCATCTATGCAGACGATGTCACAATATACATTCCTTACAAATCTAATCTGACAGAAATCACCAATGAAATCAAGATCAGCCTAAACATCATGGACTCTTGGGCAAATGCATTTCAACTAAAACTCAACAAAGAAAAAACACACGCCTCGTCGTCTCATTCCAACACAGCATGGACAACCCCACAACCATCAACACCCCAGATTACACCCTCCCTATCTCAGACAGCCTGAAAATACTCGGCATAACAATGGATCGCAACTTAACACTAGACAGCCAAGTGAAAACAACAACAAAGAAAATGTTCCACTCAATGTGGAAACTCAAACGCATGAAACAATTCTTCCCAAGGGAAACATTTCGCAACCTGATACAATCAACGGTACTATGCCATATAGACTACTGCAATGGAATCTATGCGGGATGCAAAGAACAAACCATAAAGAAACTCCAGACCACTCAGAACACGGCAGCGATTTGAAAACGCAAAACCCCTCCGCGAAAAACTACACTGGTTCCCAATCAAAGAATGCATTGCTTTCAAAATCTGCACACTGGTTCACAAAATAATCTACGGTGAAGCCCCAGGATACATGACAGACTTGATCGACCTACCAACTAGAAACACATCCGAATCAACACGAACGTACCTAAACCTACACTAACCAAGTTGCAAAGGACTCAAATACAAATCAACCTACGCATCCAGCTTTTCCTACATAAGCACACAATTGTGGAACGCATTACCAAAAGCCTTGAAAACCACATACGACCATCTACACTTCTGGAGCACACTAAAAAAAAAACGTACCTGTTCAAAAAGGCATATCCTACCAATCCAACATAAATACCGATCTCTGCTACTCAACAAAACTTAAATACGTAATGGACATGACACACCCCTTCCGTTGTACGATTCCCTTATGTCGCTGTACCACATGAACTTTATTCTTACCACAACATCACTCTGTATTTGTTTACACCGGAGTCTGCAAACGCCTCTCCAGTACTATGTAAGCCATATTGAGCCTGCAAATAGGTGGGAAAATGTGGGATACAAATGTAACAAATAATAATAACTGAGTGCGTAAGTGTATTTCCATGCCGATACTATACTATGCTATAATTTCAGAGTTTTATATACTGCTAACATTCCAAAAAGGATTCAAAGCGGTTTACAATAAAATAAAACTCCAACAGGAGGAATTTACAATTCAAAATTACATATTAAGGGGCCCTTTTACTAAGCCGTGTAAGCGTCATGCATGCCCATCACACACCAAAATGGAGTTACCGCTCAGCTACCGCATGGCTCTTATGGTAATTTCATTTTTGGTGTATGTCCGATATGCCCGTCCGAAATTATTTTCAGACACGTGCCAAGTGGCATTTGACACACGTAGGTCATTACCGGCTGGTTATCGTGTGAAACTTTACCACTAGGTGAATGGCTGGCAGTAAGTTCTCAGACCCAAAATGGACGCATGGCAATTTTCATTTTCCCACACGTCCATTTTTGGCAAAAATTTTAAAAAGCATTTTTTTAGAAATGTGCTGAAAAATAATTCTGCGTGCGCCAAAAACACATGTCTACACTACCGCAGGCCATTTTTCAACACGCCTTAGTAAAAGGCCCCTGAACTAATTACTTATAAAATAATAAATCAAAACAAATGAAAACAAAATCCACAAAACAAATAAAAATGGAATTATTTCTCAATTAGGTACATCTTTAGCAGTTTCCTAAATGAAAGCTAAGAAGATACAGATCTCAACTTCAAAGAGAGTGAATTCCATGCTGTAGTCCCACAAAAAGGAAAAGAAGCTTCCAAAACACTCTTTAAACAAATATTTTTACAGATGGAAAGCCTAGATTCAAAGCTCTCAAAAAAAACAAGTTTTCTAAGAACACTTCACTCAAACCCCCAGAGCTCAAACCAAATATTGATTTAAATATTAAACAAAGAATTTTGAAATGGATACAGTTTTGTATTGGCAACTGATGAAACATGCGAAATATAGGGGATACATTTCCGTAATGCCCAATACCACTTATTAATCTGATAGCTGTATTTTGCATCAATTGCAGTCGCTTTAACTGCAATTGATGCAAAATACAGCTATCAGATTAAAGTTTGGCAGAAATCTGGGAGTAGAGTGAATTACAGTAGTTCAGTTGCGATAATAAAACCACCTGTGCTATGAAATCCTTTTTCATTAATAAAGATCTTATAGCCCTTAATTGTCGGAGCTTGAAAAATAAAACTTTTACTAAGCGCACTTATTTGTTTTTCATATGACAATGTAGTCTATAATTTGACCTAACACTCTTAAGTGATCTTCAGTTCCCAAATCTACACCGGAAGACAATGTGACCATTGTATTTGGAAATTTAGGTTTTTTGTGCCACTTGAGCCCCGTTTTGGTGCCTTGCATTGGGTGTTTTCATGCTGAAATTTGGGCATGGAATTAACACCTAACTTTAGGTGCCAGTTATAGAATTCTCTCCTTAGCGCACAAATTTGCGCACACAAGTTATAGAATGCTAATTGGCCTTAACAACCAATAATAGGATATTATTGGGGTTAACTGGTGCTAATTGACTCTAATTAGCAATTAATATTTGTAACTACCATTAGTCAGTATTCTACAAACAGAATGTGCAAAATCTAGATTGTGCAACTGCAAGGGGGAGGTAGACCTGGGAGGGGCATAGGTGGGATGGGGGCATGCTCAGAATTAGCATGAACAAGTTACAGAATACTATCAGTTGCATGCGTAACTGACATCAGTTAGGCACACTCACTTATACCTGCCATGGAGCTAACATAAGTGAAAACGCCTAAAGTTATGCGCGTAAAAAGGTGACATGCTAGTATCCTACAATGGCAATTATGTGTGTAATTGCTGTTATAGAATAGGTGCTTAGGACACTTTATCCCAGCATGTAACATTAGGCATCCTTTTCAGGAGAATTATCCCGTCAAAAATGTTTTATTCAATGTTTTTGCAGTGACTATAAAAAGTTTTTAAGTACAGCAAAGGACACTGAAGCTACATCTGCTGCAGGTAACTGTCTTAAACAAAACAAGAAAAATAAAGCTCCCTGTCATGGCAGTCCCACATTCTTGTGTGGCTCAAGTTATGGTGGGTTTAGTTTTCCTAGTTGTGGCTTACTCCTTTGAGAAGCCCCCATACGATATTTTTCTCTGTTACTTCTTGTTTTCATGGCTCCTGTTGTAAGAATCATGGGTGGCCGAGACCTGCACCTGTGAGGACAAATCCTTGCCTACTTTTCAAAGCGTTTTTTATTCTGAGGAAGTAAAAATTCAGCTCACTGCTCATGTGGTTCTGCAATTGGTTACTGGTCTCATTTTCTGGCAACAGTCTCATGCACATTGTGGAAAAATGTCATGGCCATGGTGGACATTCACTTGGCTTATATTTTTGTTGCTTTTCTTTCCTTTTAAGTGGAATTATATGGTCTAAAAATTAGTCTTTTTTTCAACTATATTTAGGGAATGGCACTGTATAATCTGGAAGTCTCCTCGGAGTTAGTTCTTTTGGAAAGGAACTAATTGCGTGTGTTCTCTCTCAACTCTTGGAAGGGAAAGACAGACACTGTTTGTACCTTTTATTTACAGTCACAAATCAATTTTCTGCAACTTGTTTTCACTCAGAGAGAGTTTCTACCTTCCAGGTTAGACCTTTATCCCAGGCTTTAACTCATTGGAAATCTTAAACAGGTAGTTTAAAGATATATTTCTAAGCCAATCAAACTCCCTGTGATACAGAACTCAGCCTTTGTGCTTTAACAGGTCCCTGACTTCCGAACAGAGATCCTTATGTGTATGGTTTACCCTTGAACTCCTATCTATGTTCAGATCCTTGTCTTTCTGGCAGTTCCAGGGCAATTTCTCCCTCCGGCTCTTCTGTGGCACTATGACTTTTACTCTAGCTGCAACTTCCTTATTTGACTTCAACTGGTTTCCCAGACAAGAACACCTCAAGATCATACATCCTAGGTGGTTATTCTCAAACATGGCCTTATTTTCTGCCTCCTACACTTCCTCTAGAGGCAAATTGCCTAAACTTATGTGACCTCATTTCCTGCTTCTTGAGCTTCCCCTAGAGGCAAAACTTTAGAAGAGCAATGTTTGGTTTTCTACACAATGATACCCCGAGATAAGAGAGATCATCTGATTGTGCAGTTGGCATGGTCATGGTACATGAGTTGCTTCTTGATTATCCTTTGATTTGCCCATCTGGAAGTCATTACTATTATAAAGCATATATTTCATTTATTTTTCTTTTTTTTTTTTTTTTAAACTTCATTTTCTGTGGAAGCCATGTTTACAGCCTCATACACTGAGAGAGTATCAGCCATTGCACAGTGGTGACACTTGTTGCTCAGAATCAGGATACACATATACCAGCTTTTGGAGTGAGATATGGTCTGTGGCTACAGGGCAGAAGAGTATCACTGTAATGGCTAGGCTAGATTTTAAAAAATGGTGCAGGAGAGAAACCCCTAGGACTTGAGGCAGGTTCCAACTGGACTGGAAGCCCAAAAAAGTAGGAAGCAATTGCTGAGCAAGATTTTTTAAAACTTCGTGTTATTGGAATATTAACTTCTGCACAATTGCTCAGTTCTCTAGGTACACTTTCTGTCCTTATGGTAGTACTTCTGTTACCAATCACTGGTTATGTTGTTTTTGCATATGTCTACAGGTGAATAGTTTGATTTCATGTAAAATTATATTCTTTAGGATTCTAATGTTGCCAAGATTGGCATAGATTGAGAAAGAAATTTTGGAAAGGGAAGTTGTGAGTTGGCCTCTTGTTCTGCGTCTTTGTTGCAAATCTTAATGATACTTTACTGCAGTGGATGGTAGACTGGATAACAGGAAAGAAGTGAGGCAAAGAAAACGAGAATACCCAAAGCTTGGTGTGTAGGACCAAGCTTATATGTTGGTGAAATGTGGTCCTATATTTAGTTGATCAGAGTACAGTGCTGAAGCTTTGAGCTTATTACACTTCAGCGCTGTACAAGTGTCTGTCCCGTACAGGGTTTTACCTTTTCCCCGAGTACAGTAAAAGGTACTTTGATCAACTAAATACAGAACCACATTTCACCAACATATTACAGGTCCTACACACCGAGCTTTGGATATCATCGTTTTCTTTGCCTCAATTATTTGCTGTCGTCTACACTCCCGTGAGGTTTGGACTTTCTCCTTCCTTTTGTTTTCCATGGTAGACTGTATAAACAGTGTTAGATTAAACTGTTTACCCGAGTTCTCTTAAGCAGATTTTATTCTAAACACAGATAAAAGATGAGAAGGAAGATCGTACTAAACATGTAATAGACCAACTGCAAATCTGCCATAGTTATCAAAGATAGTAGTGGCTCCACAATTGAAGGACAATGTGAAGAAATATAGGGGGTCTTTTACTAAGGTGCGCTCACGTTTTTGGCATGTGCTAAACGTTAGAGACGCCAATGCATTCCTATGGGCATCTCTAACATTTAGCTCGCACCAAAAACGTGAACATACCTTAGTGAAAGACCCCATAATCTGTTGGAGCAATCACAGTCAGGATTTAGGGCTTCATTTTGCACAGAATCAGTTGCAGTGGCATTATTAGAGGTATTTAGATTGTGAGATGAAGAGAAAATTGGGCTATTTGTGCCAATTGATCTGTCAGCTGCATTTGATCTGGTTGAACATTAATGATTTTTGAATTGGTATAATGGGACATAACTGCTAAGATGGTGTTCAAGATTTCTACATGGTAGAATAAGTATGGCTGTGCAATAGCCCAAGGTTATCCGCTGTCCTTTTTCATGTTTTGCTTTCTCTTTGTATAATGCTGGAGAAGATGGCTTTAACGCAGTTCTCATAGGCAGATGATGTACAAATACTTTTTCCAGTCAGGACTTCAACTGAGGAAACCTATAATTGAAATAGTAAGACTATGGGAAGGATACAGGAATGGATAAGAGTTAATGGTGTAAAAATAAACCACTCCATCTTCCCTTGAATGGAAGAACTAGCATGCCGCTCTGGAGGTGGAGGAGGCAAGAACCAGGATCAGGAAGAAATGGAGATCAAAAATCCAAAAAGTTGGTGGATCGATGACTACTAGGAAGCAAAGGGTAGTGGTGGTTGGTTTGCTGAGTCCCTGCTGAGCAGTACAGTGGCATCAATCTGCTAACCAGACATTACGGACTACATTTGATATATCACACCTAAAAATTTTAAATTAAATACACCTAAACATATTCTACAAAGTTTCCCTCTCTCTGGTATAAATAGGATGAATATGCCAAGGTAGCTTACTAGAAAGCAATTTTTGGGTGAGCCAATGGGAAGATTGGGTGGGCAACATTTCTTCTCCCCACCTCCCATTTCACCTTTCCCCCTTCTCCTCCCATAAACACTATTAAAAAAAACCACCTTCTCCCACCTCTGACCCACAGTACATACCGAGGGGTCACATTGTTGGTCTAGTGGCCCCCCCTCCACTTCTATCCAGGAGGGCATTGGTATCCAAAATGATGCCTAGGCCTCTAGCGGTAGTCTCACAAAACTACCATTGGGGGCATCCTTTCAAATAAGGTGATTTTCTAACCATGATTTATTGTGAGGGAGTTCTCTTTCACTTTCAATGCTGGATGCAAATGCAAGAGAAATTTGGAAAGCAATAAAAATAAATGGCCCTATATTAAAAAAAAAAAAAAAAGCTCCTAAATTTGAGCCCTAAAATGTAAAGCTGAAAATTCATCTTTAAATGTCTTATCTGGATATGCAAAGGAGACAAGTTTCTAGATGCCATAAATGACTGCTTCATTGAGCAGCTGGTTCTGGAATCAATAAAAGAGAATTACTTTAGATGTAGTTCTTACTGGAATGAATGACTAGTTCAAGAGGTAATGCGGTGGAGCCACTTGGCAATGCAATAATGACCATAACGTGATACAATTTGTCATAATGATTTGAAGGAGACTAAAGAAAACCACTACTATAGCAGTTAATTTTAAAAGGGAAGTGCATGACAAAGTGAGGAAATTATTTAGAAAAAAAGAGAACTAAAAATAGGTAGTTGCAAAGGTTAAAAGTTTACATGAGGCATAGATGCAATTTAAAAATACTGTCTTGGAAAGCAAAGACGTGATTTATTCCATCCATTAGAGAAGGTCAAAGAAAGGCCGAATGAATGCCAACACAGTTGAAGGGTGAAGTGAAAGAGGTTAAGGCCAAAAGAATACTTAAAAAATTGGAAAGTGGATCCAAGAGATAAAAAAAATGTGAAAAAAGCATAAACAATGCTGTTGGTGCAACGCATTAATACAGCAGGCCAAAATATAATTTGAAAACAGCCTTTCCATAGAAGCAAAAGTTCATAGGAAAAACGTTTTGAGTATATTAGAAGCAGGAAGTTAGTGATGGAGTAGTTGCATTGTTAGATGACAATGAATTGCATTTTAGAAAGAACATCCAACTCGGCATAAAGACGTCCAGGTCAGTACATTGCTGGTGGTGCTAATATTGTAGAACATGATCTGCCAATGTAGAGCTTGTTCTAAAATACATGACAAAAGAACATCCACCTGCAGGTTAGGCCCAGTATGAGCATCCATTTTAAAAACTAAAAATTCCAAACTATGAACAGGGCAAAACAAGGGCCATAGAGGTCACTGGGCCAGTACAGGGGCTCATTTTCGAAACAGAAAAACATCCAAAAAGCGGCCTTTGGATGTTTTATTTGCTAAAACGTCCAAATCATTATTTTTTGAAACCTATTTTTTAAAAACATTTTTCTATGCAGTTCGTCAGCAGTACGTCCAAATCACAAGGGAGCATATTGGGGGTGGGATTTGGGCATTCCTAACACTTGGACATGTTTCTGCCATAAGGAACACAACAAAAATATTTAAATAAAAAAAGTACATACATATTTGGAACCATCTGTGTTATGTGTCGGTAAAGATTTTCAAAGAGTGGTGTGAGAGGGCATGATTGGAGGACAGAAGAAAGCATGCAAGTAAGAGGCCCACAGAGAACTCTAGCTACTGTTATTTGAAAGCCCACATCCCTTCCCATGACAACCTTAAACATTGTGAACTATAAGAGCAATGCTTGAAGAGCATGTACAATGTGTGACTGGTTTCTTTGATACAACCTATTAGTGGTATGAATGTGTCTGTGTGTGTAATAATGTATGGAAATAGTGTGTATTAGCTGTGTTTTGATTTGGCAAAGAGAAGTATTGTCCTATATAGTCCTATTGACCTATGAATGTAAGTGTACAGGTCATTTCCTAGCCATGGATTTTATTTGTCACACCCTCTGTTCTCAGTTAACTGAGCCCTCTCAACAGTACGCTCAGTTTAGCATGATCCGTCTATTTAGCTTGTCCTCAAGAAGTAACATATTTGTGTTAGTTACTAAACATCAGGTCCTAACAGGAATTAAAGGGGCCTTTTTACTAAAGGGCGTTAAGCCCTAACGAGTGGGAACATGCTTACCGCAAAACATGTTAAAGTGTTTTGCAGTAATTTTCTCTTTTCCATGCGCTAAGCGTGCATTCATGAATTTTTAAAACTAGTTTTTTGGAAGAGGGCATGCTTGCATTAACCAGCTAGTGTGTTCCAATTAACATGCACTAACTGGTTAATGCTGAGCTAACACAGGGGCACTTAGCACCTCCTAATAGCAGGCAATAAGTGCTCCCTCATTAAATTTTTTTGGGAGGTCTCAAACACTAATGAAAAAACTTGCCCAGGCCCTGCAAAAAGAAAAGCCCTATTTTACCATCACAGGCTTAGTATGTTGAAAAGTCCTGCCTTAAAGCACACTAAGTGGAGGAGTGGCCTAGTGGTTAGAGCACTGGTCATGCAATCCAGAGGTGGCCAGTTCAAATCCCATTGCTGCTCCTTGTGATCTTGGAGCAAGTCACTTATTCCTCCATTGCCTCAGGTACAAACTTAAATTGTGAGCCCTCCTGGGACAGAGAAATCCAGTGTACCTGAATGTAACTCACCTAAAAGGTGTGAGCAAAATGTAAATAATAAATAAGCCCATTTTCTAACTCATTTTAGTAAAAGGGCTCCAAAATTAGGGAATTCTTACCAAACAGCTTGGAGCATAACCTTTAGAACATCTCATTTACATGTATTTCTTTATTTGCATATGCAGACTCATCTTTAATATGCACAGGAAGATCTTCCTGCACAGTTCCCTATGTTTAGCATGTGCAGAAGGGCCTTAGCATGCAATCCAGAGTTAAATATCAGATAAGACATAGCCAACGAACTAGCCCTGTGTCAGACTTGTGAGTTCTTGTACCAAGTAGAGCGCTGCTGAGCCCGGTACTCGGACCAGGTTCTGCTTGGCGACTAGATAACCCTGGGTTTCACCTGTGCTGACCGCCGTTCCCCAGAGGTTGAGCCCCTAGGTGCAGGCGGTCTGCAGGACTTACGGGACAGAGCTGGAAGCGGGGTGATGAATGTATCGGCCAGGCAGGCGGCAGGCCAAGAGAGTAATCCAGGTACAGGCGAAAGTCAGTAGGCAGGTGGCAGGCCAAGAGAGTAATCCAGGTACAGGCGACAGTCAGTAATGAGGGACCAGTAGATAAGAAGCAGACTACAGAGTTAGAAACACCTACCAAAGTAGAAGCCGAAGCATAGAGTCCAGTGAGAGCTCAGCTGATAAAGTGCTGGCGTCTGACTTCAGCAGGGAGAAGGGGCACAGCTATAGGACAAGAGCAGGGGAAGGAGGAACCGGAAGACCAATAGGAGAGAAGCAAGTGAAGCCAGGCAGAGGAAGAGCAGACCCAGGTGGGTGGAAGCAAAGCACTCAAGGAGTCTGCAACAACTGCTCTCTGAACAAACCCAGAGAGGACTACACACACGGCTCAGGCAGTGACAGTCAAGTGTGCGTGTCGACGGGACCCCACGCAGCCCGAGGATGCCACTTGTGTTGAGGTAGGGGACATGACACCCTAGGATAAAACTGCATGTGATACCATGAGTGAGGGCTGAGGGTGGGCCTGCACAATAACACAGCTGGACATAGGTGTAAAACTGAAACAAGTGCTTTCTTTCGTTTTGTTTGAATGATAAAGTGGATGCCTCTGAATTAGTGTGGTTTTGTTACACATTTTGTATGTTTCTTGTGTTCCCCGCTTAGAATGTTTTTAGATATGCGGGTTAGAAATAGTTTTATTTTATTATTATTAACAAAAAACCTGAGGCCTGTTACATCACAGGGCCGGGAACCAAAGGTGAAGAGTCCCTTTGGTGTAGCAAACACAGTCTTAACCAGGGCCTGTGGCTGACAGGGCTCAAACACAGTTTTAAGCTCTTGGCTGCCATGCCCCAAATACAGTCTGTAAGTTCTTCACTTTCTCTCTCTGTCTCTCTCTCTCTCTGAGTTCCAGGTCTGGCTCCAGCCAGACCCCAGAGCAAGTCTTACGTGTGTCAAATCAAAAGTTGTCTTACCTCAGCCAACTCACAGTCGCCAGACATATGTTGTAGAGGCACATGCTGGGGCTTCAGTTCTTCCTTCCCTGGGCCTCCTTAACCCCAGTCTGGCCCTACCTTTTATACTTCCTAGTTCCTGCACCTTAGGCTCCACCCTTCCCATCTCACTTCCTCCCTGGATGGGACTAATGGTTTTAAGGTGGCTCAGGCTTTCTGAGGGCCTAACTATAAGGTTAAAGGACAGGGTTCTGTATACCCCCTCATACTGCAGTGTAGCAAGTGATATCATAATAAATGTGGCCCGGAGATTCTAAGTTCTTAAATATTTTACCATCATAGTCTGTGATACTATATTTAGCTCACAGTCCCTTCTCACTGTATTGCAAGCTGGAGCAAAAATATATAACTAAACAGTTTGACTTCCACTTCTGGTATCAATAGGGCATGATGTTATACAACAAAAGGCTACTAGGAAACTGAACACTAAATCAGCTGAGGAATCAATTAAACTTGCATTATCCTTTTATTTTTTGCTGATAGCAAATGGATATTACTACTACTATTTAGCATTTCTATAGCGCTACAAGGCATACGCAGCGCTGCACAAACATAGAAGAAAGACAGTCCCTGCTCAAAGAGCTTACAATCTGATAGACAAAAAAATAAATAAAGTAAGCAAATCAAATCAATTAATGTGAACGGGAAGGAAGAGAGGAGGGTAGGTGGAGGCGAGTGGTTACGAGTCAAAAGCAATGTTAAAGAGGTGGGCTTTCAGTCTAGATTTAAAGGTGGCCAAGGATGGGGCAAGACGTAGGGGCTCAGGAAGTTTATTCCAGGTGTAGGGTACAGCGAGACAGAAGGCGCGAAGTCTGGAGTTGGCAGTAGTGGAGAAGGGAACAGATAAGAAGGATTTATCCATGGAGCGGAGTGCACGGGAAGGGGTGTAGGGAAGGACGAGTGTGGAGAGATACTGGGGAGCAGCAGAGTGAATACATTTATAGGTTAGTAGAAGAAGTTTGAACAGGATGCGAAAACGGATAGGGAGCCAGTGAAGGGTCTTGAGGAGAGGGGTAGTATGAGTAAAGCGACCCTGGCGGAAGATGAGACAGGCAGCAGAAAAATAGCATAAAAATGTAGACATTTTTCTTTCCTCAAACTGTCCTTCCAAACCATCCACTGCTATCTAAAAGCTGTTTCAGTGGCTCACAGTAGAGATACTGTCCTGTTATATAGTATGACTCTGTATGCCCATGGAACTGAAAACTACTCAGCAGCATAAGTGTCCCACAGTGCCATTCAAATCTCCTCAATCTGAAAAGAGAAAATAGCAAATAGCTCTGAATATAAGCAATCAATTGCATGTATTTGTATGGGAGACCCACATAGAGATAAAAAGGCTCTTGTAAGAAGGTTGATGAAGGACTTTGATTAGCTTAGACCTTGGTTCTAATGTACAATGCTTATAAGTGGTTTAATCCCCATTCATTATTCAGAAATCAGACTTCTTAGCCTCACTTAATGATCTCATGTTGAAGAAATGTGTGGGACCACTGTAGGGCCAAATTTAAGTTTTCAAGCAGAAGTAGTTCCATTCGATTAGAATATTTTTAGTAAAAGGTCTTGAAGTTTAGTGGTACTGTTATAAGAACTGCCATATGGGGTCAGACCAAGGCCAAGGGACCATCCAACTTCCAACAGTGATCAAGTGTAGCAGTATAGACAAGGTGGGCCTGGACCCTTGACAAACCACAGCCGGACAACAGTTTTAAAGGTGAAAACAAAACAATTTATTAATTGTGCAGAAAAAGGGTTAACTAGGTTTTTTTTTCACAGGTAGGGAGAAATAAAACAAAACCAATTCTTGGACTCAAGAGTTCTGTCCCATGACCTGCTCCTACAGAGCACCGGCATGCACTAGACTATCCCACAAAAGGCAGCACAAACAGCTTGTCTCTGGCCTAGGGTCCCAGAGTTAAAACTCTGTTTTTCTATGTTCAACACAATTAGGCCAGGCTAGGCCCAGGGTTTCAAAGTTACAATTTCAACAGGGTTTCAAGATGAACTTGGCCTATCTGAGTGGAATGTCTGTAGCTTACATGTATACGGTGAAGGTATATGCTGGTCGGCTTCTTCTTTAATCTGGGCACCCCCCTAACTAAGCTGAGCTCAGGGCTTTTATTCTGCCTAGACCACACCCTCCCTGCTCTGCTGTTGCTGAGTCATCCCCCCCTACTGTGTAGTGTGTTTTTAAGGTGGCTCTGTGACAGTGAAGGAGTGCCATTAAGGGGGAGTGTTAACTTCCTCTAGACTCTCTCATACCAAGCCAGGTCACAAGTATCTGACAATCTCAAAAGTAGCAAAATTCCATGCTACCTACCCCCCAGGATAAGCAGTGGCTTTTCCCAGGTCCACCTTAATAATGGTTAACGGATTTTGCCCCAAAGAATTTATCCAAACTTTTTTTAAACCTGGCTTCATCAACTAGTTTTTTTTTAAATTTAAGATTGTTTTTATTCAACATTTCAATAAAGAAAATTATACAATACACTTAACTGTAGCCACAAGGCTACCAACTCTCCAAAATTCCTCAAACTCATCTGTAATACATAATCAACATTGTATTTTTCCCCCCTACCCAACCCACCTCCTTCCACTATCCTCCCATTCATGGCTGCCCCCCCCCCCCCCCAGTGTACCACTAGCAGTGTTCCATATTCTTTCTAAGTTTGTCCATTCTTGCGCATCATGTCTGTATCTGCCAGCTCTTCGATCTGTCAATTTCTCAAGATCCGTTATGACCTGGAGTCTTAATTTCCAGTCTAAGATAGTAGGCCCTACTCGTTGCTTCCAATGGGCCGCAATTTCCAACTTAGCTGCTGCCAGACAATCTCTTAATCCGCCTCTGCCATTTCTAGCCTCTTTTATTTCCTCATCCCAGCAGGCACCACTTCGGTTCTGTCGGAAACTGTGTGTCCAAAGTTCGTGTCAGTTGTGCAACAACTCCCGCCCAGAAAGTCTGGATGAGAGAGCAGGTCCACCACACGTGCAGAAAAGTGCTGGTCTCTTCTTCGCATCTCCAGCACCGGTCAGATGCTGTTGGGTACATACGCTTCACTCTGTCCGGTGTATAACACCACCTACTAAAAACTTTATAGGCATTCTCTTTTATTGATACACACACAGATGTTTTTTTCACTTCATGACACATCTGTTCCCATTCTCCCACACTCATTTTGATCTTGAAATCCCATTCCCAGGCCTCATAAACTACTTTTACCACATCCTCTGACAATGAGTTCAATTCAATTTTTATACCACTAATATCCCCTTTCCAGGGTTCAGTGTGGTTTACATTCTAGGTGAGACAAAAGCAGATTGTGTTAGTGTAAGGTATGAGAAACATTAAAGATCATTGGTGTAAAAATGTAACTATGGGTTGAGTAAAAAAATATTTTCTCCTATATGTTTTAAAAATATTACTGTGTAATTTTATGGCATGTCCCCCTAGTCTTTGTACTTTTTGAAAGAGTAAACAATTGATTTACATTTACCCATTCCACTTTACTCAGGATTTTGCAGACCTCTATCATATTCCCCCTCAGCTGACACTTCTCCAAGCTGAGGAGCCCTAACCTCTTAGGCTTTCTGCATACGAGTCCTTTCACCCCCTTAATCATTTTGGTAGTCCTTCTTTATACCTTTTCTAATTCCGCAATATCTTTAAGATGCGGTGAGTATCGCAATGGGCGAGGTGAGGCAAAGTGATTGTCTGAATTCATGAACATGCTCAGAAGATCCTTGCTAATGAACAGAGCAAGGGTAAATCTAAGATCAAGCAGGGTCTATGGTTACAGAGGAAGAAGAGAAAATGGGCAGATTGGACAAACCTTGCAATTACATTCTCTGGAGTCAATATTCATCCAGCAGTGGGCAGTGTTTTATTTTTTTCAGTAGGAAGAGTGAAACTGCTGTTATTCTACAATCCCATCAGGGAATGGATTAGAGCTAGAGAGCTGTAGAACTGTGAGTGATAGAGACCTGTGTAGATAGGAGGTAGGACCCACAGTAAGTCCTGGGCACATTCTACCTGCCTAATCCAAAGGGACCGAGTATGTGTAGTTCTGGACAGTTGTTAGACTGAAATCTTAGAGAGGTGGGAGAAGCACATAAGTACAAAAGAATTGTCACACTGGGACAGACCAAAGGTGCATCAAGCCCAGCATCCTGTTTCCAACAGTGGCCAATCCAGGTCACAAATATCTGGCAAGATCCCAAAAAAGTTCAAAACATTTTATGCTGCTTATCCCAGAAATACGCCGTGGATTTTTCCCCAAGTCAATTTAATAATGGTCTAAGGGACTGTCCTGAAGAAGTGTGTAGTCACAAAGCTTGAGGAGTGTTAGAGTGTAGGGAGATAGTGTGTCAGGGTAGAGGGGTGATGTGTATTTCCTGGAAGGATTGCACTACTGTTGAAAAAAGTAGAGGTGGGACTCTTTAGAGATCCTTACTGTGGAAAGGCACTTATAAAGGAGCTAAAAAGGTTCAAGACCCATCCATTCGAGAAAGGGTAGAAGAAATGCAAGAGGACAGGGGACAAAGACCTCTACAGATGAGCCCAAGGACTCTAAATATTATGAGCACATTTGATTCTATTTGCCACTATTTTACTTTGTATGGACTTTATGCCTCATTTTCATAGCACCATTTTTGTGTACTTGGGGACAGCCCAATACATGGGTATTTTCATCTAAATTCTGATTGCCTCCTTCAGTTATTTTTTTCTGTGTGCCTGTCTAGAAATTACATACAGATTACACACAAAGCTGGCAGGGCACTTTATACATGCTCTGTGTGCAAAGAGAAAGGAATTTGGGGAAGCTAATTTTACAGCCACAGACACCACTAATACCCAGCCCTGGAGACTGGCCAGGGTTTTCTCATGTTTATTTTGAATACTTTAAGTTAATGCCTGCTTAATGGCAAACTTATAGTTTATTTTCTTGTAAATATCATTACATGCTACCAAGTAAAGAAGGGCTTAATACTAGGCTTGGGAACAATAATCTCTTTTGAAACAAGCCATCCACATTTTAGCAGGCACAACTTAGGCCCAGAACACTAATTCCAGGTCCTGGAGAGCATAGCCCAAGGAAAAGTCCAGAATCATGAGGGATAAGGAGTCTGAGCAGATAGGGGAGGGCCCCCAATTACATATAGAGAACAAGGAGGCCAATATTAAAAGAGGTTAGGCTACCAAATTAACTACTTTGAAATTTTACTATGGCTGATTTACCTAAATTTATGCTCATAATTTCACCATGCTCCAAAATTTAAGATCCTAAAAAGTGGGTGGTAACAGAGGCAGATTTAGAGTAGGGAAAAAGTTAGGATTTTCAGACTAGACACCTAAATAGGATCCTACATCTAGGCAAATGAATGGCAGTCCATGGGTCAATATTGAAAACCACTTACCTGAATAGCGACAGCCATATCTTGGCCTGTCTATGAATATTCAGCAACAGTATATGGATAGTGCTGCTGAAATTTCTTACAGATTGCCCTGGCAGGTTGTGCAGGGGTAGAACAATATAAATGTTTGAATACTAGCATTTATATGAGGATGCTGCACTTACACAAGTAAATGCTAGTATGGTACACAAGCGTTAGTCTGTAAATATTTGGTTAATTTACATCAGAACAGCCATACTGGGTCAGACCAATGGTCCATCCAGCCCAGTATCCAGTGTCCAACAGTGGCCAATCCAGGTCACAAGTACCTGGCAGAAACCCAAACAATAGCAACATTCTATGCTACCAATCCCCGGGTAAGCAGTGGCTTCCCCCATGTAAATCTCAATAACAGACTATGGACTTTTCCTCCAGGAACTTGTCCAAACCTTTTTAAAACACAGATGTGGTGTAACTGCTGTTACCACATCCTCCAGCAATGAGCTCCAGAGATTCACTCTTTGTTGAATGAAAAAATATTTCCTTCTGTTCATTTCAAAAGTATTTCTATGTAACTTCCTTGAGTGTCCCCTAGTCTACGTAGTACTTATTTGCAAGGGGGACATACATAGAGACAGAACAAGGGCAGGACATAGGAGGAGCTCCCACTTATGCATGTAACTTACAGAATACTGTATGTTACACGCACTCCTGCTAAAAACGTAAGACACATGCACATACAACAGCTAATACGAGGAAAGGCTAAAGAGGTTAGGGCTCTTCAGCTTGGAAGAGAATCGGCTGAGGGGAGATTTTCTTTGAGGTAATTGATGCATCCTCTACTTTTCAAAGGTCGTCTACTGGCTTAAATCCAATCTCTTGCTCCTGAACACTACCAAGTGCAAAGCAATTCTTTTCCCATCCACTCGTCTTCCATCCCTACCTGCACCCACCTTGAATGGTACTACCTTATCTTTTAAGGACTCCGTAAAGATTTTAGGGTGGTACACATGAATCAAAGCTGACCTTCAAACCTCACCGACTATACTTTGTGCATCATTCTTTGCTGTCCACCATGTCCAAGCTGTTCGTTCCATTCTCCTTGCCTCTTCATTATGCCTGCTCATTCACGCACTAGTCATATTGAATTTGGACTACTGTAATTCCCTTTTTGCCAGTCTACCCTTTACAAAGCATTAAATATTGTCAGCTAATTCAAGCAACAGCAGTCAAGCTTCACCATAATGCACAATGTTTTGATTATGTCACCCCCTCCTTCTACTGTCTGAACACTGGCTTCCCATCTCTGCATGCATAAAATATAAAATTTTACAATCAGTTTACAAACCCAGATCTCCTTCTGTCCCTCTCTATCTTAATAAATTATTCATTCCCTACTCTCCCCTCCGCTGTTGCAGATTGGCTGACAATAATCTTCTCACATTCCCACTACCATCTCTCATTTGCCTTAATAGCACCCACGACTCTGACTTCGGTTATTTAGGCTCCCGGCTCTTGAATGAGCTCCCATGCCACATCTGGGACCAACCAACCATCTCCACCTTCAACCAAGAACTAAAAACTCACCTCTTCACTGCCACTTTCTCCCTTAGACCATAATCTCCCTATGTACAACAACTCTTTAGTTTTCCTTTTTCTCATTTCCCTCCTTCCCCCTTGCCCATCTCTAGCTATCTCTTTCCCCCTCCTTTTTAAATTACAATTGTAAACTACTACTACTTCTACTTAACATTTCTAGAGTGCTACTAGGGTTACGCAGCGCTGTACAATTTAACAAAGAGAGACAGTCCCTGCTCAAAGAGCTTACAATCTAATAGACAAGTGAACGGTCGGTCCGATAGGGGCAGTCAAATTGGGGTAGTATGGATTCACTGAACGGTAAGGGTTAGGTGCCGAACGCAGCATTGAAGAGGTGGGCTTTAAGCAAAGACTTGAAGATGGGCAGGGAGGGGGCTTGGCGTAAGGGTTCAGGAAGGTTGTTCCAAGTGTAAACCACTTTGAAGCCCATGCCAGGCCCTCTGCGGTATATCAAGAATGTGGAATAAATAAATATGATTGAGATCTACAAAATCCTGAGTAGTGTAGAACGAGTAGAAGTGAATCAATTTTTTTACTCTTTGAAAAAGTACAAAGACTAGGGTCTTTTCCAACAGTTAGAAACATGAGGTTTAGATCATTCTTTCTCACTCTTTCATATATCTTGCTGTGTTGTTATGGAATGACCTTCCTATTGAAATCCATTCTTTAAGAAGTTATTTTTACTTTCATAAAAATGGTGAACACTTATCTATTTTCTAATTCTCTTAAGAAGTAGTTTTGAATAGCTTTTGTAAATCTTGATAAAATGTATCATTCCTTTTTTTGTATCCCTCTTTAGAACCTAAATTGAGGGAGTTGGCCAGTTGTAAGTCCATAATAACATAACATGACAAGTCACATGGAAATACTTTTAAAACAAATAGGAGGGGAATAATTTTTTCACTCAATGAATAGTTATCTCTGGGACTCGTTATCGGAGAATGTGGTAACAGCAGTTAGTGTATCTGGGTTTAAAAAAGGGCTGGACAAGTTCCTGGAGGAAAGGTCCATAGTCTGCTATTGAGACAGACATGGGGAAGCCACTGCGTGCGATGGGATTAGAAACATGGATTGTTGCTACTATTTGGGTTTCTGAATCAAAAAACAGGGAAACAACGTATCCCCAGAAATATACTCAACAAATAAAGGGGGACACTAAATGACAACATAGAAATAAAAATATCCACAACTACTGATTACAAAAATGTAGCAAAGTGGCATCAGGTATTTACTGTGATTGGTCATGGGATCTCTTATAGTTTTTGGCTATTCCAAACCCCAGCCATGCAATGATATCACTTGCCACACTATCTTTTAAAAACTGCCCACTAGGCTAAATGAGACCAGGATACTGGGCTAGATGGACCATTGGTCTGACCCAGTATTGCTATTCTTATGACACGTTGTAGAATAGTCTTCTACCACGCATCCTCTAGTCACCTAATTGGAGGCACCCAGTTATAGAATTTTCCTAACTGTATGGATAGTCATTGATACTCAGTGGGCTGTCCATACAGCTGTGTAGATTAAGTTAGGATAGTGAAAAGACATAGCTATGCAGAGAGCATCTAAATGTTGCCACAGTCCTTATAGCTAGCACTGGTCATCGCTGGATACTTGAGTGGATAACAGCACCAAACAGACATGGTCAATTTATTTATTTATTTTCTGCATTTATATCCCACATTTTCCCACCTCTTTGCAGGCTGAATGTGGCTTACAAATACCGTAGTGGCGATCGCCATTTCGAGAATAAGAAATACAGAAGAATGTTCCAATCAGAGTATATAGAGTACACAGTAAATTAGAATAAAATGGGTAATCAATACATTTCAGATGCTGAAATCACGGGTAGTGAAAAGCGTTCAATAATGACAATGTGATTAGAACCAAAATAAGAATAATTCAATGTTAACTAATTTAAATGCAGCAGCCAGCATTTAAAACAAATACTGACCACTGTTTGAATATTGACTCAATAACTTTTAGGATCCTAAAGTCCCTGTTTACTAAGCTATGCTATAGGCGTGCTAATGATTGGCGTGCGCTAAACGCTTGAGACACACATGGGAATATATGGGTGTCTCTGGCCTTTAGCGTGCATTAAGTTTTAGAATGGTCTAAAAACACTAGTGCACCTTAGTAAACAGGGCCCTTAATTTTGCTGAATTTTAGCTAAAAATAGGGGACCAATTTAGGTGCTCAGCATTTAGGGGAAAATTCTATATACAGTGCCAAAAGTTAAGCGCCAAAAACATCAGCCCTGAGCCCCTATTCTCTAAAGGGTGCCCGACTACAGAATACCATCAGAGTGCGCAGGTCGTACCTAACTTTGGGCGCTGGACTTACGCCTGGTAGAAACAAGTGTATGTCCAGCGCTCAAAGTTAGGTGTGAATCGGCACTATTCTGTAACTTGGTGCCTAACTTCTGGGACTCCTCATGATCCGCCTGAGCCCCTCCCATGGAAAAAATGTAGGTGCCAAGTTTTAGAAACGTGCATGGGGAGATGATCCACATGCTACTTCAATCAAGCACCAATTAAGTGGCTAATTTATTTATTGCATTTGTATCCCACATTTTCCCACCTATTTGCAGGCTCAATTTGGCTTACATTGCTCTGCACTGGCTATTGCCATGGCTGAATAGAAATACAATTAATAATAATAACACAAGAATCTGAGTAACATAGTGGAATAAAATATTAGGTATAACAAGATTGATAATGAAATAACAATTAAAACAGTAATGTATTAGAATTCAGGTGATGGGTCGATTATGATATGTTCTATTGAAGAGATAGGTAATTGGTGTCCGTTACCAATAGGAGGAGTGGCCTAGTGGTTAGGGTGGTGGACTTTGGTCCTGAGGAACTGAGTTTGATTCTCACTTCAGGCACAGGCAGCTCCTTGTGACTCTGGGCAAGTCACTTAACCCTCCATTGCCCCATGTAAGCCGCATTGAGCCTGCCATGAGTGGGAAAGCGCAGGATACAAATGTAACAAAAAAAAAAAATTAAGGTCCTCTTTTACTAAACCGCACTAGCAGTTTCCATGAATTCCCATTCAAAATGACCGGGCTGCGGTGCATTTCCCACACTGGGAATCGCTAGCACACTTTGGTAGAAGAGGCTCTAAGTTATCAGTGGATCTTACATATGTGTACAAATTCCAGTGCCCAACATTAGGAGACCTATATAGAATCCGGAAAGATAATTCCAAAGCCATCCCCAAGGACTGAAGGTTTATCAGGAATACAATTTGCACCAGCAAGAAACCCCTTTAATATTGTATTTTATACTTGAACTTATTCTGAACTTTCACTGGGGCTGACTTGATTTTTTTTTTTTTTGCTGACTCTCTAGAATTGCTGTTTAAACTGAAAATTATAGAACTTTTTTTTAGTTTCTCTTTTTTGCTGTATATATGGAAACTATGCATGTGTTTCATGTTTAAATAAGGTCAAGTAAAGCTATGTCGAACTCCACCTTTGATATTTTTTCATTTTAGTATGGAAAAAGGGAAGGAATGAATTAAGCCTAAGGAGAACCAGTGTCGGTACTATGCAATTTTATCCATATGGTGCTGTAAAGCAAATGTTTTTGCCAAGGGTATGTTAAAGGCCATTTGGAATAGAAGGATCCTGAATCATAGATCATCCTCCTCTCCCATCAAAAATCTATGCTGTCACCAGTAATCAATTTTAGGGCCTCTTATCAAACCACAGTAGCAGCTCCTGGTGCGGTAATGCCGACACAGCCCATTAACTTTGAAAGGAGTCTGTCAACTCTGCCATGTAGGAACCGCTAGCACAGCTTCATAAAAGAGGCCCTTAGTGAGAACCAGAAAACTGCTACTGCTAGGAGACTCCATCATTAAAGGCATTAATTTGGAGAACACTGTTTGAGGGGCACAAAAAGGTTAAAAGGACAATTCTATAACTGGGTACCCACATTTACATACATGTAGAGAATACCAGCACTTTCATGGGTAAGTATGCACATATAAGAATAACCATACTGGGTCAGACCAATGATCCATTTAGCCCAGTATCCTTGTTCCAACAGTGGCCAATCCGGGTCACAAGTACCTGGCAGAATCCCAAATAGTAGCAACATTCTATGCTACCGATTCCAGGGCAAGCAGTGGCTTCCTCCATGGTCATCTCAACAACAGAGTATGGACTTTTCCTCCAGGAACTTGTCCAAACCATTCTTAATCCAGATACGCTAACCACAGTTACCACATCCACCGGCAACGAGTTCAAGAACTTAACCTTTGAGTGTAAAAATATTTCCTATTTGTTTTAAAAATATTTCCATGTAATTTCATTGAGCGTTTCCTGCTCTTTGTACTTTTTGAAAGAGTGAAGGTAAAATTATGTATCATACCTGATAATTTTCTTTCCATTAATCATAGCTGATCAATCCATAGACTGGTGGGTTGTGTCCATCTACCAGCAGGTGGAGATAGAGAGCAAAGCTTTTACCTCCCTATATGTGGTCATGTGCTGCCGGAAACTCCTCAGTATGTCGATATCCAAGCTCCATCCGCAGGACTCAGCACTTAGAGAATTACACCCACAAAGGGACACTCTGCCCAGCTCACCACCGCCGAAACGGGGGAGGGGAATTAACCCAGCTCATCCCCACACAAGTGGGGGAGGGGAATCCGTCCAGCTCATCCCCGCGGAGCGGGGGAGGGACACCACCCCGCCGATGCGGGGGGGATCTGGCTTATCCTGCAACCGCAACCGCGGGAGGAGCTGACTGACCCTAACACCGCCGAAGCGGGAGGGGTACAAAGCTGCCCTAAAGCCGCACGAAGCGGGAGGGAGTGCCGGCAGAATTTAGGTCTCAATCCAGCCCCGTAAAACGGAGGGGAGAGGAATGCAGCAGCTCACTGTAACACAAACTTGTCTCAACTCTTGAAGAATCCAAATGAAAAAACTTGAACACGAAGTCCTCCTGAACAGGAACTGAAGACTAAACTTGAACCTGAAATGCAACCAGAATATAAACAGTACAAATGTCTGGGAGGGGCTATGGATTGATCAGCTATGATTAATGGAAAGAAAATTATCAGGTACGATACATAATTTTACCTTCCATAACATCATGCTGATCAATCCATAGACTGGTGGGATGTACCGAAGCAGTACTCACCCAGGGCGGGACATTGAAATCCCTAACCGCAACACTGAAGCTCCAAACCGGGCCTCCGCCCGAGCAGCCACAGTCAAGCGGTAATGTCTGGAGAAGGTATGGGCCGATGCCCAAGTTGCCGCCTTGCAAATCTCTGCCAAGGAGATGGACCTGGCCTCTGCCATCGAGGCCGCCTGAGCTCTAGTGGAGTGAGCCTTCAGCTGGATAGGCGGCACCTTCCCCGCGGCCACATAAGCCGCTGCAATGGCTTCCTTGACCCATCTTGCCACTGTAGGCTTAGCAGCCTGCAGACCCTTACGAGGACCTGCAAACAGGACAAACAGATGATCCGACTTCCGGAAATCATTGGTCACTTCCAAGTATCTGATGATGACTCATCTCACATTTAGATATTTGAGAGCAGAGTACTCCTCTGGGTAGTCCTCCCTACGAAAGGATGGAAGACAGAGCTGCTGCTTCACATGGAAGCGAGAAACAATCTTGGGCAGGAAGGAAGGCACTGTGCGAATAGACACTCCTGCCTCAGTGAACTGCAGAAAAGGCTCTCGACAGGATAGCGCCTGGAGCTTGGAAACTCTTCTGGCTGAAGTGATAGCCACCAAAAAAAGACTGCTTTTAACATCAGGTCTTTCAGAGATGCCCTCGACAAGGGTTCAAAAGGCGGCTTCTGCAAGGCTCTTAGCACCAGGTTGAGATTCCACGCAGGCACCACTGAGTGCAGAGGAGGGCGCAGGTGATTAACTCCCTTGAGAAAACGCACCACATCTGGCTGCGAAGCCAGGGAAGCACCCTTCAGGCGGCCCCTGAAGCAAGCCAGAGCCGCTACCTGGACTTTAAGGGAACTGAGCGACAGGCCTTTCTCCAGACCTTCTTGCAGGAACGCCAACACTGAAGAAATTGGAGCAGTGAAGGGAGAAAGTGAGCCTGCTTCACACCACGCTGCAAAAATATGCCAAACCCTGGCGTAAGCAGTAGAAGTAGAGCGCTTCCTCGCTCTCAGCATAGTGGCGATGACCTTGTCTGAGAAGCCCTTCTTCCTCAGACGCTGCCACTCAATAGCCAGGCCGTAAGACCAAAGGGGGAGGGATCCTCCATCACCACGGGACCCTGATGCAACAGGCCCTGCTCCACTGGCAGTCGCAGAGGGTCATCCACTGAGAGCCTGATCAAGGCCGCATACCAGGGACGTCTGGGCCAGTCCGGACCCACCAGGATTATCCAGCCCGGATGCTTTGCCACCCGGTCTAGTACCCTGCCCAACATGGGCCAGGGCGGGAACACATAGAGAAGCTCCTCTGTCGGCCACTGTTGGAGAAGAGCATCTACTCCCAGAGATCGAGGGTCCCATCCTCCGCTGAAAAAGCACAGCACTTGGCAATTGGCTGATGACGCCATCAGATCTAGGCTCGGCTGGCCCCAGCGCTTCGTGATTTCCAAGAACGCCTGAGCCGATAACTGCCATTCTCCAGGATCCAAGGTATGGCGACTGAGAAAGTCTGCCTTGACATTCATGACTCCGGCAATATGGGCCGCCGACAGCTGTTCCAGGTTCGCTTCCGCCCACTGGCATAGATTCATGGCCTCCTTGGCTAGAGGGGTGCTCTTGGTACCTCCATGGCGGTTGACATAGGCCACAGCCGTGGCATTGTCCGACAGGACCCGTACTGGCTTCAACGCCAGTACCGGGAGGAACTCCAAAAGCGCCAACCGAATGGCTCTGAGTTCCAGGAGGTTGATAGACCACTTTGCCTCTGCAGAAGACCAGAGCCCCTGCGCTGTCCTTCCCAAGCTGTGGGCTCCCCAGCCCGTCAAAGAGGCGTCCGTCGTGACGACAATCCACTCCGGGGTCACAAGAGGCATTCCTGCAGACAACTTGTCTGTCTTCAGCCACCAGCTCAGCGTCTTGCGCACTGCTGGGTCCAAGGGAAGGCGCACAGCATAATCCTCCGACTCCGGAGTCCAGCGCTGCAGCAGAGAGTGTTGTAGTGGTCTCATATGAGCCCTGGCCCAGGGCACTACTTCCATCGTGGCCGTCATAGAGCCCAACAGCTGCACATAGTCCCAAGCCCGAAGAGGAGAGGCTACTAGGAACTGGTCCACCTGAGCCTGAAGCTTGACAATCCAATTGTCTGGCAGGAACACTCTGCCCACTTGGGTGTCGAATCGAACTCCCAGATACTCCAGGGACTGAGTCGGGCGCAGCTGGCTTTTCTCCCAGTTGATGATCCACCCCAGGGAGCTCAAAAGAGCAATCACCCAGTCCACAGCTTTGCCGCACTCTGCATAAGAGGGGGCTCGGATCAACCAGTCGTCCAGATAAGGATGGACTTGTACTCCTTCCTTTCGCAGGAAGGCCGCGATGACCACCATTACTTTGGAGAAGGTCCGCGGAGCAGTAGCCAACCCGAACGGGAGGGCTCTGAACTGGAAGTGTCGGCCCAGGACTGCAAACCGCAGAAAGCGTTGATGCGGAGGCCAGATGGGAATATGCAAGTACGCTTCCTTGATGTCCAAGGATGCCAGGAACTCCCCTGCCTTCACTGCCGCTATAACAGAGCGGAGAGTCTCTATGCGAAAGTGCCGAATTTTCAAGGCCCGATTGACCCCTTTGAGGTCGAGGATAGGCCATACAGAACCTCCTTTCTTTGGTACCACAAAGTAAATGGAGTACCGTCCCTTGCCAAGCTGATTTTCTGGCACCGGAACGACCGCACCCAGGCGGATCAGATTGTCCAAAGTCTGCTGCACTGCCACAGCTTTGACCGGAGACTTGCAGGGAGAGAGTACAAACCCGTCTCTTAAGGGTCGGCAGAACTCTAGCTTGTAGCCGTCTCTGATGACTTCCAGCACCCAAGCGTCTGAAGTTACCCTGGTCCACTCGCCCAGAAATGAGGACAGGCGTCCTCCAATCTGCACTGGGCCATGGACCAGGGCCCCGTCATTGGGTACGAGACCCTGGGGGAGGACCGGAGGGCGCACCTCCGGGACGGCGGTCTCTGCGAAAGGAATGTTGCTTGGGGGAGAAGTTCCTTTTGAATGAAGAGGGGGCAGAGGAGCCCGACTTGCCCGGGCGGTACCGACGGGCTTCCTGAAACCGTCCTCTGGAGTTACCGGGGCGAGCACTGGCCCGAGCCCTGACCTCTGGTAACCTCTTGCCCTTAGACGTGCCGAGATCGGTCACAATTTTGTCCAGCTCGACCCCAAAGAGCAGCTTGCCTTTAAAAGGCAACTTAGCCAGGCGGGACTTAGAGGCATGGTCAGCAGACCAATGCTTCAGCCAAAGCCACCGCCACGCAGAGACTGTCTGAGCCATGCCTTTAGCCGAGGCTCTCAAGACATCATACAGCAAGTCTGCCAAATAAGCCAAGCCCGATTCCAGGGCCGGCCAATCAGCCCTCAAGGAAGGATCCGAGGGGGAAGCCCGCTGCACAATCGTCAGGCATGCCCTGGCCACATAGGAGCCGCAAACTGAGACCTGCAAACTTAAAGCAGCCGCCTCGAAGGACGACCTTAAGGCCGCCTCCAATCTTCTGTCTTGGGCGTCCTTTAGGGCCGTGCCACCTTCCACCGGCAACGCCGTTTTCTTAGTCACCGCAGTGATTAAAGAATCCACGGTAGGCCAAAGAAAGGCCTCCCGTTCACTTTCAGGCAGAGGATAGAGGCGGGACATAGCCCTAGCCACTTTGAGGCTCGCTTCCGGGACATCCCATTGAGCCGAAATCAAGGTGTGCATGGCATCATGCACGTGGAAGGTTCTAGGCGGGCGCTTCATCCCCAGCATAATGGCGGAGCCAACAGGGGCTGAGGGAGAGACGTCCTCCGGAGAGGAAATCTTCAAAATGCTCATGGCCTGCACTAACAGGTTGGGCAAGTCCTCTGACCGAAAGATCCGCGCTGCAGAGGGGTCATCCGCTCCATCTGAGCGGGAATCCGTCTCCTCCAAGGAATCCCCAAAGGACCGTTGGGAGAACTCAGATACGCTGCCCTCATCTACATCAGAGGAGACAGAGTCCTCTAAGGCCTGGAAATCCACCCGAGGGCGTTTACTTCCGGGGGCCTCAACCCCTTTAATCGGACAAGGGAGCAGGGGCAGCGTTTTGCATAAGGAAGGCCTGATGCAGCAGCAAAATGAACTCGGGGGAGAAACCCCCCCAGACTGTGCACTTCAGCAGCCTGGGCCACAGCCCTAGACGCACCCTCAACCGGCGCTCACAAGAGCGGGGGAGAAACATGCTGCGCATCCAAAATGGCGTCCGGCGCGACACTCCGCGAAGGAGCCGCGCGGGAAGAACGGCGCTTAACTTTGGCCACTTTTTTGCCGTCGCCCAAATCAAGGGCGGCCATAGCATTAACATCTCCCACCTCAAGGGCGGCCCAAGAAGAAGCCGTCCGAGCAGAGTGGCCGGCCAAGATGGCGGAGGCGAGCAGCGGGGGATGGGCGTTTATGGCAGGAAAAACCGCCGCACCGGAGGAAGAACCGGGACACTGACCGGCCTCCAAACTGACACCCAACAAGGGCGAATCAGACTTTAAAACCCCCGCATCCCCGCTAGAAGCGCACACGCGGTCCGGGGAGCGAATCTTTGCGCCCTCGCCCTCCGACGCCATAGGCCACGTGGAGACCGATCGGGGAACCCCCGCCCGCTATAAAAAGGTAAAAATTACCTGCTTCTCGCTCCGAGCTGTAACGAATTGGTGTCCCAGTGAGTAGCTGCAATAAACGTTGAAATAAACGTTGAAATAAACGCCCTTAAGGACGTCCAAAAATTTTTTTTTTTTTTTTTTTAAATGGAGCCAGCGGGAGGGGGGAGAAAAGGAGGGACCTGGCACCACCAGGTTTGCACTTGCTCAAGAAGAGCCCTCAACCCCAGGTACTCAACAAAACCTAAAAATTAGGCTTGGAGACCTAGCCAGAGCTGCTGCTGTGTGTGAACACCACCTGCTGAGATAGAGAACATACTGAGGAGTTTCCGGCAGCACATGACCACATATAGGGAGGCAAAAGGATTGCTCTCTATCTCCACCTGCTGGTAGATGGACACAACCCACCAGTCTATGTATTGATCAGCATGATGATATGGAAAAATCCATTCACTTATACCTGTTCTACACCACTCAGGATTTTGTAGACCTCAATCATATCCGCCCTTAGTTATCTCTTTTACAAACCGAAGAGCCCTATCCTCTTTAGCCTTTCCTTATATGAGAGAAATTCCATCACCTTTATCATTTTGGTTGCTCTTCTTTGAACCTTTTCTAATTCTGCTATAGCTTTTTTGAGATACAGCTACCATAATTGAATGCAATACTCAAGATGAGGTCACACCACAGAGCGATACGGAGGCATAATAATATTCTTAATCTTATTTACCATCTCTTCGCTAATAATTCCTAGCATCCTGTTTGCTTTTTTTTTTGCCGCCGCCACTACTGAAGATTTCAGCGAATTGTCTACAATGACACCTAAATCTCTTTCTTGGTTGCTGACTCCCAAGATGGACCCTAGCATCAGGTAACTATGATTTACTACTACTACTATTTAGCATTTCTATAGCGCTACAAGGCATACGCAGCGCTGCACAAACATAGAAGAAAGACAGTCCCTGCTCAAAGAGCTTACAATCTAATAGACAAAAAATAAATAAAGTAAGCAAATCAAATAAATTAATGTGAACGGGAAGGAAGAGAGGAGGGTAGGTGGAGGCGAGTGGTTACAAGTGGTTACGAGTCAAAAGCAATGTTAAAGAGGTGGGCTTTCAGTCTAGATTTAAAGGTGGCCAAGGATGGGGCAAGACGTAGGGGCTCAGGAAGTTTATTCCAGGCGTAGGGTGCAGCGAGACAGAAGGCAAGAAAGTCTGGAGTTGGCAGTAGTGGAGAAGGGAACAGATAAGAAGGATTTATTCATGGAGCGGAGTACACGGGAAGGGGTGTAGGGAAGGACGAGTGTGGAGAGATACTGGGGAGCAGCAGAGAGTACATTTATAGGTTAGTAGAAGAAGTTTGAACAGGATGCGAAAACGGATAGGGAGCCAGTGAAGGGTCTTGAGGAGAGTGGTAGTATGAGTAAAGCGACCCTGGCGGAAGATGAGACGGGCAGCAGAGTTTTGAATCGACTGGAGAGGTGAGAGGTGACTAAGAGGCATATTTTCAAAGCACTTTGGGAGGCTAAGTTCCATAGGTTTCTATGGAACTTTGGGAGGCTAAGTGCTTTGAAAATGAGCCTGTAAGTGTGTTGGATTATTTGTAGTAAATAATTAGCAGATTTTATACACACAGCTTCAGCTTTAGAAATGTTAATTTCTTTTCTTCATCTCTCTCACATACACCCCAGAATAATTCACTGCTGAGTCACTTTAAAGTTGAAGTAACAAAACATCTGTTTACTCACAGTTTGTAGTTAGATTATATTCAGACAGGCTTATATATACATATTACTATACATTTGGATTATCAGCTCTTTCCATGTGCTTAGATGGTAATGGATGCTCACACCACCATAGATCCTCTCAGCTTAGGAGAGATCATGAGCTCCATGTGCTGTGTCTAACCCCCACAGGAAGTTGCATGGGTGTGACCTCTCTAGGAAATTCACATCAGAGGTCACAGAGTAATCACAGAGAAAAACATTTCTGACAGGCAATGATTTGAATTATTCTTCCCAATGTGCACCACTTTGCATTTGTCCACATTAAATTTCATCTGCCATTTCGATATCCAGTCTTTCAGTTTCCTAAGATCTTCCTGCAATTTTTCACAGTCCACATGTGTTGTGACACTTTTAATTTTTTTGTGTCATATGGAAATTTAATCACCTCACTTGTCATTCTGATATCCAGATCATTTATAAATATGTGTCCCAGTACAAATCTCTGCAGCACTCCACTATTAAGCCTACCCTCTGTTTTCTATCCAGTAACCAATTCCTAATCAACAGAGGGTCATTGCCTACTCTCCCATGACTTTTTAATTTTCTCAGGAGTCTCTCATGAGAAACATTGGCAAAAGCTTTCTGAAAATCTAGATGCACTACATCAACTGGCTCGCCTTTATCCACATGTATATTCAAGTCTTCAAAGAAATGAAGCAGGGCAAGTAAGTGGTGTACTGTAGAACTGCATGTAAGTGGCATAGCACATAATTGCAAGGGGGCATTCACATGATTGGACCATGGGGAGCATGAGTGGGGCTGCCAATTATGATCGAGGAAAGATTACTGTAACAGCCTTTATCTTGGGTTATCACAGACATGTTCAAAGGCTCTTCCAGTAGTGTAAAATGCTTCTGTTTGATTGTAGGGCTTCATAAATTTGATCATGTATCTTTGTCAGTGAAGTCCTTACACTGCCTCCCGGTGAAGTACAGGATACAATATGAAATACTGATGTTGAGTTCTACGATTTCACCGATATTGCTCCTGGATATTTCAAGCACATTATAAAACGTTGAGTCAAGTTGTGTTTTAACATTGTGTTTTAAGGTCTACTGAGACTTGACAATTGGTTCAACCCTCTTTGGCTAAGGTGCATTATGTGGAGACATCTGAGAAGCCCTTCTCTTATAGCTGGTCCATTACTATCTGAACCGATTCGTTTGTCATCATCCATACTTGAATTTTGGAAAAGTTGAAGGCTAAATTGTTTGTACAAGCTTACAGGTGATATGATGAGGAAATGACATGACAGGAGGGATGTTAATTGGCATTGTGTTTGTCTATTTTATTTTTGTGTATGTTTACTTGTACCTGCCTAGGTGATAGGTGGGCTACAAAATATAGCAGGTGCACAGCTATGGAATGCTCTTAAAAAGACAATTACGACTTTGTAGCAATTTAAGACACAACTGTTTGTATCTGCATTTTATTGAGTTTCAGGAAAATTATACCCTTTGTTTTTTGTGGGCTGCTTACTGTGATTGTAATAGAAACTGTGCTTTGTGTATGTAGGACATGATTATGTATGTTTTCTTTTGTAAACCACTTAGTTGTTAGGTGGTATATAATTTTTTTAAACAAATAAATAAATATATGTGTAACTCACAGAATACTGTCGGTTATATGTGCCGCTGCTGTATTTATGTTATGCAAGGTCTTAGTGTTCTATAGCACCACCTGGGCACCCAGATTCCATTATAGAACAGGCTCTCATTGTGCAGCATCGGGATACCTAAAAGGAGGCCCCATTTTCGAGTACCGCCTCCTAGGTGTCTTCCAAGATGCTCAGCTAGCAGGAACACAAACAAATATAGAATTCAAGCAGAGGAAAGAGAGAGATGTTATCATCAATCTGTGAAAAAATTACCTGGGGGGGGCGTGTCTCAAGATGGCTGCATGTTGAGAGCTCTCGGTGGAATTCTCCTGTAGTTTGCTAATATTACTTTTTTACCTCTAAATCGAAAATGCCTCATACCAAGCGTAAGGGGAAGCTCAAGGCAGTTTCCTCGACTGCCGGGACGTCCTCACCTATTCAGCAAACGATCGAGAAATACACCTTGAAGCCTCCTACCTTAGCTTCCGAGAGGGGCCTTGCGTTCCCCGTCGGTGAAGACTCCTTCGGGGATTTGGGGCTTGAAATTTCACTCTCCCCTCCGGAATCTCATCCACCGCCGCTCCCTGAAGAATGTGTCTCCTGGCGCGACCGACTTGACCCGGAAGTGGTCGAAGGTATGGAAGCGACTCGAGGAGCGGGAGTCACAATGTCGGAGGGAGACCCGATACCGAGAGAATATCGGGTAGAGCATAGCGCTCCAATGAAGAAATCAGCTGCGGTGACCCTCGAGAGCATTTGGACGGCTCTGCAGAGGGTGGACGCTACGGTGGCCAATTCAGCAAAAGAGATAAAAGACCTTGTAAGTACTGTTGTAAACCTTTCCCTTTCATTTAATACCGCGAAACAAGAAACTATAGAACAATTGGGGGCTCTTAAGCAGGACGTTGCTAAACTAAATGAAGTTACGACTACAATTATTAAGGATAATACTTCTATGCAACGTAGGTTAGAGATGATGGAAAATTACAATCGGAGGCTTAACTTAAGGTTGTTGAATTTTCCAAAGGAACTTGGAATTACTTCTTTGGACGCTTTCAAACTTTATTTACAGGAGGTTTTAAATTTCTCTCCTGAAACTATTCCACCATTGAATAAAGTATATTATATACCAATTAAAAAGCCTCCTGAAACCTCTCTTCCAGTAATTCCATCTGAAGAGCCAGGATTGAACATATCTGAATTACTAGAAAGAACTCTGGACTCAAACTCTGAAAGAGCGACTCTAATTGTATCGTTCATTTTTCAACAAGATTTGGACGCGGTTATGCGTATTTACTTCAAGAAAATGCAGACTCTGTTCAGAGGAAAGAGGGTTTGGATATATCCCGATATTATAAAGCAGACCCAAGAAAGGAGGAAGTTGTTTCTTGCGATGAAGACAGAAGTGACATCTTTAGGAGCCGTTTTCTACTTAAATTTTCCCTGTAAATGTGTTATTAAATATTTGGGTCTTAAGTATTATTTCTACCAGCCTGAACAGTTGAAGGCATTTATAAATATGAAGAAACTCGGTAAACCGTAGGTCCTGATGAATAAATAGCGGAGAAATTAAATGAATTCTTTGCTTCGGTCTTCACCGAGGAGGATTTGGGGGGGACACCGGTGCCGGAAAGAATATTTGAAGCGGGGGAGTCGGAGAAACTAAACAAATTCTCTGTAACCTTGGAGGATGTAATGGGTCAGTTCAGCAAGCTGAAGAGTAGTAAATCACCGGGACCTGATGGTATTCATCCCAGAGTATTAATAGAACTAAAAAATGAACTTGCGGAGCTACTGTTAGAAATATGCAATCTGTCCCTAAAATCGAGTGTAGTACCGGAAGACTGGAGGGTAGCCAATGTTACTCCGATTTTTAAGAAGGGTTCCAGAGGAGATCCGGGAAATTATAGACCGGTGAGTCTGACGTCGGTGCCGGGCAAGATGGTGGAGGCTATTATTAAGAATAAAATTGCAGAGCATATACAAAAACATGGACTGATGAGACAAAGTCAGCACGGATTTAGTGAAGGGAAGTCTTGCCTCACCAATCTAATGCATTTTTTTGAGGGGGTAAGCAAACATGTGGACAATGGGGAGCCGGTTGATATTGTATATCTGGATTTTCAGAAGGCGTTTGACAAAGTGCCGCACGAAAGACTCCTGAAGAAATTGCAGAGTCATGGAATCGGAGGTAGGGTATTATTATGGATTAAGAACTGGTTGAAAGATAGGAAGCAGAGAGTAGGATTGCGTGGCCAGTATTCTCAGTGGAGGAGGGTAGTTAGTGGGGTCCCGCAGGGGTCTGTGCTGGGTCCGTTGCTTTTTAATGTATTTATAAATGACCTAGAGATGGGAATAACTAGTGAGGTAATTAAATTCGCCGATGACACAAAATTATTCAGGGTCGTCAAGTCGCAGGAGGAATGTGAACGATTACAGGAGGACCTTGCGAGACTGGGAGAATGGGCGTGCAAGTGGCAGATGAAGTTCAATGTTGACAAGTGCAAAGTGATGCATGTGGGTAAGAGGAACCCGAATTATAGCTACGTCTTGCAAGGTTCCGCGTTAGGAGTTACGGATCAAGAAAGGGATCTGGGTGTCGTCGTCGTTGATACGCTGAAACCTTCTGCTCAGTGTGCTGCTGCGGCTAGGAAAGCGAATAGAATGTTGGGTGTTATTAGGAAGGGTATGGAGTCCAGGTGTGCGGATGTTATAATGCCGTTGTATCGCTCCATGGTGCGACCGCACCTGGAGTATTGTGTTCAGTACTGGTTTCCGTATCTCAAAAAAGATATAGTAGAATTGGAAAAGGTACAGCGAAGGGCGACGAAAATGATAGTGGGGATAGGACGACTTTCCTATGAAGAGAGGCTGAGAAGGCTAGGGCTTTTCAGCTTGGAGAAGAGACGGCTGAGGGGAGATATGATAGAAGTGTATAAAATAATGAGTGGAATGGATCGGGTGGAAGTGAAGCGACTGTTCACGCTATCCAAAAATACTAGGACTAGAGGGCATGAGTTGAAGCTACAGTGTGGTAAATTTAAAACGAATCGGAGAAAATTTTTCTTCACCCAACGTGTAATTAGACTCTGGAATTCGTTGCCGGAGAACGTGGTACGGGCGGTTAGCTTGACGGAGTTTAAAAAGGGGTTAGATAGATTCCTAAAGGACAAGTCCATAGACCGCTATTAAATGGACTTGGAAAAATTCCGCATTTTTAGGTATAACTTGTCTGGAATGTTTTTACGTTGGGGAGCGTGCCAGGTGCCCTTGACCTGGATTGGCCACTGTCGGTGACAGGATGCTGGGCTAGATGGACCTTTGGTCTTTCCCAGTATGGCACTACTTATGTACTTATGTATACATGTAATACATATTTCCTATTTAATTTTTTTTCCTACTCTGTAGTCTTCATACTTGCTTAGACTATCCCCCATTATTGTGGTCTAAAAGAAGATATTTTGTTTTTTTCCTTTGGTAAAAATATTTCATTTAAATTTATATTTCCCTTTCTGCATTGCTTATTCAAATGTAACTGTATTGTTAATTTGATTAAAAACTAATAAAGACTTAAAATAATGAAAAAATTACCTGGCCAGAAACATCCCACCTAAAATTCTAAATAATTTAACCAGGCAGGAGAGGCTCTTGCCCCGGTTAAATAACGTCTGGCCCCCTAACCAGGGATATTTTGCTATTTCATTTGTGTAAAAATAATAAGCCTCTCTCAAGAGGATGAATGAGAAATTAGATGTCATGAACACCATAGAAGCATTCATCTCCTTCTCACCTCATCTATCTCACTGTTCACCTCATTTTCCTCAAATGCATTACCTTATCCTATAAGTACCTCGCACTTACACGTGTTATCCCTGCCCCCCACCCAGGTGAAGCTGCTCTGGTTTTGCACAAATCTCCTGTAAAATGGCTGTTCCTGTTGTGCATTCCAGCATGTCCATATAGGTATTTTACAAGAGACTGCAAAATGGGGCTTTTAGAAGTTAAGGTAAAAAAAATCAGAAGGGTATCATCTGCAAAACTGCAGTAACAGTAAAACAAAATTAAAATGTACATAGAGAACAGCAACAAGGACAGGTCTCAGGCTCTGGTTCCTATTGTCCCTGGTGAGCATAGCAACCAGCTCTGTGGGTGCTTGAGAATCCCTAATATTGAGCAAATTCCTTGACTCTGTCCAGAGAAGGAATCATTTCCATTGGGTTTAGCACCCCCAATCATCGAGAAAAGTTGGCTTTTGTGGTGGTGAGATCACATTTCTAGCCTGGTGGCAGGAACCAGCCTATTTTGCTGCAATGGCTGCTATTTCTTCTCTTTCCCCCTGTATTATACTACTACTACTTAACATTTCTAAAGCGCTACTAGGGTTACGCAGCGCTGTACAATTTAACATAGAGGGACAGTCCCTGTATTATATACAGTTTCTCTTGCTCATTCTTTTGTTGATAGTGCACTAGTCAGGTCTACCTGCTAAGTTTTAGCAATAGTGCCGGTGTGGAGTGAGGGCAGAGTATGGGGTTCCTAAAAGTGATCAGATAATGTTAGGACAGCAACAAGGTTTGTCCTAAAATTATTCAAATAGTTATCCAGATAATGGACTAAATATCACTTCTATCCAGATAACTGTACAACTCGCTACTCTCTACACACATTCAATGCCAGCCATTTTCCAGACACTGGTGCTGAATATAATTTTTAAAGTGCTATAGCCAAGCATACTAGCACCGTTGCTCAGTGCAAGAGGAAATGTATTTTGTCTTCTATTTCTCCAGCATTGTACCTCATGCAGAGCACATCATCCTGAGGTTTCCAGTTCAGTTTTTGTATGTACATTTCTATTTCTAGGCTGTGGTCACTTACTCTATATTTAGTGAGTGTCTGTGGTTTGTATGAATGACCAAAGTCAGCAATTCTGCTAACATGCAGTTTCTGTATGGGGATCAGTAGCAGGTACAGCTTGTTCTGTTTTCCAAACTGCACCTCCAAATAGAAGTTGTGTTGGCATTCCAGGGTATGTTGCAGTGTTTGCAGTGCCTGTTTTTCATTGGCAGGGTTGTAACTGTTTGAATTGTGGGTAGGCTTGCTTTTCGAAAGTAGGCTCTGAAAACTGTAACGCTGTTTATAGCTATCCTGCATGTTGTTTTAGATTCTTTAATATGTAATTCTTCAATTTGGATTTTGTATTTCTTATCTTTTCATTACTTTGTATTCTTTAATTGTTTTAGGGTGCATTTAGATTAATATTTGTAATCGCGATTAAAGTTATGTTATTTACATACTTTTCTCCCACTACGGCTCCCTGTGATTCTGGGTAACGGAAGGTTAAGTGATTTGCAGTGGGGAGGAATAAATAAACATACCTTTAAGAGCATGATTAAGGGCCCTCTTTACTAAGGTGTGTTAGCATTTTTAGTACATGCTAAAAATTAGCGCTCACCAGTGGCGTAGGAGGGGGGCGTCGGCTCCGCCGGCTCCCTGCTCCCTCTGCCCCAGAACAGGTTACTTCCTGTTCCGGGGCAGAGAGAGCAAGGAACCAACGGAGCCAACGCTTCCAGCGACATGCACTCGGGGGTGGATCGGCCCTCTCGCCCGCCCCTCGCTTCCTAATGCAAGTAAGAATGCGCTCCGGGGGGGAGGGTGCGTGCCAAGGTGGGGCGCCATTCTGCACCCGTGGGGGAGTGCGCAGCGGCGACCCGCCCCGGGTGTCAGCCGTCCTTGCTACGGCACTGGCGCTCACTAATACTAGAGACACTCACAGGAATATATGGGTGTCTCAAGTGTTAGCATGCACTGAAAACACTAGTGTGCCTACAGCGTGGTTTAGTAAACAGGGCCCTAAAACTTTAATTGAAATGTAGCCCTAGCCTGGGTATTAGTGTTGGTTTGGAAGGGCAGGTTTGCTATATATGTTGAGTGGGATTTTTACAGGGTTTTGTGCTGCTTCACGCAGTGCCTAGTACTAATGGAGTTTATGTTTTTTTTTTAAAATAACATCACAATTTAAATATTTGCATTTGTATTGTGAACAGTAAGGGAAGTGTCTCAATTCTGCTCTTCATCCATTAATGGAACTGTTTCGGCAGACACAGAGTATCTGTTTGTAGAACTGAAGGTTTAGGATTTGTATGGGGGGTTCTGGCGCATTCTGGCTAGATTCCTTTAACTATAGTCCTCAGTATGTGCTGAGAGACAGACTTTGGTACTAATTGTTAAATTGCTATATATTCATTTGCTTTCTAGATGAATTAATAGAAATAAAACAAACCAAAGAAAAGAAAATGATACCTTTTTATTGCACTAATTTAACACCTATGAAAGCTCATCAAAAAAATGTAACCCTTCTTGAAAAAGGAATGGTGGAAGAGTTTTGATATGCAAGCACTTGCTGCCATCTGCTGGATAAAGAAATTATAGTATCCAGTAGTTACTATACAGTACTAAGGGGGTCTGTTCCAAAGGCGCGCTAGTGATTTTAGGGACCCTTTTACTCAGTATTCACATTGCTCATAATGGCACCCTAAGTCGTAACCGCCCCTAAATAGTATCATCTCACCCAAACAGGCCAATCTACTAACACTTATATTCAGTGCATTTTTTCTAGCAAAAAAGGTGCTGGTACTCAAATGCTAGGTCACCCTTCAGGGATGGGTTGATCACTGATGGACCCACCCCACAATGGCCAGGCCCCCTGCAACCAGTCACAGAATCTATGACAAGGCAGAATTGGGTGTGTAGAGCCTGAGCTCTTTCATTAAAACTTGGGGTCCATGGGTTAAGTTTAGCAGACAATGGAAAAGGTGCCAGTACTCAGTACCCCCAAGAACCCCCTCAAAAAAAGCCCTGCTTATATTGATGAGGTACTTGGGGGTACTGAGTACCAGCACCTTTTCCATTGTTTGCTAAAATTGACCCATGGTCCCCAAGTTTTAATGAAAGAGCTCAGGCTCTACACAACAATTCTGTCTTGCCATAGATTCTATGACTGGCTGCAGGGGCCCTGGCTATTGTGGGGTGGGTTCCTCAGTGATTACCCCACCTCTGAAGGGTGGTCTGGCATTTGAGTACCGGCACCTTTTTTGCTAGCAAAAACGCACTGACGAAGACTAGTCCAATTCTACATTACAGTCCCTTTGGATCTAATGTGAATCTAATGTGAATATCCACTTTTGTTCCTTATAATTAATGTCTCCACATCACCCACTTCTATACCAATTACTACTTGATCAACAACTTGCCACCGCAAGACCGGAAGATGATAGGTGAAAGGTTAACATGATTATGGAAAAAAGTATTGAACCTTTAATTGGACGTAAAGCTTGTGGACGTTGCCAATGGTGTAGCTCCACCATAGAAGGGATTCAGTGGGAAGCAAGTTTAAAACGTTACCCTATTGCGGCTTGTACAAACACTACTTGTGCAAGTAAAAATGTAGCTGATATCATACAATGCCCTTGCAATCTTGTATATGTGGGTCGATCTTCCTGTCCTATTAAAAATAGGTTGAGAGAACATAAACCTAGGATTCTGAATAGGGTAGAATCAGCACCGCTGGTCTCGCACTGTGAAGTTTAATCATACAGTGGAAGACCTGTGGTGGCAAGTTATTGATTACCGCAAGACACCGGTAAAAGAAACAAATGCATTTTCTCCTGTACTTTGCTAAACACAAAAATAGAGAAGATATACATTTCCCAACGAGGACACATTCCAGTCCTTTAAAAGTATTTAAAAAAGATTTTGTTTTCTACTTTTGTTGTCTGGGTACTTTTCTAATTGAGTTGGTACCAATCCGCTCCACATTTTGTATCTCCTAAACTGTTTTCCAGGTTTGCCATTTCATTTCTTATCTTTCTTCTTGTTCTTCTTCCCTCATTGGTCTGGCAATTATCTTTTCTTTTTTCTTTTGTTTCTTTTCCACATTTCTCTTCTCTGCCTCTATATCTACTCACAGATCATTTTTACCCCTCATTCTCCATTTCTCTCACGCTCTAGTCCTTTGTCTCCTTTTCACCTCTCATCTACCTACCGGATTTTCTCATCCCCTCTTCAGCAATCCCACTGCCCTCCTTGCCTTCTCCTTCCTCAGTCTGCTAAACCTCCCTGTATCTTTTACCACTCTTAGTCCCCCATTTCCATCCTCAGTACTCACCCTCTCAGGCATAGGCGGTCGGTGACTCAGATGCTTGGGGAGGCTAAAGAGGGGTGGAGCTGGGGTAAGATGGGGCGCAACTAGAATGAGGCATTGCAGAACAAGTTAAAATCTGGGGGGGGGGGGGGTGACACCTATGTCAGCAGTAAATGGACCAACCAAACTAAATCAAGGGGTATACTGCATTAATCACTGGGGGAATCAGTCAAATAACATCTACCTCAAAAACCCTCAGAGGGACAATCAAAAAAAATCTTAAAAGAATGAGATTATGGCATTTTCAAAAAGAGTTCAAAGTGTTTGGAAGTTTGAGATTACTGAGCTTGCCCCCTTTTTCTGCAATTTGAATTTTTGGGCTCCTGAGGCAGCTGGTAGGCGAAACACGATCAAAGTCGGGACCTGAGCAAGTTGTTGAGTTTTTTTTTTTCAGATAAGTACACTTTTTAAGTACAATAGTTGAAATTGTTTAAACATGTATTAGAGTGGAAAATTTTGTTACCTTGATATGTGCAATGATTAAAGCTCATGAGAGGGGTTCCCTGTTGGGATTAAATAGAATTTTGAGGGATTTATAATGGTCCCTCTATTGTCTATGAGCACATATCTGTATGTATAGTTTTTGAAGATTGTGACATTTTTACAGTATATTGATTCATCAGTTATTAAACTGTGGGTTTTGGAGCAGTAAATGGACAGCAGGTCACTTTTGGACACAGCAGGGAAAGACCCCTCCACTGTGTTGCTCTGGTGCAGCTACAAATTGTTAATCAACACAAAACTCTACAGAAGTCACTCAAGACCTATAAAGCAATTTTACCATATCATATAGCACTAACTTCCAGAAGTCACACCATAAGGGCCTACCTAGGGAATAACAGCACTGTAAACATTGTAGTGGAAAGTAGAACATCAATACACCTATTGGGAAAACTAAATGAGCCGGTTTAGTACCAATTATTCAATTTAACACATGCAGAATACAGATAGACCCTCACAAAGTATAAAACAAGTAACCCCAAACTGAAGATAGAAATAAGTAGACAAAAATTAAACTGATCTCCCAGGAACCCAGACTCGGCATATAGTGCAAAACCAGAGAAAGAGAAATAGGACCATAGGCGCCCGGTATAAGAAGCTTGTGGAGGGCAGTTGGCGGAGCAAGATGGCGGCAGTTACATCTTTACCCGAGTAACATCGAGGTGTTTGCAGGAGCTCAAGCTCTTCCTCTATTTCCTAAAGTAAACTGTTTGCCTGTTTCAAAATATGCCGCATACAAAGAGGAAAGCGTTTGTTAGAGCCGGAGCTCAGACGGCTCTTACCTCTACACCGACCCAGCAGACGCTCAATAGCTTTCTCGCGGGAATCGCGACGACGGTGTCTGGAGGTCCCGCTGAGCTACTAGCAACAGGAGAGGCTGAGGTCTTGGGACAGGATATTTCGTTGTCCCCTCCAACGCATTCTCAACCACTGCAACCAACTGGAATCGACTATGGAGGGGATCCGCAAACCCGCGAAGACGATGTAGCGGTGAGCCAGCTGGGCCCCATAGCGATATTTCCAGTCGGAGCCTTTTTGCCATCTAAGGCCCAGAAAGCGCCGGTAACACTTGAGACTATATGGGAGACACTTCAGACAGTCTTAGCATCGACTCTCTTGTGAGTAAAGACCTTACAGTAATGAAAAATGAAGTCTCAGAAAAAATAAACCATTTAACTGATGAAAATGTAAAAATGAAAGAAATTTCAGCAAACCTTATACAACATAATACACGGATTCACAATAGATTGGAGTATTTTGAAAATTATAATAGAAGACTTAATTTGCACTTATTGAACTTTCCAAGAACTCCAGTTTATTCCCCTTTACAAATTTTCAAACAGTATCTGGTGGAAAACTTGAAATTTACAGAGGACAATATACCTCCGTTGAATAAAGTATATTATTTACCATCTAGAGGATTGAAGTATAACACTCAAGCTTTACCACAAGAACAGCCTGATTTAAATGTTTCTGAATTATTAGATTCTTCTCTAACTGAAATGACTGAAAGACAAACTCTTTTGGTATCTTTTATTTTCCAACAAGACTTGGACTCAGTTAGAAAAATGGCATTAAAGAACTTACAAGTTCCATTTTATGGGAAAAAAAAGTGTTTGTTTTTCCAGATGTTACAAAACAGACCCAGGCTAGAAGGAAGGAGTTTTTGGTATTAAGATCTGCTACATTAGCCTTGGGTGCTTCCTTCAACCTAAATTATCCATGCAAATGCAACGTAAAATATTTAGGGGTTAAGTATGTATTTTTTGTTTCTGAGCATTTGAAACAATGTATTAGTCAGAAAAAGGTCTTATAATTTGTGTTGGAGCTAAGTAGATCTGATTAGTCTTAAAATGAGATAATTAGGAAAATAGCAATTTATACTGTTAAGCCTTTCTTTAATTTTATTTTATTTTTGAATGATATGTGAAACTTGACTCCTGAGTACTGATGCTCTTGCCCCCATATTTTGGGGTCTAATACAAGTTGATTAAGACTGTTTTCTTGTTTAATATTCCATTTGGGAAAATTTCCTGTAATTTGTTTAAACTGTTTTGCCTTTTCAAGAATATATTCTTGTAAATATATAAAACTGATAAATAAAGAATTAAAAAAAAAAAAAAGAGGCTTGGAGAGGCTAAGGGGCTTATTTTCAACACTTAGACTTACAAAATTCCATAGGTTACTATGGAACTTGGTAAGTATAAGTGCTTTGAAAATACACCTCCACGCCTCCCCCCCCCCCCCACCCCTGCTGCAGCAGAATGGATCAGCTGTGGAGTCCAGCTGCTCTGAGGGGATTAAATTATTGATTTACCTCCATCCTCACAGCAGGAGCTGCAGTGAAAGCCCTCTAGCAGTTGTAGAAATTGGTTTATGATTTGTTTACCTTACTGCTGGGAAAGCAGGGGGGGTTGGCTGGAGGTGTCCTAGGTTGCCAGGGAGATATTTAAGGAGGATGACTTCCTGGCCTGCACTGAGGACAGATAGCAGCAGAACGGATACTGGGCCAGCATGATCAGAAAAAGTCACCAGACAACAAAGGTAGAAAAGATCATTTTATTTTCATTATAGTGTTTGGAATATGTCCACTTTGAGAATCAGGTGCTCAACATTAAAAGTTTATATTTATTTATACTTATTTATGGCATTTTATCCCACATTAAACATGAATTAGGGTGTTTTGTGGCTCTACATGAGAATTGTGATATGATCCCTTGTTTCATATTGTTGACAGTCTGCATTTTCCATATGGGTGGTATATTGGTGTATTAAGTCTGCCCAGTGTAATATTTATGGTACAGTAAGGTTTTGAGTGTGTTTTGGACAAAGTTGTGCATAGTGTTTTGCAGTTGAGCGATTGTGCTTAGAATATGCTTTGAGCAACCACTTTATTCTTTGACATATGATACATATCTAATATCTAAGTTTAATAAAAGGTATTAATTGTGACTTTTATTTTTATTTATTTATTTTTTCTGTGTGTTATCAGACAATTATGGATTTAAGCTCCACCCCTGGCCCCACCCCCTTTAGCCTCCCCAAACAGTTGGGCCACCAACCGCCTATGAATAGGACTAATTCAATACATTTCTTGACTAGCTTTCAGAGGCCAACCCCTCCTTTGAAATGATATCACCTTATTTTCTGTTTTGTTTTATTTTAATTTATTAATCTTTAAATTGGACTAACAGTGCTACAATTCTACCTCACCCTAAATTTAAAATCTTTTCTCTACCTTTGTTATCTGGCCACAATAGCATACCAAGGGCGAGGCGGTGGGGGCGGTCTGCCCCAGGTGCAGACAGCAAGGGGATGCATGGACTAGTTACGCAGTTGTCGACTCTGCTGGTCCCCTGCCCCCTCTGATGTTACGTCCTGTACTGGAGCAGAGGACCGGCGGAGCTGACAGCCACATGCACCCTCTTCCTAGGAGGGATGTGGTGGGGGTGATACGTGAGTGAGATGGGGGTGAGATACACCTTGGGGGGGGGGGGGACATCAACCCACCCTGGGTGGCAAGCAAGCTAATGCCACTGTTTGGCCATTTAATTTTGCTATGTAGGTCCCATTCTCCAGTTACTGCTTTACTGTCTTCTCTTAGCTCTCTTTCTATAGTCTCCAGTTCATTTGTTTTCTCTCCTCCCTTCTTCTTCACTTCAAACACTAAATCCATCTCCGACACTGATCTTTTTCTTTCAGCTTTTTTTCTATTTTTCTGCCTCTCTGTCCATTCAGATTTAATTCATTCTAACTATCCAATCTCCCTTTTTTCACTGTATTCACCTACAGCTTGCCATATCTTTCCCTCACCCAGGTCCTCGCATTCCCTTTCTTAATTCCCAGTCTTTCATTTACTCTTCCGTGGCTCCCTCTGCCATCCAACATCTCATTTGCCTTTCTGGGCCCAAATGCACAGAACTCTGGCGCTGAAGGGAACAGTGCTGGAAAACACTGGCTGAACACCAAGTCGGAATTACTGACCAATGTTCAACACTAACAGCATGAAAATTATATGCACACGGTTAGTGCTGAGCATTGGCCAGTAAAGGGGTCTGAGCATTCTTGGCACATGCCCACAAGAGCTGTGCAGTAGGCATAGCTCTTGTGCACATGTCCAGTCACTGGACCCCTCCTGACCCCCACAACCAAAAGAAAAATCCCTGGGGGGGGGGGGGTCCATTGGACTCCTCCTGACTACTCTTTCACACCTAAAAACATCCCTGGTAGCCCAGTGGATAATCTAACCCCCCCCCCGCAAAAAAATTTGCCTATGGTCTAGCAGGCCCACCAATCCGATCCAGTGGGCCCCGGCCAGGCTGAGCCTGACTCCCTAGTCGCCACTAAAAGTCCTGGTGGTCTAGTGGAATTTCCCCCACCAGACCCCTCCACATACCTTTGTGTAGGAGGAACACCTACTCCCTCCTGTTTCTGGGCCTGCCTGCCCACTTCAAACTGGTGGCACCTCACCCCTGCTCCTCAGTGCATCTTGGAATGCACTGGAGGAGTCTATTTACCATATAAAGAGTCCTTATGTGGTACTTGGGCCCCTCCCAATGCATACCAGGAGGAGCATACCATGGAGTGATACTTAACATCCTTGTTTTTATTTTCCATTCCTTTCCTAATAATACCTATTTCCTTTCTTTGCCGTTGCAGCTCACTGAGCAGAGGGTTTCAAAGTATCATCAAAGATGACTCCTAGGTCCTTTTCCTGGTTGGTGACTCCTAACGCGGAACTTTGCATCATGTAGCTATAATTCAGGTTCCTTTTTCCCACATGCATCACTGCAGTTGCTCACATTAAACATCATCTGCCATTTGGATGTGATTTAACAACTTTAAATAACTTTGTGTCATCAGCAAATTTAATTGCCTCACTAGTTATTCCCATATCTAGATCATTTATAAATGTTAAAAAGCAGCGGTCCGAACATAGACCCCTGCGGTACCCCAGTATCTACCCTTCTCCATTGAGAATACTGACCATTTAACCACTACCTCCTATCCAGTGACTTTACAATTTCCTCTGGAATCTTTCATGAGGTACTTTGTCAAATGCCTTTTGAAAATCCAGATACACAATATTGACCGAATCACCTTTATCCACATGTTTGTTCACCCCTTCAAATAAATGTAGTAGATTGGTGAGGCAAAATTTCCCTTCACTAAATCCATGTTGGCTTTGTCCCTGTATGATTATATCAGACTTCCTCCAGCCACCTTGAGGCTTTCCCTCTGCCACATCCCACCCACACAGCAACAGAAAGTTGTGAAACTAAGAATGCCCCAGAACCTGGCTGAAGGGAGCCTGATGTAATTGCAGCTGATGAACACAGCAACTTTGTATGCTCATGGTAGTGGAGGCGAAGTGGCAAAGGGAGGTAGGGAAGTAATGATGGGCTTGTGAGGGAAGTGTTCTGGTTGGGGTGTCAAGGCATAATGACATCTATGCTTCTGAGCATGCTTGGACTCCCTTGTATAAGCCGTGGTCCCTCCTCCTTCCCTTCAGTCTATCCCATAGCTGTTGCTACTACTGTACCTATGAGGGAACTGCAGGCTGGAAGTGTGACTACATTCCCCTGCTGTTTACAATGAGCACCCATCACCAATATGCAAGCACTGCTTTCTCTGTTGACAAGCAGGAGGAATTTAGATACACTGGATGATGACTCCAAAGCTTAGTGTCATCTTACTGAAGTTGTAATAGGCACAGTTGGATGAACAAGATGCTCACTGGTAAAGAGATTGCAGAGAACCTGAGAAAATTAAAAAGCCAAGTGATAGAAGGCAATGTTCTGTTGTGGACTGGGAACTTGTTAATATATTTAAAAAAACAGAGGGTAGTGTTAAATGGCCATTTCACTCAATGGAAGAAGGGAATAGTGGAGTGCCCCAGGGATCTGTACTGGAACCTGTGCTATTTAACATATTTATAAATGATCTGGAAATGGGAATGACAAGGGGATTACATTTTCAAATGACAAAACTGTTCAGAGTTGTTAAATCTCATGCAAACTGTGAGAAATTGCAGCAGGAACTTAGGAAATTTGAAGACTGGGCACCTAAATGGACAAAAGCAAAGTGATGCACACTGTAAAGAATAATCTAAATCATAGTTACCTGATGCTAAGTTCCACTTTAGGAGTCACCACCCAAGAAATGATCTAGGAGTCGTCATGGACAATATGTTGAAAGGGTGATTAAAGGGATAGACCTCATCCCATATGAGGAAAGGTTTAAGATGTTATAGCTCTTCAGCTTGGAAAATAGATGGCTGAGAGGGGAAAGGACAGAGGTCTACAAAATCCTTAGTGCAATAGAATGTGTAAATGTGAATTGTTTGTTTACTCTTTTGAAAAGTACAAAGATTAGGGCAGTGCTTCTCAATCCAGTTCTTGAGGCACACCTAGTCCCATCAGGTTTTCAGGAATTCCACAATGAATAAGCATGAAATAGATTTGGACTAGGTGACACTCCATGAAGTTACATAGTAATACTTTTAAAATGAATAGAAAAAAATATTTTCACTCAATGAATAGTTCAAGCTCTAGAACTTGTTGTTGGAGGATGTGGTAACATCATATCTGGGTTTAAAAAATGTGTTGAACATGTTATTGGAAGAAGAGTCCATAATCTGATATTAAGATAGACAGAGAAAAGCCACTACTTATCCCTGGAATCAGTAGCATGGGATCCTGACAGTTACCTGTGACCTTTGATGCCTTACAGGTAATGCAGGAGACAACAGCAGAAATTGAGGATGTTAGTTACCTGATGCTGATGTCAACCTTGGGGTCAGCAACCAAAAAAAAGATCTAGGTGTCATTATAGATAATACACTGAAATCTTCTGATCAATGTGTGGCAGTGGCCAAAAATGCAAACAGGATGCTAGGAATTATTAGGAAAAGGATGGTGAATAAGACCAAAAACATTATAATGCTTCTGTATTCCTCCATGGTGTGACCTCACCTTGAGTACTGCGTTCAATTCTGGTCGCTGTATCTCAAAAAAAGATATAGCAGAAATGGAAAACATTCAAAGAAGAGCAACCAAAATAAGCAGGAAAGGCTAAAGAGGTTAGGGCTCTTCAGTTTGGAAAAGAGATGGATGAGGGGAGATATGATTGAGGTCTACAAAATCCTGAGTGGTGTAGAACGAGTAGAAGTAAATCCATTTTTTACTCTTTCCAAAAGTACAAAGACTAGGGGACACATAGAAGTTATATGGAAATACTTTAAAAATAAATAGGAAGAAATAGTTCTTCACTCAACGACTAGTTAAGCTCTGGAACTCTTTGCCGGAGGATGTAGTAACAGTGGGTAGCATGTCTGGGTTTAAAAAAAGGTTTGGACAAGTTCCTGGAGGAAAGTCCATAGTGTGCTACTGAGACAGACATGGAGAAGCAACTGCTTGCCCTGGGATTGGTAGCATGGAATGTTGTCATGATTTGGGTTTCTGCCAGGTTCGTGTGACCTGTCTTGGCCACTGTTAGAAACAGGATACTGGGCTAGATGGACCATTGGTCTGACCCAGTATGGCTACTCTTATGTTCTTATGTGAAGAACTGACTCTATATGACTAGTGGAAGGCTCAGAGAAACAGGCCAACATGACTAAGGACAGGTTATGATGAAACTTAACTATTTTGGCAGGAAAACAGAATGGTTTTAGAGGATTACCCTATATGAAGGAATTAGGTGTAGGGAGGACAGTGCATGAAGACCTGCATTCAATAACTTCTCAATGAGGTAATAACAACCAAAAATAGAATTTTCCATGATAGATGCTTTAGTGGGGGTTCCTCCAGGGGTTCGAAAGGGGGGTAGTAGTACACCTCACTGCTTTTGTCAAAGCTAATTTGCATATTTTGACAGGTGGCCACTCCCACTTCAGGATGTGTTAATCAGAATTGAGGATCTGCCCAAGCCACACCCACTCCCCACATAAGCCATGCCCATACTCTGTCCCACCTTCTTTGATATCACTGGATATGACATCATAACCTCACCCATACCCCACTCCTTTTGCATAATCCTGCCCCTAACCCCATCTTACTTGTATAAACTCCACCCCTTTTTACATATGCTGCCCCAACCCCACCAGTTTGACATCACGGGACGACATTATAACTCCGCCCAGGCCATGCTTCTTTTCCAAAATGGCGGCAACCACTTGATGCCCTCACATTTCCTGGCTCACACTGCTCGCTGTCATGTGACTAGCTGAGTCACATGGCAGGAAGTGATGTCAATAGCCCCCAACACCACCCTCTACAGCCTCAGAGGAATGTGCACAGCTTAAACTTTTCTCTCTCTCTCTCAGAGAAGAAAATAGACATTTGTAGTCTTCAGACTACCCATTTCTTAAAAAAAAAAAAAATTCTTTCAAAAGGATACCATGCTGTTTAAACCACAGCTAATGGTTTTAAGCCCTAAAGTGTGTTTATTTAAGGTGGACTGAAGCTGATCTGTCGGCTTTTAAGAACAGGCTGAGATCTCTTTTTGCTGAATTACAGCCGAGAGTGGAGTAGGATGGGGCTTGGGCATGGCCTAGGTGGATCCTCAATTCTGATTGACTAATGCAACCAGACGTGGACATGGTCAACTGTCAAAACATGCAAATTAGCTTTGATAAAAGCCGGTGAGGTATAATACTACTGGTGTTCTAGAAGCTGTACCTGTTCAGTGAATATAGCCTATGAGAACAATGGAGTTGCCTGTGTTTGTTGAACTGGTTACTGGTCTCTAACCAAACAGTGATGAGTTGGGTCACTTTGAAGCAGAGATGAAGCTGAAGCTGGTTTGCAATTTTTGGTGATCAGGCATGTATCTCCACCACAACAGACTACTGCTCACCCCCTAGAAAATTTTATATTCCCAAGCTGTCCACTGGATTGATAGTCTTTAGAGAGGAAGTCTTCTTGTCAGCCTTAAGAAGATTGAAGGGTTCTCACACATTTGACATTCTTGCATCAGTTCTCAAACATATTCAAACAGAGTTTGCCATCAGATGAAAAGTTGTTAGAACCAACAAGGATTACAACTTTGATAAAGCCTTCTCTGTAATTGAACAGCATGACAATGATAACAAAGATGAAGATACAAGTGATGAATTAGCACTACTTCTAATGCAGATGATAATGACAATGCTGACGATAAAGTATTCTGTGCTATATGGAATTCAAGTGTTTCATACAGAGATTCCCTTGATCAATATCTGTAGACCTAGTCTGAAGACATCAGTAGTACTGCAGCCTGGTCTGATCTGAAGGAACTTCTTATCAGTCTGAACAATCTGCTTCCTGGTAGTGCAATGGTTGATCATCTTTTTAGCTATGCTGGATTAATAACTCATATGAGTGACACTTTATTGCGCTACAAGTCCATCCACTTTGCTTTTAGTAAAACAAAATTTTAAAGTTGTTGGGATAAAAACATTAATAATAGCTGCATTTATTGTAGTTGTAATACTTTTACTTTTTACTCAAAAAGTAAAATATTAGGTAATAACTCTTTTTACTTTCACTTAAGTACATTTTTAATGTGTTCTTCACTGTATTTTTACTTAATTAATATATGTTTGTTTTTACTTAAGTACTTTGACCAATATTGGCTAAACTTCATCCAGTAAATCTCTCAGTTAAGATGGTACGATTTCTTGATAGACTCCTTCCTAGAATCTAGCATTATGTCTTGTATTTCCTTGGAGACTGGAGTGTGGACGATACTTCAGGCTCATTATCCAAGCTGTCAGTCAATAACCAAAGGCTAGGGGCAAGATGCACTAAACTTTAACGACCCTTTTACAACCCTTTAACGAACAAGTTTTAAACCGTGACATGCATTAAAGGCCTTTTTCCGACGACTGTAGCAGCTAACGAAAATGGAATGCAGATGAGCAATTCTTGTACAAACCCCATTGTAACGAGATGCACTAACCTTTTCCGATTGCCTTAACGCAGGAAATCTAACGAGAGGTCTGTACCTCTCGTTAGGGCTGCCCAGCTTCCAACCTGTAATGTAAAAAAAAAAAAAAAAAAAAAAATCGGGAGGGAGGGAGGGGGCAAAAACTGAACATTCTGGGAATTTTACCATTTGGAATCTTATCTAACTTCAAAGACTGCTTAGCGGGTGCAACTTTATTATCGTTCAGAGACCCCCCCACCCCCAAACAAGTACTGATGGCAAAGCTACTCAGCTTCAAGATTTCAAGGCCAAAGAAAAAGCCCACCAACAGTAAGAGCAGCATTACCTCCCAGAGAAGATCAACAGGCTGCAGATACGTTTAGTGATGAAAGTAATCAGGGGAAACACGGCTAGAGCCACTCCGCCCATTTCTTTTGCTCCTGTTTCCGCTGACCACAGACCCCAATTGCAACTGAAAAACTTCTCAGGTTGCACTTTTGACATCGTATCCAGGCATTTACATAATGCCTTCCACAGGAGGTCCATTACACCATTAATGTTAACAGTACATTTAAAAAAAAATAAAAACACACGCATTCACTCTACCTTAGCATAGCAAAAGGAGATGAGAAGAAAGGGTAACAGGTAGCCAAACACGAAAGTGCACACCACGTAGATTTTCTTGTGCCCCGGCCCCCCTCCCTTCCTTCCTTTCTCCCCAGCTCCGCCTCCTGCCATCCTCCGCCCCCGTGCCCCGCCCCCCTGAGGTAGTCACCGCCGCTCCCCCCCTCCACCGGGCCCCCCTCCATCTTACCGGGCCCGCGCAGCGCCTCTCACCTCTGTGTGAAGGCGCTGAATGGGCAAGAAGAACATCTGATCGCCGCCGAGTCTTCAAGACGTCTCTCCTTTCCTGACCTGGGCCTGCCCCCGTCTGATGTAAGTAACTATGTTGGTTACTTACGTCAGACGAGGGCGGGCCCAGGTCAGGAAAGGAGAGACGTCCTGAAGACTCAGCGGTGATCAGATGTTCTTCTTGCCCATGCAGCGCTGGTGAGAGGCGCTGCGTGGGCCCGGTAATGCGGAGGGCGGGCAGCGGGGTGGAGGATGGCGGGAGGTGGAGCTGTGGGAGAAAGAAAGGAAGAGAGGAAGGGAGGGGGGCCGGGGGTGCTAAAGTTTGAATTTTTCATGCAGGGAGCAGCAGGGACCTCAGGAGGCGGGGGGGGGGGGGGCAAGGCCATCCATACAGGATGCTCCTGACGAGCACCTTTGCCCCCTCCCAGTCCTTTTTTGCTTTTTGTTTTGATTTTCTATTTAATGCAGGGGGAAGCTAGGAGCCACGTGTTTGTGGGGGCTTTTTGTTTGTTTTGACGTTTGTGGCATGCGCAGAGCAGCCAGCATAACGCTTGGCTGCTCTGCGCATGTTTTAGGGGCCGATTACCGATGGGGGTTACACCAGTTTAACGAATCTTTAATGCATTGTATTTTTCAATACCGCACCGAACATGTGCGACTTGTTTTTTTTTTTGGTGCATTCTTCGTTTTTTTCAAATTCGTTAAGGACTTTTAGATTTTTTTACGTTTGGTTGATGCATCTGGCCCTAGGTGTAATAAGTGCCCTTGTTGCATCAGAAGAGAATGATGTGTCCCCAGTCCTACAGTAAGAATAGGAGGGAGAACCAGGGTTGACGTAGCCAATACAGGTCTGCAAGAATGATTTCTGCCTTATCCCACACTATCTTCTCCAATGTGTGAAAGACCAATTTAAAGGAAGGGAAAAGTGTATAGGAGACCTTGGCTCCATGAAAGCGAATTTGTTCTGCACAAGCCTGCACTTTCCTAATCTCACAGAGCAAAAGACTGGACACTTTTTGTTGTACAAAACGTAATAATAAAAATAAGATGTTGTGTTCTACACAAATAGTATCAAACAAAAGAGCAGAACTTCCCAAACTTAAGAAATATTTTAAAATACCCAGCATGGCTAGGTTTTGCCCTCAAGCTGCATCAGAGGTAGAATATATGAACAATAGTGTGTGGATGTTCAAAATTATTAGCATATACACATTTCCTTTGGTAGTCCTACGCTCTTTGTTAAATGTCACAGGATGCAAGTCCTTCTTCTAGTCCAGTAATGTACTCCCACAAGGTTTCAACTGGAAGAGTTTCACCTCACAGATTCAAACCAATGCAGTGGTTTGAATAATGGTTTATGGACTTTAACAGTTGATCATATATGATTGGAGACTGAATAAGGACGGAAGCAGTATAAGGAAACTAATGCTCCAAGCTAATTTAGGACAACTGAAAGACACTAACATGTTCTCATGTGCAAACACACTTCAGTGTGTGTTATTTACTGTTATTTATTTATTTGTTGCATTTGTATCCCACATTTTCCCACCTCTTTGCAGGCTCAATGTGGCTTACAATACATCATGAGTAGTGGAAATACATGAGAAAGAATATATTTAGTAATAACAGAAGGATTTTGGGTAACATGATGATAGAACATGATAGTGTTTTAACAAGCAAACATAAGAAATATATAAGAATTATATGAGAAAATATATCAGAAAATATACATTTAGTAGTAGCGAAAGAATCGTGGGTAGCATGATAATGAAGAAACATGTTAATATTTTGGCAAGTAGATATTGTGGAGGCAGTTCTGGTTATGTGTACAGGATTTCATATTTGTTGATTATTGTTGTATGCCTTGTTAAAGAGATGAGTCTTCAGTAGAATTTGGAAGTTAGCTAGTTCATAGGTCGTTTTTAAATTGTGCAGCAGTGCATTCCAGAATTGTGTGCTCAGGTAGGAAAAGGTTGACGCATGCGTTAGTTTGTATTTGAGATCTTTACAGTTTAGGAAGTGAAGATTAAGGAATGTGCGGGATAATTTTTTAGCATTCTTGGGTGGTAGGTCTATCAGGTCTGACATGTAGGCTGGTGCATCTCCGTTAATAATTTTATGAACTAGGGTGCATATTTTGAACGTAATACGTTCTTTGAGTGGGAGCCAATGCATCTTTTTCCTTAGGGGTTTAGCGCTCTCGTATTTTGTTTTACCGAATATAAGTCTGGCTGCAGTGTTCTGAGCTGTCTGAAGTTTTGATTATTTGCTATTTGCAGCCAGCGTAGAGTGCATTGCAGTAATGGGACCTAACACAGTAATGCTGGCCCTTGATTTAACTATTATTAGGAAATTAGTGGTAGAACAAGAAAAACAGAGCTTTTCTGTGTAAAGACAGGCTGTAAACTGGAACTGTCTGAAAGTAATAAATAGGAACGCTTTGGAGGCAATTCAATAAACAGCGCTAAAATGTAGGCGCCAAAAAAAATTAGCACTAAAGTGCTATTCTATAAAGGGTGCATACCTTATATAGACTAGTGTTTAGTGCGGATCCCATGCCTAAATTTTGAGTGCCGGACTTCCACCTACTAAAACCTGGTGTAAACACTGGCACCCAAGTTAGTCAGTATTCTGTAATAGAGACCTGCACGGGAACGGGGTTCACAGGAATCCCATGGAACCCGCACGAATCCCCTCTGGGGCTGTGGGATTCCCACAGTGATGGAAACAGTTCTGCGGAGTTCCTGTGGGGACGGAAGCAGTTCCCGTGGGGTTCCCATGGGGACAGAAGCAGTTCCTGGGGGTTTCCCATGGAAATGTAAGCTACACCTCTGTCAGCCTCTTACCTATCATGTTCTTTGAGTGCCATCTCCTTCGCCTCGCTTTAACATCGCAGATGCAGAAAGTCTTCCATTAAGGAGGTGGTAGAGACACAAATGCTGACAGAATTCAAAAAGGTGTGGGATGAACACAGAGGATCTCTAATTAGAAAATATAAGTTATAAATTTAAACTTAAATGGCTACAAGTGTGTGGATGTGTCAATTGACACTTAGATGGTGACTCTGGCTGTGATGAACTAGGGCCGACACTGGGCAGACTTGTATGTTCTGCGTCTCTTATGGTCTGCGTCTCGTATATGGCAATCTGGTTTAGGATGGGCTGGAAAGGGATTAGACAGCAACTTCAGTGGCTGGAGCATGAGGGCAGTGCTAGACAGACTTTTACGGTCTGTGTCCTGCAAATGAGAAGACAAATAGGCTGGAGTCGGCTTCAACGGAAACTTCAGCGGTTGGAACATAAGGACAGGGCCAGGCAGAGTACTATGGTTTATTTCCAGGAAACGCCAAAGAAAGACCATGATCAAGTATATAATATCAATATTCATTGTTCATTTAATCATGAATTGATAACGAATATGATTATTGGGCAGACTGGATGGACCGTTCAGGTCTTTATGTGCAGTCACTTACTATGTTACCATTAATCCTATCTGCTCCTGGGCTGATGCACAGACCTCAGCTCTGCCACAGGCATGAGTGTCAGAGGTCACCTCACCTACTGGCTTGTGTATGTGGTGACCTCTCAGCACACAGTACCAGCGAATCAGAGAAAAGTCTTACATGTGCGCACCAGAGTGTTCCAAGTTCTAACTTCCATTCCTTCCTTGCCTGAAGTGTTGCGACTCTAACCCAGAGAGACATCAAGAGAACTGACTGGAATTTTTTTTTATTGCAACCCGGTGGGTTTCTTTTATGTACCTGTGGTCCAGGGGCTTTCCGAGCTAACTTATTAACCTTTCCTCATATGAGAGGAGTTCCGTCCCCTTTATCATTTTGGTTGCTCTTCTTTGAACCTTTTCTAATTCCGCTATACCTTTTTTGAGATACAGTGACCAGAACCGAACGCAATACTTAAGGTGCAGACGCAACCATGGAGCGATTCAAAGGCATTACAGTATTTTTGGACCTATTCACCACTCCTTTCCTAATAATTCCTAGAATCCTGTTTGATTTTTGGTCACCGCCACATACTGAGCAGAAGATTTCAGTGTATTATCTACAGACACCCAGATCTTTTTCTTGAGTGCTGACCCCCAAGGTGGACCCTAGCATCAAGTAACTATGATTTGGATTATTCTTTCCAATGTATATCACCTTGCATTTGTCCACATTAAATTTCATCTGCCATTTGGATGCCCAGTCTTCCAATTTCCTAAGGTCTTCCTGCAATATTTCACAGTCTGCACCTGTTTTAACAACCTTGAATAGTTTTGTATCATCTGCAAATTTAATCACCTCACTCGTCATTCCGATTTCCTTATCATTTTTAAATATGATAAATAGCACCAGTCCCAGTACAGATCCCTGCGGCACTCCGAGAGAAATGACCATTTAACCCTCTCCACATATGTGTTGAAACTTATATGACCACAGTCAAATGACCAAAAAACACCACACAGAATTGCTGTTCAGCTCTAACGCTGGTGGATTAACAGTGCCCTCATGTGGCGTTTGTTGTCATATGACTGCGGTCATATCAGTTTCAACACACGTGGAGAGGTATCCAGTTTTCAACATTATTTGCCCCTGACGCAGCTCATGAATGGCCGAAACACGGCTCGAGTTGGGCACTGTTGGTTGATTAAACTGTCTTTTGAACTTTTTTCTTCTTTGCCTTTTTCTGCTTTTTTTGTTCGCCAGAAGAGAAGATCTGTCGAAGTACAATTTATAGGCAGCAGTGGAAGTTCTCTGCCCTCAAAGTGAGAGACTGAGTGAGTGATGTTAAAGGGAATTCCTGATTCAAATACAAAAAGTCCCCGGAGAAACCGATGACTTGTATTGTCAGTAGATTTAAGACATTACTTTGATAGAAAATAAAAGGACTTTTTGTCGAGTTCTTATGACTGTTGGTTACATTGGAAAAAATTAATTAATTTAAAAAAAAGACATTAACCAACAAAGTGACTTCTGACTTATGAAGAACTGATGAAAGTGCCAAAGCTTTAATTATCAAACATCCTGTTCTGAGTCAGTTGCTGAACTGTCTGATAAAAAGAAAAAAAAGGGGGGGTTAAAACTGTCAGTGGAATATTGGCAAACTGTCAACACTGTTAAAATGATAGACAAGTGAAGACACAGAACCAGCTCTGTTTGCTAGAGGTTTTGGCTAGAGTCTTATATGTATGTGTATATGTATATAATAAAACTAAGACAATCATTGCATTCCATATTCACCTCCAAAGAAGTGATAAAAGTTTGTAAGCAACACTGATTCTAGTGCGCTGATGCAAAAAAAGAGTGAGGAGACTGGATAAAAGTAATAATTAAAAAAAAAAAGTTGAGGAATAAAGCGCATTTCTATGCGAGAAGGAATTCCAGCTTCTGCAACATAGAAAAACTCTGATACTCTGAATCATAGCAGTTAGGGAATTGCTTCTTTCAAACTGCCTCACCCCTCTTCTCTACTCACCTGGTCACAGATACAGACAAAGTGATTGGAAATAATTTCATTAAACTCTGCATGCTTTCCCCATCATGTACCCTGCCCCCCCCCCCCCCCAGTACTATCACACCCCTGTCCCTGATAGGCTGCCTCTTAGTGCTTCAGATATGCCAGCCAAGCCACTTCCTGCTGAACAAAACGTGGTATAAAGGCAGAGCCACTGTCTAGGTTATACTGCTGATGGCTGGCCTAGTTCTGCCCCTCCGAAACCAGAAGTCCACATCAGAAGGAGTGGGATCAGCAATGGCATGATCTAGACAGCAGCTCCATACCTTTATATTACTTTTGTTTTGCTAAAAGCAGCAGGGCTTGTAGGGGAAAGAAGGGTAAGGAAGCTGCAGGACCATGGGAGGAACGAAAGATGCAGTACTAGAGTGCAGAGATGCCTAGGGTGGCCCATCCCAATGAGTGAGCATGATTGAAAGCTAATAAGTGAGGTTTTCCTTGTGGTGCATTTGGGGGTGTAAATTTGGAACAGTAGTGAAGGGACTGAAGGCTGGGGAAGAACTGAAGGATTACTTTTATTGACAAGATTTCTATATCATTAAATAATAAACTCTATTTTAAGCATTTATCAATACTAAACCACATTACATCTATGGAAAAAATTCAACTGTACACCCTCAAGAGGCAGTATCTTAAAATTTAAACTTGATCAGACACAAGTCTACTAAGACAACCACCTCAACACACATCAGATCCTGCAAAATGTTCTAAAACCCTATCTGAGGTTATGACAAACTAAAATTATATGTTTTGATGTCACTTCAGTAAGGCCAACACACAATTTCTCTATGGCAAAACACTATGCGCAAATTCATGCAAAAACACTCAGAACCTTACCATATGATAACAGGTCTAACTCCTAGGACTCAAAGAGCCTTATCGGTGAAAAGGTAGACACTGTATATATTACACCAGGCCCTAACACTAATACACCACCAAAGAACATAAGAGTTGCCCTACTAGGTCAGACCAAGGTTCATCTAGCTCAGTATCCTGTTTCCAACAGTGGTCAGTCCAGGTCACAAGTATATGGAAGAGACCAAAAAAGACTCCTCCTCATAGTCCTCCATACTTCTCCATTGCTAGCAGCAGCAGTGATTAAGACAAGCTGCCTCCAGCTGGTCTCAGTGTCTTCTCTCTGCCAGGCCCCACCTCCTCTGATGCAACTTCCTATTTCTGCATGGTTGGGGCCTGGCAGAGAGAAGATACCGAGGCCAGCTGGAGGAAACCAGCTTCCACTGCTAGCGATGGAAGAGATGTACAGAGGGCCATAGAGAAGAAGGCTGCTAGCGATGGAAGAGATGTACAGAGGGCCATAGAGAAGAAGGCTGCTAGCGATGGAAGAGATGTACAGAGGGCCATAGAGAAGAAGGCTGCTAGCGATGGAAGAGATATACGGAGGACCATAGAGAAGAAGGCTGCTAGCGATGGAAGAGATATACGGAGGACCATAGAGAAGAAGGTGGGGGAGGAAGGGAGAGAGAGGCTGGACACATGGGTATGCAGGGGCAGGTAGGAGACAGAGAGAGCTATCAGACTGGGCTAAATTTACCAATGGGCTACTGGGCCCCCTTTATACAGGGGCCTGGGGAAGCTGTCCCTTTTAATCATTGGTAAAAGCAGCCCTGATGCAGGTCCAAAAAGCAGCAATAAAGTAGGGCAGCAAACCAAGAAAGCAGAGTAGGCAGTGGCAGGTCAGAAAAAGGCAGAGGTGGCAGAAGCTAGAGTGGCACTAGCTACAGTAGGTTGGGACAGAGATAGTACCAATGACACAGCAGATGCAAGAAAAGGCAAGAGGAAATAATGTATTTTTTTTCTTGTTTTAATTTTTCAGATGGGGCTAAAAGGTACTTCCTGGACCCTAAACAGCAGGCTGCAGAGTGTGATGTTTGTGAGCCCTTGGCCCAGAGGTGGCCGCATGAGAATCATCCAACCACCTCTGGGTAGACCGAGTCCCCTCAGAACTAAGGGTACTCCCTAGAACTGGACTGGACCACAAGTGGAGATGAACTGAGGCAGCTTTATTAGTAGCAAAAAACATAAGACTAAAAGGCTAGCCAAACGGCACAGAAAGGAAAACAGGCAGCCTAGCTATACAGTCTAACCTAGCTGAAGCAAGGCAAACAAACATAGAATAAGGTAAAGTAGAACAGCCTAGCTGTATAGGGAAATCAAACATAAGCAGCCTAGCTGCGCATCTCATTACTAGCGGAAACAATGCAAAGCATAAAGTATACAGTAAAAGTACAGTAGAGCAGCCTAGCTGTACAGGGAAATCAAACATATGCAGCCTAGCTGTGCACCTCAATACTAACACAGCAATGCAAACATACGGCATACAATAGAACACAATAGACTAGGCAAAGGGTCTGCCCTAGCAGGACAAAGACAAACAGGCAATACTTGGCTGACAGTGGTAACACCGCTAGTGGTTAACAAAAGAGTTCATTCTGTTAGTACACTCAGATGAGCCACTGAACAACTGCGGCAAGCTCCCTCCAAACCAGAGTGGAGCAGAAGCAAAACAAAGGAAAAAGAAAGTCTCTTGAGGACCTGCACCGCAGGTACAGGCAAGAACGGGACACTCTGCTCACAGAAGACTAGGGATGTCAACCTAAGATAAGCAAACAGTCACTGAGGCAACCGAGCTGAATGCTCCCAAGGCAGGCAAGGTAAAGTCACAAAGCCTGAGCTGACGCTCCCAAGGCGAGCAAAATGAGGAAGCCAAACCTGAGCCAATGCTCCCAAGGCAGAAGACAAAACGGCCCAACACAGCAACCAAGGGCCAGGAACAGCCCACGCGGATCCCTCCGCGCTCCAAGTACCACTCCCTTGACCAGAGATGCCTTGAGATGTGGCCTGCCGCCTCAGCCACTGCACCTGCAGCACTCCCCGTCATCCAGCCCACAATCCCAAACAGAGCACCAAGCCACTCGCTGCATACAGCGACCAAAGACTCACGGTGGGCGACAGGAAACTCAGCTGAGGCACGGAAGGCTCTGGACTCACAAGCTTGGCAGGCAGGCTTCACTGGACCAAAGGAAAGGCGAAAGCTGAAGGCAAAGCTTTTACTCCTCAGGACCACCAGGCTTGAAAGCAGGCTTCACAGGAACACAGCATAAGGTGAAAGCTGTAGCAAAGCTTTACCTCTCAGGACTACCTGGCTTGGAAGCAGACTTCCTTTGGAACACAGTATAAGGAGAACGCGGTAGGCAAAGCTTCAGGCCACAGCCTCGCAAAGAAACAGTCGTTGGAACTACAAGAGCCCAGGCAAGCCTGGACCCCATCAAGGATAGTTGCCAGAACACTGAGCACTCTCAGAAGCCAGCTTAAGAAATGCTCAGTGCTGATGGCATCACCAGCTTGGCCTCCACCACTCTATAGTGACCCCACAGGTCGCTGACTAGAACTGCAGGTAATTTTAGAAGGTTTAGAAGGAGGAACAGAGCACTGATGAGCAAGGCACGGACATCACCGCCGCCGCCACTGAATGTGACACAGAGCAGCTGGGCAGGCAGCAACATAAGGGGCAGCACCTACATGGCAGTAGCTATAATACAACAGAGCAACAGATCATGAAAGCAGGCTATGCACCAAAGGGCAAGCAGTGAGAGAGGTGGCTTCAGTGACAGGCACCTGCAACAGAAGAGAGGCCATGGGAAAAAAAGTTTTGTCTTTAATCTATTTTATTTTTAACTTATTGCATGTGGGGCTAAAGCTACCTACTAGAAACTAGACATCTGTCAGTAACGATGGCACTGAATGCAACTGGGCTTTGATAAAGCTCTACATTCATTCTTCCAACCACACAGAAATTGAGGAAACCAAGCTAAGGAAGGTTTGATTTTAAAAACATTAGCTTTTTCCACTAACTCTAGTGCTAGCCATGAATGATCTGAACCAACAATATCCCCTGCTATTGGTTGATGGGCAGGACATGAAAGGCTTGGCAATCTTGGCCAGGACTGGCCATATTGTTGACTTATAGCCCAGTATGCCATATTGTTGACTTGTTGCCTAATCTGTAGAAGCGACCTCAATGGACTTTCCAAAGTACCATGTCATTGAAATTCAAACACAGGTCTCACTTGTGGTGACTAGTCCCTGCTGTCAGCTTATCACTGTAGCTAGCGCTTCTGTCACCAAAGATTTCCCTGTGCTAGGACTTGCAGGGGGGACTGGCACATAAAGGTGTTCATACTAATACTACTGCTTGCTGATGTGCCTAATCTTTCCCAGGGGCATATTTACCATTGACTGACCCCAGCAAAATGCCCAGAGTAGGGGATGCCTGAAGTTACGTCCTTCCCACATCCCTGCACATGGTCCAGGTCTGGGTCTGGCATCTGACTAGCTCTTCCTCCCCCTCATCAATTCTCCAAATGCTGCAATGCATTGCCAGCAGACGAGAGATGCTGAACATGGAGGGAGGATTTGAACAGGGACACAGAGGGGAAATGATGAACAGGACAGATAGGGATGCACAGGAAAGAATTATGATGGACATTGAGAAGAAATGTCAAAAGGACAGAAGACCCTATAGAGAGATGAGAAAAGCAGGAGAGAAACACTTGAACCAAAGCAATGCTCAGAAAACAAAGATGGGGGGGGGGATACTTTTTTCTAATTGTAATATATCAGCTTTGGGAAATGTGCATTCCTCACCCACCCCCATTACCCTGGATATTATGGTGTTGCAGGCCCATCTCAATTTTCCTGCCCAGGGCCCAATCAGTCCTAGCTATGCCACTAATCTAGCCCCTGCTTCATCACCACTGATTCTCTGCATATGGTATTCCCTTTTCTCCACTTGAATCACTCCTGTAGGCCCATGGCACACATTTGGTTGCCCCTCCACAAGGCAACTGTGGAACATTTATGTCTTTCAAATGCAACAAATAGTCTTAAGTGAGTTATTGACAAATGCTAGCTTAGTTGACCTTAGAGGCCAGTAAGTACTAACAAAAATGTTTACTACAGACCTCTTTATCTATATTGACAAAGAAAGGCCTTTAGCTAGGAGAGGTTAAAGAAGGTCTGAAACTGACCAGTATTTGAGATAGCTGTCTTCTTTTGGAAAAGTAAAGCATACTCTGCGTTTAACTTAAAGAGATCAAGTTATAAGTGTTAGTCTATTATTAAATCTAGTGCTATGTAACAGGCTTTTTCCATTGTACTATGCCCTTATACTTTAGGCTTGTTGACATATTTACTTAGATTAAGTTCAGCATTCTAAAAAGATGTCTTGCTGATGCTATGGAATTCTGGGAAGATGGATTAATAACCTCATATGTGACTGCGGGTTTAAATATAAGCATCTGGGTTGTCAAACTTCAGAGAAATTGGAAGGAGAGAAACTTCTCTCCCAATCTTCCTTCCTTGTTGCAACAATAAATCTTAAGCAGCTCTTAAAGACCAGTTTTACTGATCTCATGTGGTACAATGAATTTTATTTCTAAAATGTATGTACATTCCACACAGCACAGCCTCCTTGTCTCTTCCTGCAATCCCTACTTTTCCAGTTTCAAAATTCCACATTGGTCACCACTTGGCCCTGACTTCCCAAGTCACACTGTCAACCAGGTTGTAAAATAACTTACTCTACCTCAAATCTGCTTCTGTCACTTACAGGGTAGCACTCATTGCTAAGGGCACTCTTCTTCCCCAGGCTCTTCCTAGGTTCTGCAGTCCTGCTTGCCACATCCTTGGAGTCCTCTGCACTCAGGGCCTCCCTATTCAGCCTCAGGGTATTTAAACTCCTCCCTGCCTGAACCCCACCCCCTTGACTCCACAGGGTTGTTCCACCTAAAGAGGTTTGATTGACTGGAGATGGCATCACATGACAAGGCTGAAGCTATCTACACCCAAGGTTTAATTGCTTCCATATGCAGCAGCTGCAATCTTGATACACTGAAAATACATTACTTAGTATGGCAGCAAGCTCTACCTACTGGCTCCAGGCTAGATAATGGGCCACCATTTCCTGTCAATTAAACCTCCTTGATCCCACCTACCCTAAGGTTGATTACTCTTAGCATCAATGAGCTAGCGCCCCCTGCTGTAAGGTGGCATAATTGCAATATCAGTGAGGGAATGCTCATCACTATACCACCCATTCCCTCAAAGGGTGTTACAAGGAAAATTACACCTTGTTTACAACAGAGCAGCTCGATTAATATTTAGATCAAAATTTGACCATGTTTCCCTGCTTTTTGAGAAACGTCATTGGCTCCTGCTACATGCAAGAATACAGTTTAAGAGCCTGTTGTTTTATTTTTAAAATTTTCCATGGCTTAATTCAAGAGGAATTCCATTCATTAGCACAGGAAAAGGTGGCCCATAGACAAAGTTGAGTTCACACACTGATGTTTCCCTCTTTTAACTCTATCAGTTTTAAGAAGGTTTTAAAGTGATCTTTTCCATAATGGGCAGCTTCAGCTTGGACACTCTTCCTGAGTCCATTAAGAATTATGATTCTTATCTCTAGTTTTGGAGAAATTTAAAGACATTTTTGTTTCACAGATTTTATCAAGAAGTTGGGGGGAGGTTGAGTGATTCTGTTTTGTTTTTTAATTTATAATCCACTTTGGGCTTTATTCCATAGGGGAAAATGGTATACAATTGTGATGATTAGATTAGATAGTGGATGCCTGGGATCCATGGGGTTCGGAAGGGAGGGAGAAAGGAAGAGGGAGAGGTGCTGAATATATAAGGGAGGGAGAGTGAGAGGTGCTGAAACCATGAAGAGAGGGAGGGGACAGGTAGAATAGATTAGACGCTGGACCCACATGGGAGAAAGCAAAAGATGCTGGGTCTGTATGGGTGGAGACAGGAGAAATGCTGGACTACAGGGGAGACAAAGCTGGACCACAGGAGATGGAGAGAACAGAGGGGGAGAGATGCTGGACCCACAGAGGTACAGAGAGATGCTGAAGCCAGGGGAGGATTACAGGGGAGCGACAGAGACGCTGGACCACATGGGGTGTGAGGGAAGGACAGGAAAGATGCTGATCATGTGGACGGGGAGGACAGATAGAGGAGAGAAGCTGGATATGGGAAGGAATAAGGATACAGAAGGGAGATGCTGGGCATGGGGGCAGTATAGGGACAGTAACACAAAGAGCAAATGTTGGATGGGAGGGGTAAGGACAAAGAGGAGCAATGTTGGGCATGGGAGAGGATATGTATAAAGAGGGGGCGATCTGGACAGGAGGTTATGGGTACAGAGGGGAGATGCAGGAAATGGTGAGGAATAGGGAAACAGAAGGAAGATGCTAGACATGGGGAGCATAGGGAAAGGTGTAAAGGAGCAAATACAGGCAACTGTCTAATATGGCAGTACTAGGGCATAATAAGGTGTAATGGTATGTATATATGCTCCTTATATAAAGTACTCCTTACACCTTTAATATCTTAAACTTGTATTTTATTTTATTACTTGTGCCTAATACCTCTACCCTCAAAACTCACATTCTCACATTGCATTCACACATATCTCACAGTGTCTTTACATGTTCCCTTGTTAATTAATTAACCATTTAAGTTCTATATTCACTTTTCAATACAATACATTTACTATACAGCAGTTTCTCTGCCTTATTTCAGAACATTTTCAAATCAATGTCTTCCGATGTACTTCTGATATTCTTCTTAAGTCCCAGTTCAAATGTCTATCAATGTTTATACTGATTTACTCCGTTCAATCCCTTAAATGCAAAGCCCAAGTGTCTTGCATTTAAATATGCAAGTCCACATTTCGGAAGTGTCCTTCATCAGGAGGAACTAGCACCCGATATCTATATAATATATATAAAAAGAAAACATTCCACTGTAGGCACAAGTAATATACCTTAAATCCTACTCATATTCATACATTATTCAGTGAAAAACTAAGCTGCTTACCATCGGGATTTCTATCCAAGTCAGGGTATGTCTCCCTGCTTCAAAAAATGCTGTACACTGAAGCTCACCAAGCCGGAAGTTTATGACTTGCCTGGCTCCTCCCTCCTAACAACGCAATCACTCTAAAACCATTCTACCTCAAGATTAAGGCCATTAGGGGTCACTGTATCCTACTCAAAAATGTAACGCTGTTCCACATTGTGAAGCTGGGCACTTATATCTCCCCCACGGCTAGACCCTGTTAACTGTATTAATACTACACATTTTAAATCGACAGGTTTGTGGGAGAGGGTGGGTTTCGAGGGGGCCATAGCGCGGGGGGGTGACAGCTGATTCCGAGGCACTAGGAGGAGTACTCCTCCTCTTGCCTTGGAATCAGCTGTGTTGACATCAGTGACATCCGTGCGTGTCTGCCTCGCAGACCACTTGCAGCCAGGGAGCCACGGTCCCAAGCATAGAACGTTGGAGGTGAGAATTATTATATAGGATGGATATATATATATAGGATGGATATATATATATATATATATCACCAATTATGACACTATCAGGCTTATTTTCGAAAGAGGAGGACGCCCATCTTTTGACACAAATCGGAAGATGGGCGTCCTTCTCCCAGGGTTGCCCAAATCGGTATAATCAAACCAAAGGTCCCGGGGGTGTGTCGGAGGTGTAGCAAAGGCGGGACTTGGGCGTGCCTAACACATGGGCGTCCTCGATCCATAATCGAAAAAAGAAGGGTGTCCCTGATGTGCACTTGGACGACTTTACTTGGTCCTTTTTTTGTTACGACCAAGTCACAAAAAGGTGCCCGAACTAACCAGATGACCACCGGAGGGAATCGGGGATGACCTCCCCTTACTCCCCCAGTGGTCACTAACCTCCTCCCACCCTTAAAAAAATTCTTTAAAAATATTTTTTTGCCAGCCTCAAATGTCAAACTCAGGTCCATGACAGTAGTATGCAGGTCCCTGGAGCAGTTTTAGTGGGTGCAGTGCACTTCAGACAGGCAGACCCAGGCCTATCCCCCCCACCTGTTACACTTCTGGTGGTAAATGTGAGCCCTTCAAAACCACCAGAAACCCACTGTACCCACATCTAGGTGCCCCCCTTCACCCATAAGGCTATGGTAGTGGTGTACAGTTATGGGTAGTGGGGAGGCTCAGCACACATGGTAAGGGAGCTATGCACCTGGGAGCAATTTCTGAAGTCCACTGCAGTGCCCTCTAGGGTGCCAGGTTAGTATCCTGGCATGTCAGGGGGACCAGTGCACTGTGAATGCTGGCACCTCCCATGACCAAATGGCTTGGACTGAGATGGGCGGCCTCGGTTTCCATTATCGCCAAAAATCAGAAATGACCAAGTCTAAGGACGACCATCTCTAAGGTTGACCTAAATTTCCAGATTTGGGCATCCCCAACCGTATTATCGAAACGAAAAATGGATGTCCATCTTGTTTCGATAATACGGGTTTCCCCGCCCCTTCACGGGACGTCCTGCGAGGACGTCCTCAGAGAAACTTGGGTGTCCCTTTCGATTATGCCCCTCCACACATGTTACATATCATATTATATTTATATGTTCCTTTTCACCCACATATTATTAATATGTTTAACTGATTTATATATATATATATATAATTTTTATTATCAGTGTAACATTATTTAGTATTTTTACCACATGTATACACCTATTTTTACCACATGTATGCTATTCTGTAGGTATGCACCTAGATGCAATAGCATGAAATTTGGGGGAGATTCTATATATAGGGCGCCTGGAAAATCTGTGTAAAAATTATTTTCACATAAGCATATTCTATAAGATTTAGGCACAATATATAGAATATGCTTAGTTGATATCCCAGCGCCTAAAACTACGCGCTTCCATTTACACTAACAAAAACATAGTGTAAAGCCCTGTGCATAGATTTACGTGGACTGGGCTATGTTCTATAACAATGCGCTTAAATTTGGGAATGCCCATGAAATGCCCATGTCCCTGCCCATAGCCAAGCCCCTTTTGAACTGCACACTTTAGAATTTAGGTGCAGTTCACTACAGCATACGCTTAGCGAGTTATGTGTGTAAATTCTAATTATTGCTAATTAGTGCTCATCACTGCTTGTTAAGTGCTGTAAACAATGCTGATTGGCTTGTTAAGCCAATTAGTTACGTGTATTGTTATGGAATACACTTAGATTTAGGCATGGAACGCTAGGCGCGATATATAAAATCCGGCAGATTGTGGGTGTTCACGAGTGCAGTTTAGACAGATCATGGGAGGGGCACATACGTATGCATGTAGATAATCTTATAATCCATGTATTTTTTTTTTAACAATATAGGTGTGAGAATTTACACTAGCTCTATGACTGGTGTAAGTGATCAACCCCTACAATATAGGCATGTGTTTGACCTATTTCACAAAGTAATGCAGAAAAATTCTCTACAAAGTGAGAACCAAACAAAAGAAAAAGTAGGGCTAGGCATTGGCTTTCAGAGCACAAAAGGCCAAAAAGGACTCAAGGAAAAATGTTTATTTGCAAAACACCAACAGTTGAAAAAAAGGACTGTTTTGGCGGAAGTTCTGCCTGCCTCAGGGTTCAATTCTGTGTTGATCAGTAAGGTAGCACTAATAACAGGGTGACTTGGAAAACCGCCAATACTAAATTGACAAATAACCCCATCGGATGAAGAAAACACAGCAATCCAACTTGTTCTCTTGCTTCCAAGCTCCCCTTTTGGGCGGCTAGCTGAAGACCTTGCATGTTAAAGGAGTAATCATTTACCAAAAAGAAGAAAGTGGCTTCACCAGAGTTTCACTATCATTCTACAAAGAAAAGTAGGCACCTACTTTTCTTTATAGAATAAGCTCCACATGGGTGCCCCTTTATAGAATCATCCTCCATTTGTTTATCCATTAAAAGTGTTAGAAACTTATGTGACAAATTAAGATGTTCTGTCTAAAACTCATCTTTTTTTGAAGTTCAATAGTTAGGCCCTCTTTTACTAAGATGCATTAAAGGGAAAAATTATGTTTCTTACCTGATAATTTTATTTTCTTTAGTCCCAACAGATCAATCCAGAGATGACTGGGTTATGTCCCCCCACCAGTAGGTGGAATACAGAACACCAGAGCTCTGCCATAAAGGTTACTGTGCTACAGCCTCACTTTCAGTATGTTTGATACCAAAGCAGTAAGGAGATCATTAGCTCATGCATCAAACTCCTGCCTCTGTCACCAAAAGGGAAGCAGCAGTGGCAACAGCAGCCAATCTACCTCGGTCTTCCTCCTGCCACCACCGCGCAGTGACAGTACTCCTGCAATAAAACCCAAATCCAGATTTGAAGAAGACACACACCATCTCGCAACAGAATCCAAGGGCGGGCCTCTGGATTGATCTGGTAGAACAAAAGGAAAGAAAATTATCAGGTAAGAAACATAATTTTTCCTTCCATTACATCCCACAGATCTATCTAGAGATGAGTGGTATGTACCAAAGGTGGGACTGCAGAAATCCTGAAGAACGGTCGCCCAGATGGAACAAGATCTGACAGGCAGCGCTGGAGCAAGGCTCAATGACTGAGACCCTAAGGCTCGGTATCCAGAGACAGAGCAAGGCTTGGTAGCCAGAGATGGAGCAAGCCCCAACAGAGACGGAGCCAGACTCGACAGCCAGAGATGGGGCCAGACTCAAAAGGCAGGAACAGAGCAAGGCCCGACCCCCAGAGTAGGGAACAAGGCCCAACAGTCAGAGGCGAAAGGCCGACATCCAGAAGCGAAGTAATAGTCCTGAAAGTAGGAATCGGACCCACAACATTCAGTTCAATGGCAAGTAATCTAACCACTAGACCATGGCTCTACCTCAAGACCCATAGACATAGCAAGGTTCGACATCCAGAAACTAGGGCAAAGCCAACAGAGAAGGTTGAAGCACCTCTCCGCTTCGCATGTGGGCATGCAGGTCGACATCCCGCAAGGGAGTGAAGCTGATCAGGTCCCCATTAGAGCAAGGACAAACCACCAACCCTGTGCAACTACCACAATGGAGAGAGAGACAGAGCGACCCTCTACCTCCAGGAAAAAGAGACAAGAACCACCCGGATAAGCCTTACAGCCCCCAAACAAACAATGCCCTGTCCTCACCTGTGGCAGGAGAAACAAGCATGCCAAGACATGGAGTGTTGGGTTCCAGATAAGATGGGACCAGCAGTTAATGGTGTCACAGGTGAGAGGGAGCGAAGCCTGGCTCACCCATCAAGGAGGAATGGCGGATAACAAGAAGGCCGGGTTCGCACTGGACCCGCAAAAAGGAAGGTATACCCGACCCCCAGGCAAGAATCAGAGCTGTCCAGAGTAGACAGAGGAGGGAAAACTCTCCTAAAGCCATAAAGACTTTGTAATCCCCTATCAGAAAGGACCAGGATCACACAAGACTAGCCAGAGCTTGGAACCACAGGGAGCCAGGAAGCTGCGCTCCGCCCCAGGAGCCGACCAGTCACTGAGAAGGAGGGATGACACCGCACCAGGTGAAGAAACACCCTGAATGCCACCACCAAGCTGCCATCCAGACAGGGACCGGCGGCGGAACATCAGAGACGAATGGCTAGGTAGGAGACAGACCACCTCAGTTGGGAGGACGAAGGTGAAGATCAGGAGCAAGACAGCCCAGAGCCAACTATGTCCACCCATACACCCCTCAGCCTAGTGCTGCGAAAGAAACTAGGTGTAGCAGTAACTCAGTAGCGGTCCAAAGCACCTGCAACACTCCCTGGAGGAGGAACAACGGAGATGCACTGAGGGTAGATCGTGGAGATCCGACAAGGCACCACCACAACACTCCCTGAGGAGTCCGAAGCAGGAACCAGTGTCACTGAAGGAAAGGCAAAAGGCCAACAGTGTAAGACCCTCCAAAGCAGATGGCCACGGAGTCACCCTCAGGGGCAACAGGAACCGAGGACCACTAAAGCAAAGAGAGAGAGAAAGATAGCCCCTGTAAGAATGGGAGCTCGACCAGAATGGGCAGAAAGTCCGGGGCACCCAAAAAAGATCTCCTTGGGAAGCACCACAGGAGAAAGGGAGCTCCGGGAGTGCCAAAGAGGCCCAAGATCCCCAAGAAGCATCAAGGGAACTCCAATTTGAAGCCTGAAAGAAACAGAGGCGACAGGGCCCCTTCCAGGGGCCTGAGAACCACAAAGGCCCCCAGGAGCCAAAGATCCCCAGAGAAGTCAGAGGCAGGAGACACCAGCAGCCCCATACCAGACCATAGCAGCACCGCGGCAGGGCGACCTACCAGCCTGGAGAGGGCCCAACAACTCAAAGAAAAGGGGTGACAGAAGCCACGCAGGCCATGCCGCCACAGAAGAACACAAAGAAGAGAGCCCTGCCAGCTCTCTCAGGTGCGTCAGAGATAGGGCAGCCTAAAGGGCCTGTGAAGTTTATTATTTAGGTTTTTATTATTATTTTTAAAACTGGCTGCCCGAGACAAATGCCATAGAGGAAGGAGGACAGAGCTGTGACCAAGTATCCGCTGCCAAAGATTATGTAACCAAAGCCAAGGGAGTCTCAAGACAGCATGGCAAGCGATGGTGAATGGGTAAGGGGGGCACCACCCTGCCTCAGACACCAAGTCCACCCATCTCCTCTTCTGAGCAGGGTTTTCAAGGGGTTCCAGGGAGGGGGTTCCCAACTCCTGAAGAGAGGACCCCCGGGGTGGGGGGGGGGGGGGGGGGGGAATCCGCAAAGTGCCAAGACTGAGGCAGGGCCCTTTTCAATAAATATGCCTGATGAATAAGTACAAATTCTGAGGAAAATCCATCCCCAAGCTCCACCAGTCAGACATGGAGCAGCTGCCAAAGATGAAGATGGAACCCCTGCAGAGGAAGAAGCCAAAACCGCAGGGCCACACAAAGGCTCCAACACTGCCATCAGCTGATTGGTGAGTGCCGCATTGGCGCTAGCAGACAAAATAGCACGCTGGTCCAAAGGCACCGCACGAGAAATGGGCAGCCCCGAAGCAGATGAACTCTCCTCCATCAAGGGTTCTGAGCAGTCCGCCAAATGAATGCCCACTGCAGATCTCCTTTTCCCACAGTAGGAGCACCGCTTAATAACTTCTGCTGCCATGCCAGTCGACGCACGCGTCGTAGAACAACCCAGCAAGAAAAAGAATATGAAAGTACACTCTGCAACGTGGTCCAGAGCAAGGCAGCACTACCCAGCACAGGCCTGCTGCCAAAGAGGAACCGCGGGCCACAAAAAGACACCAGAGCTCCGTTTCTGTCAGAAGGATTTCTTTTTTTTTTTTTTTTTTTACACAGGCTGCTTTATTTTTGTTTGTGAGGAAGGCAGAGGAACAGCCGGTACACAACGCTGAGAGAAAGGGGAATCACAGGGTGAAGCAGGGACCCAAAGCTACAGGTATGCCTCCAAAGAGGACCTCAAGTGGTCCAACACCCCCAATTCTCAACTGGTTACCAGCCCAGGAGAAACTCCAGACGAAGAATCCAGGAGCTGGAGAGAAGTCGTCCACCACCTGCTGGAGATAGAGATATACTGGCTAATGAAGGGACTGGTCGTCCAGGGTCACCCACTTCAGTTTACGTAATCTCTATTGCCACCTACAGGTAGATGGACACAACCCACCAGTTGCTAGATTCATCTGCTGCATGCGTTAAGGAAAAGACAAATTTGATGCTCAGGACCCATATTTACTTATCATGGTAATCAATAATGACTATTCATAATAGTGCTTGTTTTAAAAAGCCCTATGCATGTTTCAGATATACCTAACCCCACATTTACAACAGAACATCAAAAGGCAAAGTATGAACAGATTGTAAAGCCCTAGTAAACAATGAAGCAATTAGTAAATAGAACCGAGCTTGTACATGTAGTTAACTGGAGTTTAAAGGACCTCAGTAGTGGGACTAAAAAAAGGAGATATAAACTTTTCTCCTTCATCACTTCTCCCAAATCATCAACTGGCAACCACATAGCTTGCCCTACCCATAGGCCAGCCCTGTGTCATTTGTGGATCATCTGAGATCAACCTTCATGGAAAAGATCTGAAAAGCTCCAACAAATTTTTTATTTACTTATCTATATCAGATTACTGTTTGGCTAGAGATTCCAAATGCAACAGTAGGTTTGTTCAGTCTGTTATGGGGTAATACTTTGAGGTTTTGAATCCAACTCCATCCATCCTCCCTCCCCAAGAAGCATTTTTATCACTTCCAGGCCGTTGTCTTATGAGAGAGAGAGAGAAAAGACTTGCCAGTACAAATGTTATTTGTTGCCCTTTGGCACTCTATTTTTTTCATTTTCACCTTTAATTTCTTAAAAGAATTTCTGTAGCTAGAATTTCCCATGTGTGAGAACTGCTGACCTGCTTGTCCTTGGAGAATAAAGTTGCTTAGCTGTAACAGGTGTTCTCTGAAAACAGCAGGATATCAATCCTCCTAACTCTCTATCTCCTCTAAGAGTTAGCTTCTCCAACCAGGGGCGTAGCCACAGGTGGGCCTGGGTGGGCCTAGGCCCACCCAGTTTGGGTTCAGGCCCACCCAGCAGTGGAGGCAGCAGAGCGGAAGGAGCAGGCTGAGCTCCGTTCCTGCATTTGCCTCCCTCTCCCAGATGCTGCCTACCGCCGCCATGATCGCAGGAACTACCTCCCTCCGTCTCTCAGCACTGCCACTCATCAGCAGCAGCAGCGCCAGTAGCGAATCATAAGTACATAAGTACATAAGTAGTGCCATACTGGGAAAGACCAAAGGTCCATCTAGCCCAGCATCCTGTCACCGACAGTGGCCAATCCAGGTCAAGGGCACCTGGCACGCTCCCCAAACGTAAAAACATTCCAGACAAGTTATACCTAAAAATGCGGAATTTTTCCAAGTCCATTTAATAGCGGTCTATGGACTTGTCCTTTAGGAATCTATCTAACCCCTTTTTAAACTCCGTCAAGCTAACCGCCCGTACCACGTTCTCCGGCAACGAATTCCAGAGTCTAATTACACGTTGGGTGAAGAAAAATTTTCTCCGATTCGTTTTAAATTTACCACACTGTAGCTTCAACTCATGCCCTCTAGTCCTAGTATTTTTGGATAGCGTGAACAGTCGCTTCACATCCACCCGATCCATTCCACTCATTATTTTATACACTTCTATTATATCTCCCCTCAGCCGTCTCTTCTCCAAGCTGAAAAGCCCTAGCCTTCTCAGCCTCTCTTCATAGGAAAGTCGTCCCATCCCCACTATCATTTTCGTCGCCCTTCGCTGTACCTTTTCCAATTCTACTATATCTTTTTGAGATACGGAGACCAGTACTGAACACAATACTCCAGGTGCGGTCGCACCATGGAGCGATACAACGGCATTATAACATCCGCACACCTGGACTCCATACCCTTCCTAATAACACCCAACATTCTATTCGCTTTCCTAGCCGCAGCAGCACACTGAGCAGAAGGTTTCAGCATATCATCGACGACGACACCCAGATCCCTTTCTTGATCCGTAACTCCTAACGCGGAACCTTGCAAGACGTAGCTATAATTCGGGTTCCTCTTACCCACATGCATCACTTTGCACTTGTCAACATTGAACTTCATCTGCCACTTGCACGCCCATTCTCCCAGTCTCGCAAGGTCCTCCTGTAATTGTTCACATTCCTCCTGCGACTTGACGACCCTGAATAATTTTGTGTCATCGGCGAATTTAATTACCTCACTAGTTATTCCCATCTCTAGGTCATTTATAAATACATTAAAAAGCAACGGACCCAGCACAGACCCCTGCGGGACCCCACTAACTACCCTCCTCCACTGAGAATACTGACCACGCAATCCTACTCTCTGCTTCCTATCTTTCAACCAGTTCTTAATCCATAATAATACCCTACCTCCGATTCCATGACTCTGCAATTCCTTCAGGAGTCTTTCGTGCGGCACTTTGTCAAACGCCTTCTGAAAATCCAGATATACAATATCAACCGGCTCCCCATTGTCCACATGTTTGCTTACCCCCTCAAAAAAATGCATTAGATTGGTGAGGCAAGACTTCCCTTCACTAAATCCGTGCTGACTTTGTCTCATCAGTCCATGTTTTTGTATATGCTCTGCAATTTTATTCTTAATAATAGCCTCCACCATCTTGCCCGGCACCGACGTCAGACTCACCGGTCTATAATTTCCCGGATCTCCTCTGGAACCCTTCTTAAAAATCGGAGTAACATTGGCTACCCTCCAGTCTTCCGGTACTACACTCGATTTTAGGGACAGATTGCATATTTCTAACAGTAGCTCCGCAAGTTCATTTTTTAGTTCTATTAATACTCTGGGATGAATACCATCAGGTCCCGGTGATTTACTACTCTTCAGCTTGCTGAACTGACCCATTACATCCTCCAAGGTTACAGAGAATTTGTTTAGTTTCTCCGACTCCCCCGCTTCAAATATTCTTTCCGGCACCGGTGTCCCCCCCAAATCCTCCTCGGTGAAGACCGAAGCAAAGAATTCATTTAATTTCTCCGCTACGGCTTTGTCCTCCTTGATCGCCCCTTTAACACCATTTTCGTCCAGCGGCCCAACCGACTCTTTGGCCGGTTTCCTGCTTTTAATGTATCTAAAAAAATTTTTACTATGTATTTTTGCTTCCAACGCTAATTTCTTCTCAAAGTCCTTTTTTGCCCTCCTTATCTCCACTTTGCATTTGGCTTGGCATTCCTTATGATCTATCTTGTTACTTTCAGTTGGTTCTCTTCTCCACTTTCTGAAGGATTGTTTTTTGGCTCTAATGATTTCCTTTATCTTACTGTTTAGCCACGCCGGCTGACATTTAGTCTTTTTTCCCTTTTTTCTAATACGTGGAATATATTTGTCCTGAACCTCCAGGATGGTGTTTTTAAACAGCATCCACGCCTGATGCAAGTTTTTTACTCTGCGAGCTGCTCCTTTCAGTCTTTTTTTCACCATTTTTCTCATTTTGTCGTAATCACCTTTTCTATAGTTAAACGCTAGCGTACTTGATTTCCTAGTTTCACTTCCTTCAATGCCAATATCAAAACCGATCATATTATGATCACTGTTATCAAGCGGCCCTCGTATCGTTAGCCCCTGCACTAGATCATGAGCACCACTAAGGACTAAGTCTAGTATTTTTCCTTCTCTTGTCGGCTCCTGAACTAGCTGTTCCATGAAGCTGTCCTTGATTTCATCAAGAAATCCTATGTCCCTTGCGTGTACAGATGTTACATTAACCCAGTCTATATGCGGGTAATTGAAATCCCCCATTATTATTGTGTTGCCCAGTTTGTTTGCGTCCCTGATTTCCTTTAACATTTCCGCATCCGTCTGTTCGTCCTGGCCATACACCCTGCTTTCTTCTAACCCGGAAGCGTCTTCTCTGCCGCGTCCAGCCCCAGCAGAAACAGGAAGTTCTGATAATGGGGGCGGAACGCGGCAGAGAAGACGCTTCCGGGTTAGAAGAAGGCAGCGTGTATGATTCGCTACTGGCGCTGCTGCTGCTGAGTGCTGAGAGACGGAGGGAGGTAGATCCTGCGATCGTGGCGGCGGTAGGCAGCGTCTGGGAGAGGGAGGCAGATGCAGGAGCTCAGCCTGCTCCCACTGTAAATTTTTGGGGGGAGAAGAGGGCAGGCAGGTGGAATTGAATGGGAGGGAAGGATGGAGCCCAGAGGGAATTGCAGGGGAGAGAGGAGAATCGCTGATGGCTGGAGGGAGGGGACAGGGGAAAAAATAGAATTGCTGGGTATGGATAGATAGAGGGGGGCGGGGGCAAGAACAGAATTGCTGGGTATGGATGGATAGAAGGGGGCAGGGGCAAGAACAGAAATGCTGGGTATGAATGGATAGGGGCAGGGCAGAGATGAGAATTGTTGGGTATGGATGGATGGAGGGGAGAAGAGAGTTGCTGGACATGGGTGGATGGAGGGCAGGGGAGAGGAGGGTTGCTGGACATGGATGGATGGATGGACGGACAGAAGGGCAGGGGAGAGGAGGGTTGCTGGCATGGATGGATGGAGGGGAGGAAAGAGGAGATAGGAAGGTTGCTGGACATGGGTGGATGGAGGGCAGGGGAGAGGAGGGTTGCTGGACAAGGATGGATGGACGGAAGGGCAGGGGAGAGGAGGGTTGCTGGCATGGATGGATGGAGGGAAGGGCAGGGGAGAGGAGGGTTGCTGGACATGGATGGATGGACGGAAGGGCAGGGGAGAGGAGGGTTGCTGGCATGGATGGATGGAGGGAAGGGCAGGGGAGAGGAGGGTTGCTGGACATGGATGGAGGAGAGGGAAGGGAGAGAGAAGAAATGCTGGACATGGATGGAGGAGATGGAAGAGTGAGGAAGGCGAATAGAAGAGATGAGGGAAAAGGAAGAGAGGAGGAAAACTGCACATAGATGAAGAAAATAGGCAGAAGCTGGATCCACTGGACAGTCGTCTGCAGAGGATCCAGCTTTTACTTAAGGATGTAGGGCAAGAAATGAAGAAGAAAGGCGGAAAGTAAAGAAATAAATGGAAAGGAAGCCCTGGAAACGGAGTTAAGAGGACAGATAGCAGCAGAATCAGATACTGAGCCAGCATGATCAGAAAAACAGTCACCAGACAACAAAGGTAGAAAAAAAATCACTTTATTTTCATTTTAGTGTTTGGACTATGTCCACTTTGAGAATCAGGTGCTCAACATTAAAAGTTTATATTTATTTACTTATTTATGGCATTTTATCCCACAATAAACATGAATTAGATTGGAACCTGGGATCATTTAAATTTTTTTTTCCTGGAGAGAGTAATGCATTGCCTCCCCCCCCCCCCCCCACCCAGGCTCTCTCCCAGCTATAGCCAGCTCTGCAATTTTGAGGGGAAGTGCACAGGGGGGGGGGGGGGGGGGTGCAGAGGTAGACCGGGGAGAGAGCCTGTTAAACATTTACCAGCACACCACTGTCTAGTGCCCACCCATCCAACCTGTTGGCCCACCCAAAAATTGACTTCTGGCTACGCCACTGTCTCCAACTTTAGCTTCATATGACAGTGAGGTAAACGTGCAACAACACAGACAGGATGCACCACTCTAGAAAGCTTTGAGAGCTTTATATCAGCTTTGAGAACTTTATATCTATATCAAACTATCTATCTATATATTTTTTCTGGTCTATTATCTCTCCTCTGAGATAAACAACTTGGTTTGTTTTACCAACTGTAGCATATTTTTAAAAAGCTACATGTAAAACTATTGAAAAAACTGTTGCACAACACATTTCAGGAGCATGTGTTCAACTATCCCAAAAACTGCACACAATTCTTCCAGCAACTCAAAAATGTGAAACTCGGGTTTTTCAAGAACTAATTTATGCAAAATATAAACATGAGAAAAAATAAATAAAATGCAGTTATACTTTAAAAATGATTTATTGTTTTAATCTTATCAACTGATCAAGCATATGTTAACTAATGAAAGCTCTTAAGGCAGTAACACAAATGTTGCAAAAGCAAGAATACAAGGTTGAGCTAGGCACTTTGCTTATTAAAAAAAACTAAACCAACCCTATAGTTTCATTTTTTTTTAGTCAGAAACATGATCAACTGCTCTGTTTGCACCTTATTTCAGAAACTGCAAAAGAAGAGAGAGAGAGAGTGTGTGTGTGTGTGTGTGTGTGTGTGTGTGTGTGTGTGTGTGGAGGGGGGGGGGGGGGTACCTGCTTCATTTTTTGGCTAGGTTGACTGAGCTTCTCGCAAGTCCTTTAGGCTCTCTTTAGCAGCTATGAAAGTTACAGTATCATGGTAATTCTCAGTTCAGGACCAGCAAAATGGAATGTGGGAGAAAAAGAATAATTGATAACATGATAATTGATTTATATTTAGCCATCTGTTGGGCCAATAAAAGGCAGCCCAACCTTCAAAAAATACTAATAAATAATTTATAATGGAGAAAATACAATCATGAGTAGAGCTAATTTCTTTATGAAATAAACATTTAAAAGAAACGAACTACTCCAGATCTCTGTAATCTCTCTCAGCCTTAAAACAAAAAAAACCTGCAGTGCATGCCGTTTCTTCTCAGAGAACTCTTTCCTACCCGCTACGCTCTGTTCTTCATGAATGGAGCAGCCGTTGACACATATCACAACCCCACCACCTCCTCGATTGTCCACGTCGCCCTCCTCGCCCACGTGGCACCACACCCCCCCATTTCTCTTCACCTTTTCCCCGCCCCCCCCACTTTCTGATACGTCTCCGCCTGGCGCGGTGACGTAACATCGTGAATCGTGCTCTGTACTCTGGGGCCAAGCACCGGGGCTAAGGTTTGTTGGTGACGTTTCAGGCGTTCTAGTCGCCACCGGTTCGCGTGAAAGGGCGTGTGTGATAGGTGAGGGGAAAGGCGGCGCGCGTGCGCGGAGGCGGGATCTTTGGGTGCCTCCATCCTCGTCCTGTTTTTTTTTTTTTCACCCACTGTGAGTGACCGCGCCGCTGAGGGAGATGTTGTAGTTTCGAATTCCCCCTTACCCTCCAACCTTGTTCTATCGTTCCCTGCCTTTGCCCGCCCCGCGTCTCCATCGGTATCCGGGGGGGCTGCACGATGGCCGCGGGCTGGCAGGATGAGCTGGCTGTGCAGGCCAAGGCGGTGGCCGCTCGGATGCGGGAGCTGCTGGGCAGCGGCCTGGGGCTGCTCCAGAACGAACTGGGGCTGGACCTGGGCCTGGACCCTCAGCGCTTGTCGGCCTGGCTTCTGTTTCTGATGCCTGTGCTGTGCTTGCTGGGGCTGGCGATGTTCTGGGCCGCGGCCTGCTCCGGCAGGAAGCGCAGCCGAGCGGCGCCCGGTGAGGAGGAGGAAGAGGAGGCGGTGGCAACCGCCGACAAGGCCATGAAGAGCCCGAAGGCTGATGAACTGAGGAAGAAACCGAAGAAGAAAATAATGGAGAAAATCAAAGTGAGTGAGAGGTGGGGGGGTGGTGTCGGCTGTCGGCCAGCGGGGCTTCCCTTGCCTTGCCTACAGCTGTCTGTGCTTGTCATGAGGAGCTCTCCCTAGTGACGGGGAATCCCCTCCCCCCACTGAGAGCCCGGCGCTTCTCTCTGTCACTAGCCGTTTACAGAAACTACAAAGTAGCTTCACATCTGTAACTTTCCTCTGGGTTCGGAGTGTCTAGGTATAACTTGCTGGCCCAGCAAGTCCCAATGCTGGGACTGAGTAGGTCCGAAAGGTGGAGGGGCGGTGTTGTTTTCTATAGCTCACCTCCTATGCTAACTTCGTCCTTGTTGTTTCGGCTCCGGGATCGAGATTGGAACTGTGTAGTTCTTTGTTAGCTTAGCAGTAGCAGCTGTGATAGCGAATAGAGAGATAATTAATCGGTTGATTAAGTCATACGAATCGGATAATGCTTGACAACAGAGCTTTTTATAAGTAAGGCTGAAAAGTTTGTGAAAACTCTAGTACCTAATGCTCACATAACTGGGGATTTCTTTAATATGATTTTTGCTACAAACTATGAAGGTATTTGATGAGTAACTAGATGATAGTATGAGAGAGCTGACTGCTTGCAAAGTGATTCACATGACTGCAAAATAGGACCCAGTACAGTGCTTGGTGTTGATCTCCCAGTGTTGGTTTTCTAGGGCCCCATTAGTTATATGTGACAAAAGTGTTCTGTCGTGGCCATCCAGAGGCTTAATAAGTACTTTGGCCCCTCACAGGATGCAAAGGAGATGGGTGCAAAAATCATTCCCTGCCCATTTCCTCTCCCGTGGTGTCTGCAGCACAGGGTGCGATTCCAGTTTGATGCTCCTAGTTCAAGTATTCCTCTGACCCTCAGAATATCGTGTACTGAGTGGTATGCTCTGAAACGCTCAGAGAACAGTAAGAATGGGCATGGAATCCCATATTTAGTCATTCAGAAGGAAATGGGGTATTAAGAAAACACTGCGTGTGATATATCACAGGTCCTCTTGGGGGGGGGGGGCAAATAAAATCATAGCACACAGAATTACATCAAATAACCTGTGTGTGGAGGGGAGGGGGAAGCTTGGTAAATCAGATTTGACATTGCAGGCCATGGGGTTTCCCAGGTGGAACTACTGGGCCACAGTTTTTCAGAAACCAGCAGGGCCAATGCCTGCAGCTTTTTGGTTGCTGAGTACCATCCAGCCATACCTAGATGTTTTTGTAATGACCCTGCTAGTTTGGGTGGCTGGCTGTGTTATCAAACTCTAAGGTAAAGGATGGTAGAAAAATATATTGACCTATAACCCTGCCCTGTGCCCCCCCGCCTCCGCCTACACACTTAACCTGACAGTTCCGTTTTATTGATAGGATTTCCCCAGAAGCAAGAATCTCAATCATAGAAGCTTAACCAAATTTCACATAAAGCTGCTAAAGATCACTTCAGTATAAAATAAACATGAACTCTCATCGCTCAAACTTTTTGTGGGAATATGAGCATCAGATTTTCTGTTTGTTAATCAGTGAGACTTACATTGTGGTGCATTCAAAAGAAGTTTATCCGATGTAAGTTACAGTTAATCTAATTTAATTGGATGTTCAACTTAAACTGCAGCATGATGGGTAGATCTGTCTTTGTATTTGATGTGAAACAGTCTGCACTGAATTGTTATGGGGTTATGTTATGCTGGGCCTAAAATTAACTACTCCTGGGGGAATTCTGCACACAATATTTCAAAATTCTGCATTGTTTGCAGTGTTTTATACAGAATTCACCTATCATAAGGCCTGAAAGCTCCAGCCTCCCCATTTCCTTCTCTCACTCCAGTTGCAGTTCTCTCACCCTCTCTCTGAAAGACCCCTAGTTCTGTCTGCCCTTCCCTCAGGCACACACCTCCACCTGTCATTCTTTCTGTTGATCTTCCCAGCTGTCATTGTATCTCTCCCCCGTCATTGTATCTCTCCCCCATGGCACACCCTCAAACTTGATCCCCCCCCCCCCCCCCCCCCCCACTGGCATGCTGTCAGCTAGTTCTGTCTCAACCCCAGTTCCCACTTCGTGGCACAATCTGTTTTCTGTGCCTCTCGCCATCCCCACTGAATTCTTAACTTTCTCTGTTCTTCCAGTCCCCATGGCACACTGACCTTGCTCTTACCCTCATCCCCATCCAGTCCATTCCCCATGGCATACAAATAGCTGGCATCAGATATCTTCCTCTGTCTCTTCCCCCACCCCCCCCACTGACCATAAAGATTGCATGACACCAGCAGCAGGAAGTGAACTGCTGGACCTCCAGGTCACTTCCTCCTCCTCTGCCAGCTTAAACCCAACAAGCTCATGTGAGCTGTGAGGGCCTAAACTGGCAGAGGAGGTGGAAGTGACCCAACATGCAGCTGTTCACTTCCTGCGGCTCTTGCTGCAGGAGAGACCTGATGCCACTGCCTTCGCAGAATTTCACACATATTCTGTGCTAGTAGTTTCAGAATTCCCCCCAGGAGTAATCAACATAATGCATATCCCAGAACTGCCAAGGATGGTAGTGCATTCTGAAAATGCGCATGGAGAAGCTAGTTGTGAAAATGTTGATGGCTAAGACGCACAGAAGGTAACAAAGGAAAGATGTACTCATTTGCTTAGCAGAAAACAACAAAAGAGAGAGACCCTATGAAGTGCTTTAAGACAGAAGGAGAAATAGGAGAGGACCAATCAAATACCAATTCAAGGGTAAAAAGGTAGCTTTATTAATCAGACTCAATGCAGATTTGTGTTTTGGCGTATGAGCACCTGCCCCAGCTGTCAAATCAATGCTAACAGCAGTATGGACAGACTGGGACTTTTTTTTTTTTTTTCCTGTTTGCGTTGAGAACAGTCTATGTCCATACTGCTGTTAGCATTGACTTGTTGATTCATGAGGCACCCTTAGCATTTGATACCCTTAGTCAGGCCCTAACTAGGCTAGACTAACAATGTGATCCTTTTGGTGACATGAGCAAATTATTTTGGAAGAGAAGGAAGGGGTTAATAAAGTTATTTTGTTGCAATTAAAAATTCAAACCAGAATTTATTTTCTGCTGCTTATGGTGTTCAGTTTACTTGTCACAGGTATAGCTCATGCTCTTCTCAGATTTGTCTTGAAGAAAAATAGTTTTTCTGATGAGTTGAGACCACAGGAAATGGTTCATATTAGTTTGTCTTCTGATTTGCATGATTGCATCGGTACATAGCTGCACAGCCAGAGTGTCAAACTTGGTTTAGCAATTATGTTTATGGTGTTGCAATCTATCCTAATCTGTGTTTGGTCCAGTTATTTGTGTGGTATTGCATTTTAGTTTGCACTATTTTTGGCAGTCATTTGGTAACTCCTAAAACTGTAAAACTTTGTATAGACTTGTAGAGTATATTATTTATATATGTGTTTATTTTTAATATTATTTCACACTATTCATTGTGGTCTTTCTCAGTGACTGAATTTTTTGTGCATTTTAAAAGAGTATACTATTTATATATGTTTACTTGTAATATTATTTCATCCTATTCATTATGGGCTTTCTCAGTGACTATATGTATTTTTTGTACATTTGAAAAGAGCAATTCTTCAGAGACCTTATAGGGTTACTTGAGCTTGTGCTATTTTCAAGTGAATCCTATTTAATTGTAATTTTATGATCTGATTTCAACTGATTTTCTCAGCAGCAGCCTAATGGACGGCCTCATCTTGACCTATCAGAAGAAGAAATCCTATCAGTGAATCGAAAGGAAATTTTGAAGCAGTCCCTGGATGCAGAAAAGAAAAATGAGAAGGTGGGTATTGTTTGATTCAACCTGAAGAGGAATTTGAGACACAGTGAAGTCTGGTAGTGTTTTAATCTGTAATGAAAAGCTACAGAAAGCAAAGTATATTACTTAACTTTTTACAGGAGCAGTACATGAATCTTCAGTCCACAAGATTTAAATATCGCTGATTAGTTGAGAGTGGTTAATGTTGACTTCTGTGATTGTATGGTTCAGTATTACTTTTAGTACATCTTATTTTCTGGCTTAAGATATATTGATAACTTGGAGGTGAGTAGCTTGAGGTATGTCTGTATCCATAAGGTGAGAAATTTCTTTTAAATTTCACATAGAGAGAACTGTTCAAGATCACATGTGGTCAGCTTAATGGTTCACTGGCCTTATTCATGATCATTTACTTAAAATATTTTCAGATGACTAACAGTTAAATGATAGGAATTTGTCAAAAGTAAAACCATGTATAAACTTATAGGTGGGAGCTCATACAAGCTTACAAAATTAATTCTGAATGTTATGTTATCTTGAGAAGCTGGAAAAAGTCGTTTTAGAATACAGAAAGATTTTTTTAAAATATGTATTTTTTATCCTACCTAGTCTTATCTCTTTTCCATAACCGAAGAAATCACTAGTCTGCTGGCTTTTGCTTATATTCAACTAGTCTGCTGCAGCACATGTTCTGTCAAAACACATTTACACCAAAATCACTTTAATAATTTTATTGTACTGCTCATGGAAGTTTTTTTGTTTTTTTTTTTCTTTGTTGAACCTATGTAAAAATCTTTAAAGCATTTCCACTGCGATGGAGAATCAGCAGTTCTTTAAAGCATCGCAGTGGTCAGATTATCAGAATGCTTCTAAATAAACCACAAACTATAGAAATCAAAATTGAAAATCTTCAAAATACCCATATTGTGGATTATAACACTTAGGGCCCCGTTTACTAATTTAATTTTTGAAAGGGTAACTATAATGGTTAAAAAGAAACTAAAAGGATCAGTTGCAAAGATTAGGACACTAAATCAGGTGTGGACGTTATTCCAAAATACTATCTTGGAAGCCCAGTCCAGATGCATTCCACATATTTGCAAAGGTGTAAAGAAGAGAAAACGTCAGTCAGTGTGGTTAAAAGCTGAAGCAAAAGAGGCCATGACAGCCAAAAGTTTGTCCTTCAAAGAAAGGAAAAAAGGACCCAAATGAAGAAAATAAGCAACATAATCACTGGCAATGGCAAGTTAGATGCAAAGCATTAATTAAGAAGGCTAAAAGAGAATATGAAGAGAAACTTACCGCAGAGGCTAAAACTCACAATAGCAACTTTTTCAGGTACATTATCAGCAGAAAGCCTGCGAGGCAATCTGTGGGACTGTTATATCACAAAGGAGCAAAAGGGGCGCTCGAGGAGGACAAGGCCATAGCGGAAAAACTGAATGAATTCTTTGCTTCTGTCTTTATATGGAAGAAGATGTAAGAGATTTGTCTGTACCAGAAATGGTTCTCAAGGGTGATGATGCAAAGGAACTGAGAAATCTCGGTGAACCTGGAAGATGTACTGAGCCAAATTGAAAAATTAAAGAGTAGAAAATCACCTGTACGGATGGCATACATCCCAGTGTACTCAAAGAACTCGAGCATGAAATTACTGATCTGCTGTTACTAATATGTAATCTGTTGTTAAAATCGTCCATAGTACCTGGAGGGTGGCCAATGTGACGCCGATTTTTAAAAAGGGTTCTAGGGGTGATCCGGGAAATTATAAATCGGTAAGCCTGACGTTGGTGCTGGGCAAAATGGTGGAAACTATTATAAAGATTAAAATTACAGAACACATAGAGAAATATGGTTAAATGGGACAGAGTCAGCATGGGTTCAGCTGAGGGAAGTCTTGCCTCACCAATTTGCTTCATTTCTTTGAAGTAATGAATTAACGTGGATAAAGATAAGCCGGTTGATGTAGTGTATCTAGATTTTCAGAAGGCTTTTGATAAATTTGCTCATGAGACACTCCTGAGAAAATTAGAGTCATGGGATAGGCGGCAAGGTTCTGGTGGTGGATTAGGAATTGGTTATTGGACAGAAAACAGAGGAGTAGGGTTAAATGGTAATTTCTCTCAATGGAGGACGGGTGAACAGTGGAGTGCCACGCAGACCTGTACTGGGACCAGTAGTATTTAACATATTCATAAATGGTATGGCAATTGGAATGACGAGTGAAGTGATCAAATTTGCAGATGATATAAAGCTATTCAAGGTTGTTAAAAAAAAACACATACAGACTGTGAAATATTTCAGGAAGACCTTAGAAAATTGGAAGACTGGGCGTCCAAATGACAGATGAAATTTAATTAGACAAATGCAGGGTGATGCACATTGGAAAGAATAATCCAAATCATAGTTACCTGATGCTAGGATCCACCTTGGGGGTCGGCGCTCAAGAAAAAGATCTGGATTTCGTTGTAGATAATACGCTGAAATCTTCTGCTCAGTGAGTGGCGGTGGCCAAAAAAGGAAGCAGGATGCTAGGAATTATAAGGAAAGAGATGGTGAATAAGACCGAAAATGCTATAATGCCTTTATATCGCTCCATGGTGCGTCCGCACATTGAGAATTGCATTCAGTTCTGATCGCTGTATCTCATAAAAGATATAGCGGAATTAGAAAAGGTTCAAAGAAGAGTAACTAAAATGATAAAGGGGATGGAACTCCCCTCGTATGAGGAAAGGCTAAAGAGGTTAGGGTTCTTCAGCTTGGAAAAGAGTCAGATGAGGGGAGATATGATTGAGGTCTACAAAATCATGAGTGGTGTAGAATAAGTTGAAGTAAATCAACATTTTTTTTATTTGTTCCAAAAGTACAAAGATTAGGGGACACTCGAGGAAGTTACATGGAAATACTTTTAAAACAAATAGGAGAAAATATTTTTTCACTCGACGAATGGTTAAGATCTGGAACTCTTTGCCGGAAGATGTGGTAACAGCGGTTAGCATATCTGGGTTTAAAAAAGGTTTGGACAAATTCCTAGAGGAAAAATCCATAGTCTGCTATTGAGACAGACGTGGGAAGCAACTGCTTGCCATAGGATTTGTAGTATGGAGTGTTGCCACAGTTTGGGTTTCTGCCAGGTACTTGTGACGTGGCTTGGCCACTGTTTGGAAAACAGGATGCTGGGCTAGATGGACCATTGGTCTGACCCAGTATGGCTACTCTTATTTTCTTATTATTCAAGCTAACCACTGTTACTACATCCTCCTGCAGAGTTCCAGCGCTTAACTATTCACTGAGTGAAAAATTATTTCTCTTGTTTTAAAGTGTTTCATGTAACTTCATTGAATGTCCTTTAGTCTTTGTACTTTTTGAAAAAGTAAAAAATCGAACTGCTTGTTCATTCCGGGGCAAACGCTTTCTCTCTCATCCTTTTTGAATGTAAACTTTGTACTGTCATGTCCCTCCCCTTCCCCTCCGTGGCTTCTCCTTCCTCTTCATTAAAAAAAAAAAAGTGTCTGAGCCTGCAGTTTCTCTTTTTAGAGACTTTATTTGGCGAGTGTTCTCTGCCAAGGAATTTTACTGCAGTGCTTTTTGCCTGGAAACCAGAAATGATCTGTTTTCTTCAATGTGGTGAGTTAAGATTTTACGTATAGTTCCAGGGTTGGTTAAGTTGTGTTCCTGGTGTGGGTGTCAGCGAACAGCATCAGGGCAGTGCATCATATGTGTTTTTCCTCTGAAAGTGCCTATTTAGTGTTCCCATATTATCATACACATTGAGCCTGCCATGAGTGGGAAAGCGCGGGGTACAAATGTAACAAAAATAAATAAAATACACCTTTCATTTAGAGAGCTTTGAGTCCCCTCAGTTTTTTGACAGAGGGCAAATACTTTAAAAAAGTAAAAAAGCACCCTGATAGTTTCCCTCACTTCATTTGTGGAAATTTCTTTTTGTTACCAGAACTCTATTTATATTGGCAGTACAGGTATTCCTTTTTCAGTATCTTTTAAAGGAGTTTAGTATAGAGTCAAGTTTAGTGCTGTTGGCTCCATGTTTCTGTGAGAAGTTTTACGTCTCCATGGTAACCATGGAAGAGTCTTTGCTGTAGAGGTGGGATTTTCCCCAGGTGCAGTGTTCACAGTTCTTTGAGAAGCAGAATAGTTTATTCTGAAAGGTGACTTGCTTTTAATCTGAAGGTTGCAGTTTCAAGGCTGGCTTATGCATAATAATAGAAGCTATTACTACTTATTTCTATAGCGCAACTAGACGTAAGCAGCACTGTACACTGGACATGAAGAGACAGTTCCTGCTCATCAGAGCTTACAATCTAATTAGAACAGACAAATTGTGGAACTCCAGATCTACTAATGCCTCCTGCACCTTGCAATGATGGGGTCTCCGGTTCAATCCTCGGGTTTCATCATAGTAGGATACTTCTCCAGGTTCCATGAGGAGTGGACCAAAATTACCTCGGACCAATGTATCTTGGAAATAGTAAAGCAGGGTTACAAACTGGAGTTATCCCTTTCCATTACAGATTTTTCTTTTCCTTGGAATCTCCATGCAAAACTCCAGCCCAATTATCAAATAGTTCAAGCCACCTTACAAATGTTTCTTAATTTAGACAAAGTAGAGACTGTCTCAGATGTGGAAGTTATTCCATTTACTTTGTAGTTCCAAAGAAAGGGGATTCCTTCCACCTGGGTTTGGACTTCAAAAGTCAACTGAGTATTAAAGGTTCAACATTTCACAATGGGAACATTATTACAGTCTTTAATACTTTCAGTCTAGCAAGGGAGCTTTGGACCTCCCTGGATCTCAAGGAAGTGTACTTTCATATTCCCATTTGACCTCCCCACAGAAGATTTCTGTGATTTGCAGTCCTTGGAGAGCATTTTAGTTTATGGACATGCCATTCAGCCTTCACACATCTCCAAGGTCACTTTTCCAAGGTCAAGGTGGTAGTCTCAAGGATGGAATTCAGGTTCATCCATTTCTCAACGATTTGCGACTCTTCCTATAACGAGTCTGCAAGTTTCATCCAAGATAGCTGGTCTTCTGTAGTCCTTAGGGTTGGTAATCAATTTCACCACGAGCCAGTTTCCAACACAAATTTTGGAATATCTGGGAGTGATATTGGACATAGGCTTAGGGAAGACATTTTTTTTCTGTTGCTCGTCAGCAAAAGATTCACACCCAAGTTAGGATTTACTTTCCCTTACGTGTCCCAGGGACTAGGACTATGTTCAAGTTCTAGGACAAGTGCGCCTCTACCTTGGATGTTCCATTGGCCAGATTCCACATCAGACCAGCGATCCCTTCTCAGCTGTTCGTCTCCATCTCTCTTGAACCCCCCCACCCCAAGCCAAACTCTGCCTCAACTGAGTGGATTCAGCACAGCCTTCCTGTGACAATTCAGAATTGGTTTGTAGTCACAACACCAGCTTATTGGACTGCAGAGCTCTTTGTCTGCTTCAGTTGGTCCAAGGCCGAAGGTCTCCAATCGAAGCCTCATGGTACATCAACCATGTAGAGCTTGGAATCATTTCAAAAAGCCTTGTTTTTCTATTGCTCACCTTTGAGGGAAGCCAGTGAAGATTCTCTTGGACAACAGTTTCCTACGTCATCAGGCAGTGGGGGAGCCAAGTGTGTTCATCTAGCCACAGAAGCAGGGATTATTTTCTGTTGTGTCGAGGTCCACATTCTTCTAATAGCAGCAGCTCCTATGCAGGAACTCGGAATACTCAAGCAGATTTTCTCAGCGAACTTTCTCTGGATCTGGAGAAGTGACAGTTACTAACAAAAGCATTCCATTTGATTACATCATATTGGAGAGTCCTGGGATAGATCTAATGGCATCCAGAAGGACTGCTCAGGTCCACAGATTCTTCAACCATTGGAAGGACCTCAGTGTGGAGGGTCTGGATGCTCTTCTACAACAGTGGCAAACAGACTACGTATATGTTTTTCCTTCGTGGTTAATGTTAATCAAAAAAACTCTTGCATTGCTTATCATCCAGGGAAAATGATCCTTGTAGCTCTGGATTGGTCAAGAGGTCTTTGGTACATAGATCTGATGTGGTTGAAGATTGATTCTCCACTGTCTCTACCCAATTACAGAGGCCTTCTGATTCAGAGTCTAATTCCAATGGATGATCCCTCCCAGTTTGGTCTTAAGGCATTGCTTTTGAAAAGTCACGCCTAAGGAAGAAAGTTTACTTGGAAGAAGTTATTTCTACTCTTCTGCAAGCCTGAAAAAAATCTACTTCTACTACATATGCTGTGGTATGGAGAACCTTTGAACCTTGGTGTTCAGAAAGAAACCTTCTCATCTAAAGTGTTGCTGCCACAGATTCTAGCCTTTCTTCAAGAAAGTCTTAAAGGTGTTCCCCTCAATTCCCTCAAAGTTAATTTAGCGGTTCTGACTTGTTTTTGTGGTTATATCCAACAGTCTTCTTTGGCAACACATTTAGATTTGTGTGTTATTTGAGGGATGTCAGTCACCTTAGGCCTTGGTCTAGACATGTCTGTTCAGAACTGAACCTTAATCTCGTTCTCCAGGCCCTTCAAAAAATAAAACCCCTTTTTGAATCCCTAAGTAGAGCTATTCTTAAGGATCTTACAAGGTTTTCTTGGTAGTTATGACTTTGGCCAGAAGGATCTCAGAGCTTCAAGCCTCATCTGGTAGAGACCCCTTTCTGTGCTCTACAGAAGTTGAGGTGTCCATCCATGTGATCCCTTCGTTTTTTACGTGTTTCTGCTTTTTATGTTAATCAAACTGCATTTACACTCCTTTTCTGCAGAGGATTGTGTATAAGAGTTTTCCTCCTTGTTCTCCTTGATGTTAAAAATAGTTTTTATGTTATTTAGAGTTCACTAATGATTTTAGGCGCTCATCTCATCTTTTCACTCTTCTCTTGTTTTGTTGTCTTCTAAAGTGACCATAGCTTGTTGGTTATAACTTGGTTAAAGTACACTATCGCTTTGGCCTTTTTGTTGCATGAGAAATAACTCCCTTCATCTTACAGCTCATTCTGCAAGGGTGCATACTGTTTCTGTAGATGAAATTTGTAGGGTTGCCTCATAATCCACATTTCATACATTTTCTAAGCATTATCTTCTAGTTGTGGCAGCTAGGGCAGAAGCTTCCTTTGGAGCTTCTGTTCTTGTGGAAGGGTTCTTGCGTTCCCTCCCAACTTGAGGACTGCTTTTATACATCGTACAAGTATGGACTAATTCTTTGGAGATGCTAAGAAAGGAAAAAAATCTTACCTGATGATGATTTTCTTTCCTTTAGTTACAAAGGATTAGGCCTGGCTCCACCCTTCTCTTCAGTTTTGTTTGATTATTTGTTGATTTTCTTTTTCTTATGTCTTAGGCAAAAGGTTAATATTTGTTCTTCAAAGTTTATTAATTTAAGAGGCAGGAGTTCTACTTCTTTTTATTAACTTCTTACTGCTTGGCTATCCGAATGGTGAATGGAACCCATTTCTCTTGATTTTGCTCCAGGGTGTGTTGGTTTCTGTCACATTGGAGTGATATATCTCTATTCATTAGCCTCTGAACTTGGGGTTGGTTCCACCCTATGATAGGTGTCTATTTCAACCGTGAATGTTCCTTTCTCCTCTCTTCTCCACAACGTGTCCTGTGGGAACCTTATTTTAGTGTGCCTGAGGTACGTCAGGAATTCCGAGGTGTAAAGGACCTGACTACTTTGGGTTTGTATCCATTCCTTGATTCCTTTCTTCCCTTACAGCAGTGGTTCCCAAGCCTGATCCTGGAGGAACCCCAGCCAGTTGGGTTTTCAGGATATCCACAATGAATATTCATGAGACAGATTTCCATGCACTGCCTTCACTACATGAAAATTATTGTTGTGAATAATCATTCTGGATATCCTGAAATCCTGACTGGCTGGGGTGCCTCTAGAACCAGGTTTGGGAATCACTGCCTTAGAGGGACCTCCTAGTGTGCTTTTGCTACTCTCAAGGTAATTGATAGAAATAAAACAAAATATAACATGGACAAGAAAATAAGATGCTACCTTTTTTATTGGACATAATACATTTCTTGATTAGCTTTCGAAGGTTGCCCTTCTTCATCAGATCGGAAATAAGCAAATGTTGGTAGATGACAGTATATAAGTGAAACATCAAAGCATTTCAGTAACAGTCTAACAGGATGGGGGTGGGTAGGTGAGAGACGGAGATATGCATGGAGACAGGAGGGTGTCAAAGCAATACAATTTTATGGTTTATAATTGGTGTGGCAGGTGTCAAAATATTTATTGTTTTATTATTTTATAATTTTCAAAAATAAATGACAAGTTTCAGTATACATTGTCAAGGCAATACAGCAGTAGTAATAAACATAATGGAGATATAAGGACTACTTCCCATAACATCAGAAAAAAGAAAATTTATAAGAATTACTTCCCTTAACATCAAGAAAATATAGATTGCTTCCTCAGACCACAAACGGGGGGGAGGGGGGGCTCGTATGTATTAGAGAAGATTTTTATTTATCGTATAATCATACAAAACAAGGCTTAATGCTACCCCCCAGTCTTATTCTTTTAGCTTCACTTGCTTTGAATCTAGAAAGGATTCCACCCAAATCTAGGGTTTTCTGTTTCAAGAAAAATTTTTCTTCTTTGCTGTGTGGATTTAGTAACATCGGGGAAAATCCAAATCTTCGCCCCAGCAAATAACGTATGCGAATTCCTGAAGTATAGTTTTAATACTGCATTCAAATCTTGTTCAAAAACGAAGGACACTAAAAGCGTTGCTCTCTGTTATATTTTCCATGGATTGTTCTGATATTGCAGATAAATCATTGAGATCCAAACTCTTATCTTCTATAATTCCTTTGTCTCCCTTTTCCGTTGAGGCAAATAAAAGATCTTATTTATCGGGGGAAATACTTCAGATGGCATCTTTAAAATCTCATTCAGATATCTTTTAAACATGTCTAGAGGCAAAATTCCGGGAGATTTTGGGAAATTCCAAAATTCTTAGATTTAGACGTCTGTTGAAATTTTCAATTTGTTCAATTTTATTATGAAGAATAATTTTATCTTTTACAGCAGCTACTTTAAATTCACAAAGCTTATCTACTTCTTGCTGCAAAGTTTTAACTCTGTGTTGAAAACTCATCTTTCACTGTTTCGACCGTGCCTTGTACGTCTCCAAATCTAGAGGCTAAAGCTTTTAATTCACCTCGAGATTCTTGTATAGAGGTATCCATTTTCTTCAACATAAGCCATATCCTTTCTAAGTTCATCTCATTAGATTTTCCTGAGTCTCCAGATAAGTCTGGGGACTCTAACTCCAGAGGCTTGTGCAGCATGTCAGGGGGGGCTCACTCTTAGCACTTCCGGCGAAGCTCTCCCTTCCTTAGTGCTGTCTCTGCTGGACATGGAGGCACCTTCGAAGCTGAGGGGGGGGGGGGGGGATAAAGATATTTCATTTTCCCATAGAGATTCCTCTTCTCCGGTCGTCTCTACTGCGGGAACCCTCACCCTCATTCCTGATTGGGGGCCTCCGGTCAGGAAGCGCTCCAGAGTTGGCTGAAGTGGTGACAAGGATGAGGTAGGCAGGATTCCCATTTTCCTTTTCGTTTGTGGCATCTGGGCAACAAAATGCAAACTTTTCTAAAGGTAAAATGCAATGAAAAGGGATCAGCATTCTCAGAACGTCTCACAACACGACCGAGTGCACCGCCATCTTGACACGCCCCCAAAATATTTAATCATTCTGACTTCAAAGGTCTTACGTTCCTGTATTGTTTTAAAGTTCCCTTTTAGGATTCTTACCATGAAATCACTGGTACAGTGTTCTGGTTTTGTAAAGTGCTGCCCCAGAGGCGTGACATCTTTATTGGTACTAGCATTTTTCATATGGTGTCTATGTAAATTAAATCTCTTCTTTAGCACCTGACTTGTTTCTCCAATGTAGCAGCCTTTGTTGCATTTTTTACACTGAATGATATATCCCACATTTGGAAGATGAGCACATGAAAGATTCCTTAATGTTGAATATTTTTCCTTTGTGAATGACAGTGTGGTCCTGTGAAATATTTTGGCAGTTTGCAGCTGGATATATTGCAAGGATGTGTGCCATTCTTTTCTTTTTGAGTCTGTGTTGGGAGCTTCTAATTAGCTTGTGTTTTAAGTTGGGTGGCTGTCGGAAGGCCAGCACTGGTGGGGATGGGAATATCTCTTTTAGTAATTCGTCCTCCTGGAGTAGAGGCTGCAGATCTTTTATGATTTCTTAATTTTTCCAGCTCTGGGTTGTATGTCACTATAAGGGGGATTCTGTCTGTGGCTTTTTTTTCCTTGTTCTGTAGCAGATTTTCCCTGGGTGTTTTGAGGGAGGAGGCAATATTCTTGGAGATTATTTTGGGTTGTAGCATCTCTGTTCGAAGGATGCAGTCAGGATTTCAAGGTGTCTGTCTCTGTCCGCTGGGTCAGAGCAGATACGGTGGTATCTTGTGGCTTGGCTGTAAATAATGGATCTTTTTGTATGTGAAGGGTGGAAGCTGGAGTTGTGGAGGTAGCTGCATTTGTCTGTGGGTTTCTTGTATATAGATGTTTGTATATAGCTATCGCTGATTGAGATTGTGGTGTCCAAAAAATTGACACTTTCTGGGGAGTAGTCAATTTTGAATCTGATTGTAGGATGGTATGTATTGAAGGAATTGTAAAATTGTTTCAGAGTTTCTTCTCCCTCAGTCCAAATCATAAAAATGCCATCGATTTACCGGTAGTATTTTAGGGGTTTGGTCTGGTATGTATGCAGAAATGACTCTTCCAGCTCAGCCATAAAAAGGTTGGCATATTCATCTGGACTGGTCTGGTATGACGACAAGGAAGGAAAAATTATGCCTTACCTGATCATTTTCTTACCTTTAGTCCTACCAGGCCTTGGTTCTTGTAAAGTTTTGTTCATTCTGTTTTCAGATATTACCTAGGTGCTTAATCTCGCACGTCTCTTGCATCTGTGAAATGCTGGTTTCCTTGTCATCAAGCAGATGCAGCCATTACAGATGGGTTGTGTCCATCAACCAGCAGAGGGAGATAGAGAGCACACTTTTTTCAGTGCCTCATACCAGCTTGCTCCACTGCCTCTCTTCAGTATTCTCTATCTCCCCTAGCAGAGTGGCTGCAGCTTCTTCGAGCTCCATCTAAAATCTGCCTGGAGTTTGCTCCTGTGCTTTTGCCAGTTGTTAGCAGGGGTGTTGGAGGCTATAGCAGCTTCACTTTAAAGGCACATAGGTTCGCCCTTTCCCTGCCTTACCCATACCTCCGTGGATGTGGACACATTGTTTAGCTTTCCCTGTCCTTCCCCACCAACAGTGGATGCAGGCACATAGGTTCGCCCTTTCCCTGCCTTTCCCACTCACCTGAGCCTCCGGAGTTCTATTTACCTCTGCTTTCCTCACAGCGTTTAAAAAAAAAAAAAAAAGGAACAGAGGTTTTTCCTTGCCTTTTTCTGTGGGACCGGAGCTGTGATACTCGGTCCAGTGAGGTAAGAGTGTTTTCTGACTCCTCCGGGGTGGGCCCGCGATCGGGGCAATTTTGGCGCGAACCGCAATTTTGAATTTTACCGCTGTTTTCGGCGATGGCTGCGGAGACAGTAAAGCGCTGTTCCAAGTGTGGCAAGCGCAGATCAGCAGCAGGGCTCTGTAAATCGTGCTGTACAGATGTTAGAGCCGGCCCGAGCATGGCGAGCGACGATTCTTCGCGCTCTGAGCTGGCAGCGGGCGCCATTTTGAATTTACCACATGGCGCGACCTCCGCTGAGACGGAGAGTCCTGAGCCCGGGGAGAGGCCTCGGAGTGAGGCTGATATGGGAGCTACTAGCCCCGGCAGAGATCCGGGTGCCCAGGGTGAGTTTTTTTTCTCCCCTGATTTTGTCTTAATGCATAAAGCATACATGCTTAAAAGAGCTCTCCCACAAAGCCCGGCACGGGCCTCTTCTAATGCCCCCCCGGTGGATTCTAGCCTGGGTATGCCCTCTGAGGCGTTATTCCCTGATAATTGGCAGAATATGAAGCGCGGAAGGGCTCATTCCCCTTCAGAGAGTGCTGCACCTCCTTTTTCCCCCCCATGGTCGGGCTGCGAGGATTCGGAGGACTCTGGCAGGCCTTCATGGTCTGAGGAGCCAGAGTCTGGTGCAGAAGTGACTCAGGATCTGGACGATCCCTCCGCGGTGAGGATTTTCCACCGTGATGAGCTGCCAGCGCTTATTTCTGATGCCCTGCAGGCTCTCTCTATTGAGGACCCTGCCAGTGGCACAGCCTCCTCTGTGAATCCTAGGATGGATAGTACCAAAAAGCCTGCTCGAGCCTTTCCTTTGCATGACTCCATCCAAGAGCTTATTTCGGCTCAATGGGCTCACCCCGAGGGACCTTTGAAAGTTTCCAGGGCTATGGGGCAATTATACCCTCTGAGTGAGGAGCATATGGCTCGCTTTGCTATGCCTAAAATGGATGCCCTAGTCACAGCTGTGACGAAGAGAACTACCCTCCCTGTTGAAGGAGGTGTTGCCCTGAAGTATATTCAAGACCGTAGACTGGAATCAGCACTTAAACGGTCATTTGAAATTGCAGGTCTCACTATTCGGGCGTCTGCATGCAGTTGTTATGCTGCTAGAGCCTGCCTGGCTTGTTTGCAACAGGCAGTGGAACAGCCCGGTGATGGAGCGGAGCCCTTTTCAGATGTGGCTCCGCAGATGGAGTCGGCCTTGCCCTTTCTTGCTGACGCCCTTTATGATATTGTCAGAGCTTCGGCTAAACACATGGCAGTAGCAGTGGCAGCTCGCTGTATTCTTTGGCTACGGCATTGGGCGGCGGACATGGCCTCTAAGCAAAGGTTGGTGAAGTTGCCCTTTCAAGGCCTTCTCCTGTTCGGTGAGGAGTTGGAGTAAATTGTGAAGGGCCTGGGTGAGGCTAAACCCCAGCGCTTGCCCGAAGATAGGCCTCGGCCTTCCTCTAAGGGTGCGGCGGTCCACTCCTCTTACAGACCTCGCTTCCATGAAGCTCGAAGGTACCGCCCGGGGCGTTCTGCTGGGTTCACTTCTCGTGCCCGTTTTCAGCAGAGGAACTCCTTTCGCTCGGACAAACGTTCCACAGCCACTGGCTCAAGGCCTGGAGTTGGGGGCGACCCTCTCAATGATGGTGCGCCGGCCCTCTCCTCGAGTCCTGTCATCGGAGGACGTCTTTCCCTCTTTGCCAAGGAGTGGGCCAACATTTCCTCAGATCAGTGGGTCTTGGACCTGATCAGAGACGGTTACAGAATAGAATTCGACGCCCCTGTAAGAGACGTGTTTGTGGAGTCCCAATGCGGTTCTGCCGCCAAACGGGCAGCGGTAGAGGAGACTTTACAAGGTCTGATTCAGATAGGGGCCGTGTCCACGGTACCTCCCGCCGAACATGGCTGCGGCCGCTACTCCATCTACTTTGTGGTGCCGCGAAAAGGAGGGTCTTTTCGCCCTATTCTGGACTTAAAAGAATTAAACAAGTCCCTGAGAGTGCGGCATTTTCACATGGAAACCCTGCGCTCCGTCATTGCGGCGGTACAGCCAGGAGAGTTTCTTACGTCTCTGGACCTGAAAGATGCTTACTTGCACATTCCAATTTGGCCCCCGCACCAGAAGTTTCTGAGGATTGCGGTGATGGGAAAGCATTTCCAGTTCCGGGCCTTGCCTTTTGGCCTCGCCACATCTCCCCTCACCTTTTCGAAGGTTATGGTGGTAGTAGCTGCCTTTCTAAGGCAAGAGGGTATTCGGGTTCACCCGTACCTGGACAACTGGCCAGGGCTGTGGAGTCGGTACAAAAATCCTTCGACTCCGACTCTGACTCCTCAGTTTATGGTGACTCTGACTCCGACTCCTCAGTTTTTAATATGTATTTTTTTTGCATGTTGACTGAAAGAGTGCAGCATGCAAGGCTGCATGTTAATGTTTGGGTTTAAAATCTATGTCATTGTGACTTTTTATTTTATTTATTAAAGAAACTGTAAATATTCATTAATCCTAAAGTTTAAACAAAAAAACACACATAAAAAAACAAGGTTATGTTTGTTGTTTTTTTGTCAAGTGTAAAGTCATAATAGCATTAGCAAGTATAAAAATCTGGAACAACCACATCCTTTGGAAATTCTAGAACAACATCCTTTGGAAATTAGAACAAAATCAAAGTTAACCTACATAAACCAAAAACATTTGGAAAACCTAAAACAACTTATATATTATTTAAACTTGGCATATATAGCTGTAGAGTAGCTGTTAAACATAATCCAAAGTTAACTATATTCTTAGAAACAGAATTGCTTCTGCCAGATCCTCCTTCATAGAAGCCCTTAAATCTGATTTGATTATTTTCAGTGCTGAAAACAGTCTTTCAACACTGACTTGGGTGGGTGGCATTGGTGTTACGATTCTAGCTGCATCACTGACAATCTCTGGATAAACAATGATGGCTTCTTCTATAGTCAGTTTCGATGAGCGGTCAAACTTTTCCACTTCTTTTAATCTTTTAAAAAACTCTTGCATGAATTTCTTTATATGGACATTTACAGGTTGCTTTTCCATGCTTAACTGACATCGCTTTGCTTTTGAAGCTTCCATTTTGTCCAAATAGGCTTGAAAATTCTCTTCTTCATTTGAAGAGGATGAACCTGAGTTACCATTACCACCAGTATTTATAGCTTTAGCTTCATCCAGTGGTTTATGAGTTTCAGGTAGCAACCCTTTCATGCGAACTGCTATGTCATAGAGTGCCTGTTTTCCTGTAGCAATTTGGTCACTGCTCAACAAAATTCGGCTAATTGGATCAACATAAATAGCAGCTAAGAGAATTTGATTATCCAGCAAGAGCTCCTCTCTTTTCCTCATTGAAGATACAATGCCATCAGCAATTAACCCCCCACTTTTGTTAAGGTTATATATCAAGCCCTTCCATTCCAAGAAGAATTTACCTGGTGTTAAATCTTCATATTGCAGCTTCTTGGTAAGAGCAAAAGGGTAAGAAAGTAGCCTTTCTAATTCTGTAACTTGAGCCCACTGGTTTTCTTTTAATGAAACATTTACATTGTCCAGTTCTTCAAGAAAGTCTTTTAGTTCAAGCAAACGCTTTATCATCAAGTAAGTGCTTCCCCAGTGCGTTGCTTGATCCAAAATGGCTCCTTTTCCAGCACGTCTCTTCAGAATGGCATCTGTTTTAGGGATCCTGGCTGCAACAGCTACTTGCCTCAACTTGCTAATTAGTGTAGCTGCATGACGATCCTTCAATCCATCTCTTATTGCTAGTTGCAGAGTATGAACAGCACAACGCATATGTTGAATGGTAATAAGCTTAGATGCTTCTTCAGCAATATCATCCAAACTTTCACAGCTTTCTTGAATTGCAGAACTGTCATCTTCTGATATTTGTATGCTGCTTTCTTCATCAACTTCCTTCATTTTTTCAATTGTGCTTAACATATTTGAAGCATTATCAGTTACAATACATAGAATGTGTTCCTTTTTAATTTCTGCAGATACTCACTGGTATGATGTGCCTGAGTGTCCTTTACTCCTACTCTGGCCTTTCAAGTGACCCTGGAAGGATTGGCTGTCAGAGTGATGTCGGACAACATGACAGCAGTGGCCTACATAAATCGACAAGGCGGCACTCAGTGCAGAGCTCTAGCCGCGCAGGCCGAACAAATTTGCCACTGGGCCGAGCTGCATCTACAGTTTCTGTCGGCAGCTCACATTGCAGGTCAGAGCAGCGTGCAAGCCGATTATCTAAGCAGGCATCAGATCGATCCAGCGGAGTGGGAACTTGCAGACGAAGTGTTCCTGCAGATATGTGCCAAGTGGGGCAAGCCCGTGGTGGATCTAATGGCGACAAGCACCAATGCCAAAGTCCCGTGCTTCTTCAGCAGACGGAGAGATCCTCGCGCGGCGGGGTTGGATGCCTTGGCTCAACCCTGGCCTCCGGGCCTCCTGTATGTGTTCCCTCCGTGGCCCTTGATAGGGCGAGTGTTCCTGCAGATTCGGCTGCATCCAGGAGAAGTGGTTCTCGTCGCCCCGGATTGGCCCAGGAAGCCTTGGTATGCGGACCTCCGACAGATGCTCGTAGAGGATCCCCTTCAGTTACCTCTGGTTCCCAACCTTATGTCACAGGGTCCAGTGACCATGGAGGATGCCGGTCGATTTGGTCTTATGGCCTGGCGATTGAGAGGGCGCAATTGAGAGGCAGAGGCTATTCTAATAAAGTAATTACCACTCTCCTGCAAGCCCGCAAGCGCCACTTCCGTGGCTTATGCCAGGATTTGGCGCCAGTTTGAAGTCTGGTGTGCTTCCAGAGAGATCACACCCCTGCGGGCTCCTGTCTCGCCGATTCTGGACTTTTTGCAGGATGGTGTACAAAAAGGCTTGGCCTATAATTCCCTGCGGGTGCAAGTGGTAGCGTTGGCCTCCCTGCGTGGCAAGGTTGAAGGCGTGTCTTTAGCTGCTCATCCGGATGTGGCACGGTTTCTTAGAGGGGTGCTTCGGCTCCGTCCTCCCGTGCGTGCACCTTGTCCAGCTTGGAACCTGGAGCTAGTGCTGAAGGCCCTTCAGGGTGCTCCCTTTGAACTGCTTCGGCTTGCTTCAGAGAAAGATTTGACACTAAAGGCCGTTTTTCTTGTGGCCATTACTTCGGCAAGATGGGTGTCAGAGCTCCAGGCGCTGTCCTGTAGAGACCCATTTCTGCAATTCTCAGAGTCCAGGGTCATGGTTCGGACCGTGCCTTCCTTCATGCCTAAGGTGGTTTCAGCGTTTCACCTAAACCAGCCTATTTTCTTGCCCTCCTTTGATAAGGAGGAGTTTCCAGAATCTTTTGGGCAGTTGTACCTGTTGGATGTGCGCAGGACTCTGCTGCAGTATCTGCGAGTTACTATCTCTTTCAGGATCTATGATCTGTTTGTTTTGCTATCAGGTCCTTGCAGAGGGTCTCCAGCGTCTAAAGCCACTATTGCCCGCTGGCTCAAAGAAGCTATCTTTTCAGCTTATCTGCTTGCCGGCCGGTCTCCGCCTGTAGCCTTTAAGGCGCATTCTACCAGAGCGATTTCTTCCTCTTGGGCTGAAACTGGAGCACTCTCTCATCAAGAGATATGCAGTGCAGCAACATGGGCTTCTAAGCTCTCTTTTGCCTGACATTACAGGCTGGATGTGGCTGCTAGGAGGGATGCACATTTTGGAGCACAAGTGCTAGCGCGTGGTGTGACCTGTTCCCACCCTATATAGGGATTGCTTTGTTACATCCCATATGTAATGGCTTCATCTGCTTGATAAGGAAGGGAAAATTAGGTTCTTACCTTGGTAATTTTCTTTCCTTTAGTCATAGCAGATGAAGCCATGAGCCCTCCCTGTATGCTGTGAATCTGTTTCAGGTTCTGTTCTTGTTTCCTGAAGTTCCTTCCTTGGGAGAAAGTTGGAAAACAGTCTTCAGGATTCATGTTCACTTATAGGAGGATGAGTCCATTCCCTCCAATTTATGTTTTGGAGGATGAGTTTATTCCCTCCAGGAGGTTGCGTGTATCCCCTCCAATTATACAATAAGGAGGACGAGTTTATTCCCTTCAGGAGGATGTGTTCATTCCCTCCTTTTGATTTCATGCCCTTGTTAAGGGGGCCATTGTTCGCAGTGAGGAAAGTTCATGTTATTCCCATTGCGGTTTGCCTTACTGCTTTGGAAGCTTCAAATACTGAAGAGGCAGTGGAGGTAGCTGGCCATGAGGCACTGTGAAAAGTTGAGTGCTCTCTATCTCCCCCTGCTGGTTGATGGACACAACCATACATAATGGCTTCATCTGCTATGACTAAAGGAAAGAAAATTACCAAGGTAAGAACCTAATTTTCCCATACTGTGTATCTGGATTTTAAAGGCGTTTGACAAAGTACCTCATGAAAGACTCCAGAGGAAATTGAGAAGTCTTAGGATAGGAGGTAGTGTTCGGTCATGGATTAAAAACTGACTAAAATATAGAAAACAGAGAGTAGGGCTAAATGGTCAGTGTGCCCAATGGAGAAGAGTAGATAGTGGGATCCTGCAGGGGTTTGTACTAGGACCAGTGCTTTTTAACATATAAATTATCTAGATATGGGAGTAACTGGTGAGGTAATTTTAAATTTGCTTATGACACAAAACTATTCAAAGTTAAATTGCAAGAGGATTCTGAAAAATTGCAAGAGACTGGGAGACTTGGGCATCAAAATGACAGATGATGTTTAATGTGAGCAAGTGCAAAATGATGCATGTGGGAAAGAGGAACCCAAACTATAGCTACGTGATGCAAGGTTTCCCATTAGGAGTCACCAATCAGGCAAGGGATCTAGATGTCATTGTTGATGATACGTTGAAACCCTCTGCTCAGTGTGTAGCACGACTAAGAAAGCAAACAGAATGTTGGGTATTATTAGGAATGGAAAACAAAAACGAGGACGTTATAATGCCTTTATATCTCTCCATGGTGCGACTGCACCTCGTGTACTGTGTGCATTTCTGGTCACCGCATGTCAAAAAAGATACAGTGGAATTGGAAAAGGTACAGAGAAGGGAGACAAAATTGATAAAGGGGATGGGACAACTTGCCTATGAAGAAAGGCTAAAGCGTCTAGGACTCTTCAGCTTGGAGAAAAGACGACTGAGGGGAGATATGATAGAGGTCTATAAAATGAGTGGAGTGAAATTGGTAGATGTGAATCGCTTGTTTACTCATTCAAAAAATGATAGGACTAGGGGGCACGCAATGAAGCTACAAAGTAGTAATTTTAAAACAAATCAGAGAAAATATTTCTTCATTCAATGTTTGTTTAAACTCTGGAATTCATTGCCAGAGAATGTTGTAAAAGCAGTTAGCTTAGTGAGGTTTAAAAACGGTTTGGGTAACTTCCTGAAAGAAAAATTTATAAGCCATTATTAACATGGCCTTGGGGAAACTCCACTGTTTATTTCTGGGATAAGCGCCATAAAATGTATTGTACTGTTCTGGGATCTTGCCAGGTACCTGTGACCTGGGTTGGCCACTGTTGGAAACAGGATGCTGGGCTTGATGGACTTCCGGTCTGGCCCAGTATAGTAAACGCTTATGTTCTTAATTTCTTTGGTTGGCGGGGCTTCAGTATCCCCACTAGCAAAGGTATTTAACGTGTGTGCCTGTGTGTGTGTGTGTGTGGGGGGGGGGGGGGGGGGGCAGGCAGTGTGTGCATCCTCCAGTCCACTCCTGGGATCCTCAAAATTGGAGGGCTGGCTACTTCCCTGCATATAGTTTGTTAACCCAAGAACACATGTACAAAATAATCAGATAAAAACTAAAGCATAACTAAAAACACTGCACAGAATAACATGTTGGAAAGTACATGGTCATGTGTCATGGCAGCACAGATACATGGGTGAAAGGTTGGAGGTAGAGGATGGGCACCTACCGTATTAGGGTCTTCATATGCAAGTGTGTGCATGTGACTCAGAGTGTAGGGGATATGTCTGCATGTATAAATTGAGTTCAGTGTGGTGTTTTTGTGACTGGGTCTTTCCAGACCAGATGTATTCTGAGTATTAAAGTGGAAAGATGAACAAAGGACAGCCAGTGTGTTTAAAGGGAGAAGTGAAAAAGCCTATTAAAGCCAATAGAGCATCCTTCAAAAAATGGAAAAAGGATCCACATGAAGAAAACAAGCATAAGTACTGGCAAGTTAGATGCAAACCATTGATAAAGAAGGCTAAAATAATAGGAAGAGAAACTTGCCACAGAGGTGACAACTCATAGCAGTAACTTTTTCAGGTATATCGGAAGTAGAAAGCCTGTGAGAGAATCTGTGGGACCATTGGATAATCAAGGACTAAAAGGGGCACTCGGGGAAGACAAGGCCATAGCAGAGATTGATTGATTGATTGAATTCTTTGTTTCGGTCTTTACCAATGATGATATAAGATCTACCTGCACCAGAAATGGTTTTCAAGGGTGGTGGTTACTTCAGCTTGTAGGGTCAGTGAGCTTCAAGCCTTAGTAGTGAATGCACCTTATACCAAGTTTCATCACCACAGAGTAGTCCTCCGCACACACCCTAAGTTCCTGCCGAAGGTGATGTCTGAGTTCCATCTGAACCAGTCCATTATCTTGCCAACATTTCTTTCCCTGACCTCATGCCCATCCTGGCAAAAGCAGCTTGCACTCCTTGGATTGCAAGAGAGCATTGGCCTTTTCTCCGAGGACAAGCAGGCTGCTTGTTCTCACTGATGGGTGACGTCCTCGGCAGCCCCTCCAATCGGAATCTTCCTAGCAAAGTCCTTTGCTAGCTCTCGCTCGCCCGCGCGCACCGCGCATGCGCGTCCGTCTTCCCGCCCGAAACCGGCTCGAGCCGGCCAGTCTTCTTTCATCCGCACTCGGTACGGCTGTGTTTTTTGCTGTGTTGAGCCCCAGAGAGTCGACCTCGCGCGTCCGTTA